>NC_057345.1:23802500-24515000 GCF_016509475.1 Prionailurus bengalensis
TATGTCCCTGGCAACCACTAATGTGCTCTCTGATTCTGCGGATTTACCTGTTCCAAACATTTCCTGTACATGGAATGATACATTATGTGACCTTTTGTGTCTGGCTTCTTTCACTTAGCATGATGTTGTTGAGGTGCCTCCATGTCATAACAGGTGTCAATATTTCACTCCAGTTTATGGATAATATTCCATTGTATGGAGACACCCCATCTTGCTTAGCCAGTTAATCAGCTGATGAATAGTCAGGTTGTCTGCACTTTTAAACTATTATGAATAATGCTGCTATGTACATTCATGTATGAGTGCTTGTTCGAACATGTGTTTTCATTTCTCTTGGATATACATATACCTAGGAATAGGCACTCAATGTTATGTGTTTGTGAATTTGTGGGTGTCTTGCAGTGATATGAGGCCACACCATGCCACTGGCTGCCCAGAGAGAGGCAAGGCAGGATACCACTACCCACAGAATCCTGCCTCTCCTCAGGGTGGCCAACCAGAATGCGTACACATAGAGCTTTTCTCCGGCAACATCTTAACTGCTGGCTTAACAGCATCTTAACATCTTAACAGCTGGCCTGGAGACAGACCAGCCTGAGCCATGACCTCCTCTTATTGTACTGCTTAGATCTTCTGTTCAGATCACCTATCACAGTCTGAGTAGGATGTCTCCACTCGGCTGGGGGTCTTTAAAACATTTAAAAACCAAGGTAGGACAATTGATCCACTGCCTACTAGGAACCCTGATGTTCATGAACCCTGATGTACATGAACCCTGATGTGCAACAATGGCAACAGGCGAGTAAGGTGACTTTGAACACATTTCTTGAGCAAATGGAGACTCAGTTTCCTCCCCTGTAAAGCGGCAATGATAACACCTTCATTCGATGTGTTCACACAATCCAACTATGTGTGGTGCACCTGTCCTATGCTAGGGCTTGTTCTAGGCACTGAGAACATAATGGGCAGGAGCAGACATCGTGCCTGCCACCAGGGGGCTGAAGGTCCGATGGAGGAGATGCACATACACTCAGTAACCAACAGCAATGTGTGCAGTTGTATATGTGTCAAGGGCGATGACGGAAAGGTAGCCAATGTTATGAGCTTCTGTAACAGGAAGATCCAGCCCTGGACAGGGTTCTATCAACCTTTGTGTACGTCCCACGTTGGTGCTGGTTAAATGTTTGCTGTATGAATTGATTAAACATGTTTTGCTTATGGCCCATGTATCATGTAGGATACCTTTTTAAAAATGTTTGTTTGTTTGTTTGTTTGTTTGTTTATTTATAGTAATCTCTACACCCAACATGGGGCTCGAACTCATGACCCTGAGATCAAGAGTTGCATGTTCTTCCAACTGAGCCAGCCACGTGCCCCCACTTAGGATACTTTTAATTATAGCCAACAGAATTCAACTGGGTTTACAAAACAAAGAGAATCTATTGGTTCATGTGACTAAGAAGGTTAGAGGTAGGTATGGCGGCAGGTGAGGCTTGATCAAGCTGCCCTACAATGTCACCAAGAGCCTGATTTCTTGTCATCTCTCTGGTCTGACTTCTCTGATGTTGGCTTCATCTTTTTTACTTCTTAATTTTACATCCGGTTTGGTATGATTAATCCTATAGACTACATAACAAACACCATATACCATATATAGTTTTGCATAATAATCGCTACCATTTATTGAGTAGCTTCTAAGGCACTATGATAAGTTCTTTATGTAACTTACCTCATTAAATCCTCACACAACTCTATGTCAAGTAGATGTTACGTAACTTTCTCTTTTATACACCAGGGAACAGAGAGCTTCAAGAATATTTAGAATTCTAAAACTTCACAAGTATTTTATCAGTCCCTGGCTCCTCCTCACTAAGAAAGCTAACCAGGAGAGCTAACAGCAGGTACATTCATTAATTTATTCATTCTTTCAACCAACAAGTACTTATTAAAGGCTGACGTGTATCAGGCACTTTTCTAGATCCAAGGGAGGATAGCAGTGAATAAAACAGACCGAAATTCCTGTCCTCATGGGTTTTGGTTTCTAGTGAAGACGAACATATGATTTTGACTATATAGTGTATGAAAAGGTGAGCCATGAGGGGTGCCTGGGTGGCTCAGTCGGTTGAGCGTCGGACTTTGGCTCAGGTCATGATCTCACAGCTCATGGGTTCAAGCCCCACGTCGGGCTCTGTGCTGACAGCTTGGAGCCTGGAGCCTGCTTCGGATTCTGTGTCTCCCTCTCTCTCTGCCCCTCCCCTGCTCACGCTCTGTCTCTCTCTCTCTCTCTCTCTCTCTCAAAAATAAATAAACATTAAAAAAAATTGGAACATTTGATTTCCTTTGCTGACAATGACTTGGGTACCACTCATGATACTGTGCTTTGCTATCGATATGCGTAGTTGAGAAAACAACACGTTTTAGTGGGCTGCTGGTGAAGATAAAGATGTAATTCCTTTCCTATATGAGTTCAGAGACCGTTTGAATTCTATCTGTGGCCTCCAAGTCAACGATGTAAGTCATTTATTGCTACCTCACACGGAGGTAAGGTCAATGTTATCCAAATTCTAATGACTGGAAAGTCTCTGTGCTAGGAGAGGTTGGGGGTGGGCGCTGGGGAGGCCACAAAGGAGCGTCCACTACTTTCCACTTCTGTAGATCTCTCATGAACGCATCATGATCGGTCATAAACGCTTTCCAGTTTTAGCACTAAAGTCTCATCATCCCCACAGTCCCCCTCAGACTGAAAGTCCCCAGGATCCCCCTCAGATCTGGGCAAACCTGTTCCGCCAGTCTCTCTGGTCGGCCAGCCTCCTCTGTAATCTCTGGGCTTCCGTAAAATCATAAATCACCATCACTGCCACCGTCATGACCGTCATCATCTCTACCCCCCTCCACCATCGTCATCGCCATCATCCTCCCCACCACCACCGTCGTCATCGCCACCAACATTATCATCACTGCCACAGTCACGCTCATCTACAATTTATTGGACTCCTTTGCTGAATGCCTTGCATGCATTATCTCATAACTTCATTATAAGGCAGGGACTCATTCTCAAGACCTCCGGCTTAGGAATGTGATAGTCGTGGGTTCGAATCCCACTTCTGTCACCATTTGCAGGCCACGGCAAGTCATTTTCCCTTTTGAGGCATCATTTTGTTTTCATTCCTCATACCATCCCCTCGCTGCGTGGTGTACATCTCTGTCTCTAGCACTGGATTTCAGGATGCCTGAGAGAAACACCCATTTTATTTTCTTCTGTCCCTCCACCTCACTTAAGAGACTGATATGGATAGAAGAAGCATCTGTAAATAACAATACAGTTGACCCTTGAACAACACAGTTTTGAACTGTGTGGGTCCACTTATGTGTGGATTTTTTTCAATAAATACAGTACAGTACTATAAAGGTGTTTTCCTTATTGTTTTTCGATAATAACATTTTCTTTTCTCTAGTTTCCTTTATTGTAAGAATACAGTATGTAATACACATAAGATACACAATATGTGTTAACTGATTGTTTATGTTATTGGCAAAGCTTCTGGTCAACAGTAGGTTACTAGTATTTAAGTTTTGGGGGAGTCAAAAGTTGTATGTGGATTTTAAACTGTATGGGAGGGTCAGCTTTCCTAACCATGTTGTTTAAGGGTCAAGTGTAATTGCTATAGTAGAAGCTCTTTTTTTTTTTTTTTAAGTAGGTTCCACACCCAGCGTGGAGCCCAATATGGGATTTGGACTTACGAGCCTGAGATCAAGACTTAAGCTGAGACTGAGAGGTGGATGCTTAGCCAACTGAGCCACCCAGCTGCTCCAGAAGCTTCTTTTCTTTTCTTTTTTTTTTTTTTTTGAACACTTACTTTGTGGTAGACTTTTTCTAAGCGCTTTACATGTATCAAAAGTCCCTTCAGGTTTCACTTATTACATTATATATAAACAAAAAACATTAAAGAAAAAGGATGGACAACAAAATGCCAAATACTATGGTATATTTTATTATACAGAGATGATGTGTCAATAAAGTTAACATGTGAAACATAAAATACAATAGTAGAAATAAATGCATGTTTTTCAGTAAACACAACAGGTGCAAAGGATGACACGTACCAGTTTCTCGAATAGGATTAAAAATAAAAGATATGTTGGGATGTCTGGGTGGCTCGGTCGGTTAAGTATCCGACTCTTGATTTGGGCTCAGGTCATGGTCTCACGGTTGGTGAGTTCAAGCCCTGCATCGGGCTCTGTGCTGACAGCGTGGAGCCTGCTTGGGATTCTTTCTCTCCCTCCCTCTCTGCCCCTTTCCTGCTTGTGCTCTGTCTCTCTCTGTCTCAGAAGTAAATAAATAAACATTAAAAAAATAAAAATAAAAGATATACGTACACACCACTTGCAAGGATCACACGTAAAACACAATGACACAAAAGAGAAAAGTAAATTGATAGAAAAAGATACAATGGGCAGGTATTGACCTAGAGAAAGCCGGTGTATCAGTATTGATACAAACAAAATAGATTTACAGGCAAGTCTTTATTACGGGTCTAAGAGAGTCATCATTTAAGGATTAAAAAGAATTCACCTGGAAGTTATAATGAACCTATAGGGATCCAATAATGTAGCCTTAAATTAAATAAAGCAAAAATCGACAGACATACAAGGAGAAATCTACAGCTGTACAATTAGAATGGTATTTTTAGATATGCTTCTTCCAGTAAATGATATGTCAAACAGACAATAAAAAAACAAGAATACAAAAACTTGAATGACATATATAACAACTGATGGAGAGAGAGAGGTAGGCAAATAGATTTCTTTAAAACATTAGTCATGTGTTGGCAAGATGTGGAGAGCCAGAAATCATTTATCTACAGCAAGGGTGCATACAGAGGCCATTGCTTTGGAGAGAAATGAGACAATACTGCATTAACTTGACAATGAACCTGTCTATGACCCAGCAATCTGTTGATGGAGGTTCACCCCAGAGAAGCCTCACCCATAGGCGCAGGGCAATATGTCCAAGGATGTTTATTGCAGTTCTGTTCATACTAGTGAAAAACTTACTAAGCACTCAGTTAAGGATGGGTAAATAACCTAAGGTTTATTCACATAATGGACTACTCTACAGTATTAGAAACCATTTAAGGAGAGCTACATGAACCAATAAAGATAACCTAAGAACACGCTACAGATTGAAAAACATCAAGTTGCAAGAAGATAAGGTGTTTATCTCTTTAATTTAAAGTTTATTTATTTGTTTTGAGAGAGAGAGAGAGAGAGAAAGCAAGGGAGGGGCAGAGAACGAGAGAGAGAATCCCAGGCAAGTCAGCATGGAGCCCAACATGGGACTCGATCCGCTGAACTGGTGAGATCATGACCTGAGCAGAAATCCAGAGCTGGAGGCTTAACCGACTGAGCCACCCAGGCACCCCTGGTATGATACCATTAATGTTAATTTTTTTAATGCATAAAATAACACTCTGAACTGTCTGTGGATACGTGCATATAGAGAAGTACAAAAACACGTCTAGTAATGATACTCACCAATTTAAAGATTTCCCTGTGGGGAAGAAGGGAGAAGAGAAGGGGTCCTGGCCACACCGAGCTGCACTGTAATGAGGACTGGGCGCTGAGCATGGGGAAGGGGCCCCTCCTCATTTCTGTTGGGTATGAATCAGACTCCTAGAAGACCCTAGCTCTGCTATCTGTCAGGCGTGAATTGGGGCTTGTGATCTTGCCCGAGTCCTCGGATCTCTCTGGACCTTGGTTTTGCCATCTGTGAAATAAACTAAAGGCGTGTCCCATGGAGAACAGAAGACTCAAGCAGACTCAACCTCGACCTTCACATGGTCAGAAGCTTGCCGTGGGCGGGGGCGGGGGGTGGGGCCTGAAAGTCTGGCTGTAAGCTCCCATGATTCTATGAGTCTTTGATTGTGAGCACCTGCTTGCCTGTTAGGTCTCTTTTCGTTATCCTTATTTTGAAGATAAAGAACCTGAGAACTATTATAGGAGAGCCCTTACATGTGGCCTGAGATCCCCTGTCACTTCCACTGTCAAGTGACAGTTTTCCTTCTGGGAGGGAACCCAGGTGGAATGAAAAGATTGCCAGCGACTATTGTCACCCACCTCACGCAACAGCTGCTGCTTCCCTTCCCTGAGGCCGTTGGAGGATTCATGCTGAAAAACGGAATTATGTAGTCTTAAGGCCCTTGGTTGACACTATTTTCCTGCTGGGTAATTATGTGCTGTGTTAAGGGCTTTTATCCACTCCTGGTTAAGTCATCTGCTTGCTAAGTGTTCTGTCAGTATCCACGTTGCCTTTCAAAGGCTTGCACATCCGTGTTCTGGTTCAGGTAGAAGGCCCTGAACTTCTACCCTGGGGTGAAAGAATGAAAGGTGGGTGGTCCTGTCCCCAATCCACTCCCCGCCCCCTCCTGGTTGCTCCAGCAGGGGTTTGGCTGTGGGTGGTGGGCAAGAACACCTGTTAGCTTCTGTTGCTCTGTGGGCTACACCGGCTCTGGGGATCGGTGGCCTTTGGGTGACTAGAGACCGCCTCTTTCAGACAAGGCCCAAGAAAACGGTGGGTCGCAGTTTGCGTTGTAACTAACAGGGCCGAAAGAGTTCCTTGCGTCTCATGATACCTGGTTCATTGGAATCAAAAGCCAAGTATGGTCTAGTATCAAGGGGAGTTGGTCCCTGTTTGGTGAACTCTAAAACATTAGGAATTTTATTTGCTGGATCTGGGATCTCAGCGGATCTTGAATCATGGGGTGGGAAACCACTGAGCTCAGATTCTTTTTTTTTTTTTCAATTTTTTTTGTAATGTTTATTTATTTTTGAGTCAGAGAGAGACCGAGCATGAACGGGGGAGGGTCAGAGAGAGAGGGAGACACAGAATCCAAAGCAGGCTCCAGGCTCTGAGCTGTCAGCACAGAGCCCGAGGCAAGGCTCGAACTCCCAGACCGAGAGATCATGACCTGAGCCGAAGGGACGCCCAACCGACTGAGCCACCCAGGCGCCCCTGTTCAGTTCATTTCATTTCTGACGGTTCTTTCTTGTCTTCCGTTTCTTTCCCATAGCACAGCGTTCTTGCTTTAGGTATCCGATAGCTCTCGTTTGTCTCATGATATTAATTCTTGTGGCCCATTCTTTGCATTTTAAAAATATCTTCTGAGTTCCTTTTTTGTCATGTGTTGGGCTTGCTCTCGATTTCAACTAAAACTGGAATTGAGCATTTGGAGGAGACCCTGAACATTGCGCGGAGGAATTTAGAAGAAGGGCTCCTGTTGGTGGCCCTTGGCTTCTCACGTCCTGTCCCGAGTGACTTCGATCTGACCCACATTTGTGCACCCTAATTAAGCAAACAAAAGCCGGGGAGTTACCCGGACCCAGTCTCCCAGGAAGGCAGCCTAGCACCTTCTCATCGAGGCATGCCTTTTGGAGAACTCCCGCCTGGAGTAGTTGATTCAATAGTGCTTCCAACATCGTCTTTATTGTCCCAGATGTTAGCCCCTCTTATGAATTGGTATCTCAACAGCCAAAAGATGAATGGGGAGAAGCGCCCAGCGCCTGGGCACCTGGGTGGCTTGTGGGTCAAGCACCTGACTCTTGATTTCGACTCAGGTCATGATCTCATGGCTCATGGGTTTGAAGCCCCGAATTGGGCTCTGCGCTCACAGCGCGGAGCGTGCTTGGGATTCTCTCTGTCTCCCCCTCTCTCTCTGCCCCTCCCTGCTCATGCTCTCTCTCTCTCTCTCTCTCTCTCTCAAAACAAACGGGCCGATTTTCAAAAGGAATGGACCGTGATCATGTGTACCCTTTGAAGAGGTCCCTCTGACCGCGGTACAGAGTGGTTTGGAAGGCAGCCCTGGAGAGAAACTACTGATGGGGATGACAACCACGGAGGGGAGTGGACCCCTCCCCCCACCACACACACACCCACGGGGGTGCGGAGGAGAAAAAAGAGACCATCCCTGGAACGTGTACACGAGAGTGCAAATTTGGCAAAGACCTCCCTGCCTCAGGCCAGATCGAGCTCCGACTTATTCCGTGGTTTCCCCGTGGCTTCTAGAGGTGGATCTTGCCGTGTCCCGTTAGGCCACGGAGGAGAGAGGCAGCGTCTCTCTTTTTTTTCCAGAAGGCAACCAGAGGTCTCTTCGCTTTCCAGGGGAGTCAGCCCTTCGTTTGCAAGTGCCAGACGCCTGCTTCGTAATCTGCAGGAGACCTTAGAAATATCAGCCAGAGGCCTCCCAGCCTCATGGATGAAAACCGAAGGTGCTGGGGCACCTGAGGGGTTCTTCGTGTGCAAACCATGATCTTGAGGCTTAATTCAGAAGTGTCGTCGGCTTCATTAGCTATGTTTATCAGAGAACTTATCTCCGTAAGACATTTATGAGTGTTGTTAACCTTTCAATCCTCAGGAATTTCGGATTCACAGGAGCTTGAACAGGTCAAACCCACATGTCACAGCTCGGACACGAGCATCACCGTCATGAGTGAAGGTGCATAAGGCATTTATGATGCACCCATAGCCGTCCCGAGGGTTCTGCGTGCGAGATCTCATTTGACCTTCACGATAACTCATGAAGCAGCTGCTGCTTGGCCGGTGTTGTTCAAACCTGGGTCGGTGTGGTTCACCCCAGTGACCTAAGAACACAGGCACTGGAGTCAGGCTTGGGTCCCAATCGGCACTGTATCTGCAATGTGTCTTTTTTTTTTTTTTTAATTCATGTATTTATTTTCAGAGAAAGCGCGTGCAAGCAAACAGGAGAGAGATGGAGGGAGAGGGAGAGAGAGAATCCCAAACAGGCTCTGCCCTGTCAGTGCAAAGCCCTAGGCAGGGCTCAGTCTTACAAACCGGGAGGTCCTGACCTGAGCAGAAACCGAGTCAGACACTTAAGCGATGGAGCCACCCAGGTGCCCCTATCTGCAATGTGTCTTGAGCAAGCCTTTTATTCTCTTTTTAACTTCAATTTCCTCCTCCACAAAGCGGGGACTTCCTTCTTCCCCATTGGCTGTGTTCATGAAAGTGCCTCTTTGCTTATATTGAAATATGTAGGAACATGCCCCAGAAACCCGGACACAAGTGCTGCTTGGGTGGGGCTGGACCGGCAGGCCCTGCTCCCAGGGGGTGTCCTCAGGCAGGAGTGAGTGTGGGATGGTCCCTCTGGGATGAGTTTCTCTCTCACCCTGAGGAACAGAGTCACAGCCCAAGGGAACTGCCTGGCCCTGAGGGGGGAAGGGGGTCCCTATTGTGCTGTCTGCCAAAGGAAACCTAGGCGTGACTCTGGACTGTGACACCTATTATCTTTGTGACTTTGGGCATGTTAGGTAACCTCCCCTGTGGGGGATAAGTTTAGTAATCTCCCAGGCTTACACCAATGGGTTGACAAGGCATAAAGAAATACAAAGTCATCAAATGCTCACACCTGAGTTTGGGTAAACCAGATTGGCACCCCAAGAATAGGAGGGTGCAAAGACACCCCGAGAATGGGGAGGCACAAAGGTACCAGGAATAGGAAGGTGCAAAGGCAACCCAAAATAGAGAGGGGGTGCAGAGCCCAAGAATAGAGAGGGAGAGGCCAAGGTCTGAGATAGAAACAACGCAAAGGTGCCCAAGATACAGGTATATGAAGCTAACAAAATTAGCTATTCAGGGTGAAAGCACCCTAATTTAGTACTATGGCAGAAAAGCTGCTTTCACAGGAGGATAGGGCCAGTTCAGGTAAATTGGTGAATCGGACTATGGACCGCTGCCAGCAGGCAAAGCAGCCCGGAGTGGCGATGATTAACAAAAGAACAGGTGCCTTGTCACCCTGAGGTTACTCCCCCTACCTGTCTCATCCCCAAGGCTGAAATAAACAGAGGTGCTACCTTGCGTCTGCTGTAAACAACCCTCCTCCCGATGACTGATCTTCATACAAATGGGGCAAGGACCCTTACTCGGGGCTCTTGTCTTTTCCCGGACATTAGCCATCTCTCGCTTCAATCCTGTGTCCGCTCTTTTGCTTGCCAAAAAAGAACTTTAGACTTAGAGTCTATGACACCCCCCCCCCTTTGGGAGGAGGAGGAGGAGGGGGAAGAAGGAAAGGAGAAGGAGGAGGATGAGGAGGAGGGGGAAGGGGGAGAAAGGAGGAGGAGGAGGGGGAGGAGGAGGAGGGGGAGGAGGAGGAGGGGGAGGAGGAGGAGGGGGAGGAGGAGGAAGGGCAGAAGAAGGAGGAGGGGGGGAGGAGGAGGGGGAGGAGGAGGAAGGGCAGAAGAAGGAGGAGGGGGGGAGGAGGAGGGGGAGGAGGTAGGGCCAATGGGAACTGGGGCATCTGACCTGGGGAAGAGCTAACTGACTGACACAGGCCCTGTCCTGCAGATTGCTGAGTGGCTGCCGTGGGGAAGGAGATTTATGAGGAGAACATAGCTCTGCAAGATATTTATGATCTTTTTTAACCTTTAAAGTTTCAAGAATTTCAAATTTAAATGATGCCTGGCACCGTCGAGGTTTACCAAAACCAGGCTCCCACTGTGCCTCCCCTCCTCCTGGTTTCTGCCCCCCAAGAGGCCATCACTTTGAACTCTGTCAAGCATTTCTTCTGGTCTTCACCTCGATATTTCCAGTTGACAAGCTTGTGATATTATTCCTGACTTTACTGCCTTAAATATCACATAGCGACTTCCTTTTTTTTCTTAATTTTTTTAATGTTTATCTTTTTGAGACAGAGAGAGACAGAGCATGAATGGGGGAGGGTTCAGAGAGAGAGAGGGAGATGCAGAATCCAAAACAGGCTCCAGGCTCCGAGCTGTCGGCACAGAGCCCGACTCGGGGCTCGAACTCACAGACAGTGAGATCATGACCTGAGCCAAAGTCGGATGCTCAACCGGCTGAGCCACCCAAGCGCCTCTCACATAGTGACTTTCTATCTGAGGAATGGTCCTTCTTAATTCTCTGCAGTCCCCCAATATATTTTATCACCATCCTAGTGCAATCCCTAATCAGTCTGTACTTTACCATGACTACACAAAATACTGTTTATTGTTGAGGGCCTCTTTTTTTTTTTTAATGATTGGATATACCTAGAGTTTTCTTTTTTGAGTTAAACAGATCGAATGGGACCTTAGTAGGCTGAACACGTACTTTTGTCCTGACAGCCTGCAGTCAATTGGCCACGCCTAAGATCCCTGCAGACCTGACCATTCTGATTCCACTTGGCCTTGCTGTCCATCATGGTAACTGTATGGCCTCTGGGGCCAAGTGTTACTGTGCGGCCTCTGCTATACTCTAGGACCCCATTTCTTCTTTCCTTCTGAAATCAGAAAGTCCATTTCAATCGTAGAATTTTCCTCCCATGTCTCTGGCTTACAGAGTGCTTTTCAAAGATGCTAGGGCTGCCTCGACTGATGGGATTCTCAGTGCATTTCCCAGTCCTTGGAGACGCTGTGTTCTTCTGAACCTCTCCAGAGAACATGCTGGGGTGGTGGATGAGCTGTCTGAATATTTTCCCTAAATCCCTGGATTTCTTCCTCTAGATGAAACCAGAAAGTTCTCGGCATTCAACCTCATTTACCCTGTAGCACCACTGAGTTCAGGTTCAGCTAATCGACTGGGCAAACATTTAGAACCACTCCTAGATGTTTCAACTAGCACCTAGCTGGCAGAATATGGATAAGTGAACACAGATGGATTGGTCTGATGTACACTTATGCTCCTCCCTTCCGGGAGGAACACGCTCAGAGTCCATTCCCGCACAGATTCTATAGGCTTTTGTTCATGTAAATTAGTTAAAGCCTTTAGATTATTTTGGCATGTCAGTTTCCCCTTAGGGTTTGACTTGGCAGCTGGGGACCCTGCGGGGTGTGCTGTTGAGGCAGTGGGATGGTAGGTGTAGAGACTGGCTCTCACCTTACAACCGTGTACAAGTTGATAAGAGGGATCTTTAATTTTAATGTTAATTTTATTTATTTATTTATTTATTTCAATGTTTATTTATTTTTGGGACAGAGAGAGACAGAGCATGAACGGGGGAGCGGCAGAGAGAGAGAGGGAGACACAGAATCGGAAACAGGCTCCAGGCTCTGAGCCATCAGCCCAGAGCCCGACGCGGGGCTCGAACTCACAGACCGCGAGATCGTGACCTGGCTGAAGTCGGACGCTTAACTGACTGCGCCACCCAGGCGCCCCTAATTTTAATTTCAATTTTAAACAGAAAGAGGGAGCACAAGCAGGGGAGAGGGGTAGAGGGAGAGAGAGAAAGAAAGAGAGAGACAGAGACAGACAGACAGAAACGCAAGCAAGTTCCATGCTCAGCATGGAGCCGACATGGGGCTCAGTCTCGGGACCACAAAATCACAACCTGAGCTGAAATCAAGAGTCGGATGCTTAACCGACTGAGCCACCCAGGTGCCCTATAACAGGGATATTTAGACAGCAGCAGCCTTCTCAGCCTGGAGGAAAAAGTTCTCATTATGCTAACAAGGGAGGCTTGGCATGTTCTGTCAGCTTGAGGTACTCTGAAATATCTAAATCTTCCCATATCTCCTTATCACAATTCTTAAGATGCACTCTTTCCGAAATAATTCTTTCACAAATAAGAGACCATGGATATAAAATTTTTTATCTTTTTTTTTTTAAATTTTTTAAAGGTTTTTTATTTATTTTTGGGACAGAGAGAGACAGAGCATGAACGGGGGAGGGGCAGAGAGAGAGGGAGACACAGAATCGGAAGCAGGCTCCAGGCTCTGAGCCATCAGCCCAGAGCCCGACGTGGGGCTCAAACCCATGGACCGCGAGATCGTGACCTGGGTGAAGTCGGACGCTTAACCGACTGCGCCACCCAGGCGCCCCTAAAATTTTTTATCTTAAATGTAGAGCTGTATAAATGAATATATATACATATATAGACACATACATAATATAAAGACACATAATACATATATAGACACAGAATATATACAAATTATATACACACACACACATAAATATATGCATATATGAAGATACGTACATACAAAAAGATTAGCGTACGGGAGTGTTCCGCTATCTGAAAGTAGAAAGCGGAGTGTTCCTAGGAAAACTTTGCAAGCCAAAGTGGTGTAAAGCAAAAAAGCAATTACCATTCATTTGAGCGGAAAATTTTTTGAACATTCCCAGATCCCCAAAAGAACCTTTCTTAGACTTTTCTGATGCCTGGGGACACATCTTGCTAACAGATGCACAGATTACATTGAGATAAAGCACAAAGGCTCCCAGACACAGTTCAGAGCTGTGACATCTTGATGCTGAGAGGCTGTGTGTGGTTCCCAGGGAAGGAGCCTGGAGGGGCTGCTCCAAGTGAGTTCTGCCTCTGTAACTAACAGCCCCTGCAAAACTAACACTGAGCGCCTTTTTTCCGTAAAAGCAACAATCCTCTTTGGATTTCTTTTGGTTAGCGAAAACAGGTACTAATGTAGGTCTTCCGCAAAAGCCAAGTGGTGCAAGGCGAACTCTTGAAAAGCAGGGGATATCTGTACCTATATGTGTGTGCATGTGTGTGTGTGTGTGTGTGTATTCTGGAAAAGTAGGAGATATCTGTACATATATGTGTGTGTGCATGTGCGTGTGTGTATTCTGGAAAAGCAGGAGATATCTATACCTATATGTGTGTGCATGTGTGTTTGTGTATTCTGGAAAAGCAGGAGATATCTGTACCTATATGTGTGTGAATGTGTGTGTGTGTGTGTGTGTGTATGTGTATTCTGGAAAAGCAGGGGATATCTGTACGTGTGTGTGTATTCTGTACTACTATGGCCCAGAACAAGATCTAAGATAGAACATTTCCAGCACCCCCGAAGGCTTCCTCACACCCCCTCTCAGGCAACAGTCCCCTACCAGAGGTAATGAATCTCCTGACTACCACCAGCATAGATTAATTTTGCTTCTTCTTGAACTTCACGTAAATGGAGTATTATTACCTTGGGTCTGGCTTCTTCTGCTCAACATTACATCTGTGAGATTCATTCGCATGTTTTTGCATTTAGCATTAGTTTGCTCTTTTCCATCACTGTGTAGTGTTCCATGGAGCATACGTGAATTTATTTATCAGGGCTATGGCTGATGGACTTTTGGAATGTTCCCAGTTTGGACATACTGCGAAAAAACTTGCTATGAACTATATATTTTTTTAAAGTAAGCTCTGTGGCCAAGGTGAGACTAGAACTTACGACCCCAAAATCAACAGCCGCGTGTTCCACCAACTGAGCCAGCCAGGCGCCCCTTATGTGTCTTTTGGTGGACAGATTTCTGTTGGGTATTTCTCTTCTGTTGGATATATACTCGGGAGGGGAATTGCTGAGTCATAAGGTAGATGTACACTGGCTTCAGTAAATACTGCCAAAGCGTTTTTCCGAGTGATTTTACCAATTACACCCCCACCAGAAAAGACGGGAATTCTAGCTGCTCGACGTCCTCAGACATACTTGGCATCATCAGTCTCTTTAATTTTAGCCACACTAGGGAGGATTGGTAGTATCTCACGTGGTTTTAATTTTCATTTCTTTTTTAAAAAATTTTTAAATGTTTATTATTCTTGAGAGAGAGACAGAGACAGAGACAGAGACAGAGACAGAGTGTAAGCAGGGGAGGGGCAGAGAGAGAGAGGGAGACACAGAATCTGAAGCAGGCTCCAGGCTCTGAGCTGCCAGCACAGAGCCTGATGCAGGGCTTGAACTCACGAACCGTGAGATCATGACCTGAGCCAAAGTCGATGCTTAACCAACTGACACCCCTGGTTTTCATTTCTTTGATGACTAATGGTGCTGAGCACTTTTCATATGCTTGTTGGTCATTTGGATGCCTTTCGGGCATGTCTCTGTGTGTGCGTGCACGTGTGTGCACGCTTGTGTGAAGGCTGTGCGCTTAACCAGCATTGTATGTGACAATTTGCATTCTCAGACTTCTATTTTGATTATTGGCTCCTTCATCTCTTTGGCTGCAAGGGTGAGAGATTCTTTATAGCTCAGTCATAGAAGGCTCTGACTGTCTGGCCATGTCTTGGGCCAACAAATTATGACTCTGAGCTTGCCATCTTGTTTCTCTAAGTGCTCTAGTACCGTTAGAAGTTACTGCACCTCTGGGGTGCCTGGGTGGCTCAGTTGGTTAAGCATCCAACTTCGGCTCAAGTCATGATTTCACGGTTCGTGAGTTTGAGCCCCGCATTGGGCTCTGATAGCTTGGAACCTGGAGCCTGCTTTGGATTCTCTCTCTCTGCCCCTCTCCTGCTCGCGCTCTGTCTCTTTCTCTCTCTCTCTCTCAAAAATAAATAAACATTAAAAAAAAAAGATGTCACTCCACTTCTCATACTTGTTTTCCTCATGCTTTTGTGTAGTTCCACAGCAGCGAACATTTGGTCCCAAGAGCCTGGCTTTCAACGGGAGCTTCAAACACAGACTTGAAGGTTTCCAAGGTCTATCTGCTTTACTCAGGGCTGGATGGAGGCAGGTAGACCCACTCTGTAGGCTAGTAATAGTTTGGTGTCTCTTTAAATGACTATTCTTTTAAAGAACATATATTGAGGTATAATTCACATGCCACACATTTCACCCATAGTATCTTCACTGAGTTGTGTAGCCATCAACCACAATCTAAGGTCTGGATGTTTTTGTCACTCATAAAGAAATCCTGCACTCGCTGAGTCTCTCCCCATGCATTTGGTGCTGTATCTAAGAAACCTTGCCTGAGTCAAGCTCATGAATATACTCCCATCTTGTTAGAGTTTTATAGTTTTAGCTCTTACATTAGGTGTTTGGTTCATTTTGAGTTAACTTTTATATATGGCGTGAGGTAGGGGTCCACTTCATTCTTTTACATGCGGATGTCCAGTTGTCCCGGCATTAAATAAATATTCCTCAAATATTTCTCAACATTCATTCAGGGGGGATTTTTGTGGATAAGTATGGGCCTGTTAGTGACAGCACCCCACCTCTCCTGTCCTAAGCTGTTCAGCTCTGCCCAAACTTGCAGCTTTCCTTTGGCAAAGCAAAAGTCCACAGTTCAGCAGACCCAGCCTGTCCTAAAGCCAGGTTGAATCATAAGAAGTGATTACATGATCATAACCTCACTCCAAGTGATCTACCAAAGTGTGATTTCCAGTCTCATACTGAGGTTTGGTAAGACTTGGTTTTCTTCTCTGGCTTTCTTTCTCTCCTCTCATTGTTTCTTGGTATTTTGGTGCTTCAGTAGCTGAGCTGTTTGAATCTTGAACCTGACGCTGACCGAATGACTCCCATAAGCAGTAGGAAGCATGATTCAAACACCTTCCAGGGTGATAGAAGAGTGTCCCCAGCAAAGAGAGCACTCGTGCCAAGGAAGGCAAACCATTGCAGCTTTGGAGAGAGGGCAGGGACCTTCAGGATGGTGTATATAGCTGGAGAGACTAGGAACTGGGTAAGGACCATCCTTCATAATTGTGTACATGGAAAGGGAGGCTCGTGAAGGAATGTGTAGTGTTCCTTTCCATCTCCAAGCACCTAGTTTGGTCTAGATCAAGTCTGGGTCAGATAATCATCTTATTAGAGAGATTCTCTGGGCTCTGGATGCCACATCTGCCCCTCCATTTTCACATCTGTAAGACCAATACTTGACATGTATCAGCTTCAAAGCCTGGGAAATTCCTGTCTCCCTTCTTCCATCGGCTACACTCTTTTCTATCCGTCTGGGACCGGGCTTGTTCCCACCTTTGAGTCTTTGCACTAGCTGCCACCCGTGCCTGAAATGTTCTCCCCTAGTGTTTAGCCTGGCTGGCACCTACTTATCCTTGAGGGCTCAGTTAAATGTCTTTACCCCTAAGAAGCCTCTGACCACCTGTGCTCATCCTGGGTCTCCTTGCCTCCAGATCCTCTTTTTGTCCCTCCCCCTCTCTGTTTTGTCTCCTAGGGGGCTGGCTTCCAGCAGAGGTCAGTCACTGGGGGCACCAGCAGGAGACTGGGAGTCCAGGGGAACAGTCAGGAAATGATTCTTCCTCCCCTCTGTCCCAGGTAGCTTCCTATGGTCAGTGGCTCTGTCTCTGTGGTTCCAGCTTCCACATAAGTGACCTCATACTCTGGTTTGAAGAGCAACCCCTCTCCCATTGCCCCAGCAGCCCAAGCACGGAAACGACTTCCTGCCAGGATCCAGCTTGCTTGACTCTTTCCTGTCTGGCCCTCAGCTCCCTTCATCACCCGTGGAAAATATTCTCTGGTTTTTATGGTTAGACCCTCACTGATATCCCTCCCAAGCTGAAGTGACTCCCAAATTCTTGTTCAATTCAAGGGACACGGAGCCTTTCTCCTCAAGCCACCCCTCGGGATTGAGGGTTCCTTCTTCCCAGGTTCTTTCTGATTCTGACGGGGTTCTGATGGTCAGTCATTAGGAGTCTGGCCTTCACCTGTGTGCTTTTCCTTGCGAGCCGACCTGGGGTAGGTGAGTTACCCTGGCTCGTGGGACATGGAGGGGTGTTCCTCGCTGGGCTCCCCTGCTTCATGGCGATCTGGGCTGCTCAGCTCTACTCATATGGATTTGCCTAGAGCCAACAAGCTGGGGTCAGGCTTGTGGACCTGCAGCCCCTAAGGGCAGGGCAAGGTGTCAGCTGTCCCTGCTCCAGGCTGGCAGTGTCACTCTACATTTGGCAGGTGACTCATGGAGCTTCTTGCCCACTCTTAATCCAGGTACTGAGCTTGTCTTCGTGCTAAGGTTGCAGTCCCTTGGGGATTGCCTGTCTGAAGCAAATTCATGCTGTCCTGTGTCCCCCAGGTAAGTAGCTGGCTCTGGGTAGAAGCCACCTCATGAGTTGCTGGAAGACTAAATTTCCCATAATGCCTGATACTTATTTAGGGCTTCGTCCTGTTGGACGTTCTGGGATTGTCATCAGGTTTCTTTTTTTTCTTTTTTTTTTTTTCAACGTTTATTTATTTTTGGGACAGAGAGAGACAGAGCATGAACGGGCGAGGGGCAGAGAGAGAGGGAGACACAGAATCGGAAACAGGCTCCAGGCTCTGAGCCATCAGCCCAGAGCCCGACGCGGGGCTCGAACTCACGGACCGTGAGATCGTGACCTGGCTGAAGTCGGACACTTAACCGACTGTGCCACCCAGGCGCCCCATCATCAGGTTTCTTAGAATGTGCTGGCCCTTTGCTCAGCTCTTTGCAGATGACATCTCATTTCATCTCATTTAATCCTCACGGCCACCCTGTGGTGCAGACGTGGTTATCACCTCCATCTTGCCGATGATGGAACCGGTTCCCAGGGGGAGGCCACCTGCCCAAAGTCTACTAGCATGTAAGAAACTAAGCTAGAAGGAGGTTCTACCTGAACCGGTCTGGGGCGGGAGTAGGTGGGAGTCTCTCCAAAACCAAGGACTTTGCCATCTTGTTTGGAATCACACAGCAGAAGGCCTCGTCTAGCTCTTTCTCCCCTCACCCACCATTTTACAGGTGGGATTCCTGAGGCCTCTAGAAGTTATAGGATTAGCCCAATGTCCTCCTCAAATCCAGGCTCTTCCTGTTGCCCCTTCTAGATTTTTTGTGTAACGTTTATTTATTTTTGAGAGACAGAGCGTGAGGAGGGGAGGGACAGAGAGAGAGGGAGACACAGAATCTGAATCAGGCTCCAGGCTCTGAGCTGTCAGCACGGAGCCCGACATGGGGCTCGAACCCACGAACCCTAAGATCATGATCTGAGTGGAAGTCAGACGTTTAACCGACTGAGCCACCCAGGCACCCCGTGACCCTGCCTAGATTTTTAAGCCCCAGGAGCCTGAGGGAGATGGGGCGGGGGTGGGGGCATTGACTCTTGATGGGAGGGGGAAAGGCGGGGAGGCCTCAAGCAAGAAGAATGTGGGGCAGGGCTGGCCAAGAAGCAGCAGCAGCAGACTCCCTGCTGGCCCTCCTTCTTGAAACAAGAAGAGAAGGCTCTGGGTCACAGCACTGAGGTGGGTGTAAGCCCACAGGAGGCCACAGCTGACACCCCAGAGGTGGGGCAGCTGCAAAGCGATGTCAGCAGGTGGGTCAGCAGGTGACTGGTGAGACCTGGGAAGACCACACAGGGAGGGTAGGGAGAGGGTGGGGATGGTATGTGCCTGGACACCAAGCGAGGGTGACGTAGACAGAGAACCTTCCAGTGAAGCATTTAAATCTCTGGCGGAGAGCAGAGACACGGCCTGAGGAGAGACGAGCCCGTGCTCTGAAGCAGTGGAACCGACTCATAACTGAAGCCTGAGGTCCTGATTGTGTCCCTGCTTCACCTCCAGGTTTGCTGAGTCATCTGGAGACTTTGGGCCCCAGGATTCTCCATCCGTGAAGGAGGGACGGTGGGTGACAGGGTTTCCAGGGTCTCTCAACCCCGATCCTTGCTGATGGTCACATCTAACAGGAATCTGACTTCTCCCCATGTGTCTGCCATGTGGGTGACCTAGGGGGGGCTTATTCTCTGGGCTTGGGAGGCTTAGGCTGAGCGGGCAGGGTGGCTGAGGTGTGGAGGGACAGCCCCTGAGCTCCGGGCTGAGGTCTGATGTTCCTTCAGGGATTTACCAGAAGCTCAGGACACCATAGATCCCAGTGCCTTGGGCTGTGCCTGAGGACGCAGGTCGAGATGGACACCAGGCGGGTCCGGGTGTGGAGTGGGGACCGTGGGTGTGGCCCTAAGTGCTGAGTCAGGACTCTGGCTGCAGGCTGCCCTCACTTCAGTCTCAGGGATGTGTGGCCAACAGCAGGTCCAGTGGCAGCTCTAGGGAGCCCAGGTGCCAGTCCTAGCTCGGCCACCGACCTCTTGGTGACCGTGCGTGAGTCTCCTCCTTTCTCTGAGCCTCTTGTCCCTGTGTGTACAATGGGCTTGTTGGATGAGATCATCTCTTGGGCCCCAGCTCTGAGTCTCATAATCTGAAGATCTTGAACTCCTCGCTTATCCTTCCTGTGCCTCTGTTTTCTCACCTGTGAACGGGGACATGTGTGTGAAGGAGCCCGGGAGAGGACGCCAGCCCTCTATTCTATACACACGGTGTGTGCATCTTGCTTGGGCTTCCTTTGTCTCTGAAGAGCCCAGGCCAGTGGCCCATGCTACAGATGGGAAAATTTACCAGGGCGCCATGGGGGTCTTTGTGGCAAAAAGGAGGGCCGAGGACTGGCTGGCTTGGGAACACTGGCCCCTGGGACTTGCAGGGAGCTGGGAGAAGGGAGGAGGCCAGGTCCTTAGAGCAAAACCTTTCCAGGACTCCGGAACTGTGCCTGATGGAAGGATCTGTTGAAGGGTCGGGCACCAGCACCCCCCTTGGGAAGCCGAAGGAGAGTCAAGGACCCCCTGGAAGCGTGTGGCCAAAGGAGCTCATCGCACTGGAGCCTGGGGAATCTGCCTGGCAGGTGGCCCTGAAGAAGATCCAGGAGCTATCGGATTCAGTAGGAGGGAGAAGGAGGGAGAGGGAGGGGCAGGGAGGGAGGGGGAGGGAGGGGTGGAAGAGAGTGAGGAGCAGAGAAGGGGAGTCTCAGTCCCTACTTTGGTGGACAAGAAATAAGACTTTCGATTTCGTGGTTTTATAGGTCAGTTTACTAGGACTTAACTCCAAGCCTCAGCTCTGCTGGGGGTCAGTCAGGGAATAGTTTTCTGTGTCCCCTTTTTGCACCTCCCATCATCACGTGGAATTTTATCCAGCGCCAGGCTGCCTAGTTGAGGGTTGGAGCCGTTTCGTCGTCTCTTTGATCTACAAAGACTATTGCCCTCATGTCTCCCGTTTAATTTTTTTTTAATGTTTGTTTATTTTTGGGAGAGAGAGAGAGAGAGACAGAACATGAGCAGGGGAGGGGCAGGCAGAGAGACAGAGACTCAGAATCGGAAGCAGGCTCCAGGCTCTGAGCCATCCGCACAGAGCCCGATGCGGGGCTCGAACTCACGGACCGTGAGATCATGACCTGAGCCGAAGTCGGACACTTCACTGAGCCACCCCGGAGCCCCTTGTCTCCCTGTTTAAAGCGTTAGAAGATCTGGAGTCAGGGGTCGCCTGGGTGGTTCGGTCGGTGAAGCGTCCAACTCTTAGCTTCGGCTCAGGTCAAGATCTCTTGGTTCATGAGATCGAGCCCTGTGTCGGGCTCTGAGCCGACAGTGCGGAGCCTGATTGGGATTCTCTCTCCCTCTCTCTCTGTTCCTCCCCCACGCATTCTCTCTCTCTCTCTCTCAAAATAAATAAATAAACTTAAAAAAAAAAAAAAAAAAGACCTGGGGTCAAATCCTGTTTGTACTTGCTGCATGACCTTGAACCAGTGACTTTGTGTTTCCGAGCCCGTTTCCCCGTCTCTAAAATGGTGGTGCCGATAGTCCTTACCACGTTGAGTCGTCGTGAAAGTGAAGTGAGTGCCCACTACCCAGCCTCCCTGCCCTCCTTCCCTGCCCTTCCAGGACCACCGAGACCCCTTCATGGTAGCTGACCTGGGTGTGCTGGCCAGCCGTCACCGGGCCTTCTGCCAGGCCCTGCCACGGGTCTCGCCCTTCTACGCGGTAAAGTGCAACAGCAGTGTGTGGGTGCTGCGTGTTCTGGACACCCTGGGCACCGGCTTTGACTGCGCCAGCCAGGTGAGCCTGTGTCCCCTGCTGCCGTCACAGGCCTGACACTTCCTGGGGGAAAGGCCAGCCGCTAGGGAGCTGGGGCTGGGGACTGCGGCACCTAGAACCCTGGCTGACACCTGTCTTTGAGGGAATAAACGAATGAACCATGGGTGGTCGGCCTCCCACTGGGCCATGCGACCCGGCAGGCAACCAGTGAGTGGAGGGACCACAGGCTTTGGGTTCATGGGCGCAGCCATGTCACCTGAACCCCAAGTTCTTCCTTTTTAATCTGGGACCAACTGCGCTTTGCTCGGAGTCGTCTAGGAGCCTAAATAGCACATATGTGCCCAGCGCGGTGCCGGGTGCAGAGTACGGGTTCGGTCAAGGGCAGCCCCTTGCGGGGGGAGGGGCAGCGAGCCAGCTCCTGGCTCTGTCACCCTTGCCAGGTGGAGCTGGATCAAGTGCTGGGCCTGGGCGTGGCCCCCTCACGCATCATCTACGCCAACCCCTGCAAGCCTGTCTCCCACATCCAGTATGCTGCCCGCCACGGGGTGCGGCTCCTGACCTTCGACAGCGAGGAGGAGCTGACCAAGGTGGCCCAGCACTACCCTGGGGCCAGGTGAGACCAGCGGGGTGGTACAAGCAGGCGGAGACAGGCGGAGCAAGGACCAGCTGGCCTGGGGCCCCTGCCAGGGGAGTTGGGCCTCCTCTGCAACCAGATGAAGGTGGTCCCATGGGGTGACTTGGGAGAGAGACTCAAGCAGCAAAGTCTAAGAATTTGACTCAGTGGGCCCAATGCCTTCCCTGGCGCACACTGGTGCCACAAAAAAAAAAAAAAAAAAAAAAAAAAAAGCACTGCTTATGTCTGCGTAGACACTGGGCAAAGCCTGGCATTAGGAGGTCTAGGGTCAGGGGACCTTAATGAAAAAAGCACTCACATCAGAGTCAGGGAGACCTGGGCACACGTCTCAGCTTCATTTGCACGTGCTGTGTGGTCTTGGGAAAGTTATCTAACGTCTCTGATCCTGTAGCATGGAGACCTACAGAAGGTGTATTTATCATTTTATTGCTTTCCTGCTTCTTCTTGCCTGAGCAAAAGTCTGTAAGTGGTGAGTGTTTTAGTTCCTTGGCATTCCATGGCTGGACAGTCCAGAGGAACTAGGCAGGGGCGGGTGGGAACGTGGAGAGAGATTGGGGGGGCGGGGGCGGGATGATAAACCATCCAGGCCTCGGGACTCATGTGTGTAAGAACCCTTGGCATCTCTCACACCCCTCTCCCAGGCTGGTCCTCCGGCTGTTGACCGAGGACAGCGAGAGCATCTTTCCCCTGAGCGCCAAGTTCGGGGCAAGCCTGGAGGCGTGTGAACGTCTGCTCAAGTCTGCCAGGGACCTGGGCTTGGCTGTGGTCGGAACCAGGTGAGAGCACTGGTTTTCCCTGCCTGGGAAGCACACTCTGAATCTCCAAGGCACTTGCCTTGGGTGCAAAATTTAAGGGGGCATCAAAACACTTAGTACTCTACATGAATAACACTTTCATACAATATATTTTTTTAAAAAAACAAAGTTAATGCAAAAAAATCCACGATGAGGAAAGTATCAAAATTTAAACTTAAAACTTCTGTATTTCATTCGTTGTGCATGTGTTTGCATCAATCTTGCTTTGATCAGTCGGTCAAGTGTCCAACCTTGGCTCGGGTCAGGATCTCACAGGTCCGGAGTTCGAGCCCCGCGCGGGGCGCTGTGCTGACGGCTCAGAGCCTGGAGCCTGCTTCGATTTCTGTGTCTCCCTCTCTCTCTGCCCCTCCCCTGCTCACGCTCTGTCTCCGTCTCTCTCTCAAAAATGAATGACCATTAGGGGCGCCTGGGTGGCGCAGTCGGTTAAGCGTCCAACTTCAGCCAGGTCACGATCTCACGGTCTGTGAGTTCGAGCCCCGCGTCGGGCTCTGGGCTCATGGCTCGGAGCCTGGAGCCTGTTTCCGATTCTGTGTCTCCCTCTCTCTCTCTGCCCCTCCCCCGTTCATGCTCTGTCTCTCTCTGTCCCAAAAATAAAAAACGTTGAAAAAAAATTAAAAAAAAAATGAATGACCATTAAAAAAATTGAAGAGAAATTGAAAAAAAGATCGCATTCAATGTTACTTATCTTGATGGCTTAGTGTTCAGGCACTGCCTTAAATTTCGCACCTGAGGAGAGGGCCTCACTCGCCTCACCCTACCTGGCCCTGATTGGTCCCCCAGCCCGCCCTGCGATTTGGGGTTCTGTTCACAGAAGGGGAGCCCCGCAGCTCCCCTTCTGGGGCTGGGAGCACTGGGAGGCGGCAGCTGAGAGAAGTGACTGCCGCACAACCTCGAGCACCCCGATTCCGGGCCTGTCCCGTGCAATGCATGTGTCCCTGGGGACACGCACGTGTATGTCCCAGGTTGCACGTTTCTGTGGGCCGATGTAGTCACACGTGTCTTGCTGTGTATATGCGTGCTGGTCTCCACATCTTACCCCCGTTGGTGTTTCTGAACGTCCCTCTTCTTACTGACCCTTGTGTTTCCATGTGTGGTTCCCCACGTGTCATTTGACACGTGTCCAGCTTCCACGTGGGCTCGAACTGCCGAACACCGCACAGCTTCAGGCAGGCCATCGCTGACTGCCGGCGTGTATTTGAGATGGGCCGAGCGTTCGGGCATGACATGAGCCTCCTGGACATCGGAGGGGGCTTCCCCGGAGGGGAAGGCTGTGAGCCTCAGTTTGAGGAGGTCAGAGAGGAGGACGAGAGGGAACCTGGGCTGGGTCCAGGGGACAGTGGGTGTGTGTGTTTGTGTGTAGGGCGAGTTCTTGGAACTGAGTCACGTGCATGCATGTGGCTGGGGTTTGTCTTGATTGCCGTGGTTCCAAATTCAGACATCTCAGAGCACTAGACTTGCTGTGTGTCCTTGGACAAGTCCCTTCCCCTCTCTGGGCCTCCGTTTCTGTTTCCTTGCTGGTCAAGGGGGGACGATAACACTTTCCACAGTGCTGTTATGGGAATGGAGGGGGATGATGCAGGTAAAGCCCCCACATAGGGACTGGTCACCTTAGGGTCCTCTGTCCCTGTAGATGGCGAGAGTGATCAATGCCGCCCTGGCCCAGGACTTCCCCGAGGGGAGTGGTGTTGAGATCATCGCGGAGCCTGGACGCTTCTATGCGGCGTCTGTCTGCATGGCTGCCATCAACATCATTGCCAAGAAGGCTGTGCTGGAGTCTGGTGTGTGGGCCAGCACTGGGTGGGGAGGGCACTGTCCAGATGTTCCCAGGCCCTGGGGGGAGAGGACGGACAGGGGGTCTGGGCTGCACCCCTGGTGCCTAATGGGAGTAGAAATGAACCTGTTAATATCACTATCGTGCTGTTCTCAAATAGCCTGGGAGGTAGAGAACCAAGGCGAAGCCTCTACCCTTCCTGAGCGGTCTGTGAATGAGTATTGTGTTTACGGAGGCAAAGTCACGGGCTACAGCTCATGAGGTCACAGACACCACTGTGCTGCTGTGCCTCTGAAATTCTTCGAGCAAGTGCTTTCTAGCAGGTGCAGACTCCTGCAACGAAAAACATACCGAGTAAAGACAAATTCTCGTTTATTTCTTTATTTCTGAGAGAGAGAGAGAGAGAGAGAGAGAGAGCAAGTGGGGGGAGGGCAGAAAGAGAGGGGAAGAGAGAGTCCCAAGCAGGCTTTGCACTGACAGGGCGGAGCCTGCTTGGGATTCTCTCTCTCTCTCTCTCTCTGGCCCTCCCCCACCCGCTATCTCAAAATAAATAAATAAATTACAAATTAAAAAAAAAAAAAAAAAACAGAGGTCAGTGTACAATCCCGAGTTTAGATTCAAGGAAGCAATACTCTGCGGACAGACTAAGTGGCTGTGAAGAAACTGGCTCGGTAGTGGGTCACGTCTGACAGATCTGACGGGCCCGGGTGACCCCAGCTCAATACGCACCAGGAGTGTGATGGGGCTACGAGAAAGCCACTACCCGTGTTTGCTCCAGCAACATCAACGGAGGCAGAGTATTTAGGCGGAGGGAGGTGAGAGTCGGGCTCCAGTCTGTGACTGTCAGGGTCAGACACTGTTTTCAAATGTATCTGAGGTTTGTTTTCATCAGGTAACAAGATATGCAGGCATGGAGATAACTGTCCCGGAGGAAGAAAGTTTTTAGTCACGGTTCCCTAGAAATAGGAGACCGGGCATGGCTCGCAGGGCCACGGGGGAAGGACCAGGGTGCGTGGGGCAGGAGGAGCAAGCAGAAGTCAGGGGGAGAGCCTCCGGTGTGGTTGTCGGGGGACGGCATGGGGGAGGCGGGTGAGCTGGCTGGGCAGAGGGGGCGGCGGGAGCCCGGAAGACAGGCCCCCACCTTGCTTGGGCTCCAGAAGACCCCTGAGACAGAGAACAGGTGTTACCAGCACTGGGCAGCGGGTCTGGGCCCCTCCCAAGGGCGCTGCGCTCAGGGGTTGAGGGTCAGCGGGGAGACTGGCCAAGCACATCACCGTCCTGCCCTCACCCCACTCCCAGGAGGCCGCCGGAAACTGCTGTACTATCTCAACGATGGCCACTACGGCATCTTCCGCCTCTTCCTCAGGGAACCTGCCCCCAGCACGCCCATTGTGGTGAAGGTAAGGGTGTGGCTTTGGCCGTCCTGGACGCTAAGGCCCCTAAGTCCGGCCCCCAGTCCTGAGAGGCAGGGGTGCTTGCAGCCAGGTGGGGAGGTAAAGGACCTCAGACCCTCTGTGGTTTGCAGGTGGTCATTCCACGTGCTTGCACAAGGACACACACCGGGGTGCCTACGTGTATCTGCATGTGTGATTCTGTATGTGTGCGTTTCTTTGTGTGGGCCTGCTGATCTGCGCTTGTGCGGGTGGGTGGGGGCAGGTCCGTGAGTCTGCAGCGGTGCGCGTGCGTGTCTGTTTGGCGATGCATGTTTCCACGTACGTCTCTGCATGCACGCACTTGTGTTTCCGGAATCCCTGAGTGCGGCCGATGCAGGAGGCTTAGGAAGGGGAGAGTCTCATACTCTGATCCACACTAGATCACCTGGAGAGCTTTGAAACACCCCAGTGCCCGGGCAATGCCCTAGACCACTGAAATCAGAATTCCAGATGGGTCGAGACCCTGGCATCGGTCCTTGGTTAAAACTCCCCAGGTGATCCCCACGAGTGATTATGGAATAAAACCCTCTCATTTTGTAGGGGAAAGCCAAGTCCCATCCGTGCCTGCATCTGTGAACTGGCAGAGTTGGAATGTGTTGCTAGAATACGAACTCCATGAAGGCGGGGTTGGTCTTTATGGGTGGCCGGTAGGGTCCTTGCTGGTGCCTTCCTGCTCGGGCCCTGGGCGCGTGCCCCGCCAGCCCAGGGAGCGGGCTGGGGGAACCACGGGGTTCTCTGAGTCCCTGCCCTTTGCTCCCTGCAGGAGCTCTGCTCGGACCCACCCCTCTTCCCCTGCACCCTGTACGGTCCCACGTGTGATGCCTTTGACAAGCTCTTCCAAGAGGAGGTGCAGCTGCCGGAGCTGGATGTGGGTGACTGGCTTGTCTTCCCCTCCATGGGCGCTTATACGTCCTCTATGAGCTCCACCTTCAATGGCTTCCCGCCTGCCTCCACCTACTATGCCATGGAACCCGAGCTCAGGTGTCTGGAAGGAGAGAGAAGGGACAGGCCACTGAGGGGATCTCCGCAGGGTCTGAGCTTGGCGAGAAGAGCTTGTGGCTAAGCTCTGGGGCCCTAGGCCCAGGAAATACCCTACTCCCCGCCGCTGGCCCCAGCAAAGCTCAAATGGTCTGACTGATCTTTGACACTGGCCTCTGCCTTTGGCTTTGACCCTGTCACAGCCTCTCCCCACCTGGGTGGCTCCAACAGCTCTGATGTGCACACGCCTTTGAGGGCAAGATCAGGCAGCCCTAGGGCCCCAGCTGACCCTCAGTCCCGTGGTCAAGGCCCCACTCTGCTCCGTTTGTGACGGCTCCCTGGTTTCCTCCCCTAGCAGCTTCCGGGTCCCTCACAGCCTCTGCCCCAGGGTCCCCTCTCTGCCCACCCTAAGGTTCACCCCCTGAGGTGCAGAGGGGACTCTAGAACCTTCCTTTACTGGTGCAATCTTCCCACAGGAGCCTGCTGGGGACGGCACCTTAGGCTGGGAGGTGGTGGTGGAGATGCTCCAGACTCCGTGGTATGTCCACGCGGGGACACGTGGGGTGGGCGTGGGGTGCCGCCACAGGGGTGGGCGAGAGGTTTGGGTGCTTCTGAAGTGACAAGGCAACTTTCAAGGTTCAAAATTGTTTATCTCCCAAAGTGGACCTGATGTCTAGGCCGGCTCCTCTGGCAGACACACACCCCCCCCCGCCTGCCCCTGACCCCCTCCCCACCCCACCCCAGACCTTGGTCCTGGGGACGGGGGCTGAGAACCTTGCGGCTTTACAAGTGGCCCCGGAGGCTATGTCCTAGGCTGGGAGGCGGCCTGCACTGAGCGGTACCTTGAGATCTTTCCCCCTTCCTTTCATTCAGTTAGTGAGCCCTGTGTGGTTCCAGAAAGGTCTGCATGAGCTACGGGCACCCAGTCTAGTGGTGAGAGCACTGGCTCTGGAGTGCTCAGACGGGCCTGGGAGGAAGCCAGGCTCCGCCACAGAGGAACAGTGCTGGCAGTGCCTCGGTTTCCCCATCTGTGAAGAGAGGATAATATTAGTATCCCCCCTCACCCAGGGTTGTTGAGAGGAAGAAGTCATATAGTGCAAATCCTCAAGCAAGGTCCGTTCACGCCCAGGGCCCCGCCTCTGGCTGCCCCTGGTCCCGGGCCAGCCCCATGGTCTGGGCATCCTCAGGGAGCCACATAGCATCTGGCCACACAGCTAATGGGCCAAGTGAGTGCCTCGGGCCTGGCCTCAGCCTCAGAAACCCCCAGGGTGCAAGGTTGGATGGACAAGGTATGAATATAACCAAGTCCGAAATAGGGTGGACACTACTGTGTGTCCTCTGGGCATGCTAAAACCTTAAAAAACAGTATTTGGGGGAGTTCTGAGCTCAAAAAGGAAATGAGTATTACAGGGGAGGAGGTTGGCAGAGGTGAGGGTGGGGACAGGTCAGGATGACTGGCCACATTCCTTCAGCAAGTGAGGGCCCAGAGGCCAAAGCCACCCACCTCCTGTGTCCTGTGTCCCTTTTAAGCTTCTGCTGATGAGACTTTCTCCGATCCCCAGCCTCTGCAATGGTCCTCCCCGTCCGCCGGAGTCAGCCCCCCTCGGCCAACACCAGTGGGATCTCCCAGCATCCCTGGACTAAAGAGAATTGTCCCCCACATACATGGGAAGGGATGGCCCCCAGACGCCGCCCTAGAAAGCCAGAGGGCTCAGACGGCCTTCAGACAACCTGTCCCCAATTCATCTCCCGGTGCCTGAGAATTGGGGGTGGAAACATCCACGCCAACCCCCTCAGAGGTGTCTGGAGGCAGAGACATGAGTGGGCTTTAGGGAAAACATAAAGTTTGATTCAGATGCAAGAAACGTTGGTGTGTTTTCCGTTTTACCCTCTGATGCTGTGATTGTGGTTATCCATCCACCCATCTATCCATCCACTCAGCAGAAATCTGAGGGCCGAGCGTGTGCCTGGCGCTGTTCCAGGCACAGGTAACACACAACGAAAAGACGGACAAGACCCCACGCTCACGGAGCGAACCTTCCCGTTGGGAAAAGAGACAGCATGCACAGACATATAAATACATCACAAACTACAGTGGAGGCAATAAATGCTGTGAGGAAAAACAAAGCAGAGCCAGAGGATGGTGAATGAAGGAAGATGTGCTATTTTAGGTGGGAGGACGCAGGGGAGGCTGGCCTGAGGGGTGGCGTGGGAGCAGAGACCCAAGGGCCGCGAGCGAGGGCCCGTGGGGTTGCTGGGTCACAAGAGTCCCAGGCATGGCAACCTGAAAGTTCCAGGCCAGGGATGGAGACTGTTAAAAAAAGAAAAAAGAAAAAAGAAAAAAGGCAAGGGGATGAATGTGAGTGGGCAGAGTGAGTGAGGGCAGGTGCCGGGAGAGGAGGAAGAGGAGGGCCCAGGGTGGATTGATCAGGCCTCAAGGTAAGGCAGGGCTTTGACTTTGTTCCGAGCTGGAGGGCAGGCCCTGGAGGGGTTGAGCAGGTGCGCGCGGTGGGAGTGCAGAGAGAAAGGGAGGAGGTTCTTGCCAGCTTGGGGAAAGACGGGTGCTCACGGCGTTTGGTAGTGAGACGTGGCCAGTCCAGGGCAGGGTGGAAAGGTCCTGGCAAGAGAATTTGCTGAGGGGCCAGCTGGGGTGCCCGGGGCAAGGAGAGGAGTCAAGGACGACTCCCGGGCTCTGGGCCAGAGTTGCTGGTAGGGGAACAGGGACCCCGGGGAGGAGCAGCAGGTCAGAAGGGGTTCAAATCAAGAGCTCAGCTTTGACAAGTCAAGTTGGAGAGGTCTGCCCAGCCTCCAGATGGAGTCACACACAAGTATCTGGTTCCAGGGCCAGGGCCAGGCCTCAGGACAGGGCATACACAGGTGGGTGGCGGGGGGCACTGGGCACTGGCTTCCAGGCCAACCGGGAAGCGAGCGCAGCTAGAGAAGGCACAAGGCACATTTCAAAGAGGGAACGCCTGTCGGTGGGGGAGGGGGAGGGGGACGGGGAGGCCACCGGTGGTCTTTACCAGAGGCTTTCGGTGCAAGAGAATAGGAAGGTGGCGGAGGTGAGGTCCAGAGAGGACGGGTGAGAGGGTGGGCGAGGGCACGGCTTCCAGGGACTTGTGTCGGACTCGGGCTGCGGACTATGGGAGGGTGGCCGGGAGAAGGGCAGGTCCCGTCAGGAGGTTGAAGATGAGCGATATTACTGCTTGTTTGTAGGCTCAGGAGGATGCTGTGCTGGCTGGCGGGGAAAATAAGATGCAGAAGAGAGGAGACGGTTACCAACGCGGTCCGGGGTGGGGGGGGGGGGCGAGCCTCCAGTGCCCTGGGTGGGAGCTCAGACGGCTCATCCCAGCTAACAGAAGGCAGGGCACACAGTGGCGCCCTGAGGGTCCTCGGGAGAGAGTGGGGTTCTCTTCTGATTGGTTCTGTCTTCTCGGTGAAAAACAAGATCCAAGATCCAGGCGGAGAGGGAGGGGGCAGGTGTTTGGAGGAGAGGGGCAGACATGGGGAAGTCACAAGAGGGCGAGAGTGAATGGGCCAGTGACATGGGGCGCGATTGCCTTGCCCACCGAGGTGTGTGGGGGGCAACCCGGAGCGAGGCCGGGCATTCGGTGTGTTTTGTCTTCATCCACATTCGGCTGCCTGGGTGCAGGGGCACAGCGGAGGGCTCTGCGGTCCAGGCTCCATTTATGGCTGGCTACCCCCAAAGCCCCTGCAGTCCTCCAAGCTCTCTCGCGACCCCACATACTGTCCTTCCACAGACACATCTGCTGGAGACTCCTTCGCGATGACCCCCCCACTTCGGAGAAGCGAAGGGACCTGGGCACCTAGCGATGAGCGGCAGAGCTGGGGTTAGAATTCACATGCAGGGTCAATGTCAGGACAGCAGGGGCGTGCACGCTAAGTTGAAGAAGTCATGCGTCCCAGATGGTGGGAAAAAACAAAAACAAAAACAAAACCAAGCTGGGCAGCTGGGGGATTAAATCTCAGGTGTTTCCTGCCTCGGGAGGGACCAAGGCTTTGTCCAGTTAAACTGTGGTGACTTGCTGCCACCCACTGGCTACTCGTGGTATTGCATCCGGACGGACAGTGCTCAGGATTTGCTTCGGCCACTAAGGATTCACGGCCCGGCCCAACAACGCCTTGTTGCAATGGTTTGGTGGGAGTTCTCACTCCCCGCTTTTTTTTTTTAAACAATTTTTAAAAATGTTTTTATTTATTTTTGAGACAGAGAAAGAGCATGAACGGGGGAGGGTCAGAGAGAGAGGGAGACACAGAATCGGAAGCAGGCTCCAGGCTCTGAGCCATCATCAGCCCAGAGCCTGACGCGGGGCTCGAACTCCCGGACCGCGAGATCGTGACCTGAGCTGAAGTCGGACGCTTAACCGACTGAGCCACCCAGGCGCCCCTCACTCCCCGCTTTGACAAGTGAGAAAATGGAAGCCAAGAGAGGTGTCTTTAAAATTCCGTCTGTACCTCTGGCCTCCATCCGCTCAGGTGTTCATTCATTCAGTAAGCATTCCTGGAACACCCACTCTGTACCAGACGCGGTTTTAGGCGCTGGGATTCAGCAGGAAATAGGCCAGGAGACAGCATTGCTCCTGCGGGGCTGCCGTTTTGGCGGTTCGGGAGGGGGGGCAGATACTAAACAAGTAAATGGGTGCTGTGGAGGAATTAAGAGGGAGTGGCTGGAGAGGGTGTTTGGGAGATGACATGTGAGGAGAGACCTGATGGCCGAGAGGGTTGGGAAAGACACTCCAGGGGGAGGGAACAGCACTGCAAAGGCCCTGAGGCTCTGCAAGATTTGGGGTTCCAGACTCCGTGGAGCCCAGTGACGCTCCAGCCCATGGCGATCCGTGGAGAAGCACAGCGGCCAGGGCAGACCGTTCTCAGGAGGGTAGTGCCGTTGACCTTCTCTCTGTGAATCCACATCTTCTCTCAACCCCCACCTTACTCACACAGCTGGCCACTCTGCCCTCCAAAGTCCTCCTCTCTTGGCTTGGGTGACACCAACCTCCAGCGGCAGGAAGAGCTAGGATCAGTCTCCTGTTACCGTCAAGGCTTAACGTTCAAACTTGAGTTGTTTCTGGTCTGAAGGAACTCACTGACCTGTCGAAAGCTAGAGCAGGAAATGCTGGAATGTGGAGTCAAAGGTCAACGTTGACATTTCTGGGAGCTGGGACAGGAGCATGCAGGAGAGAACTGGAGTTATAAGCTGTCGCCGAGCTATAAGTGTGTGTTTGTGACCCTGTCTGCGGCCAGTGGTGAGCCACCCTTGCAAATGTGTGGAAGCGTGTTTAGAATGATTATTTATAAGTTTGTATACATAGTATAAGTATGCCTTCTTCCACTTCTATGAGTGGTGTTCCAAGAAAGAATACATTTTGGAGGCAAAATAAGTCCCTAAAGTGGCAATTTCGACATGTAACTTGAACACTGCCCAATTGTGTTAGCTGACATTTCCCAGTGTTTGAATATTTGCCATAGGCTCTATTCTTTGTAAAGCAAAATATTTCATCATAAAAAAAAGGAAAGTTGTACCCTTTCAACTTTCAATGTGTACCCTAATACCCCACTTGAAGATATGTTTGGACACACACTTAATTCAACCAGCCTCAATGCGAAATGAAATAAGCATTTCCACTTCTGAAATATTTATCATAAACACAAAGCTCAAAGGCAGTTACTACGTTAGGTGTTCTAAATTTTCATTTTAAGGAGGACTTTTAAATAGTAAACATTCATGATATTATCATTCCATCTTAAAAATAATTTCTCTTTGGCATTTGCTTTGAGTTAATGTTCTGCTTTTTATTTTATTTTATTGTTTTAGACATTTTTTAATGCTTTTTCATTTTGAGAGAGAGAGAGAGAGAGAGAGAGAGAGAGCATGTGTAGGGGGAGAGGCAGAAAGAGAGAGAAGAGAGGGAGAGAGAGAGAATCCCAAGCAGGCTCCATGTTGTCAGCATAGAGCCTGATGAAGGGCTTGATCTCATGAACCATGAGATCATGTCCTGAGCCAAAATCAAGAGTTGGATACTCAATCGACTGAGCCACCTAGGCACCCTGGGCTCTTTTTAAAAATTAGATCTACATTCTTTTTTTTTAAATATTTATTTATTTTGAGAGAGCGAGAGAGAGGATCCTAAGCAGGCTCTGCACTGTCAGCTCAGAGCTGGATCTCCTGAACCGTGAGATCACGACCAGAGCTGAAATCAAGAGTCAGATGCCCAACCAGCAGAGCCACCCAGGTGCCCCAATGTTTCCCTTTGTAATGTGTTTTATGATCAAATGTTTGTATAAGGTAGAGATCATTTTTATATCCTGCAACTTTGCTGAATTCATGAATCAGTTCTAGCAGTTTTTAGGTAGAGATCATTTTTACATTTTATTGACATATATCATCTTGTCATATTACATTATCCCATTATAATAATAAGCTATGCATTTATTACTATAATTTTTAAAATAGAAAACCTCTGAAATGTTATAGCCTTCTTACAGAAAAATGTTCACTGTTTATTATTATGGTCAATCATTATTTTTCCAAAACACATAAAGTGTTAGGAAAAATATGACATACTGTATGATTTAAGGAATGTCAGAAAATTTCCTGAGATTCTGTTATCTCATACCCAAATCCCAAAGAATCGTATCTGTTGGGAATTTGGAAATGTTTTTTGAAGCTCTAATATCTCTCTCTTTTTTTTAAATTTTTTTAAATGCTTATTTATTTTTGAGAGACAAATAGACAGAGTCAAGCAGGGGAGGGGCAGAGAGAAGGGGAGACTCCGAAGCAGGCCCCAGGCTCCAAGCTGTCAGCACAGAGCCCGACGCGGGGCTCGAACTCACGGACCGCGAGATCATGACCTCAGCCGATGTCGGACGCTTAACAGACTGAGCAGCCCAGGTGCCCCTAAGCTCTAACATATCTTGATTTTGCATACCACCCCATCCCAAAGCCACTGCTCTAATTGCCAGAACTCTGTCATCTTCCTGCCTTATGAGTCAGTCCCCAGGCTCCTCTAACTCACCCTCCACAGTCCTCAGAAGGATCTTTCTAAAGTGAAAACGGACGGTCATTCTGTGAACTCCTTCCCTGGATCCCCAGCACCTTCACCAGCGTTTCTCAAAATGCATCTGCGGATGACTGCATAAAAACATCTGGGAGTTTCTTAAGTGTGGAGGTTTGGGGAGCCTCGTTCAGGCAACACCGAATCACAATTTCTGGGAGCCTGGGGAATCTCTGCACATTTATCACATCTTCTGGATGGCTTCTTAATAAGCTTTTTTTATTTTTAATGGTTAAATACAACACAAATATAGGAAGCCACATAAAACAAATGTACGGATTAATGAAACCGTAATAAAGCAAACACCTGTTGGAAGGCAAAACCTTGTCACTCACCCCAGAAACTCTCCACATGCCCCCTCCCAATCATGATCCCCCCCCCACCCCCGACCGTCCACCTGCCAATACAACTAACATCCTGGCTCCCTTTGTCTGCTTTTCTTTCATTTTAATGTGCTGCTGAATTTTGTTTAGTCTTTGGTTCTCTTTCTATAGTTGTTTTCCCTTCTTTTTGTAATTCCCTCGTGAATGAAACCAGATCATTTTGTCTGATGGAGTTTCCCCGTCATTGCTAATTTCATCCCCATGGTTGCAGGCCACATGTCCCTCTCTCCTCTGAAAGTCCTATTAATTGGTAGTTGGATCTAGTGGCTTGATGAGATCTATATTTGATTTTTTTTTTAATTTTTTTCAACGTTTATTTATTTTTGGGACAGAGAGAGACAGAGCATGAACGGGGGAGGGGCAGAGAGAGAGGGAGACACAGAATCGGAAACAGGCTCCAGGCTCTGAGCCATCAGCCCAGAGCCCGACGCGGGGCTCGAACTCACGGACCGCGAGATCATGACCTGGCTGAAGTCGGACACTTAACCGACTGCGCCACCCAGGCGCCCCTAATGGTCATTCATTTTTGAGAGAGAGACGGAGACAGAGCGTGAGCAGGGGAGGGGCAGAGAGAGAGGGAGACACAGAAATCGAAGCAGGCTCCAGGCTCTGAGCCGTCAGCACAGCGCCCCGCGCGGGGCTCGAACTCCGGACCTGTGAGATTCTGACCCGAGCCAAGGTTGGACACTTGACCGACTGATCAAAGCAAGATTGATGCAAACACATGCACAACGAATGAAATACAGAAGTTTTAAGTTTAAATTTTGATACTTTCCTCATCGTGGAAACTCCAAATGAAAACCACAGTGAAATCGCATGTCCTATCACTAGAATGGCTGAGGTAAGATTTATCACTCATCACCTGTAAAGTAGGCTTGTCAAAAAAAAATCAAATATATGGGGCGCCTGGGTGGCGCAGTCGGAGTTTCCTAACAACCAGTGACGTTGAATCCCTTTTCATGGGCTTAGTGGCCATTGGCATGTGCTCTTTTGTGAAATCTCAGTCTAAGCCTTGTTGCAACAATCTGTCACTATGTGACAAACCACCACAAAAATTCGTGGCTTAAGAGTAACCATTTATTTGCTTGCTATTCTAGTTGCATTCTGAACTAGGCTCATCTGGGCAGGTGTTTTGATTCAGGCTGCAGTCATCTGAAGCCTCAACTGGGGCTGAAAAATCCGAGATGGCTTAATATACATCTCAGGTGCCTCAGCTGGGATGGCTGGACCAGGAGGAGGCTGGCCAGGGGTCTCTCTCCATGGGTTCCCCATCTAGGTGGCCAGATCACTTTGCATCAGAGCTCCAAGAAGGAGCATTCAGAGGCCATAACCCAAAGTGCAAGAGCTTATCTTTTTACACCACACTAGCTAACGAATGCTCCACAGGGCAAGATAAATCACCTCTCCAAACCCAGAGTCAATGTAGAGAGACTATACGAGGGCATGAATTCAGGGAGCCACAGTTCATCAGGGACCACCAGCGCGAGTCTACCAAAAGTCTTGTGCCCTAATTGTTAATTGGATTGCTATAGTACAATTACTGATTTTCGCAGGTTAAACCAATCTTCTATTCCAGGGATAAACCCTACTTGGTCATGACAGTTTTTCTTTGTATATATTGCTAAGTCAATTTGCTGACATTCTGGTAAGGATTTCTGAGACTATTTCCTGAAGGACAACAGTGTGTAGTATTTCTTGTAATGTCTTGATTTGACTTGCGCGTTAGGTGTATGCTGGTTTCATCAAATATATTGGGAGGTGGTCCCTCTTCCTCTATTTTTGGAAAGAGTTTGTATAAGATTGGTGTTACTTTCCCTTAAATGTTACACAGAATTTACCAGGCCAGCAGTTTGAGCTGACCTGGAGTAATCTTTGTTAGCATGTTTTTAAATTTCAAATTGAATGTGTCTCATTGATACAGGACTATTTCAGTTTTCTATTTCTTTCTGTGTTAGTTTTGCTAAATTGTGTATTTGGAAGAATATGTCCGTTTTATCTCAGTTGTTGAATCTATTGGCATTAAGTAGTTCCTAATACTTCCTTATTATCTTTTTATGTATAGGATCTGGAGTGATGTTCCCTTTTGCGTCCTGATATTGGTAATATTCGCTATTTTCTCTTTTCATTCTTGCTAGCAGAATGAAGAAAGAACTTTTAAAAAATATTTATTTGTTTAAGTAATCTCTATGCACAACATGGGGCTCAAACTCATGTCCCCAAGATCAAGAGTTGCATGCTTTATGGATTGAGCCAGCCAGGCACCCCAAAGAACCAACTTTGACTTTTTATGGTTCTGTATTATCTGTTTTCCATTTATTATTATTTTTTCCCACTTACTCTAGGTTTAATTTTCTCTTCTTTTTTTAGCCTTTTCATTTATTTTCACCTTTCTTCTTTCTAATATGAGCATTTAAGCCTGTAAATTTCCTTGTAAACACCACTTCAGCTGTATCACATAAATTTTGATGCATTTTGTCTTTTTTGTCCTTATCACTCAACTCAACATTTTCTAATTTCTATTCCTATTTCTTCTTTAATTTAGGGCTTATTTAGCTGTCTGTTGTTTAATCTCCAAACGTTTGGTAATTTTTAAAAGTATCTCTCTTTTATGGTTTTCTAGTTTGATTGAATTTTGATCAGAAACATAATCTGCATGATTTCAATCCTTTGGAATGTGTTGAGATTTATTGTGTGATCCAGAGTAGGGTCATTTTTGGCAAATCATTCCTATGAACTTGAAAATCATGTGTATTCTGCATGTATATTCTATATGTGTCAATCGAATTTAGTTGGTTAACAACTTTGTTTAAATCTTCTATATCCTTACTAAATGTTGTGTGACTTTCTGAGAAAAGTGTGTTAAAATTTTCACTTTTGCTGGTGCATTTGTCTATTTCTGTTTTTGGTTTTTCTGTGTTAGTTGATTAGTGTATGTTTAATTTTGATTTGTGTATTTTTAAGCTGTGTCATTTTGTGCATACAAATTTAGGACCGTTACATTTTCCTGTTAAATTGACCTTTCATTATCATAAAACATCCCTCTTTATTGCTAGTAATGCTTCTTGTCTTAAGCCTATTTTATCTGATATAATATAGTGACACCAGCCTTTTAAAATTGAAATTAAGGGGCACCTAGGTGGCTCAATCAGTTAAGTGTTTGACTCCTGGTTTTGGCTCAGGTCATGATCTCGCAGTTCGTGGATTTGAGGCCCATGTCAGGCTCTGCACTGACAGCAGGAAGCCTGCTTGGGATTCTTTCTCTCTCTTTCTCTCTCTCTGCCCTTCCCCCACTCGTTTTCTCTCTCTCTCTCTCTCTCTCTCTCTTCCCCCCCAACTCTCAAAATAGATAAATAAACTTAAACACTTTTTAATTAAATTAAATTAAAATTAAAATGGTATATCTTTTGGGGGCACCTAGGTGGCTCAGTTGGTTAGGCTTCTGACTTTTAATTTGGGCTCAGGTCATGATCTCACAGTTTCGTGAGTTTGAGCCCCACTTCAGGCTCTGCGTTGTTAGCTTGGAGATTCTTGAGATTCTCCCTCTCTCTCTGCCCCTCCCCTGCTCAAACTCTCTCGGTCTCTCTCAAAATAAATAGATAAACTTAAAAGAAAAATTTAAATGGTATATCTTTTTTCAGCCTTTTGTTTCACCTTTCTATGTTTATATATTTAAGAATATTTCTTACAAATGAAATACAATTCAGCTTTTGAAAAATTGATTCTTTTTTTTAAAGATAATCTTTATTTTCCTTAATGTTTATTTATTTTTGAGAGAGAGAGAGAGAGAGAGAGAGAGAGAAAGCTGGGGAGAAGTAGAGACAGAGGGAGACAGAGGATCCAAAGCAGGCTCTGCACAGAGCCCAATGCGGGGCTCGAACTCACAAACCACAGGATCATGACCTGAGCTGAAGTGGATCTCTCAACTGACTGAGCCACCCACGCACCCCTGAAAAATCAACTCTAATGATATCTGTCTTCTAGTCACTTTGTTTAAACTGTGCACATTTTGGGGTGCCTGGGTGGCACAGTCGGTTAAGCGTCCGACTTCAGCCAGGTCACGATCTTGCGGTCCGGGAGTTCGAGCCCCGCGTCGGGCTCTGGGCTGATGGCTCAGAGCCTGGAGCCTGTTTCCGATTCTGTGTCTCCCTCTCTCTCTGCCCCTCCCCTGTTCATGCTCTGTCTCTCTCTGTCCCAAAAATAAATAAACGTTGAAAAAAAAAATTTTAACTGTGCACATTTAATATAATTACTGATATAATTGAATTTATATCTGCTATTTGTTTTCTGTCTCATCTGCTCTTTGTTCATCTATTTTCCCATTACTTTCTTTTTGGGGGTAATTAATTCATTTTTATTATTCCAATCTTTCCCTTTCTTAGGTTCTAGTTATACATTTTTGCAAAATGCTTTTGGTATTTACTCTAGAGATTTAAAAATGCATCTTTGACCCATTACAATATGCTTCATTCAGTTCAGGCTGCTGTTGTAACAAAAACACCATAAACCAGTGGGTTAAAAAACAGAAACTCATTTCTCACGGTGCTGGGGTCTGGGAGTCAAGATCAGGACACCGGCATGTTCGGGTTCCGGTGAGAGCCCTGGTTTGCAGATGGCTGTCTTCTTGCTGTGTTCCCATATGGTGGAGAGAGGAAGCAAACTCATGTCTCTTCTTACAAGGTCACTAATTACACCATGAGGACTCTACCCTTGCAACCTAGTTACATCCTAAAGGCCCCACCTTCAAATACCATCCCACGGGGGACTGGAGTTTCAACATATGAATGGAGGGGGGATACAAACGTTCAGTGCATATCACAGAATTACAGACTTCTTACAGTATTAAATTAATACATTAAGCACTGTTTTAAATTGTTAAAGAAACTTATAATGATTCAACTCTATTTACAGCCTTCTACCCTTCATGCTATTATTGTATATTTCACTTCTACATATGCTATTAACTCTGTAAGATATTTATATAATTTGTTTTAGAGACAATTATTTTATTTATTTATTTATTTATTTATTTTATTAATTTAATTATTTTATTTTATTTTATTTTATTTTGAGAGAGAGAACGAGAGCACAAGCAAGGGAGGGGCAGAGTGAGAGAGAGACAGAATCCCAAGTAGGCTCTGAACCATCAGTGCAGAGCCCGATGGGGGCTCGAACTCAAACCGTGAGATCATGACCTGAACTGAGATCAAGAGTCAGACGCTTAACTGACTGAGTCACTCGGGCACCCCTATAGCCAATTATTTTAGATTTACCCACATATTTGTGATTTTTTAGTTTTAGTTTTGTTTTATTTTAAAATTGATCTGTTTAGGGGCGCCTGGGTGGCGCAATCGGTTAAGAGTCCGACTTCAGCCAGGTCACGATCTCGCGGTCCGTGAGTTCGAGCCCCACGTCAGGCTCTGGGCTGATGGTTCGGAGCCTGGAGCCTGTTTCCGATTCTGTGTCTCCCTCTCTCTCTGCCCCTGCCCCGTGCATGCTCTGTCTCTCTCTGTCCCAAAAATAAATAAAAAAATTAAAAATAAAAAATAAAAAAATAAAATTGATCTGTTTATTTTGAGGGAGAAAGAGAGAGAGAAAGCATGAGTGGGGAAGGGACAGAGAGAGAGAGGGAGAGAGAGAATCCCAAGCAGGCTCCATGCCCAGCACTCTATCTCATGACCCTGAGATCATGACCTGAGCTGAAATCAAGAGTTGGACACTTAACCAACTGAGCCACCCAGTTCCCCGCCCCCCCCCGCCTTTCTGTTTGTTTTTTTCCCATGTTTCAGCTTAGCTATTTTCTATTGAACTGTCTTCAAGTTTGCTAATCCCATCTTTTGTCTTGCTTTACTCTGTCTTCTGTTAAACATATCTAATAAGTTCTTAATTTCAGGGTTGTATTTCTCAGTGTTAGAATATTTGACTATTTTTAAAAGTATCTTCCACTTCTTTGTTGACAATCTCTATTTTTTATCCACTTTGCCAATCTTTTCTTTTATGCTCTTTGACATATTATCAAAGATATTTTATTAAAAAAATTTTTTAACATTTATTTCCTTTTGAGAGAGAGAGCGAGACAGATTGTGAATGGGCAAGGGGCAGTGAGAGAGAGACACAGAATACAAAGCAGGCTCCAGGGTCCAAGCTGTCAGCACTGAGCCTGTCGCAGGGCTCGAACCCATGAACTGCGAGATCATGACCTGAGCCAAAGTCAGACGGTCAACCGACTGAGCCACCCAGGCGCTCCTATCAAAGATATTTTGAAGTTCTTGTCTACTGACTCCAATATGTGGATCATTGTGGTTCTGACACTGTTGTCTATTTTTTCTCTTGATTGCTAATCACGTTTTTCTGCTTCTTTGTATGTCTAGTGATCTCCAATACACGACACTGTTCAAATTGTAAATTATCGCAATAGAATGAGTGTGCCACGACGTCTTATGGTGGTCTTTATTTGCACGTCTCTGATTGCTCGGGAGGTTGAGTACTTTTTCATGTTTATTGATCATTTGGTTTTCCTCTTTTGTAAAGTGCCTGTTTAGGTGTTTTAATCATCGTTTCATTAGGCTGTGTTTTTCTTATTGATTTGTAGGTGTATATAAATTGACATGTTCCTGATGACTCAATTCATTTATCATTATACAGTTGTCTCCTTTACTCTGGATAGTTCCTGTCTTAACATTCACTTCGTCCGATATTAATAAATACATATTTTTCATTAGTAGACCTCACCCAGAGGAGATTTCTGCTTCCTTCACCTAATTTGGAAATCACACTGTATTTATTGTTTTCCTGGTTATCGCACAGGTTATAAGCTGCACCCTTCGCTTGTTCGAGTCTAGAGTTAATCAACACGATTACTCCAAGACAATACAAAAATCTCACAATAATTTAATTACATTTACCCACCTCCCGACCTATTTATCATTTTGTCATGTATTTTAATTCTATAATGTTTTCTGTTTTAAATGTCACAAGGGGCGCCTGGGTGGCTCAGTCGGTTAAGCATCTGACTCTTGATTTCTGCTCAGGTCATGATCTCACAGTTCATGAGTTCTAGCCCCAAGCTTTCGGCACGCAACCTGCTTAGGATTCTCTCTCTCTCTCTCTCTCTCTCCCCCTCCCCTGCACTTTCTCTGCCTTCTCTCTCTCTCAAAGTAAATAAACATTTTTAAAAAGTTAAACTTGGGGCGCCTGGGTGGCTCAGTTGGTTAAGCGGCCGACTTTGGCTCAGGTCATGATCTCGCGGTCCGTGAGTTCAAGCCCCGCGTCGGGCTTTGTGCTGACAGCTCAGAGCCTGGAGCCTGTTTCAGATTCTGTGTCTCCCTCCCTCTGACCCTCCCCCGTTCATGCTTTGTCTCTCTCTGTCTCAAAAATAAATAAAGGTTAAAAAAAATTTTTTTTTAAAAGTTAAACTTAAAAATAAAAAAATAAATGTCACAAGACATTATCATTATTTTATACAATCATGGTTCATTTTCATTGCCCACGTACTTTGCCATTTCATTACTCTTCATTCTTTCTAGCATTCTTTTACCCTCTATTTGGGCTCTTTTTCTTTCTACCTGACATCTGCCTGTGGGCATAATTTTTCACTTTCTCTTTGTCTGAAAATGTCTTGATTCCATCTTTGTTCTTAAGGGATTTTTCCCTGGGTATGGAATTCTAGGCTGGCTGTTGTTTTCTTTTTTTTTTTTCTTTTCTTTTTTTTTTTTAAGTTTTAATGTTTATTATTTGAGAGATAAAGAGAGACAGAGACAGAGAGCAAGCAGGGAAGGGGCAGAGAGAGAGGGAGACACAGCATCGGAAGCAGGCTCCAGGCTCTGAGCTGTCAGCCCAGAGCCCGACGCGCGGCTCAAACCCACAGACCGTGAGATCATGACCTGAGCCAAAGTTGGACGCTCAACCGACTGAGCCACCCAGGCGCCCCTATTGTTTCCTTTTAATATATTGAAGATAAGTCTTCTGCTGTCTTCTCTCTTCCACTGTCCCTCTTGAGAAGTCAACTCTCAGTCTACCTTGGTCCTTTAAAGTTAATCTAATTTTCTTTTTCCTGGCAGCTTTCTAGATTTTATCTTTATCTTTGGTATCCTGTTGCTTTACCACAATATCTTAGGTGTAAAAATGGTTTTGAATTAATAGATTTTTTTGAGCAGTTTCGCAGCAAAATTAAATGAAAGGTACAGCGTTTTCTCACATTCTCCCTTCTGCCACCACACGCGGCTTTCGCCACTATCAACATCCCCCTTGGGTGTGGTGCATTTGTGACAGCGAATCAACACTGACACACCGTTGTCAATCCAAGCCCTTCGTTTACATTAGGGTCCACTCTGTATTCTCCATTCTATGGGTTTTGATAAATGTGTAACGGCGTGCAAACAACATTATAATATCACACAAAATAATTTCACTGCCCTAAAAATTCCCTGTGCTCTGGCAACCACTGATAATTTTACTGTCTTTATGGTTTTACCTTTGCAGAACGTCATGGAGTTGGAATAATACAGTGTGTAGCCTTTCCGGGTGGAAATTTTCAAAAATTTATCCTGCTTGGGATTTGTTGGGCTTTTTGAATCTTACACCAAATCTAGTGCTCTCTGCTCCCTGGCAGCACTCTTACTGAGACTTGGTTTCTCCATATGTAATGAAGCAGTCAGGCCACATGGCTTCTGAGGGCCTATTGGACTCAGACGTTCTCAGACCAGAAATTCACGGTTTTTCAAACCTCTGGGATGCCGCTCGGCTTCCTTCCCTTCTTGGGTTCCCAGATTCCTCCTGCCTCCGCGGGACACCTGAGGCTCATCAGTGAGAGTTCCCAGATCTGCCGCAAGGGGGCAGTGGTGTGCAGAGATTGCTCAGGTTCGGACGCGAGGGCAGAGCAAGGGGCTCCTCTCCTCTTGGAGGTCTTTGCCTCTCCCTCCCGGAGTAAAGGGAAAATGATTTAGCCTGGGATTCAGAGACCCGTGTCCCTTCTGCTTCGTTTCATTCATCAAACTCTGGCTGATGCACAGCGATAAGTCATACCCTGTCTTTACCCTTGAGGACCTCACGGTTCACTAAATCCTTCTTTCCAGCCTAGACTTCGGGCGGATTTTCCCATCACCCTGTCTTTGCTCCTGCGGTGCCTGCCCCCGCCCCCATCACTGCCATTACATTTCCCCTCCTTCTTAAGGCTCAGGTCACAGACCAAGTCCTCCCTGGAGCATCCCACGTACCCCCATCAGAATCCCCCTCCTCCTCCCCTGTGTCCTTAAGCCTTGTTCTGTATCTGAATTCTGTTCCGGCAACGTGTTTGTCTCACTCGCCAGACAAGAATTTCTTCCGGCAAAGCAGGGTCCCCCTTAACTCTGGGTGCCCTGGGCCAACCTTAGGACACAAGTGCTGGAGGGAGGAAAGTGAGAAGCTCTTCTGGCTGGGATTTCTGGCAGAGCCGAAGGAGTCAGACAGAGCCCAGCACCTAGAGGGCTCCAGCCTGGCAGCTCCTTTCTGTCTCTACCCCAAGCCCCAAGCCCTTTGGGGTCCAGCTTTGTTCTTGCTGCTGAGGAAATGACAAGAGAAGCTTCCAATTCCAGGAACCAGCACTGAAAGCACTGAAAGAAAATATAGGAGGGTTTCTGATTGACTTTACGGTTAGAAAGACCTTTCTGACTCAAAACCAGAAGCGACACTGAAAAAGAAATATAAGCGGCTTTTAAGCTTTTGAAGAGACCCTCAGCCTCATTCATGAGATAACCACAAATTTAAAATACACTTAGGTTTCATTTTTCACCGACCAAATTAGTGGAAACCCAAAAGTTGGATAACGTTTTTTTTTTTAATGTTTATTTATTTTTGAGATGGGGGAGGAGAAGAGAGAGGGAGACAGAGGATCTGAAGCAGGCTAGCGCGCTGACAGCAGAGAGCCCGATATGGGGCTTGAACTCATGCCGTGCGATCATGACCTGAGCCGACGTCAGTCGCTTAACCGACTGAGCCACCCAGGCGCCCCTACTCCATGCTTTTTAAGCATGTTTTTGGACCTTGAAAGTGTATCAATGAATGAAAAAAATCAAATAAAACTAATTGTTTAAAAAAAAATTTTTTTTTAACGTTTATTTATTTTTGGGACAGAGAGAGACAGAGCATGAATGGGGGAGGGGCAGAGAGAGAGGGAGACACAGAATTGGAAACAGGCTCCAGGCTCTGAGCCATCAGCCCAGAGCCTGACGCGGGGCTCGAACTCACGGACCGCGAGATCGTGACCTGGCTGAAGTCGGACGCTTAACCGACTGCGCCACCCAGGCGCCCCAAAACTAATTGTTTTAAAATGAATCATTGGGGCACTGTTCCCCCTGCTTCTTTCTGGGCCTGAGCCCACTCCCTCGCCTCACCCCCACAAGCTGATTCTGGGGAATGTCATCTATGGAACCCTTGACCTCTGGCATTTCTTCCTCATTCTCCCTTGGGCCCCAGGAGAACTGGAGACAAGAATTCAAATAGCTGTGTCTGAGCAAGCCATCTCTCTGGGACTCGGTTTTCCCATCTGTAAAATGCGGATAATAGCTCGGAGCGTGGGCCGGCGGTGTGACGAGATCATTCAAGTCCAGTGACCAGTCCTTAGAAGGCACCCAGCCCACGGCAGGTACTCACGGCATCCGTGCTGGCTGGAATGTAGGTAGGACCCCTCCCTACGGAGGTTTCTGTCTTGAGATGGGGGAGGGGGCTCCCTCTCATTTTAGAGGTGGGTTGATGAGGCCCAGATGGATTGGTGCATGTCAGAGGAAGGCCAGGGCTGGTACTGAAGGCCCCTAACTCCCACCCGGGCCCTTAACCTGCATGCCTGTCTCTGCCCAAGCACATTTGTGTCCGAGAAGCCATGTGGTTGGGGACACTCTCCCTGGGCTTCTCCTTATCTTCTCTGCTTCTGGTTCATCCTACTGAAGGGCTGACCCATCCAGCCTTGACTTGAGAGAATCCAGCTACCCTGCTGGCCTCGAGCCCCACCCAGGTGTCCCCCCCACAACCCGGGCATCTCCCCCCACCGGCGAGAGGCACAGGGTGACAGGCACAGATTACTGGTGCTTGCTGGAGAGAGCATCCCTGGGGGTAGGGTGGAGCCAGTGGGGGGTTGGGGACCTCCTACGAGCTGGGGCACTTGTGGGCACCCATGTGAGCACTGAAATGACCACTAACTTTTGGTGTCTCCCCCTGCAACTCTCAAACTCCCAAGGATCTCCCTCATCTAATCCTGCTGGTCCCTGAGCTTCTGACCTTGAGGGAGTGTCTTCCCCTCCGAGCACCAGAGAGAGAGGGGTTTCAGGTTCTGGCAAACCCCATGGGTGTCAGATGCGCTTCTTGTCCCCGTGTCTCATGACATTCCTCGGGATCCCGGAGCGAGATACCGGTCTCTTGTCCAACTAGCGTGAGGTAGGTTCCCGATATGTGAATCTTGCCCTCAGTAATTTGCTCCTTTCAGGAGATGGTGACTGTGTTTCTGACTGGAAAGCATGCGTCCTGGCCCATCTCCGGTGTGTCGTTGGCCCTCTGCCCACGTGTCGTTGCCCACCCCTGGGAGACGCGTGGGGCTGTGACTGTCCAAGCTCATGTACACAGTGCGCGTGTAGGGATTCCAGACCTGTTCTAGTCCTGCGTGACGGATTTAATCTGGTTTCAGTATGGGTCTACCCAAGACGTTTGAGCGGGTTTGCATCAGTTTCACCTAGTTTGTTTTTTTTTTTAATTTAAATTTTTTTTAACGTTTATTTATTTTTGAGACAGAGAGAGAGAGACAGAGCATGAACAGGAGAGGAGCAGAGAGAGGGGGAGACACAGAATCGGAAGCAGGCTCCAGGCTCTGAGCCGTCAGCCCAGAGCCCGACGCGGGGCTCGAACTCACGGACCGCGAGATCGCGAGACCGTGACCTGAGCTGAAGTCGGACGCTTAACCGACTGAGCCACCCAGGCGCCCCAGTTTCACCTAGTTTTAACAGGCTTGACTCACTCCATGTCTGTTTAAGCACATTTGTGTCTCCACCCGGTGGCATGTCGGCATCGTCGATTCCAAGTGGGTTCCGTATATTCAGTCCTATGATCCTCACACCTCAGGTAGAGACCGGGTCTTCGTTTAACACACGGAGAAACTGAGGCACGGAGAGTCTAAGACGCCGGCCCCAGGTTTCGTGGTTCCCGAGAGGCAGAGTCAGGATCTGAACCTCTTCCTTCTGGCTCCTGAGTCTGTGCTCTGAACTTCGGTGTCGGGCTCTGGCAGTGCGGATGAGTGTTCGAACCCCCTCAAGAGGGGTTGATTCGATCCAAGCCAGTTTGTTCTGGTTTTGCCAACGCGAGCTGCTCTGGTCTGGCTCAGCTGGCAAACGTCCGGAATGTGACACGTGGCCGTCGACACACGGATCTCAGACCCCGTGGATCCTGGTGATGGAGGCCCACTGTATTGGTTCTCTAGGGCTGCTGTACCAACAGAAATTTATTTTCTCGCAGTTCCGGGGGCCCGAAGTTCAAAGCCAAGGGCCATTCTCCCTCTGAAGGCTATAGGGGCGAACCTGCTTCTGGCCCCCCTCCAGCCTCTGGGGGCTTCAGGTGCTCCCATTTCACTCCAGTCTCTGCCTCCGTGGTCACACTGCCTCCCTCCCCATCCGTCTGTGTCCCCTGTGTGTCTCCTGTACAAGGGACACTTGGCAGGGGATTTAGGGCCCACCCAGCTATCAAGGATGACCTCATCTCAAGCTAATTACCTCCGCAAGGACTCTTTTTCCAAATAAAGTAACAGTCATAGGTTCCGAGGATTAGGACATCGATATGTCTTTTTCAGGGCCTCCATTCACCCCATTATGACCACTAAGGTCACATCAAGTATTTCCCCTTCAGGACCCAGCTCTTAAAAGTGACTCTGCGCCTTCACCCAGCTGTTGGGGTTTTATCACTTTCTGCTTGGGGATGAAAGGGCAAAGTGCAAAATGTGCTGGCAGCCATGTGAGAGCCTCTTGGGCTTTTCAAGACCCACTTCATAATATTCCCGGGTGGGAAGGTCAGGGCTTCCCAGAAACATCAAGTAAAGTGTGGAAATGTCTCTGTAAACAGGCATTCAAAGATAGTACTAGCTTTCTAAGGTGTTTGCTGGCCATCTCACCAAGCTTACTATGCCTGGGGGAGCCTTCTTTCGTGAAAGTGATCCCCAACCGAAGGAGGGCAGATAATGAAGAGACGAGGGGGAGCTGTGAACCCCAAATATCCCAGGACTCCTGGCCCGGGTTGGTAAGAAGCTAGCAATTTAAATGTGGACGAAGATATGGAGCAACGGTGTCATTACTCAGCAAATAGACTCTGCAAGGAAGCAACACCCAGGGGCCTTTTGCATTTAACTGGCCCCAACACCAGTGATGCAGAAATATCACACAAAAGCGAAAGCTGGGTTTCTCTGTTCTGCATTTTCCCACCTGCACTGACAGCTGAGAACCACACACACTGGCAGGTAATGAGGGTCCGCTTAGCCCTTGAACACATCTGGCCTCTGCAGAGGCGTGGGTCCAGGCTTTCAGGGCTTGGGCTTGAGGTCCTGTTCTGCTCCTAACAGCTGGTGTCACCTTGGGCAGGCCGGAAAGTCTTTCTGAGTCTTGACTTTCCCATCCGTAAATTGAGATCATTGGATCACCCGGGGAAAGCCCTATGCTTGGCACATGCCATGTATGACAGAGAACAGACCGGTGGGCCAGGGCCGTCACAAGTTCATGGTCAGCAACTCCAAATGGTCACGCTGCTCTCCTGGAAATCCTGCTCTGTTTCTCCAGTGGCCTTGGTTGTGATAACGGTTTCACACCTGACCCTTAATCCTTCACCCCTTCTCTGTGCCTGTCTCACTCTGGTGGCGATTTGCTCCCATTGGAAAAAATGGAAACCATCAGAGGAAGTGCTCTGGTCTTTGTGTAGCTAATTCCACAAACCTATCTCCTCCTCTCTTCCGCCTCTAGGGTCGTTGCCCTGGCTCCTCTCAAAGCCAGCTGTCTTCTTGTGCTCTGGGTCCCCTCCCCTCTTACTTTATCAAGGACTTTGCTCCTAGGTAATCCCCTCTCTCTGTATCAACAGGTCCTCCCCCACTGTCACTGCTATCAGCGCAGAGACATGGTTTTGGATCCCCCATAGTTGGACAAAACCCTCCCTTGACCCTTCTCATTCCCTTCCAGCCAACACTCCAGTTCTCTGCTTCCCTTTGCACTAAAACTTCCTGAAAAGTTGCCTCTGGTGGTTCTCTCCAATTCACTGGTTCCCGTTTGCTGTTGCAACCGTTCCAATCCAGCTTCCAGCCTCTCTTTTCCACTTAAGACAGCTCTCGGCAAGGTTGCCCCAGTTTTCCTGTTGCCAAAGCTAGCGGACCTTTCTCTCTGCTCAGCTCACTCGACCCGTGGGTAGCATTCCATACAGGTCAACTCTCCCGCCATCTTGAAACACTCTCTCTAATTGGCTCCCTGACCTCTCAGACCTGGCTTTCCTCCTCCCTCCCTGGCCACGCCTGCTTGGTCTACTGTACCATTTCCTCTTCTCCAACTTCTAATATGGGAAGGTCCCCAGGCTCAGTCTCCTCCTTCTTTTCCAGTCTGAGCTGGAAACCAGCATAGGTCACATGGTAGTCTATAGGTCCAAATGTCCCTGAAGCTGCCCAGACTCTGTCTGTCGGCCTAGGAGCAGAGCATTTGTGGCCACCTTCGAGGAGCCCAGGAGTCCCGCTCGATTTCTCCTGTCTCCCACCCCTCCCATCTGCTCCTTTGGCAAGTCCTGCCAACCCCACCTCCAAAGTAGGTCTCGAATAGGTCCCTTCTCTTGTCTGCACGGCCACCAGCCTCATTCAAGCCCCCAGCGCTGCTAGCCTGGGTCCCACTGTTGCCTCCTACATGGCCCCTTGAAATTCACTCTTGCCTTGTGGTTCTCTGTTCTCACCACAGCGGCCAGAGGGGGCCTCAGAGGGGGCCTTTGCTCGTGCGCCTCCCACGATCTCCCTCCCACATTTTTATCTCTTCGGCGATCAGAAGACAATTCAGGCGAGGCATCAGAAGACAATTCAGGCGCGCCTCGCCTCGCTCCATCCTGACTGACGGTCCCTCGGGGCCTCATCCCGCCCCTTGTCTCCACTCAGTTACTGCAGGGCAGCTGGCTCTGGGCTTCTGTTTCCCAAACAAACCAACTTGTGCCAGACCTCCGGGCTATTGTTGCACTCATCGGCTCCCTGCAAAACCCTCCCAGGCTCCAGAAACGCTGGCTCCCTCTGGCCCTTCAGGTCTCAGCTGGAATATCGGCTCCTCCCGGAGACGCCCTTGACCACCAGAACCCCAGGTCCCCACGCTGTGTGCATATCTACAGAGACTTCCCTCTGTGGAATGACTTACGGGGTACGTTTGTTTGTCTGCTTGTTTATCTGTCCATCTTCCCGTGAGGTGGAAGTCTTGACCCTCAGTCTTACCTGCCTCAGGCTCCAACGTGCCACAGCGGTGTACCATTCTGCCTGTCACAGCCCCCAAAGGCAGGGCTTTTCATGACGGAATCCAACAGGCCCCAGGAAGCCTGACATGTCACGACATGACCCAACACGCACAGCATGAGTCCTCGCTTGGATGTCCCAGATATCACTGCTCCAAGCTCCGGACATGGGCAGCTGACCACAATGGGCCACAGGGGACCGCCCGGCCCTAGCCGGAGTGTCATTTGGGGCCCAAACATCTGAGTCCCCAAGCCTCAAGGAGTGGGCCCTTGGCCACAGACCTGGGTTCAGTAGAGCACAATGGACCTCTGTCTTCTCAGGAGGTTCTGCTCAGCCTCTGGAGGAGAACGACCCATTCTGAGCACCCAGAGCAGCTGGGTGGTGGCAGCCGCGGTGCGGGGGGAGGTAAGCACTGGACTGGGGACAGGAGAGGAGGCTTGGGCCTCTGCCCTGCTGTGTGAGCTTAGGCACGTCACTGTCCCTTTTTACTTACACCTCCCTTTGTAGAAAGAGAAGAGCATGAAAGGGCCTCTAAGGAGCATTTGGGTCCAGATAGGAAACCAAGGCCGAGAAAAAGGGCAGTGTCCGCCCAGGATCATAAGTGAGGGAGGACAGAGTTATCATCAAGCCCAGGTGGCCTGCCTCCCAGAAGGCAGAAGGGCTCAGAGGGTAAGTCCCGCTGTGACTCCTCACCTGTTGCTCTGCCCCAGGCCCTTGGACCAGAATAAGACAGACAATGAGTCCCCGGAAAGGAGGGGGGCCATGGAAAAGGAAAGTGGGGCTGGAGCCCCCACCCTAGCCCTGCCCTTTTCCTCTTCTCTTTGGCCAAGGAACCCACGGAGTCACAAGATTCCATTTGGGCTGGGCTTAGTGCCAACGTCAGTGATGACAAGGGACGCCCCCCCCCCCCCCCCAAGCCCTGTTCTTGACTCTGCGATCTTCCCTTGCTCTGTGCTCCCGCTTCCTATGCACAGACAGGCAAGAACAACAGGCAAAGAGCCAAAACTTGCAAAGAGACACAAACAGACACCTACACAGATACACAGACACTTAGCGAGACAGACACCTAGGAGATAGGCGGGCAGAGACAATGACAGTCACACAGTTATACATACAGACACACAGGCCAACAAACACACAGACACTGGCAAAGGATACACTGACCGACAGATAGTCACACACATGACCGGCACAGAGGTCACATCCAGACGGACACACAGACAACAGCACACAGGTAACAGACAAGCGGACGCAGAGATGTACTCAAGCAGAACACCCGACGAACACATACACACACACACACACACACACAGAGCAAAGGCTCACACGGGGTGGGGGGGACCTGCAGGGGAGTGATTTGGGGCAGAGGACAAGCAGGTGCTCCAGGACCACGCCCCAGCCCCCAGCCCCAGAACCAAACTGAACTTGATCCACAAAGGTAGGCGCTCGGGGTATGAGCTCTTCTGAAGGCGGCCTCCACCCCCCAACCCCGAGGATGTGACGTTCACCAGTGCCTGCCGAGGGGCCCACCTTGCAGTCAGATGAATGGAGGATAGACGGGACAAGGGACTTCCCAACCAGGAGTGTGTCGAGACTTGTGGACAGTGACTAAGGGTGACTGGAGGGAAAGGGGTGAGGTGGTGACAGGTAGGGAGTCTGCATTCTGGCCGTGTGACCTCGGGCAGGTTTTCTTCTGAGCCTCAGTTTCCCACTAGGCTTTGGGAAACTGAGTCCCACTAGACTCCCAGGTCCCTGCAGGGAGCAGACAGGCCAGCTCCTGGTGTGTCCGTGCTAGTCTGGGGCCCCAGGACATTGCTCCCTCCCCCCACCATCCCTGCAACAGGGTGACTCCCTGCCCAGTGCCCCCTGGCAGGGGGTAACCCAGTCACAGATGGCCGTTGTCCTGGTCCCCCCACCCCCACCCCCAGGAGCTGGCCAGCTGAGGACATCCCCAGGCTGGGGGAGGGGTGTGGAGTGGTCAGAGAGAGGGCAAAGGGAATCCCCATGCCTGATGCTTCCCTCCCCCCGCCCCCTGCCCTAGGGGCTGGTGTGAGATGCCCGTCTGAGGGTGGAGAATCTGTCCAGGTGTAGTTTTTCATCTTTTCTGCTGTTGGAGTCCCCTGGCCCGGACCCAACTGGTTGGCAGAGGGGCTTGCGCAATAGAGAGGTAAAAGGTGACGGCGGGCATGGCGGGACAGAAGCCCCATTGTTTGGGGCCCAGGCCGGCCCGGGCAAAGGAAGGGTTTATCCCCCGGGCAGGAAGGGGGGCTCCGCGGGGGGGCACCAGCTGCCAGGGCTCTTGCCCTTGGGCCCCGGAGGGGGGCAGGTGCCAAGCAGGATGCCCTCAGGGTTGATAGAGGGGGCAGCGGTTGGCAAGGCGCCTGGGCAGCCTGGGGAGGGCAGGCCCAAAGAAGAGTTGTGGGCAGGGAGGCGGCCCCCACACCACACCCACCCCACCCCCTCGGAAGGATGAGCCTCCAAGGCCCCTAGAGCAGGGTCCTCAACCACCCTCCTCTGGATTCCAATCATTCCTGGGAACGGAGGCGGCTTGGGGCGGTCCCAAGCCTGGGGGGCACGGGAGTGCAAGGCTGTTTTTAATACTGAAGGGTCAGAGGGGTCTCAGAGATGTTTGCTGTCCCCACCCTCCCCATCATTTCCCAAAGTTGGGTCCAAAACTCGGAGCTCCGCTGCCCCCTCTCTCCCCTTCTTCGCGGCAGCCCCTCAGCCCTGCGAGGCCCATTGGGAAGTCCTTACGGGTGTCAGACCACGATCCTTTCTGCTTCGGTTGCAGTTCCGCCCCCGAGGGCACGAACGGCTGCCGTCGGAGACCCGGCGAGGACAATCACATGCTCACTGTCCCTCTCACAGGTCCCCGCTCCCGCTCCCAAGTTACAGGGCTACTCCAGGTGCGGGGCCAGCCGGGGCCCCTCCCTCCCGCCTCCTGGGCCGGGGGGCGGTGCTGCGGGCGGGGCGGTGCAAAAAGCGGTCCCGCCCCGCACTCCTCACTTGACTTTGAGTGTCCCGTGGTGGCAGGAGCCGGGAGGCCGGAGGCGCGTGGGGCAGCCCGGGCGCAGCCCGTCACCAGGTAGGGACGCTCCCCTGCGCAGGGGGCAGGGGGTGTGGGGTGTATTCAGAAGGAAGGAACAGAGAGGAGGGGGCAGGCGGAGGGACCGCGAGGGATGGCAGAGAAGGAGAGTGGAGGGGGGCACGGGGACGGACACAGAGGAACACAAGCTCAGGGGGTACCGGCGTCAGGCATGGAGGTTGAAAGAGGGGCAGAGGGACCCCGATAGGAAAGGAGACCTCAGTGCAAGCTGTGGGTGTTGAGCCAGGGGCACCAAGAACGCCACAATCCCCACCTCCTGTCCTTGAAGGTCTCCGGGGCAGGTCAGGGAGGGGCTCCATTTCTTGCCCTGTCCCCTTCCTTCCCGGGTCCTGCCTGGGGACGCAGGAATCAGGGTCTCTGACCCTGCTGAACCCCCTTGGACTCACAGCCCCAGGAAGCTGGGAGATCAGTCCCTGGGGTGCCAGGGAGTCTCTGCAGCCCGCCACCTCTGACCCCTGACATCTGCCCTCCCCGGGCCCAGGAGGCACCATGTGGCGATGTCCACTGGGGCTGCTGCTGTTGCTGCTGCTGGCCGGCGAGTTGACCCTGGGTGCCCGGCGGGGTCGTGGGCGCCGGGAGCTAGCCCCGGGTCTGCACCTGCGGGGCATCCGGGATGCGGGCGGCCGGTACTGCGGGGGGCAGGACCTGTGCTGCCGGGGCCGTGCCGACGACTGCGCCCTGCCCTACCTGGGTGCCACCTGCTACTGTGACCTCTTCTGCAACCGCACCGTCTCCGACTGCTGCCCTGACTTCTGGGACTTCTGCCTCGGCGTGCCACCCCCCTTTCCCCCCATCCCAGGTGGGCACCAGACGGCCAGGAGGGTGGGTCGCCTTGTCAACCCCAGACTCAGCAAGGCTCAGGAGCGAGGCGGACGCACTGACATGTCCAGGGGAGGCTTTGTAGAATCTGGGGAGAGCCCCCGCCCCGCTGTCTGTGGCTCTGGGACGTCCCCCTCTCCCCTCTGGTCTGACTTGAATCTCTCCAGCAAGACTGAAAGAGAGAAGATCCTTGGTCGGTGGGGTTCTAAGCTGGCCCAGGAGAAAGGCAGTCTCCTGCCCTTTCTCCCAGTCCTGTCTCCCTGCCAGACGTGGAAGGTGCTGGCCCCGCCTGCTGACTCACCCTCAGGCTGATAAAGCCTGGGGGGGTGGGGGGAGCTGGTCAGGCTCATCTCCGCCATTCCTCTGCCTTTGCTCAGGATTCTCTACCCTGAGATGGCCGGTCACACCTGAGAGGTGGGGCGAATGTCTTCCTTCCTTCAGCCCTGTCACCATCCTTTCCCACGCCCTTGCCCCTGGTCCCATAGGAGAATCACTTGAATCCCTTCCCCCAGTTCTGTGGGCCTGTGGGGGTGAGACCGAATACCCAAGTTGTCACATCCCGAAGTGCTGTGTTATCTTAGGGGAGTCGCTTGCCTTCTCTGGGCCTCGGTTTCCCCACGCCCCTCCCACTCCCCATCTCCAAGTTTCAACTCATGTAAATGGTAAAGGATCTAAGGAATGTGATGGCTGGTATCCAAGTGAAGCAAGAAGGAGCCAAGTTGGGGGTCACTGAAGAACTTCCCAGGTAGCTGTTGGTATGTTACCCAGCGGGAGATGTCTTAGGAAGTTATAGTTTGACTTTAGTTTCAGTGAGGGCTGGGGGGTGTGTGTGTGTATGTGTGTGTGTGTGTGTGTGTGTGTGTGTGTGTTGTGTGTGTGTGTTTGGGAGGATTCCCAACACCTGACTTCTGAGGACCTGGCCACCCGAGCCCGTAGTCTCTGGTCTTGATTCCACTTCTCTCCTCCTCTTCCCTCCCTCCAGGATGTACCCATGGGAGTCGCATCTATCCAATCTTAGGAACCTACTGGGACAACTGTAACCGTTGGTGAGTATGCGGAGCTTGAAGGGGGCTTGCCCTGTGGGCTCTATGGCCCGCAGACTTGGTTCAGACCCGATGCCTGCGGCTCACGTGCCGGGGACAAGTCCTTTCCCTTCTCCGAGCCTCAGTTTCTTCGTCTGTAACATGAGAATTTTTACACCCATCTTATCAACTCCTAAAACAACACTCTAACAGCATTCCCCAGGAGTGGCCAGCCATGGATGCCTGGCCCCAGGTGTGGCCCCTGAGCTGGGAGTGCTTCCCTGTCCCTGCTGGCTCGGGCTGGGCCACTGCCCCTCCCAACCTTTCTCCATGTACGGGAGAATCTGGAGAAGGGGGCGTCAGGAAGGAAACCTCCGACTGTAGCATCCGCTGCCGTGGACGGGATGAGGGTCAGGGACGGCTGAGCTGGTCGGCCGCCAACCTGCAGCAGGGCCTTCCCGGGAATGTGGCCCCTCCCCCGCCCTCCCTGTTCTGGTAGGAGGATGAAGGGTCAGGGGTGCTCCCCTACTCTAATCTGAGGCCGGAGGTGGGAAATGGGGAGGGGGTGGGTAGGAAACCTCGAAGGCCTAATGGAAATGATGGGGACCCTGTGGCTCTGAGGAGGTGGCCCTGCACCCACGCCACACCACGCCCTCTTTGCCCGGGACTGCAGAGGCCCCAGGGAGGAGGACACTTTTTGGAATGCATTACGCATAAGCTGTTTCCATTGCCTCACTGGTGTGAGGGGCGCTGGGTCACAGGGGAGTGGGGACGAATAGGGTTCAGCATGTGTCCGCATGAGAGAACGCGCGTGTGGGTATGGTGTGAGTGTGTGTGGACTGGGCGCATGTGTTCAGAAACATGGAACGTGCCTGCACGAGCCTGCAGCTCCAGATAGGACGTCTCTGGGCATTGATGGGTTAACCTCTTTCCCACTCTTATCCCTGGGGCCTGGCCACCCTGGGCCCCTCTGGAATGCTGGGGCCTGCTGCCACCAGCCCAGTCTAGACCTGCTTGGGCAGCCCTGGGGGCAAAGAGGGAGGCGGCGGGAAAGGACTGACCAGCCTGAGGTCCCCTCACTGCCCTTGGTGGCCCCCATTCCCTGTGCTCGGCACCTGAGCGAGGGTGTGGGGTCGTGTCTGCAGGCCTTCTAGGCTGCTTGAGCCCTCGAGGAATGCTTGGAGAGTCTGAGAAGGAAGAGAAGCCTGAGAGAGCCGCTTCCTACGCAGCCTCCTCCCTCTGTCCCGAAAGTGCCCCCGCCCACTCCCAGGGCCCAGGAGCCCAGCCATACTGGGTTTGTTCCCCTTGAGGCTCCTTAAAAGGCAACAGGGGAAGGAGGCAGTTTAGCCTCTTGTAATAGCAGAGTTATGAGCTTGTAAAAGCATTATAGAATTCATAGAATGCCCTGATCCGTCGACACCTATTTGTTAAAGACCTACTAAGTGCCAGGCCCTGTGCCGGGCCAGGGAGGTGCAGCCAGATGTGGTAGACCGCCCTTGAGGTTGCACGGGAGCCTCCGGTCTAACAACGGAGCCCACACACAAATAAACATATGACAGCCTGCGACAGGTGTGGCAGGGAAAGGGCATCATGGGGGGGGGGGGCCCTCGTGTAGAGTGGAGTAGGGACAAGGGAAGATGGCTAGACAAGGAGGGAGCATGGGGGCCATAGCTCATGGGAGGCTAGGAGGTGGGACAGACCTCACTGCGGTTATGAGGTGGGGACAGAAGGCCCAAGGAGGTACAGGCCGCGTCCATGGGTCTCATAAGCCGTGCTGAGGGTTTTGTATTTTGTTCTAAGTGCCGGGGGAAGCCACTTGGAGGCACACTGCCTGATTTATGTCATTCAGAGATCTCTCGGGCTTCAGAGTGGCTAGGGAATGCACCGTGGGGGTGGGTTGGGCGGGGGTGGGGGGTGTAGAGAGGCAGGGAGCCTGGGTAGGAAGGCATGGTCCGGGTGACAGGTGACAAGGGACTGGAGGAAGGTGGTAGCAGTGGGGGGGGGGGGTGAGGGGCAGGTGAATGCAGAGCCGTCCACGATGTGCCATCCCAGGACCTGCTGATGGCGGGCGCAGGAAATGGGGGCACGCCATGGACCGCGGCGAGTTCTGGTTTGAACACCTGCGTGAATAAGGTGCCATTTCCTGAGCTGAGGATGTTAGGGAAGGAGCAGTTTGGGGGGAGGGCAGTGTGGGCCATTTTCAGTTTGAGCTACACCCAGAGGAGATGTGAGGGGGCCAGGTGGATGGGAGTCTGAAACTCCAGAGACGGGGAGTCTAGGGTTCCTGGCCCGAGAACTAGAGCAGTAGGTAATGATTCTTGAGCACCTAAGATGGGCCAGGCCCTGTGCTAAATGCTTTATAAGCTTTACAAAACCTTGCCATTTAATTCCTGGAAGGTGGGACTATTCATTTCCTCGTTTTATGGACAAAAACACTGAGGGAGAAAGAGTTCACCTGAGGTCACATGACTAGTCAGCCAGTTGGAACCCAAGACTTGAATTTCAGGACCCCTGCTCTTAGCCTCTTCACCACAGTGCCTCATTCACTCGTTCATCCAACAAATATTTATTGGGGGCCTGCCATGTGCTAGGTTTTGGTTTCTAGGCTCTGAAGATACCACACAATCCCTCCTCTCCAGGACCTGAGCGTCTGTGAGGAAGCAGGGATAAGCTGTACACATAACTCAAGATATAGCGTGCCACATAGTGACGACGTGATCAGGAGAAAATAAAACCCGGAAACGGGATAGGAAGGAGGCCAGGGCAGGTGACGTGTGAATGGAGGCTTGGAAGAATGAAGGCTTGGAAGAGTGAGCGTTGGGGATATGGGGAAAAGAGCAGCTCAAAGGCCCTGGGGCAGGAGCACGGCTGTTGTTGACCAGTCAGTGGAGCCCCAGGAGCCAGGACTCAGAGGAGGGGGTCACAGAGGGGACAGGAGGACAGATCACGCAGGGCCTTGTTAACACGGCCAGGACGCCGGCTCTTACTCTGTGATGTCAAGCCAAGGGGGGGGGTTTGGGGCAGGGGGATGGCATGACACCACTTGGGTTGCACAGGGTCCTCTGGCAGCAGTAGTAAAAATATACCGAAGTGTGGGTGCAGGGCAGACATGGGGAGAACAGCCGAGAAGCTGCGGCAGAATCCAGGGGAAAGGTGATTGGCCCATGATGGCTGCAGGAGAGAACGAGACGCGGTTTGGATCCTGAATGTGCTTTTAAGGGAAAGCCAACGCGATCTGCCAATGAATCAAATTAGCGCCTGAGGGCAGGCGTCAAGGGTGACTCCCAGGCTCCCGGCCTGAGGTTCGGGAAGGATGGAGTGGACGTTTTCCACAGACCGTGGGGAGAGCACGCGTGGGAGTGGGGGGGGTCAGAAATTCGGCTTGGGATGTGTTCGGGTTGAGCTGCTGTTGGACACCCCAGTGGTGAGATTGTGTCCTTGGATCTGGAGTTTAGGGAGAGATCCATCCAGGCAGCAGATACAAACCCGAGAACTGTGCACTTGACGTTGACATCTGAAGCCACCAGGCTGAATGGGATCATCTAGGGGTCTTCCCATCACCGCTGGCACAGAGCCTCAGGTCCACGTTGACTTCTGAGCCCCCCTCCCTTCAGAGGATGCCCAGCCCCCTCCTCCCACCACCTCTTCGTTTCTGCTCTTCTAGCACCTGCCAGGAGCAAGGGCAGTGGGAGTGTGACCAGGAGCCATGCCTGGTGGACGAAGACATGATCAACGCCATCAACCGGGGCAACTATGGGTGAGAGGCCCTGGAAATGCCCCCAGGTGGCACAGACACACATACATTCCCCCCGAGATGTACGTGCTGCCAGGCACACCCAGATTTCACTCACGCGTAGGCTTGGCCAGGATGCGTCTCTCCTACCCATACGCACATACCTCTAGGACCCTCAGCCCTGGCAGATCTGTGACTCCCACCCCTACTCTTTCAGATGGCGGGCTGGGAACCACAGCGCCTTCTGGGGCATGACCCTGGATGAAGGCATTCGCTACCGCCTGGGCACCATCCGCCCTTCTTCCTCTGTCACCAATATGAATGAGATTCACGTAAGTCCATCCTGCCATCTCCCCATGGCCTGGGACCCCAGGAACCCTGGCACCCTGGGTCCTGTTCCTCCAAGGCCCCGGGCCTAGACCCCTCCAAGAGGCTGTGTGTCCCTGGACACACATCACTCCCCTTCTGCGGGTCTTCAGTTCCTGCCCATAACAAGATATGCTGCCCAGAGAGAACTGATGCTCGGATTCTGAGTTCTGTGGTCCCAGCCCGAGTCCCTTCGTGGCCTGCCCAGCCTGGGAAAAATGCTATTCCTCCCAGTACAGCTGGGTCAGGGCCCAAGGGGCCAGGAGGTCACCTTGGTATTTTCGGAAGGGAGGGACAGATTGTCCTCTGGCTCCGGCTAGAGAGTAGGAATTCTCGGAAACAAATGCCGACTCAGTGGAACCCCGAGGGAGGAGGGGGCTTCTCCCCTCCTGCCAGTGGGACCCCCTTCGGGCAGAAATGGGAACCATCCCCAGAATAGTCAAAGGGTGAGGAAGGGGAACCGCAGCAGGACGAGGCTGAGGCACATGCTACAGGAGGCAGTTTTGGCCAGAGTGCCCCTCCCTGCAGAGGGACAGCAGCTCAAGGCTGGGGTGACCAGCCCCTGCCCCTGTCCTTACTCCCCTGGGCCTCTGCTATTTTCTGCCTCCTGCTGTTTGCTTTGGCAGCCTGCCTGGTCACAGGACCTTACTGCTTCTTCCCTCCCCTGCCCTTTAGGGCCCAAAGCCCAAGGTCCTGGTGGGAAGAAGGAAGTGTCAGATCAGAAGGTGCAGAGGAAGAATGAGGGAGTGGGGGTTGAGAAGGAAAAGTGGGTGACCCTGGCCTGGCCACTTCTCTGCTGGCCTCCGTCCCCTCATCCGTAACTCATCAGGACTGGCCACCCCCACCTGACCCTGAGAATGCATCAAATGGTGCTTGGGTCTTCCCCTTGAGTCGATGTGGAGATTACTGGAATCGCTCGGCAGCAGGAATGCTCAAGATCGAACCGCGGAAGGCCCTAGACTCTTGGTGGCCCTTCAGTGCCAACGGGCCCCTGAAGGGTAGACGGGGGCAGAGGCAGGAGGCAGACGGAGTGACTTTTGCTTTGCAGACAGTTCTGGGCCCAGGGGAGGTGCTGCCCACAGCGTTCGAGGCCTCTGAGAAGTGGCCCAACCTGATCCATGGGCCTCTTGACCAGGGCAACTGTGCAGGCTCCTGGGCCTTCTCCACAGCAGGTACGTCCAAGGGTGGAGGCCGGGGCAGCAGGAAAGGAGGGCCAAGGCCCGAGCCCCCTGACGGCCCTTCTGCCTCCCCCCCTCCCCCACCAGCCGTGGCATCCGATCGCGTCTCAATCCATTCCCTGGGGCATATGGCACCTGTCCTGTCGCCCCAGAACCTGCTGTCTTGTAACACCCACAACCAGCAGGGTTGCCGTGGTGGGCGTCTCGATGGGGCCTGGTGGTTCCTGCGACGTCGAGGGTGAGCAGCAGAGGGTGTGGGCAGGGAGGAGGATGTGAAGCAGGGGCCTCAGGAAGGCAACCCTCAGGAGGGGCCAGGGCCACGCCCATCACATTCACCTCTCCTTGCTCCTTCCTCCTTCTCCTCCAGGGTTGTGTCCGACCACTGCTACCCGTTCATGGGCAGCGAGCGGGACGAGGCTGGCCCCGCGCCCCGCTGTATGATGCACAGCCGGGCTATGGGTCGGGGCAAGCGCCAGGCCACTGCCCGATGCCCCAGTAGCCATGTCCATGCCAATGACATCTACCAGGTCACTCCTGCCTACCGCCTCGGCTCCAGCGTAAGTTTATACTTGGTTGAAGGGGCAGAGGCAGGAAGGCTGGCCAGAGGGTGGAGCCTCACGCCTGATCGAAACTCTCCTCCCCACCCCCAACCCTCCAGGAAAAGGAGATCATGAAGGAACTGATGGAGAACGGCCCTGTGCAAGGTAAACGCCCCTCATCCTGCCCCCTGGTTCCAGAAGCTCGTGCCTGCTTGAGACCGAGCAAGGCACGGCACGGCAGCACAGGGGGTCTGCACAGCATTGGGTAGCAAGTCCCACTGGGGCTGGGAGTCAGTGGGACCTTGTCCCCTCCCCACGGGCAGCACCCTGGGCGGGGAGGGGGGTGGGGGGACACTTAGAGTCTTGGTATGGGTCTGGGCATGCGTCTCCAGACCTGTGCCGATGGGCTGAGCCGGGCCTACTTGGACCTCTGCCCACAGCTCTCATGGAGGTGCACGAGGACTTCTTCCTGTACCAGGGCGGCATCTACAGCCACACCCCAGTGAGCCTTGGGAGGCCAGAGCGATACCGCCGGCACGGGACCCACTCGGTCAAGATCACAGGGTGAGGGGCTTGGGGGGCAGAGAGGGGAGGGGGCCGCAGGGCTTGCACTGGGGGGCTCCGAGCCTACCTCCAATCCGTCCCGTCTCTCTGCAAAGCCCCGCTTCGAAGAGGAGCAGACCAAGACAGAAAAAGAGGAGAGGTTTGCCTCGCACCGAGAGTGGGGGCCTTTGAAGGTTTTCTAGGAACTGGTCCTCCCTTACACACTGTGATAAAATTCACTCCAGTGTAATACAGACAAGGATTCAAGGGTTGCTCAACCTCACTCCATCTCAGCACCCACCCCAACTCTGCCTGACTCACGGACCCCCACCCCCGGGCTTCAGTGCCCCCACCTGATATACCCAAAGATGTTCGAGTCACTGATTTCAATTGTCCAACCAATGAAATGTACTTTGCAGTGGGAGTCTGGGACCTCCAAGGTACCCCAACCTTGCGGTCCCTGGTACCCAACCCCCCTGGCTTCCCAAGTGAGGAGAGAGGGCAGGCAGACGTGTGAAGTTGTGAGGTCCCGGAGACCTGGTCCCCAGGATGTGGGGCCCTGGAGGAGGGAGGCCCAAGTTCTCCCCCTTTCGGCTCACCCCTCCAGTTATTCCGTTGGTGCCCAACCCCACGTGGGCGTGGGCACACAGAATTTGAAAGGTGGGGACTGAGAGTAGAGAGAGGGTTAGAGCCCCGCCCAAGCCTGGAAGGGAAAGTGCCCTGGGGTTCGAGCCCCTCAAGGCAGGTGGAATCAGCGCCCTCTCCCTCCCTGGCTCTGCCGCGCCCTCCTCAGGTGGGGACAGGAGACGCTGCCCGACGGAAGAACGCTCAAATACTGGGTGAGTCCCTGCGGAGGGTGCCCCGCGGCGGGCCGCGGCCTTCTCACCGCCCCCCACTCCCCCTGCCCGCCCCCCTCACCACCGCCCCTCCTCATCCCCAGACGGCGGCCAACTCGTGGGGCCCAGCCTGGGGCGAGAGGGGCCACTTCCGCATCGTGCGCGGCGCCAACGAGTGCGACATCGAGAGCTTCGTGCTGGGCGTCTGGGGCCGCGTGGGCATGGAGGACATGGCGCACCGCTGAGGCCCTGGCACCGCGCCGGGCTGGCCGGCGGAAGAGCCCCTGGGGGGGTGACGCTGCCCACCCCGCCCCGCCCGACGGAGCTCCGGGGGCGCAGGCGGGCGCCTGGGGTCTAATCCCCCTCGCGCAGGTTCCGCTGACGCAGCGCCCCGCCTGGGAGCCGCGGGCAGGCGAGGCTGGCGGAGCCCCCAGACCTCCCAGCGGGGACTGGGCAGGGCCTGGCCCGGGAGGAGCGGGCCTGCAGATCCCAGGCCCCGGGCACCCCCCCCGGCTCAAGACCACGGAAGCCAGGACACCCCCAAGTCTCCAGCCCCACTACCCCATCCCACCCCCGTACTCTTATCCTCCAAAGATATTTATTTTTCTTCTCACGGTTTTAAAAATAAAAAGAGTACTGATAACTGTAGTACCTTGGAACTTTGGGGAGTGGAAAGCCAGGCCGGGGCTGGTATGGCATACGGTCAGACAGCAGGAAGGAGGGCCTGAGGCCTTGCTGGTCGGCAGGGGTGGGGAGGCTAGAAATCTTAGTTGCCATTCGGCCCTATTTGTCAGTGGTCCTGGGCACAGACCCACTTGGAGGTGGGGCATGGATGGCATGGCCTCTGGCCCTCAGAGAGACATGGGCCCGTGGGAACCACCTTTCAGACGCTGACTCAGCGCTGCCCGGTGGGGGGAGCCTGACCCACCAATCAGCAGAACTGGCGCCAGTGCCCAGCAGGCAAGGGGGGCACAGCCCCACAGAGGCTGGAGCCTCTGTCTCCGCAGATCAGCCTCTCCAAGCCACCCAGGCGAAGCCCCTCCCCCCCCCCCCACTGCCTCCTCCCCCTGCCCCTGGGCCACGCTGGACCTGCCTCTCTGAGTACTCTCCCTACCCCACCTCCCCAGGATCCCCGTATTTCTAGGCCATGAGGACCCACTCCACCAGCCTCCTCACCAAAGCTTCTTCAGCCCGTGCCCAGGCTATTCCAGAGTCCTCACTGCCCCTCAGATGTCCTGTGCACAGGCAGAACCGTCAGGCATTTGCACATGCTGTTCCCCAGTCTAGATGCCCCTCCATTCCATCCTCCACTTGCCCCTCTGCTGTTTCAAAGCCAACTCCACTGTACCCTCATTCAGGTAGTACCTGAAGGGGCTGCTGGTGTGCCAGGTATTGTGCAAGGGACCCCAGCTTTCCCAAACCACCGACCCTACCCAGCATGGCCTAGACACCTCCTGCCTGGACTCATCTACACCCTGCCCTTTCACCCAGTATTTTCACTTCTCTGGGTGTCTACCTACCTCCTCTGTTATGCTGGAAGTTCCTTGAGAGCAGGGACTGGGTCGGGTTCATTAGGGGTCCTGGCACCCACACCTGTACCCTGGTATAAGGGGGCATTACGGTTTGTGGAATGGTTGAGTGGCTAGGCCCTGTTCTTTCTCCCTCCACTTGGCTCCCAAGACCCCCGCCCAGCCGGTCCCTCTGGGCGCTGGGGTCCCTTCCTTTCCAAGAGCCCAGGAGGGCTGCGCTTGGGGAGGGGGCTCCCGGAGGCAGCAATCGTCCTGGTCCCGACCCCAGCCGACCGAAAGGCAGGGGGAGCCTGAAGGGGGACAGCGGGAGGTCCTCCTCCGGGACAGGCAGCCCCTCGGGGCCGCGTCCCGGCATCACCTGAAAGGAATGCGGGGCTCCCGATAAGCGGCCGCCTTTGTCTCATTTCCTGTTTGCCAGGACGTCCCGAGTCGGCTCCCCTGGGCGGCCCGCCCGTCCGCGAGGAGCCAAAGCCGCCTGGGGGGGGGGGGGGGGGCGGGGACGAGGGCGGGAGGGGAGTCCCGAGCGGGGCCCGAGGGGGCGCCCGCCCACCACCGCCTCCGCGGGGCCGGGACGCGCGCCCGGCTGCTCCCACCCCGCTGGAAAAAACCCCCGTCCAGCGCCCGCGCGGCCGGGCGAGGCTGGAATTTTCTGCAAGGACCTTTGGCGGAAGCAGAGCGGGGTGGGGAAGGGAGGGGAACAGGGGCGCGGCGGCGTCTCGGGCCTCCGGCTGTGCCAACACGGGGTGGGCGGGCGATCTGCGGACCCGTGGCGGTCGGCCCAGCCCTTCCTCAGTTCTGTCCGCGGCCAGGGAGCCCCAGGGCCTCCCGGCGGCCGCCCTGGAGCGGGAGAGGGTGCGGGTGGCGGAAGGGTGCTGGGGAGGGCTGAGCGAGTACCTCAGTAACCTCCGTCAGCCAGGGTACCTGCCCTTGGGTAGTTCATAAAGAAATCCTGGCATCCCACTCCCTTGCTGTGTGTCCTGAGGCTGGTCCCTTTCTCTCTCCGGGCCAAGGGCTTGGGTCTTGAGGCAGACCTGGGTTTGAACCCCTGCTCTGTTCGTTACACTCGCCATGCGCCGTGCTTAATCTTGCCGTCTCAGAGCCTCTGGTTTTCTCTCTAGTGGGGATGATAGTACTCATCTCCTGGTGGTGTTGGTAGGATTACAGGAGACAAAACATGCCAAGCATGTAGCGCAATGCTTGGGACTTATGAAGGGCTCAACAAATGGTGACAGCTGTAATCATTTTAAGGGCATTGGACTTGATAATGCAGAGGCTTTTCATAATGAGCTAAGCATTTATTGAGTGCTTAACCACAGCTTTCTGCCAGCACATTGTTCTGAGTGCTTTACGTATACGATCTCATTTAATACTAGAAACAAACTCCTATTTCCTTATTTTGCAGATAAGGAACAGAAGCATAGAAGAATCTTGAAAGTTGGCCGATGCAGGATTCAAACCCACGAGGGCTGAATCCTCCTACTAATCGGCTTTGCGTTAGTGGTAGTGGCTGATTGGCAGTGATGGTCCAGTGTCCCTTCCCAGTCCTCTCCCTGCTTGGGAAACTCTTACTCGTCCTTAAAACCCCAGCTCAAACGCTCCTTTCCTGGCGTCCATGGTCTAGTCCACCATTCTCGGCACAGCCGGAGTACCTGTTGACAGCCTTTGCTCCTACACAGGAATGAGGCAGGAGTTGTTTTTTTTTTTTCTTAGTCCTGTCCTTTCCTATCCACTAAATGTTCTGCTTGGGCATTCATCCTGGTCTCCTGTGGGGCTCTGTGGGGTCCCGAGTCACCTGACTCTAGTCTCCCCCGGAGCTGCTGAGTTCTATCGCTTCACGAGTACTGACGCCTCACATCTTCCTGGTATCTTTGCCAAATCCTCATCCTCGCCTGGTGCCCATTAAGGGAAAGGAATCTATGCTTACCGAGCCTGCAGCAGGCCGGGCCTTGGGTTGGGTGCTTCACATGCTTTAGCTCATTTGTTACTACGCACATCCCTGTGAGAAAGTATATCTTTAGAAATCGATGCCAACCGGAGAGGTGACTCTCAGAATGCAAGGGAGAGGCCAACTCCTAGATTGTGAGCAGAGCTGCTGGGCCCGAGCACAGCCCAAAACAGGGGTCCAGATACTGCTGGGTCTACCGACTGTCCCTCTCTCTCCTCTGCCTTTCCCTCTGCAGACGAACTGCCATGAGGAAGGACATGTGGCCAGTGATGACAGCTCCTGAGCTTTTCAGCCCGCAGTGATTTTCTCAGTTTGGGTTCCAAACAAGACCGATGGAACAGGGAAGGCTTCTGATCAGCCTGGCTGTGGTCAGAGGTCCACCTGTGGGCCAATCACTTGGGACAGGATCATAGGAGTGGGGACAGCCCTGGCTGAAACAGTGTTTGGAGCGGAGGAGATCCCCAAAAAAGGAGAGGGCTGCTGTTCCAGGGCAAGTGGGTGAAGCTGAGCAGATGACAGAACAATGCCCATGGCAGCTAGGGATCACTGTTACTCCTACTTGACAGACAAAGAAGTCGAGGCTCAGGGAGGGGGGTGACTTGTAAGGCCACACAGCTGATAAATGGTGGAGCTGGATACGGACCACACTGTCTTCCAGTGAATTTGTAGAGATCCCCTTTGCAGGTCAAAGAGTGAGAGATTCCTCCCCCCGCCCCCCACCCCCCACCCCCGCCAGCTTCCCCCCCCCCCACTCCCTGCTGAGCCCTGGGGGATTTCACCCACTTCCTGAAAATTCTGTGGTTCTGACCACAACCTGCAAGGCGACCTCTTCCCAAGGTGAAGCAAGGCTGAGTCCAAGCAACCCTTGGAGGGTAGCATCCTGCTTCCTATTCCAAGGGTCGCGGCAGGGTCCACCACGACGAGATGGTTAACGGGAGTTCGCCACTTCACAGATCAGGGAGACGGCTGCCAAATGAACCTTACTGGACATATGCGCTATAGGCAAGTATGGTTATTACCCGCCCCCCCACCCCCTCCCCCCTGTTTTACAGGGAGGAAACGCTGGGGGAAGGGGAGGGGAAGTGAAGTGCCCTCCCCAAGGACGCATTGCTAGGAACTGGTAGAGAACTTCAACTGTCAGGCTCCAAAGCCTGGGTTTTCCCGGCCCTCTGTCCTTGTGCACACGCAGCCGCCCTTCATCATGTACCCCAGCAGGCTCTGTGGCCTCTAACTCTGCAGGGATGACTAGGGCCTGAAGTTTGGGGGCTCACAGAAGCTGGTGGTCGCGGTGTGCCTGGAGGGAGGGGGAGTCATGTGGGTTATGAACACCCAGGACGGCTTGGCTTGGGGCTGCAAGGAGGTGTGAGAGTCTGCAGAACAGGAGCAAATCACTGCTCATCCTGGAAAGTCAAGTTCAAAAGCCGCCTCCTCAGGGGCGCCTGGGTGGCTCGGTCAGAGTCAGCTCAGGTCATGATCTCATGGTTCCTGAGTCTGAGCCCCAGAACATGGTCTCTGTTGTCAGGGCAGAGTGTGTTTCAGATCCTGTTGCCCTCTCTCGCTCTGCCCTTCCCCACTTGTTCTCTCTGAAAAATAAACATTTTTTTTTTTAATTGAAAGCCTCCTCCTCTGAGAAGCCTTCCTGACTCTGTATGGTCATCGCAGTCCTCTGAGCTCCTACCCCCACCCCACTTTGTCCAGCATAGTATGCCTTCCTGACTGTAGGCTTCTCAAACAGGGCTGTGCCTTGCCCTCTGTGCTCTTGGCATCCCTCCAACCTCTACTGGGCACAGAAGGGGCACAGGAGCTGTTTGTTGGGAGAGTGGAGGAATGATTGAAGGAATGGATGACCCTGGCGGGGCCCAGATGCCTGGTCACCCTTGGCAACAGGGCCCCCTGGTGGCTGAATCCGTAGGTCGCCCTACCGCAGCCCAGAGAGATCAGGAAGAGATCCAAGCTGACTGTGTACCAATGTTGGACATACATTCCCTCATAACTGCTCTTTGAGGCCGGAGACTGGCCCAAGGGGATAAAGAAGGAAAGGGCAGAACTGGGGATGGCTCTCAGTCTGTTGGCCTTCAGAGGCTTGTGGTTGCTGTGGCCCCCACTCTGCACCTGTTACCCACATGTTGTGCCCCAGCCTGTCCGCGAGAGGTTTTGGCTTTGAGGTTTCTCTCACCTGTGGCATCATCCCCCCGTCCTGCCTCCACTCAGGCTGCCCTGTGCCCCCCCATCCCCTGCCAGCACGCATACACACACACACACACACACACACACACACACTTCCCTTGGAAAGCCTCTAACTCAGAGCCGGACAGACCCAGGTTCAAATTCCAGCTCCCCTAAATAAATTCCCTGAATCTCACTTTCCACTCTGATCTTCAGTTTCCCAGTCTGTACAATGGGAACAGGGACCTCTGTGAGACCTAAATGGAGAACTTCCCTGAGAATGAGGATATGAGGGAAACAAGCTGGGCCCACTGAGAGTTGGACAGAAGAAATTGATATGTAATGAATCAGAGCAGAGATGTCCAAAGTCATCTCAAAGGGCCAGGCTAGTGTGGTCCTGCAGAAGCTGACAGGCATTAAGTGAAAGTATTGACCCACTTAAAGTAATAAAGCATCCTCAGACAAAGGTGAGTCCCCGTGACCCCAAGATACTGAGTTTGGCCAAGGAGAGACAGCTCTGGCTATTGAACCAGTGGCCAAGCTGGACAGGTGTTGAAATGGACGAAGTGGGTGTTACTGATGGGCTTTGAGTACTCCCTTTCCCCCGGGCACTATGACGCTCTGGAGACCTGGAGGCTGTGACTCTCTTAGCCTGGGGCTATGAACCCAGGGTCTCCGTCTCAATGGTCTTTGAGACCAGGCAGATCCAAGAGCGAGCCAGGAGTGTGAAAACGGGGAGTGGTGGCGCCTGTGTCCAGCACATGTTAGAGAGTGCGCCCTTGCCTAAAGGCATTCAGAACCAATGACTTAAACACACGATGCCAGCCTGCATCACTCAGGGTCCCAACAGGAAACGGATGGCATACTTTGATTAGGGGAATTGGGGCAGCATTTATTTTTAAAAGGACTAATGACGAAGCAGGGCGTAGGGGAGTCACAAGGGAGAGTGCAAGAGCCTGGGGCAGCATTAGCAGCAGCAGCAAAGCTTTCACCCCTAAGCCTGCAGGGTCAAAGCCAGGGAGAGGTGACCCGTACTCGGATGGAAAGGGCTTCCAGAGCAGAGGAGTCCTCAGCGAGAAGGAGCTGGGAAATAAACACCCCGATTCCACTCTCTTCCTTCCATCTCATCTCCTGCTGGGATCCCCATTTGCCGAACCCGACAGGATGCCCCAGCTGTGGACTTTGAAATGAACAAAAAATACACTTCTCTCTTATTTTAAGCACTGTTTTTAGAGTCTTTGTCACATTGGTCCCATCCTAAGCAATACAATCGTAGAGGAAAACACCTGCCAGGAAGTTAGAATTATCGCGAGTGTATATGTATCGTGAACTTATATTTCTCTGGCAGGAATGTAAAGAGACAGTAACGTATCTATAAACAAAGCGGGGAGTGTTCATTAAACTTTCGCAAAACCAATGGCTCAAGTAGCAAAGCATTAGTGAGGATACAGAAGTTTGAAGAATATAATTAAGGAGCTTCATCTACTGGGTAAACATAAACTTCTATTACAGCCCCCCCCCCAACACACAATACTCATTGTTTTCAAGCTCAAGTGGAACATTAAAAAAAAAAAATCACATACGTGGCATGAAGAAAGTCTACAATTTTTTCCAAAAATCAATATCACTGCCAAGTTCTCTAATCCCAATGTAATAAAATCAGAAACCAACAATGAAAGGTTGGCCAAGGAAATCCAATATGCTTTGTAACTTAAAAACTCATTTCTAAATAAGTCATGGGATAAGGAGAACATTATCGTGGAAATTACAAGATATTTAAAACTAAATCACAATAAAGCTAAAGTGGAACTTGAAGGAAAAATTCTAGCCTGAAATGCATTGATTAAAGACAGGAAGGATTGACAACAATGAATTAAGTGTCTGACTTGAGACAAGGAAAAGGCCATCAGAAAACCCAAAGAGAGCAGAAGAAAGGAAATAATAAAGCAGGAAGGAACGCTATGGAAACCAACAGAAAGTTGAATTCTTTTAAAAAGACTTAGTAAATTCTTTTAAAAGCTTCAGCAAAATAAACAAATTATTTGCACAAAATATACCATATTAGGAACAAAAAGGATAGGACTAGAGATGCAGTCAAGCTTTTAAAAAATCACTTTAAAACACCATGGAGAGTTCTGACGAGATGTCAAATCAAGATAATAGATAAGACACAGGAAATAAACCCAGAAAGAAAAAGTAGCTTGCAAGAAATGGAAAGCAAAAACATGATTAAGCGTGGGAAATTCAAATAAGAGTGGACTTAAGAAAAATTCTACAGGGGCGCCTGGGTGGCTCAGTCGGGTGAGCATCCAACTCTTGATTTCGGCTCAGGTCACGATCCCGGGGTCATGGGATTGAGCCCCAAGTTGGGCTCTACACTGAGCAAGGAGCCTGCTTAAGATTCTCTCTCTCTCTCCCTCTGCCCCTCTCTCCTACTCCCGCACACACACACTCTCTCTCTCCAAAATAAAATTTTTTTAAAAAGTTAAAATTTTACAGACATTTGGGGAATAAAATAAAGAACGTAAGACCAAAAAAAAAAACAAAAAACAGAACTGGGAACAATCAAATTATAGGCAGGAAGCTAAGATCAGGGTTCAAAAGTATTCTAACTAAGGTCCTTGATTGTTCTAGAAGAGGACATTGATTAACTTTAGACTTTGTTAAGTTGAAGTGGGCATGTTAAAAAATTTTAAGGATGACTAATGAAAGAATAGAAATAGAATGTATTCTAAACCTGCAGAGAGGAAACAAAGGGAATGAAGACAGTCCAATTCGTCCACCTCCAGGCAGGAAATGACAAATAAAAGAAGCAAAGGAAAAGCTTGGTGTGGCTGTCAGTTTCCAAGATGGCCCCAATGATCCTGCCTCCTGGGACCCACACCCATGTGGAGTCCCCTCCCATAATGTGCAGGTGGGACTTAGTGACTTGTTCCTGTGTGGTAAAATATGATAGAAGTGATGGTATGTCACTTGCAAACAGGGTTGGCCGTCTTGGGAGTATAACCCACGTTCTGACAAAGGGCACTGTCCTCACTAGGGCTCCATGCTTGGTTTAGTGCTCTGCTCTCGCTGACTTGAAATTCCTACCAATTTAACAAGGGACCCCACGAGTTATGTAGCCAGTTTTGCTTCCAAGGTCAGGTTATCAGTAAGGTTGCCAGATAAAATTCAAGAAGTCCAGTCAGATTTAAATTTCGAATAAGCGATGAATGAGTATTTAGTATAAATATGGCCCGTGCGAATATTGAAATAGTACCTGAAATTTAAATTTAACTGTGCATCCTGTATTTGTTGGCGAAATCTGGTGACTCAATTAGAAGAGACCCACAGCTTTCATCCTGTTGCTCTCTCTGTGTGCTGTCTCTTTCAGATCTCTCACTCTGGGGAAGCCATGTTACAAGCATGGGGAAGTTCATGTGGCAAGGGACGGAAGCTTCCTGTCTCTGGCCACGGGGATGAACTTGGAAGCAGATCCCCAACAGACCCTTCAGATGGCTGTAGCCCTGGCCGCCAGCTTGACTGCAACCTCACAGATAGCCTGAGCCAGGATCGCGTAGCTACGTGGTTCCCAGATTCCAGACCCTAAGAAATTAGGGGGGATAATAAATGTTTGTTGTTTTGAAATGCTCTTTTGGGGGGTCGTTTGTTACAGAGCAATAGAGAACTATTGATCATACACGTGGTAAATGGAAAACACAAAAGAGGATTTAGAAATAACGTTCTAAATGCTAGTCATCACAAAAAAATGTCAATGGACTGGTTTCAGCAGTTGCTAGTTTATCGTAGTGCAAGAAAACACATAATCTAGCTATGTGCCGCTCCTGAGAGACATCTAAAACAAAGCTACAGAAATATTGAAAGCAAAAATATGAAAAAAGACACCTAGGGTATAACTGCCCATTGTTTGAGCAACAGTGCAGCCCAAACCTTTTGCACTTTGACACTGAATCCTGATTTGCTTTTTCTTTCAGGGAGGAGGCAGAGATCTGTTGGTCCAGGAGGAGTGTCTGTCCACCAGCCTCAGTTTATTTCCTGTGATGTCAAAGTACCAGCTGCAAAGGATCAATCACGATTTGGTCTCAGCCGATCACGGAATCTCATTTCTGTTGGTTAGTGATTAAGGAAAAGACGCTCAAGTGCCCCAGTTCTGGAAACTGGGATGTAAAGAGAAATCTGGAAGTGTTTCTTTCCCTTTCCCTTCTCCTGCCTGGCCCGTGGACACCAGTGCCTCAGAGTGCTGCAGCCTCTTTGCAGTCTTGATGACAAGTGTGAGCACAAAGGCCTCCAGGCTAACGCTCAAGAGAAGGAAACACAGAGCAAGCCTGGGTACTGGTGAAAACATACATCAGTTTGCTTCAGCCACTGTCGTTGGGTTTTGTTACTTGCAGCTAAAAGCATTTTTTAACGTTTATTTTGAGAGAGAGAGAATGAGTGGGGGAGGGGCAGAGAGAGAGGGAGACACAGAATCTGAAGCAGGCCACAGGCTCTGAGCCATCAGCACAGAGCCCGACTCGGGGCTCAAACCCACGAACTGCAAGATCATGACCTGAGCTGAAGTCAGACGTTCAACCAACGGAGCCACCCAGGTAGCCCCTAAAAGCATTTCTAATGAGCACAGGAGGCAAATACTAAGCCAAAAAAAGCGGGTGTAGCTTTATAAATCTCAGATGTAATGGACTAAAGGCATCATTATGGATAAGAGAGTCATGGTATAATGATTAACAAGAAAAATTTTTTAAAGAAAAGAAAAATTCACCAGGGAGATATAATTCTGAGTTTCTTTGAAGCTAACAGCCTAGCCCTCAGGTTACATAAGGCAGAGTCAACACACTTTTCTTATAAAAGGACAGATAGTAAATATTTTAGACATTGTAGACCATACAGCCTCTGTCTCAACTACTCAACTTTGCCATTGTAGTAAGAAAAAAGCCATAGGTCATACATAAACAAAGGAACATGGCTGTGTTCCAATAAAACTTTATTTAAAAAAAATAAGGAGTGGGCCAAATTTGGTCCACGGACCGTAGTCTGATGACCACTGATAGAAAGTGAAACTTGAGACAATTCAGAGAAAGATGGATGAATCCCTAATCCTCCTGAGGATCTTATCTTTCCTTTCTCCATAGTTACTAAGCCAAGTGGCCATAAGATTCGTAAATATGTAGAATATTCGAACAACACAATTAAGAAGTCTGGTCACAAAAATTGGCATGCTTTTCATGCAGTATGAGAATGTTTACAAAAATTGTTCCCATACTAGGTCATGAAGCAAGTCTTCCCACAAAGCGAACTGATGTCTCATAGGCCCTTTTCTATGACCACAGTCCACTAAAATGAGAAAACTGTAACAAAAAGGTAAATTCTCATTGGAAAATTAAAATCAAACCAAAGGCTCGATGGGACAAAGAAAAAATACAAAATATAAGAACTGGCTGATGATGAAAGCAATACATTTTGAAATTTAAGTGCAGCGAAAACAACCCTTGAGGGGATGCGTAACCTCTTAAATGCCTTTATTAAAGATTGCACCTTGGGGCACCCGGGTGGTGCAGTCGGTTAAGCGTCTGACTCTTCAGTTCGGCTCAAGTCATGATTCCAGAACCATGGGATCGAGCTCTGTGTCGGGCTCCACGTTGAGCATGAAGCCTGCTTGAGATTCTCTCTCTCTCTCTCTCTGTCTCTCTCTTTCTCTCTCTTTCTTTCCCTCTGCCCCTCCCCTGTTCATGCTTTCTCTCTCTCTCTCTCTCCCAAAAAAAAAAAAAAAAAAAAGATTGCACCTTAATAAAGATTTCCCATTGGTGACCTAAGCATTCCACTTAGGACACCAGAAAGAGACAACATAATCATGTCTCCCCCCCACCCCCGCCCGTAGCAGGAAATAATAAAGATAAGAAAAAAACCAATGAACAGAAAGCAAAGAACCAGCACGGATGATCGCCAAAGCAAATGACTTATAAAACAGGTACATTTGTAGTAAGCGTGGTTAAGAAAAAAGAGAGAAGGCCCAAATGAATAATGAAAAGAGGGAGTTACCTAGACAAAGATTTTTGCTGACCACGAGAAACAACTTTGTGCGTATAAATTGGAAAATGAAGACGCGGTGTGTCTTTAAAAGATAACTTATCAAGACTGACGTAAGAAATGGAAATGAAGGGGCCCCTGGGTGGCTCAGTCGGTTAGCATCCGACTTCAGCTCAGGTCATGATCTCACAGTCCGTGAGTTCGAGCCCTGCGTTGGGCTCTGTGCTGACAGCTCGGAGCCTGGAGCCTGCTTTGGCTTCTGTGTCTCCCTCTCTCTCTGCCCCTCCCCTGCTCATGCTCTGTCTCTCTCTGTCTCAAAAATAAATAAAAACATTTTAAAAAAAAAACTTAAAAAAAAAAAAAGAAATGGAAATGAAAAAGAAAACGTCACGTTAAAGAAACAGTTGTGTAGACTGTTCTCCCAAATCTCCCCTGGATCTATAGTGATCACATCCTTTTCATTCTTAATATTTACTTATTTGTTCCTTTTTATATGCAAATCAGCCTCGGAGGTTTGAGTATTTTTTTAATCTTTTCAAAGAACTCACCTAATCCTCTCCGCTGTGCCTGTGTTTTCTATTTTACTCATTTTTGTTTGCTCTCGTCTTCATCATTTCTTCGCCCTGCTTTCATGGGGTTTACTCTCTGGTTCTTTTTTATTTTCTAAGTGAGAGAAAGAATTTTTCAGCATCCCTGCCGTCATCCCAGAGGAAACCGCTGTTCTCCTTCTGTCACTGTAGATTAATTCTGTCTGCTTTTGAGTTTCACGCAAATAGAATTATGGAGTATTTACTTTTTCTGGCTTCTTTCACTCAACAGTCATTCTGCGACGTTCCCCCCGTGTCGCCTGTCACAATTGTTAGGCACGTGTGCTTGTGTCCGATGCGTTTTGGGATGTAGCATCCCACGGTCCGAATCTACTGCAGCCTATTTATCCATTCAACTGCTGATGAGCATTCGGGCTGTCTCCAAACGCGTGTTTTTAAACTTCCAGACATGTGGGAATTATTTATTGTTACAGATTCTTAAGTGGATTTTGGTGGGAGAATATGGTGTGTGTGACTGGCGTGTGAGACTTGCTGGGAGGCCGAGAATGTGCTCAATGTTTGTTAAGCGTTCCACGTGTGCTTGGGAAGAGTGAGTCTCAGTGTTGGACTCTCTTTAGGTCGGGAAGCTGGGCTTGTTCAGTGTGAGGTTCAAATCGCCCATGCTTTTCATCATTCTTTTTCTGATTAGAAACAGCAGTCCATAATAAAGAGAGGTGTTGTAAACTATCCCGCTTAGAACCCTGTATTGCCGATGTATTATTATTACTGACTTATTTAGCTTGTCTCTACCCTGGTACCTTTGCTTTCTCTTTGTCTCACCTTTGCTTTGCATTTCATTCTCCTTCCTTGCTTTTTTATTTATTTTTTATTTTTATTTTATTAAAAAAAATGTTCATTTATTTTTGAAAGAGAGAGGGAGAATCCCAAGCAGGCTCTGTGCTGTCAGCCTTGGGGCTTGATCCCATGAACTGTGAGATCATGACCTGAGCCGAAATCGAGAGTCAAACACTTAAATGACTGAGCCACCCGGGTGCCCCCTTCCTTGCCTTCCTAAAAGTAGACTGAGTTTTTGTTTTCTTGTTCCTTTTTCTGTCTGCTGGTTTGGAAGTCATTGACCCCGTTCCTATTCTTAGAGGGGTTCTCTTAACATTTTGACCTTGCACCCTTAACACGGCTTATATTTAATATCCCATCCCTCTTGCCAAGCAGTGCAATCACCTAGGAACACTAACCCCAGTATCTGTCCCTTCCACCTGCACCCAACTTGCATGTCGGCCTGTCCTTTCCTCAGCCCACAAATTTGCCTTCATGCTCAATATATCGTATGACGTGTGTTTAGATCTACCTAGGTGTTTATCACTGTTTTTTTTGTCAACACTCCTTCTTCATCTCAGACTCGTCTTCTTCAATCATTTTTCTGCTCTCCAAGGTACATACTTGGAAGCTCTTTTAATGTAGGTCTATTGGTGATTTAAAAACATTTTTGAGGGGGCACCTGGATGGCTCAGTTAAGCGTCCGACTTCGGCTCAGGTCATGATCTCGCGGTTCGTGAGTTTGAACCTTGCGTGGAGCTCTGTGCTGACAGCTCGGAGCCTAGAGCCTGCTTGGATTTCTGTGTCTCCCTCTCTCTCTGCCCCTTCCCCACTCTCACTCTGCCTGTCTCTCTCTCTCTCTCTCTCAAAATGAATAAACATTAAAGAAAAACTTAAAAAAATTTTTTTTTAATTTTGATATAATTGTATGTGGGAGCTGGGGAGGACGGTGAATCTGAAAACCATTTGAACCCACTTGCAGGGTCCCCGTTCAACGCAGGAATCTCAGGCTCAGTTTCCCCAGCTTGCTCCCGGCCCCATCAGCACTCCCGTGGTGTTGAGTAGGCGTCTGCCTTAGGTAACACCTACTCTGACTATGCGCCCCTCAGAGCCCTGGGCTCAGCTCACGATATTGCTTTGTCTCTTTAGAGATTTCACTTCCTAGAAATCTACCAGTAAAATTTTAAATTACACTTTTTTTTTTTTCTCCAGCATCTGATTCTTTGGGATTGGGAGGCCTTTCAGAGAGTACCTAGCCTGCCAGGCTGCCAGACGCAGATGTCCTTTCCATGCAAGCTTGTATAATTTTGCTCCTATCGTACATATCCGTGAACAGTTGATAGTACTGATTTGGACGCAGTTTGGACAAATTCGCTAAAGTGTCAACAAATGTGCGCATGAGGTTTTCACCGTGTGGGATGGAGGTAGAGTGGGGAGAGAACAGGGATGGGCCCCGAGCCTTGCCCTGGGCCTCGGAAATGTTAGGGGTAGCCTGTCAATCAGTACGTATCTCTCTCTCCAGCGCGTTTGTCTTCACGGTCTACTTTGTAGCTCTGACAAGGTTGACTTGTACATTACTCTGTTGTTTCCAATCTTTCACTCTACGAGGTGTTGTAATGAACATTCTTGTATTTGTCAAGAGTTGTGATTTATTTCCAGAACTAAAGGGCTAGGTCCGGGAGCATGCACAGACACGCTGCACTTCTCTAGATTTTGCCAGATTGCTCTTCAAAGTGGTTTAACTTAAACCCTTTTTGGCATTAACAAGAGTTCCCCTGTTCCACCTGTTCCCCAACACTTAGTGGAGTCAGGCTGGAAATGTTGTTTGCGTTACCATCCTGGGGAGTGAAATTCCAACTCATTATTGTTTTCATTGGCATTCTAAAAATTACAAGTAGGATTCAACATCATTTCACACATATTTGTATTGTTTGCCTATTTATGTCTTACCCTTGTTTTTCTGTTGAGTGGTTTGTAACCTTTTCATTGATCTATAGAACTTCCGTTGTTTTAATCTTTGTTTATTTTTACTTTTTAAATTTTTTTTAATGTTTATTTACGTTTGAGAGAAGGAGAGAGACAGAGGTGTGAGTGGGGGAGGGGCAGAGAGAGAGGGAGACACAGAATCTGAAGCAGGCTCCAGGCTCTGAGCTGTCAGCACAGAGCCCGATGCAGGGCTCGAACTCACACACGTTGAGATCATGACTTGAGGTTGAAGTCAGGCACTTAACCAATTGAGCCACCTAGGCACCCCAATCTATAGAACTTCTTTATGCAACCTGAATATTAATGCTTTGTTGTGTACATTATATGTGTATCTTCTCCCAGCCTTGTGGCTTGGATTTTAATTTTCTTTATCATGTTTTTGTTATACAATACTTTGGAATTTTAATGTAGTCAAATCTATCTGTGTTTTCTTTATTGTTTATGCTTCTTAAACTTATTTAAGAAATCTTCATACCGTGAGGTCTAGAAAAGATTTTTCAAATATTTTTTAAAATGTTTATTTCTTTCTTTGGGGTGAGGGGAGGGTCAGAGAGAGAGACTGAGACAGAATCCCAAGCAAGCTCCACACTGTTGGCGAGGAGCCCGACTTGGGGCTTGCTCTCACAAACCGTGAGATTATAACCTGAGCCGAAATCAAGAGTCGGACGCCTAATTGGCTGAGCCACCCAAGCACCCTAGAAAATATTTTTTTCTTTAGAAGTGTTAGGTTTTATTTTTCACATTTACTATCCCTCAGCATTGACTTTGGTGATCACAGGGATATAGGAGTGCAATTCTCTTTTTTCCACATGGAAAACCAAATTTCACACCACAATATATTGGAAAGAACTGTTTTAACTATCTTTTTTTTTTTTTTTTTTTTTTTTAAGGAGGCTTCATGCCCAGCACAGACCCCAGTGCGGGGCTTGTGGGGCTTGAACTCACGACCCTGAGATCAAGACTGGGATGCTTAACCTACTAAACCACCCAGGTGCCCCTCTTTTTTTTTAAAAGTAAGCGCTACCCCTAACATGGGGCTTGAACCCATGACCCTGAGATCAAGAGTTGTATGTTCTACCAACTGAGCCAGCCAGGCACCTCATGAAAGGAACTGGTTGGAATGCCACCCCTGACATATGTCAAACCTCCAGTCTGCACACTTCTGTCTCTGAACCCTCAATCCTGCCCCATTTATTTATTTGTACATCTTTCTGCCAATATCTCCCTGTCTCAGTTACTTTAGTTAGTTGTATAAGTCCTGACATCTAGAGGGTGATTCTTCTCCTCACTGTGTTCATTTTCTTCAAAGTTGCCTGGCTACCCTTAGCTGTTCTTTCAGATGACTTTAGGATAATGTTTCCAAAAACATTAATTTAAAAGCCCCTTTATTTAATCCTTGGGCAGTGAAATAAATGTAAAGATTAATTTGGGGAGAATTGACATCTTTACAGTCGAGTCCCTCCTACAGGCGAATTATACCTCTCCATCTATCTGTATCTTTTGAATGACCATCAATCAAGGTTTCTAATTTTCTCCATAAAAATCTTGCACATCTCTTAGATTTATTTGTAGGCACTGAAGAGTGTTTTGTGCCTTTTTTAATGGTACCATTTATAAATAACACTTTATGTCTGTTGCTGGCATTCAAAAGTGAGATGGCTGAACCATCCATCAAGAATGTAAAGGATCTGGGATTTTACCCTATCAGACTCTTAGCTACCACAGCATCAGGGATGCCACAGAAGACACGAGTGTTACAGGTCAGAGACAAAGGACTTCATTACTCATGGCTCAACAAGAAGCATGTGCCTCATGTTTGAGCCAGCAGCTCTGCTCCTCTGGTTCCCCAAGTCCCACAGGGATGTTGTGCATGCACTCAGTGGGTTTGCATATTCACTGAGGAACCCTGAGCTCAGGGAACCCAACTGTCTGATCTTTGCTGCAGAGGGAGACATTATCTTCACTACACTGGGTAATAAGCAAATCTGCCTTCTGCTCCCGAGGAAGAGATTTACTCTATATTCCAAAGATGGTCGACAAACATCTTTGAAGAGATTGTCCCAAAAAAACCCCAAAAAACAAAAACAAAAGTCCCAAACCAAAGGTCAGTTAGTGCCTCTGTTTGCAAAGCATCCAGAAATGCAACCTACCCAAGGAAACTCTCAATATGAATCTTCCCGATAATTTTAATAGCTGGTCTGTAGAATCTCTTCCATTTTGTAGGTAAACAATCATATGATCTACAAATATATGATGACCATTTTGTTTCTTCCTAGCATGGGTTTGGGAATCCAGTATAGCTCTGAACAGAAGCAGAGGTAGTAAACATCCTTTTTAGGTTACTGACTTTAAAGGAAATGCCTTTAAGTTTTTACCATCAAGGGTTTTAGAAGGATACTCCTTATCAATGTATCACATTAAGGAAGTTCCCTCCTATTTCTAGTTTGCCAAGAATTTTTATAAACAGCTTAATTTTATCAAATGCACTTTCTCCCATCTGTTTCATGTGATTGTAGGATTTTTTTATGTCTTTGAATCTGTTAATGTTGAGCCTTAAAATAATAATTTTCTAATGTTGAAATTATTCTTGCATTCCTGGAATAAACCCAACTTGGTCCTTATGCATTTTTAAATATATTGCTGTATTTAGTTTGACAACCTTCTTTTTAGGATGTTTGAATCTATGTCCAGAATTCACTGATCTAAGATCTTCTGGTCTGAAACTTCCTAGTCTCGGTTTAATATTAAGTTTTTACTAGCTGCACAAAACACAATGGGTAATTTTCACTCTTTTTCTACGTTTTAGAGCAATTTGGAGAAGATATGGACTGTCTGCTCTCTGGACATGTACCTGAGCCCAAGATACTTGATTGTTCTATCCACATGCCACTAAGAGTGGCCAGGAGAGGCATGGCTGAGCCTGTGAGCCACTCCCTGTGAAAGGAAGGCTCAACCTGCTTCCCCAGGCAGTGATGGAGGCTCAGTTAACAGCCCTCGCCCTAAGCTAAGGCCTTTACAGCCATCACTTTACATCACCAATAACAAAAGTGATACTTTGCCTTCCATAATTACTCTTTTACTTCATTTCCTGGCATGTCGGAAACAAGCCAAGGAGGAGAGGCACTATTGAAAGGAGACCTCTTTGGAGGGCCTTGGCAGGAATGCAAAGAAAGCTCAGGCAATGGATTAACGGGTAACCGACATGATTATTAATTAAAGAAACATTTCCCGAAGTATGGTACATGCACCATTGCTGTGAATGCTATTTGGTGGTAAATAAAACTTTTGTTATTTTTTTAATGTTTATTTATTTTCGAGAGAGAGACAGAGTGACAGAGTATGAGTGAGGGAGGGGCAGAGAGAGAGGGAGACACAGAATCCGAAGCGGGCTCCAGGCTCCGAGCTGTCAACACAGAGCCCAACGCAGGGCTCGAACTCACGAGCCATGAGATCATAACCTGAGCCAAAGTCAGATGTTTAACTGACTGAGCCGCCCAGGTGCCCCTAAACTTCTGTTGTCTTAAGAACTGGGTGTATAGGGGGCATCTGGCTGTTAAGCAACCGACTTCAGGTCAGGTAATCATCTCCTGGTTCATGAGTTCAAGTCCCGCATGGGGCTCTGTGCTGACAGCTCAGAGCCTGGAGCTTGCTTCGGATTCTAAGTCTCCCTCTCTCTGCACCTCCCCCACTCACACTCTGTCTCTAAAAAAAAAAAAAAAAACACACACACATTAAAAAAACCTAGGAATATAGATTAGAAAATACAACTATATAATTACAAACAACAAGAGATACAACTCTAACATGAAACATGCAATTTGATAGGTGTAACTAGCAGAGTCGGTTTAAGCAAAAGTCATACCATAAGTAAATATTCTGTCTGCCGTTGGCTTGAGTGGCTGGTGTTGAGATGGGCAAGTTTGTGTAACCTGAAAACGTTGGGCTGGTCCTGGCTGGACGCTACTCCAGTCATCACGAAGAACATTGGTGACGGCACCTCAGACCGTCCCTACAGCCACACTCTGGTGGCTGGAATTGCCCGTGATCCCTGCAAAGTGACAGCTGCCATGAGCAAGAAGAAAATCACCAAGAGGCCAAAGATCAAGTGTTCTGTGAAAGTTTAGAACTACAGTCACCTCACGCCCACAAGGTACTCTGTGGCTATCCCCTTGGACAAAACTGCCATCAACAAGGATGTCTTCAGAGACCCTGCTCTTAAATGCAAAGCCTGACAAGAGACCAAGGTCAAGGAAGAGAGGCACGAGAGGTACAAGGAGAGGAGACGTACAAGACCAGCAAGAACAAATGGTTCTTCCAGAAGCTGCAGTTTTAGATCTGTTTCATTTCAGCCATTAAAAATACCAAAAAAAGAGAGAGTAAATATTAATACAGGCAGTAAGAAGATATGGCAAAAATAGAGATGCTGTTATGAGAATCACCAAAATTAGAAAATAATCCAAAGAAAGGCCTGTTTAACGAATAACAAGCCAGCCTTGGCCACCAACAATCCCCTGCAAACACAGACACATCAGGAACATACAGAGGGGGTAGATTAAACAGTGAGAGAGAACTCCTTTCTAAAGAAATTGAGCAATCTTTTTCAAATGGACCAGAATTCCTATTCAGAGTGTTGGCGATCTAGAATAAATCCCTCCTTATGTTGGCCCGGGGTGAGAACCTGGGTGCCGGCTTGCCTGTCTGCCTCCTTTTCACATGCCCTAAAGCGAAGCCTGCGGGTTGATGTCCCCACTCAGTAAGAGTAAGGACAAATTTAAAACCTTTTTCAGACACGCAAAGCTTCAGAAGACTTTCCTTCCATGCACCCCCCTTTAAAAATGTCATTTGAAGATATCCTCCAGCAAAACAGAGGTAAACACCAAGTAAGAGGTAACAGATTCACCAAACAGTAGAATTAACCCACAAGTGCAACGAATAGAAATACCAGAGGTCCATAAAGCCATCAGTCAAAATTAGAACAGGAAGTCCGGGTTTGGAGGAAAAAGTCTTTAAGAAGAAAATGGGCTTCATTCAACAAATAATGTAATTAAGACGCTGGAAGATTTTAGTGACCTGATTAAAAAGGCATATGTTTCTTTTCTCCAGAAGAAAAGAGAAAAGCAATTAGAAATTCCAGGAGAACAAAAACTCGTAGAAGAAAGTCGTGGTCCAGATATGAAGTGAATTAAAATATAGCATGACTTTGAGTGTCGGAGGGAGTATAGGAAAATACATTTGAACTTGAAGCCTGGAGCATTTCCCTTCAAGCAGCATTTAAATCATAAGATTACCGTTCCTTCCCTCTGGGTCCCCGGATGCTAGTTAGCTCTGCAGAGAATAATGTTTACATAATCACAATATTTTTTATTTTTTTTTTTTAATTTTTTTTCAACGTTTTTTATTTATTTTTGGGACAGAGAGAGACAGAGCATGAACGGGGGAGGGGCAGAGAGAGAGGGAGACACAGAATCGGAAACAGGCTCCAGGCTCTGAGCCATCAGCCCAGAGCCCGACGCGGGGCTCGAACTCCCGGACCGCGAGATCGTGACCTGGCTGAAGTCGGACGCTTAACCGACGGCGCCACCCAGGCGCCCCTACAATATTTTTTAAAAACACTTTGTTGATTTTCAATTTCTGAAATTCAGAGACAGACAACACACAAAACCAGAACATTTTAATTATGGATACAGAACTAGATGCAAATGTAGTGGTTTAGCAAGAAGATTTAGGAGGAGGGAGGGCAGGTGTGATAAAGGATGTCTCATCTTACACAGTGGAGAGTCAAGAGATATTTCATGAAATGAATGGCCTAAGAAAGAAAAGCTGGAAAATGCGTATCCAACCGAGCTCTGGAGGGAAGTTACCTTTCTAAACTTCTCATCTTTCATAGCTGGGCATGGTGCCAGGCACTGTGAGTTCAGTAACCAGCTCCCCCCTTCCCTTCACAGAACCCCTGCGTTTCCCTGGACACGTGGCTATCCAGAGAAACAGGATCTTTCCCAGGCTTCCTTGCAGCTACCTGGGATCAGGTGACCAAATTCAGACCAACTGCATGCAAACAGAACTGACGTGGCTGTCCATTAGCTGGAATACGGATGTGACTGGCCATCTCTGACCCAGGCCAAGAGTTTGGGGGTAAATAATAATGGCTAACACTTAGACATATTCTAACTATGTTTTCTAACAGGTCTTTTTTTTTTGTAATTAAAGGTTTTTTTAATGTTTATTTATTTTTGAGAGAGAGAGAGACAGAGCGGGAGCAGGGGAAGGGCAGAGAATCCAAAGCAGGGTCCAGACTCTGAGCTGTCAGCACAGAGCCCAACATGGGGCTTGAACTCACAAACCAGGAGATCATGATCTGAGCTGAAGTCGGATGCTTAACCAACTGAGCCACCCAGGCACCCCCTAGTCATGGTGGTTTTCTAGGTGCTTTAACCTAATGAGGATGTGTATTCATTACCTTATAGCTGCTGTAACAAAATACCACACACTTGGTGGTTCAGAACAACACAGATTTTTTTCCCTTACAGTTCTGGAGTTCTGAAGTTTAAAATCAAAGTGTCGTCTAAACTGCTTCTTTCTGGAGACTCAGGGGAGAATTTGTTCCCTTGTCTTTTCAGCTTCTAGTGGGTCACCTGCCTTCCTTGGCTCCCAAGTCCTTTCTCCTGTCACTATGGCCTCTCATTTCCATCCTCGCATCTCCTATTACGATTTCCATTTCCTGCCCCCTTCCTTTAAGGACCCTCGTGATTGCATAGGGCCCACCGGAGCAGTCCGGGATAATATCCCCAACTCGAGAGTCTTAATCACTTCTGCCAAGTTTGTTTTTTGTTTTGTGTTTGTTTTTGTTTTGGTTTGTTTTGCCGTATAACATAACATTCACAATTTCTAGGGATTATGGCATAGACATCTTTGGCAAAACATTATGCTCCCTCCCTCAGATTCGTAGATAGTATCCCCATTTTATGGATGGCGAAACCCAAGCACAAAGAAATTAAGTGGCACGCTCAGGGTGACACAGCAGCTCAGCAGTGGCAGACCCGTCACTTAAACCTGGACAGTCTGGCACCAGAACCTGTGCTCATGACCGTGACAACACTTCTACCCTGGCCATACTCTGGCTTCCCGAAGACTGCAGAACCCGTCTAGCCGGCGCTGGATGGCCTGCGGAGAAAAAAGAAACTTCCATTTCCTAAGGCACTGTCATTTGGGAGTCTTCGTTACAGGGGCTGTATTCTAATACCAGAGTCAATAGCTACTGTAGATTATTGAAGGTAATGATTTTCCTTGATCTCATTCCTAGTGATTTGAGCCTATGATGAGAAAAATGGGCTTTGTATTCATTGCAAATGTGTTTAAGTTGGAGGGCCCGGATGTGGATCAATTCACATCACAACCTTGCTTCAGGGACCCCGCTGCCTTTGGGATGGAGCCCAAGCCCCTCAGCCTAGATTCAGGTCAGCTTTTCTTTCATTCATCTTTCTGTTTCTTGCTGCTCTTCTTTTAGGGAGGACCCTTGGACCCCACTGGCATTGACAGTGGACCCAGAACAGACCTTTGGCCGTGTCTACCCCTCACTTTTGCTCATCTTACTCCGTCTCCCTGGAATCCCATCTTTCTTTCTCTCCCCCTCCTTTTTTTTTTTTTTAAATGTTTATTTTTGAGAGAGAGAGAGAGAGCAGGGGAGGGGCAGAAAGAGACAGACACAGAATCCGAAGCAGGCTCCAGGCTCTGTGCTGTCAGCACAGAACCTGACGCGGGGCTCGAACTCACAAGCTGTGAGGTCATGCTCACCGACTGAGCCACCCAGGCACCCCTTCCTCTCCCCGTCCCACTCAGCATGTCCTACTCAAAGCCCATCTGTGAACTCCTAGTCAGCCCTCAAGACCCAGCCCAAGTTGCCTCTGGAATATTTTTCTGTTTATCTTGGTCGTTCTCCTGTTAAAGATTTTCCCCAAATGTCTGGCAGTTCAGATCATGGTTAAACAAAACAAAACAAAACAATTCAGTCTACACACACACACACACACACACATATGTACACACACCCTCCCAGAAAGATCAGGCTTCTCCTTTTCTTTTCCTTGTGCGTTCCTGGGTCAAAATAACCACATCAGCACACGTTTACCATGATCCTTGTTTGTAACTAATATTATTTATAACTTTAGGATTTAAGATCACTAGTAGGCTCCTGCACCAATATGTGACTCAAAATAAAAGCAATACCAAATGACAAGATAGCCATAAGGACATCTGACAAAACCCTGATTTTTCCCATGATGACCACTCTGATTTTTTTTTTAATATTAAATTATTAAAAAAAAATTTTTTTAACATTTATTTACTGTTGAGAGCCAGAGAGAGACAGAGTGCGAGCAGGGGAGGGGCAGAGAGAGAGGGAGACCCAGAATCCAAAGCGGGTTCCAGGCTCTGAGCTGTCAGCACAAAGCCTGACACGGGGCTCGAACCCATGAACCTCAAGATCATGACCTGAGCCACAGTCGGACGCTTAACCAACTGAGCCACCCAGGTGCCCCGATATTAAATTATTTTTAGATACTGTGTGTATGGAAGCATGAGTCTCTGTCTTGCCCGGCCACGGCTGCTCTGCCCCCTGCCTGTCCGCAGTGAATCCTTACGTGACTCTATACGGAAAACCTTCCTGTTTTTGCCCTTAGAACCCGTGAAACGAGGCCCAGAGAAGCAGCATTAGTTTCCTGGGGCTGCTATAACAGATTACTGCCAACCGAGCGGCTTAAAACAACACAGCTTTTTTTCTTGCCACATTTCTTTCTGGGGGCAAGAAGTCCAAATTGGGTCTAATGGGGCTAAAAGTAAGGGCTGAATTCCTTCTGGAGGCTCTAGGGGAGAATCTGTTCCTTGCCTTTGCCAGCTTCCAGAGGCCGCCCGCCTTCCTCGGCTTGCGGCCCCTCCCAGCGCTGCTATCACCCCAACCTCTGTTCTGTCACCACATCTGCTCCTTCTAACCCTCCCGCCTCCATTACAAGGACACCCGTTATTCTATTGGGCCCACCTGGATAACCCAGGCTAATTTCCCCATCTCAAGATCCTGAATTTAGTCCCATCTGGAAAGTCCCTTTTGCCTTGTAATGTGTCACAGGTGCCTGGGATCAGGATGCGGACATCTCTGGGGGCCACTACCCAGCCTGTCACAGAAGCGAAGTGACTAGTCCCGGATCACACAGCAGTAAGCAGCAGAACTAGGAGTCTGACCCAAGTCTTTCTGGCCCAGCCCCTTCCGTCTTTGCCCCTGCCCTAGCCTGAAGATGCTTTGTAGCTTGTGAAGTCACCAAGGATGCCTGGCTCTGGGTGGGCCTTGGGGCCCCTGCTCTCTCAGTGGATGTCCACCCCCTTCGAGCCACCCAAACCCTGAAGGAGGGCCAGCCCTTCCTGTGAAGAAGGGGCACAACTGAGCATCTGGCCTGGAGACATGAGGTCCCTGGGTCCTTCCCGTTGGCATGGCGCTTTGCCAGGAGCTCCCAGGGCCCGGTGCTGTTGGGCCCGAGGACCGAACCCCACAGCCTCCTCAGTGGCCTGCCGGGCTCAGCGCTCAGAATCCCCCACTTGGGACCCACGGCCCCGCCCCTGCTGGCCCACCCCTCATCCCTGCACACACCTCTGCCTGTTTTCTGATTTCTGGTCTCCTAAGAGGCACCTCTGCCCTGCCCTGAGTGTTCCCATGCACAACCCAGGCCTGTGGCAGCATCAGCAAGTCGAAAACCCAATTACATTCCGATTATTCTAGTCCTAGCCCGACAGAGGTTACTGTAAGTCACGCTGGAATTGAGAGGGATGGGGAGGCAGACCTGGGGCCGGTGCCCAGGGATAGCACTTAAAGATGGATGTGACAGGGACCTGTGGCTCAGAGGTTCGGGATTAGATCAACAAGGCCGGGGATGGCTGGTTCCAGGAAAGAGGTCATGTGGCCACCAGTTTGACAGACAGCTCAGGCAAAGCAAAGGCTTCAGGCCGCTCCTTCCTGGTCAGAGCGGGTGCCAGGGCTGAGTGCCCAGCCTGGAGATGGAGGGCATGAGGTCCCTGGATGCCTCCCCTGGGCACTGGTGCTTGGCCAGGAGTTGCCAGAGGCCAGTGCTATTGGGCCCGAGGACCAAAGCACCACAGCCCCTTGTGGGTCCTCCAGAGCGTCACTGGCCCCTCTGGGTATCGCAGGATTTTCTCTGAGCATCTGCCCAGGGGTCTCTCCCTCGTGCCCACCTCTGCAAACAACTGGCCTCTCTCCTCAGGCCATGGCTGAGGGAGCCAGACTCCAGAGGGACCTGGGGGCTCAAAGCCTCCTCCCTGACCAGGGTCTGATAGGGAGAAATATTGCTGCCTGGGGGGTAGAAGGAACCACTCCTGATCCTTCCTCCTGGAGAGCAGCCGTCTCTGGGGTCCCCAAGGATGAACAGAGGATTGGCCTTTGGGATCCCTTTTAAGGGGAGCTGAGAATGGCTCTGTGAAGCTGAATTCTCAGCCACGAGTCCTTCCCCACGCCGACATGTGCACCCCATGTATAATGGTTTGGGGCACCTGGGGAGCCCCGTGCTCACTCCAGCCCAGGGGGTACGGGAGGTCCCGGACTATGGCATCCCAAGCTCTGGGCTGGGCTCTAAGCCTGGGCCGTGCTGGACTCCGCTGGGGCCCACTGCCTGGGTGGGTGTCTGCGTGGGTCTCTACCTGTCGCATTACCAGCTGCACCTTGTCGTTTGCTGCAGCTGGTGCTTGAGTGTCCCCGCACGATCTGGCTCCCACCCCACGTCGTAGCCCCTCCCCAGTCCTTCCACAGCAAGCAATCACAGCTCTAGATGGGCGGGGGGTGGGGGTGGGTAGCGTGGGGGACGAGATGAGTCATCGCTGTGGGGGCAGACATACCAAGCCCCACAAACACACAGTCGCGGTGCTGCGGACACAAAGGCATGCGCACACTCACGTTCCCACGCTCAGAGGGGCACATGCCGGGAGGCCCGTGCTCCTCAGAGCCACAACTGCACATTCAGACACACACACAGAGAGACAGACACCCCCTACACACACACACACACACACACACACACACACACATTCCTTATGGACACAACCGCACAAAGCGAAGCCCCATACAGACACATCCCACCCAGGTGACCCCCATGTCACCACCCCAGAGCCTGTTCTCCACTCACGCACACACTCAGAGACACAAACACACACACAGTCACATGTTAGGTTCTTCAGACATACACTCACAGCCCCAACTTCTAAATACAGAAACACACACACACGTACACAGGTGCATACGCAGTCACGCACACACACACACACACACGCGTGTGCACTCGCACCAGGCACTTCTGTCTCGAGTCCCCTCATCCATTCCCCTGCCTCTGCCAGCACCCCAGGAAGGCAGGACAGAGCTCCAGAACCATAGGGACGCTATGACCCGGCACCCATCCTGCCCAGGGACAGTGCTGTGCCATGGGGTCAGCTTCACTTCTCCTCCTGTTCTGGGGAGGTGAAGGTCACTGACCTGTCCCCTGTGTTCCTCCAGCTCCCCTCTCACACACTCTGGGCCCTAATGGTCCATCTCTAGCGCCTCTGAGAAAGGACTTTGGCTGCCACAGGGAAGATGGAGGTTACATCTCAGGAATCACCTCCAGGGAGCAAAGGAGTGTGAGTCTCCTAAGGTGACAGAGAATGGTGGGATCTGATGTGTTAGGAAGGTCCTGTCCTGAGGCAGGCACAGCCAAGGTGGCTGCCTGATGCCCGGGGGGGTCACTCGTGGCCTACCTGTGGTTCCTGAAACGCCCAACCTCCATACCTTTGCACCTGCTGTTTCCTCTACCTGGAACCCTCTCTGGGGCCACCACAATCCCCCTCGCAAGGCTACCTTCTCATTTTTCAGGTCCCCATGTTCTCGCTCCAGGAAGTCTGTCCTGATGCCCTGGCTGAAGCAGTCTGTCCTTCTGGGTCTCCTCACAGCAATCCTCGTGCGATAGCATATTTGCTGGCTTGGGAGCCTCCCACCCCCAGCCCGCCTGGGCGCCTCTGTCCGGCAAGGAGGTGGGTAAACCCAGAGAGAATCACAGGCCTGAACCCCACCTCTGCCTCTGCTGTGTGGCCTCGAGCAAGCCACTGAACCCAGTGAGTCCAGTGTCCTCATCCGGAAAATGGGGACAATAGCAACCACCTCCCCGGATTGGCCTGAAGAATGAGTGAGATCACGCATGGCGGGGCCTATGCAAGTGGCAGCTGTGTTTTTCTAGCTCATTGGCTGGCACACAGCTTAGTACGTGTTTGTTGAATTAGTCAGCCCCTCTGGCTTCCCTCTTCCTGCCCCCACCTACCATCCATCCATCTTGGGAGGGGGTTAAAGTAGGTACCAAGGAAAAGGATGGAGGGGGGCAGATAGAACGGGGCGGGGGGGGGGCGCGCTGGAAGATGGACGAGGAGGGCGCTCACTGCAGCAGCTGCTGCCGGAGCCTGGCCGCGGGGGCGGTGCAGGCACCGGCTCTCACTCCTGTGACCCACCTGTGCCATCATCCTCGTGAGCTAGGTGAGGCCGCGAGGAGAGTTGGCGCTGGGACCCCCCCTCCTCCGCGCTGTGGCCCTCCGAAGCTGCCCAGGGCCCGCCAGCACACAGTAGGTGCGCTCTGAACGCCCAGGGACCGGAGGCGTAAATGCCGACTGAACGCGAACGTATGAATGAACGGACGGACGCGTGAATGGAGGTGGGATGGAAGCAAGAAGTGGCAGACGAGGAGGAACGAGCGTCTCCCCCGCCCTCCCAGTCTCGGGCTGAGCGACGTGAAGCCGAGACCGGCTGGGGGCTCCCCTCCCCGCCGGCCCCTCCCGCCCGGCCGCCCCCCCCCCCGACTCCCCGCGGCGCGCAGCCCGGCGGAGCCCGCGCCCAGCCAGAGCCCGCGTTGGAGCCGCGGCTCGCGCCCAGCAGAGCGAGCCCAGGCAGCGCAGCCTTGGGAGGGGGCTTCCCCGGACCCCTCCCCCGGCCCGGGCCCCTGGAGCCCGACCTTCCGGGCAGGGAGGCGGAGTCCCCGGTGCAAAGTCCGGGGACCAGCAGCCGAGGACGCCAGGGTCCCGGAGCCAACAGGTGCGGGGCTTGGGGGATCCCCAGGCCCGGGGTGGGGGTTCCAAAGGACCCTCGGCGGGAGCCAGGAGTCTCGGGGCAAAACCTGGGTGCTGGGAGGCGGGGTCCCCAGTAGGCAGTGCCCTCCTCCCGGCAGGCTTCTGCAGAACCCCTAGCGCCCTCGCTCCCCCACCTACTCCCCGCAGCCTCCCACAGCGCCCGAGGTGCAGGGAGGTCCCGCTGAGGGAGTGGGCTCGCCGGCGCTGGGAGAGGGTACGAAGGAGCCCCCCTCGCCCTCCCCCCAGCGGTCACCGGGGCCCGGCAACCCTCCCACACACGTCCGGGGTCGTCCCTGCCCAGCCTTGGGAAGGAGGGGTCTGAGCGAAAGAGGAGGGGCGGGGAGCGAGGCCCGATTTATGAATGGAGAGAGCGGCCTGCGCGCCGGCCCAGCGACCCCTGGCGGCCGTCGGGGCGCATCGCGGCCCCGGGGGTCTGAGGGGCCTGGCCGCTGAGCCTGGGGCTCTTCTCTGGCTTCCGGGGAGGTGGTCGGTTCCTCCCTACACCTCTCCCGTGTGTGTGTGTGTGTGTGTGTGTGTGTGTGTGTGTGTATCCTAGCCGGGAGGGTCCAGGTCTGGCGGGCGGGGGGCGGGCCCTGGGTCGCTAACGCGTCCCTTGACCATTTTTTCAACCAAAAAATTCAGGCCTGTGAACTGACTCAGGAGAGAACATTTGCCATCGGGATGGGTTCCCCTCACAAATCTATGGTGTTTGGTGGATTCAGACAGACCTGGCATAGTAGCTTGGTGACCTTGAGCAAGGGGCTCAACCCCTCTGAGCTGCTTCTGCAAAGCAGGGTTCTCTAATGGTAGCCCCAGGCGACCCTGAAGCCGGCTCTCCCCACCCCCCCTCAGTGGGTAAAGCCCTAGACATGCATTAGACCTCACTACGCCTCACCGTGGCCCTGTGAGGCAGGTGATTATTACTCCTTTGGATAGATGGGGAAACCGAGGCTGAAAAGGGCGACGTAAGTTACCCAAGAGCAACTTGCATGAAATTGAGATGCGAGCCACATCTGTCTTTCTCCATCTATTTCGGGCTCACTGTAACCTAACAGCACTGTGAGAATTAAGAGGGAGCTTATATGCTAATTGCCTGGCACACTCCTAATGTTCTTTCTTCTTTCCTCCCCTCCTTTCTTCAGGAGGTTTGGGGCTGGGACCCCAGAGACCTAGGTGCAAGGGAAGTGGGCTGAGGCCAGGCCGGGGCTCCCCTCCCTCTGCAGAGCCCAGGATGCCCCTCGGCTGCAGCAGCTTCTGAGCTCATGGAGCCCTCAGCCACCCCAGGGGCCCAGACGGGGACCCCCACTGGTGGTGGGGAACCGTCACCGTCACCGGTGCCTCCTGACTACGAAGACGAGTTCCTGCGCTATCTGTGGCGCGATTATCTGTACCCGAAGCAGTACGAGTGGGTCCTCATCGCTGCCTACGTGGCTGTGTTCCTTGTGGCCCTGGTGGGCAACACGCTGGGTAGGTGTTGAGGTTCCTGTGGTGCTGCGGATTTCCCTTGGGGACTGGAAGGGGTCCTAGGCCTCACTTCTCTCTCTCCCCCTCCCCTACCTTCCCTTGGCTGGGTAGTGTGGGAGATGGTTTGGGTAGTGTGTGTGGGGGGGGGGTTGGTGGGGGAGAGACACTGGCTAGGATGGGCGTGGCTCTGCCCCTGGCTTCACCTCCTCCTCTTCTTCCCACCTCCCCACCTGCCCTGCAGTCTGCCTGGCCGTGTGGAGGAACCACCACATGAGGACGGTCACCAACTACTTCATTGTCAACCTGTCCCTGGCTGACGTGCTGGTGACAGCCATCTGCCTGCCAGCCAGCCTGCTGGTGGACATCACTGAGTCCTGGCTCTTCGGTCATGCCCTCTGCAAGGTCATCCCCTATCTCCAGGTGAGCTCTGCCCGGGTGCTGCTCGTCACCCCTCTGTCATCCCAAGTCCAGAAACCACGGCCTTGCCTAGACCTCAGTGACCCTCAGACTTGCCTTTCAGACAGGACACGGTGGCTCAGTTCCTCTGCACTGTCATTCTCTATTATCAGCGGGGACAGGCCATGAGGCCTGACACTTGAGGACACAGACACAGCCCCACACACTCCCCCTGCAGAGATCCCCTCCTGGTCACACCCGCAGACCCCCCCCACACACACACCCATGTGTGGACACATGTACAGTCACCTCCAGGCACCTGGGACACAGTGGAGGAAAGAGGCACAAGCCCGTGGTGACAGACGCAGATGCACGCTGAGCCTGTTCTTTGATTTCAAGGGGGCTGGTTTGCGGGGGTCGCTGGAAAGTATCCCCCCTCCCCTACCATCCCTGGCCAGGGCCTTCCCTCCCCCAGAGGTGGGAATCAGGATGTCCAGATGGGGCTGGTGGGGTGGAAAGAGGGCTGACCAGAGGCCAGAATGGCCCCTCAGCTGCACCCCTCGACCCTCTCCTCATACCCCAGAGCACAGGGGCGGTGCTCTCCTGGAGGCAGTGCCCACCTTCACCTCTGGCCTAGGCTTGTGTCTGCCTCCCAGGATGAGGCTCTTTCCTAACGGCCCGGGGAAGGGATGGCCTCCTGGGCAGAGAGAAATGCCTCTCGGATTTCCGTCGTTTTCAGGTCTTCCGCTCAATGGATTAACTCTGGCAACCCTGAGAATAAAGACAGGGTGGGGGGGGGGGGGAGCGGTGAGGACATTCACCTCAGGCAAATTATTTAACCTTTCTGTGCCTCAGTGTCGTCATCTGTGACACGGGGGTGCGAGTACACATCACGGGGTTGTGGCGAGGATAAAGAGAACAGTGGCACGGAGTAGTTTCCATGAGCCCAAGTTATTATTCATCGTCGAGGAGCACCCAGTAGGGGCCAGGTCTCGACCTGGACGTTTTCCATCCATGATTTCATGGATTCTCATAAGAATCCCTCCAGGTGGATGACTTGGTCCCGTCCTGCAGATGAGGCTCAGGGAGGGTGAGTGATCTACCCACATGCGCCCAGCCAGTGAGTGGTGCGGTCAGGATGCGCACCACCCCTGGCTGCCTGGTATTTCGGGGCTTGGAGCCCCGTCCCTCGCCCCACGTCTGTGGGTGGCCCCCCAGAAGGCTGACGTCCTATCCCCATGGGGCAGGCCGTGTCTGTGTCGGTGGCAGTGCTGACTCTCAGCTTCATCGCCCTGGACCGCTGGTATGCCATCTGCCACCCGCTGTTGTTCAAGAGCACCGCCCGGCGTGCCCGTGGCTCCATCCTGGGTATCTGGGCTGTGTCACTGGCTGTCATGGTGCCCCAGGCCGCCGTCATGGAATGCCGCAGCGTGCTCCCCGAGCTAGCCAACCGCACCCGGCTCTTCTCGGTCTGTGATGAACACTGGGCAGGTAACGGCGGGAGCCTTGAGCAGGCATTGCTGAAGTGGGCACCTCTGGGGCACATACCCCTAGGGCAGGTGTCTGTCCGTGTACTTCTGGGGTGGGCTCCCCCAGGGTGGGTGTCTCCCAAAAGGACACCCTGGAGTAGCCTTCTACCGGCTACCCTCCCAGGGTGGGTATAACCCCTTCACGGATGCCATAGAACAGCCACCTACCAGGGTGGGTACCTCCTCGAGTCTAGACATCTGCTAGGAGTCCCTCCAGAATGGACATCCCCAGGCCGGGCAGCTGCGGGGTCTCTCTGCCACGGTGTCTGTATCAGGCCCTGCCACTTGCTTGGGCTCCATGGCTCTAGTTGGGGGAGGGTGGCATTGCTAAGCACGACAATCTGGACGCTCCCACGGTGGGTCCAGCCCTTTTATCTCTCGACCCCTACAGATGACCTCTATCCCAAGATCTACCACAGTTGCTTCTTCATTGTCACCTACCTGGCCCCGCTGGGCCTCATGGCCATGGCCTATTTCCAGATCTTCCGCAAGCTCTGGGGCCGCCAGGTGAGGCCCACTCTGGTGTCACTGTCCCGGCTGGGAGGGGACGGGGGTACTGGTCTAAGGGAATAGACAGTCCTGTGCTTTCAGAACATGCCATCCTGGCTGCAACCAGAGAGAGGCAAGGCCTAGGGACATGGCAAGGTCAAGGCCGAAGTGCTAGTGCCTCCCCTGGAACCGGCTAGTGACTAATATCAGTTTCAGTATCTAATAGCTAATCATCGTTCTAGTAGCAGGAATGTCTTCACAACCATCTCAACTGACCAACAGCAGGTTCTGTCTGGGGTGGAGTGTGGGGGAGAGAATTGCTCAGAAGTTCCTGGCACCAGCAGGACCAAGTTCTGGGTCCCGTGCTTGGGCAATGAGAGGATACAGACCAGAACGTGACCAGCCCGCAGTCTGCCAGCACTTAACCATCCACCCCTAACAGCTCCCCAGTCAGGATGGCGAGAGTCACTGTGCTCATCTAATGGATGAGAAAACTGAGGCTCAGAGAAGGAAAGCGAGTCGATCGAGGAAGGTCACGTAACTCGCGGGTGGCTGAGCTGGCCCTAGACCCCCAGTTTCCTGAGCTGTAGCCCCGCGCCCCTCTGGTGGGGGGTGATCTAGGTGTCCAGTGGTGTGAGACTTCAAGGATATCTATGGCTGCTCCGGGAGCCTGCAACGCTCGTAGGCTTCCAGGCACTGACCTAGGCAGGGACTGTGCTCTGAGGTCCAGGCCATTCCGAGCTGCCCACCTGCTCACCCCTTGCCCAGGCCTCCCCACAGTCAGGCACAGGCCAGGGGGAGGCACAACTCACCCCCCGCCCTTACCCCCACAACAGGAGCTGATGATCTAGAGTCTTCTGCCTCTCTGAGTTTCAGTTGTGTCATTTGTAACTAAGGGCCAGTGACACCTTCCCAGAAGGCACGTTGTGGGTGGGCTCACAATGAACTAATGGAAAGTGAAAGTGCATTGTTCACCCTCCAGTCCGGAGTGTCAGTCTTCGTCGTGAATATTAGGTTTCTTCGCATGGCGGCGAGAGCGTTTGTTCCCTTCGCCCACCTGCACCCTGCCCCAGGGTCCACCCCGGGGGGCGGGACCCAGCAAAGGGGAAGGACCCTCCCCGGGAGCTCCGCCCACCACCACCATCTCTGTGTGTGCTGGACAGATCCCTGGCACCACCTCGGCCCTGGTGAGGAACTGGAAGCGGCCCTCAGACCAGTCGGAGGACCAGGGACAGGGCCCCAGCACAGAGCCCCCGCCTCGGGCCCGGGCCTTCCTGGCCGAGGTGAAGCAGGTGCGAGCTCGCAGGAAGACGGCCAAGATGCTGATGGTGGTGCTGTTGGTGTTTGCCCTCTGCTACCTGCCCATCAGTGTCCTCAATGTCCTCAAGAGGTGAGAGCACAAGGGGGGGTGGGGGTGGGCCCGGAGGAAGGGGCTCTCTCTGCTTTGCAGGAAGACCGGCTCGGGCACTCACCCACGGTGTGGCCTTGGGGTGGGTCATCTCTCTTCTCCGAGCCTCCGAACCTCAAGTTCTCATCTGTATAACGTGAATAATAACAGTCCTGGCCTGCCAGGGCTATTGTGAAGATTCTTCCATCTAGTCACCCAGCCATCTGATCGCAGGGGCTGGGAACAGTGACCACAGGACAAAGTCCCTGCCCTCGTGGAGGCTACATCTAGCGGGAGAGAGAAATAAGTCTCTATTGTACTGGCAGGCAGTGAGACTACTATGAAGACAAAATAGGGAAAGAGGAGAGCGATGGTGACAGGAGTTGGTGCGGTTGTGTGTGTGTGTGTGTGTGTGTGTTTTAAGATACGATCTTTAAAAAAAAAAAAAGCTCATCTGAGGAAATGACATCTGGCAGAGATCTGAAGGAAGGGAGAGACCGAGGGACGAGGCCCCACAGGCGTCTGGAGGGACAGGGCTCGAAGCGGAGGGAAGACGGGGCTTGGCACGTGAGGGGCCGCAGGGTGCAGGGAAGAAGCGCGGGCTGCTCGTCAGGAGCCTATCTCAGTGTGAGTTTGTGCTTGGCGGCTTCCGGGCTGTGTGACCTTGGGCAAATCACTTTCCCTTTCTGAGCCTTGGTTTTCCTGTCTTTTAGATGAGGGTAGCGACTCCTGCCCCACCTGCACACATGCACACACATCTACCCCATTTCTGACTGTGGTCCCCTCGGCCCTAGGGTGTTTGGGATGTTCCGCCAAGCCAGTGACCGAGAGGCCGTCTACGCCTGCTTCACCTTCTCCCACTGGCTGGTCTATGCCAACAGCGCAGCCAATCCCATCATCTACAACTTCCTCAGTGGTGAGTGGGCTGGGGAGGCGGGGCGACCGAGGGTGGCAGCGGTGCCCAGGACAACAGGCTGCCAACCCCCAATCCAGGCTGAATAAAGGGATGGCCCCTAATCCCTCCTGGGGATCGTCGTGAGCTTGCTCTGGGAACCCGCATCAGGAAAAGACACGGCCCTGCCCAGGAGCCCTGGTCTGAGTGGAAGGCGGGCCTCACTCCCACCGGCGGCCCGGATCCAGTTGTACAGATTATGCAGACCAGTGAGGGGGTGGGAAAGGCAGGGGCTAGGCCAGCTCACCTCCACCCCCGCCTGGTGCCTGCACAGCGGGGCCTTCAGTCGGCCGGTCTGGCCAACACAGGCTCCAGAAGGAGCCAGGCCTGTGGGAAGAGGTGCCGGGAGTGCCTGCCTGGGAAGGTGACTGTGTAACCGAGTCATCGGGGGAAGGGAGGGTCACCAGCAGAGACGGCCCAGGGCCAGGAAAGGGTTTCCCTATGCCCAGCTAGACAGGTACAGGCAGAGTGGCCAGAATACAGAGGGGTTTTCCCTGGATCCACCTGCCCCCAAGACCAGCCATCTTGTCCCCTCTCTGGAAGTCCCCGCATCTCCACTCCCCCAGCCGTACCCCAGGCCACTCCCCTCTGCACCCCTCGCTGGGACCTCCGCACCCCTCGCTGGACCTCCCAGTCTCGGGATGGTAACACCTCCACCCTCGGACCCACCTGGGTTCAGCAGAAGAGTGGCTCACGAGACGTCTGGCCCCAGAACTAGGCCTAACAAACTGGTCCAGATGGCTGTTCAAGCCTGGGCACAAGTGATCTTTGAGAAAAGGTTGAAAGGCTGGAGAAGGAGGGGCCAGGGGTCTGTACCACAACCCTCATTGAGACTGAAGAAGTATTCCCGGAGCTCAGAGGGGAGAACAGAAGAGATAAGGGCTGCGGCAGAGGCGGCAGCAGACTTCTTGCTGGGCATTTCCTGTCTGGGTTGCATTAACTGAGCACCTACTGTGTGCCCAGCCCTCCACTGGGGCCCCACAGAAGCATGGTCAAGGAGGTTTCTGCTCCGGACATAATCTATTTCCCTGGTGTCCCTTGGCTGACCGACGTGGCTGTGGTAGTCCCTCCTTCCCTACTCTGTCCTCCCCTTGAAGCGAAGGGCTCTGGAATGAGAACCAGGCCTGAACTCTGGCTGGGTGACCTCGGGCAAGTCTCTGCACCTCTATGCAGCTCCCCTGTGAGGTGAGGATAAAAGCTGCCAGCCTCTCAGGGTGCTGGGATGAGAGGGGGGCGGGGGGGAAGCAGGGGTGCCCGGCACCGTGCTTTGTGCAGGCTGCTGCTGTTCTTTCCATCACCATGGGGCACAGGTAGGGAAAGCCTAGCCCCGGCTGGGGGGCCTGAGCCCTTCCACCTACTCACCAAGGAGGGCAGAGGTGGCCCCAGGCCCCTAAGCCAGACACCACGTTTTGAGCCCGGCTCAGAGCCAGAGCGCAGTCAAGGAATCAGATGAAAATTGCATTTCTCCTTGGGAACTGCTCCAGGGCCTCTGTCCTCACTCTCCCTGGCAGTGACGAGGTCGCCTTCGGGCTTTCTCCATCCCAGCTCTGCTCCGCCCTCCCGCCCCCTCACAGGCAGCTTGGCTGGAGCTGCGTGGGTGTCCCTGGGCCCAAGGCCCTTCCTGCTTCGTCCATCTCCTTATGGCTGTGTCTTCTGTCTCCAACCAAGGCAAATTCCGGGAGCAGTTTAAGGCCGCCTTCTCCTGCTGCCTGCCTGGCCTGGGTCCCTGCGGCTCTCCGAAGGCCCCCAGTCCCCGCTCCTCTGCCAGCCACAAGTCCTTTTCCTTGCACAGCCGGTGCTCCGTCTCCAAAGTCCCTGAGCACGTGGTGCTCACCAGTGTCACCACCGTGCTGCCCTGAGCGAGGGCTGCCCTGGTGGCGGCAGGGTGTGCAAGCCTTGGGCTTGCTCCTCTGGCTCCTGGGGGACCCACCTCCTCGTGGAGACTGCTGGATGCAGGGGGGAGGCTGGGGCTCCAGACCTGGTTTTCTGCCTGTTTAACTCTGGGCAAGTGACTTCCCTTCTCTGAGCCCTGTCTCCTAAGCAGGATTGATGGGAGGATTAAGCATGCTCGAGAAAGCGGAAAGCCTTTTGTAGATTGGGAAGTGTCATGGATAGGATTATCATATTCCTCTCGAGTGGCTGTGCCCCACGGTACCATCCATCCCCATCGTCCTTCCGCAGCCTGGCCTTCCTCCCAAAGATCCCCCTCCCACCCAATCACAGGCCTTCCCTGGAGTCTGCTGTAAGGGTCCCGGCAGGCATTCCCATCTGGCCGAGTGGCTCCGGCTAAAGCCCAGTTGTTCTGAGGCCCGTGCGAACTAATCTGGGTCCATCCAGCCTTCTCCCAGCGGGAACAGAGCCCCGTCCTCACCAGGCGCCCGGTGCACACTCCATAGACTGGACTCCGTTGGCTTTCTGGTGTGATAGAACACTCTCCATGTGGCCATTTGGCATGGAGGCCAGCAGCCTGAAGCAATTGTAATTAAAAGCCTGGCACTGAATGTTCCCTTTCCTTGTCATTGCACAAAATCTGTGCTGCCTAGGTGAGGAGAGAGAAGGTGGGGAAGCTTGGGGGAGGGGAGCAGACAGGCAGCACTGGAATGCTAGTATCTGCTGACCGCTCCCACCCCCCACCCCCAACACACTGGATCCCAGAGGGGCTCCTAGCCAGGATTCAGAGCGCACACGGTGCCGCCCCCTCAGGCGGTGCCAACCCTCCAATGCCCGGGACCCGGATCCTTGACACATCTGTCTGCTTCTGGGCCTGGCGGCCTCTGGGAGGTAAGGGGGATGGCGGCAGCAGTGTGCGGGGCGGGGAGCGGTGGGCAGACAGCAGGGTTCACAGACTGACTTACTGTTACCTTCCCCTTCTTGGAAATCGGGCTCGCATTTACTTTCTCTGAACTCACAGGATAAAAAGAGAAAGCCGCAGACATGCTCCGTCTGCCACCAGGATGATTAGAGGGCTGCCAGAGGCCCCGATCCCCGTTGCCAGAGCAGGAAGTGGAGTGCAGTCTGAAGCACCGCTCTGCTGAGAGGGTGGGAGGCATCTGGCAGGGGCCGGCTCGGCCGTGCGCACCACCGGCTCTGCTTAACTTGATTAATGGAGCTTCGGGCTCCCTCTGACCTCACCCGTCAAGAAATGGGGCGAAGGCCCGGTCCTGCCAGGGGCCCAGCCCGGGAATGCTTTCGCGCCCCTCCTCTTAGACATCGCGCTTTCCAAGAGCAGGTGGAAGGTATGGCCTAAGTATGTCATCCACCCCTTGGATGACTCACCAACCTGGCGCTCGTGGCCATTTTCACAGATGTGCGGTCATTGCCAGGCAGGACGGGCTGCCCTCTCCTTCCGCACTCCCGCTGGCCTTAGGATCCAAAGCTGTGTGTGGAGTTTCGTGTAGCCGGGCTCGGAGGTCCAGTGGGCAGAGTGAGGTGTGAGGGCTGGACCCGAGCTCGGAACCACTTACCCACAGGGACCAACCCACGGGGACGAACCCAGGCCTGGGGCTCCTTGGCCCTGGCCTAGCACAAGGCTGACACTATGATTGGCACCATTCTAGAGGCAGGTTTCAGTAGACACTTGGCTCAGTGGGAGCAAAGAAACAACAGAAGCTTCCCCTAATGGCCTCATTTCTACTCTACCCTGCTGGCTGAACTCAGTCCCCTGGTGGGCCCGAGGCCTCCCTTTGGGGGGATTCGGATGAGCTGGAGAAAATTCAGAGGACCAGGATACCCAGGTGAGCAGTGCTCAGGGAAGAGCTGCTGAAGCACCCGGGACCACCCAGCCCAGGGAACGAAGGCCCGGGGGACACATGGTGGCACGTTCCAGGTATCTAGAAGCTTGGCATGCAGAAAGGGGTGATACAGGTTCTGGGTGGCCCAAGACAGAAAACCATAGTCATGGGTGGTGTTTTCAAGGTGGCAGGATTTGGAATCCCATCAGGAAGAAGTGCTGCTTGTCGAAGAGGAAGCTTGTTTCCTGGAAGGGCACTGAGCTGTCCCCGGAGGATGGCAAGCAGAGGCGGGACTCAGGGTGGGGCAATGGGGAGATCTAGCCCCGGGTGGAGGCTGGTCTGGTGCCAGGATTCTAGCACATGGCAGCCCAGGGGACAACAGGGCTGAACTGGCTGAGCCCGGCAAACCTATTGGGCTCACTGAGCTGCTTCCCCCAAGCACCCAGTGCAGGGACAAGAGCTTTCTTATCTTCATCACCCAAAGCAAAAGGATTATCACACTGGTGCCCATGATAAAGTCCCCCAACAAACCAGAATGTCTGGTGTCTTAGCTTTTGATTGAAATTCTGTCAGATCACTACAGACATTTGGTGTAGACTGGTTATCATGCTGATCTAAGGATCTAGCTGGCAAGCACAGATGTCTGTGCTTAATAAAAATGGGGGGAAAGTTATGACTTAATAAATGCAGTTTGTCTGCAAGATAAAACTAAGGCTTGAGATAATGAAAAAGCCATGCTGTGAAAAGTTTAGGGCGGCTGCCCGTAGCCTACCACGCCAGCCCTAAAACCGTTATCAAACACAGCTGGCTTCTTGAAGTGAACCCGGCCAGTCCCTACATTTCAACTTCACCCTGGCAAATGGCACCAGCCCCACGTGGGCCATGTCCCCCCGAGACACTTCTTTCTGCATGGTGTGGTCTACGCTATGTACTTACATACGCGGTGAACGAGGAAGAGACGAGTGGCCGAATGGGCACGCACACGGAGGTGTGAACTGGAGCCAGAAGTGTGACGGAAAACGCGGAACTCCAGAGTTCTGTCCTTTTATTGAGCTTACAGTTTCACTCAACTTTTGGCCCCGAAAGAAAAAACACACAACTTAAAAAAACAGCCTTGGCAGTGGGAGGTGACAACTGTCCCCTGGGGATTGAAGCCGAGCAGAGAATGGCAGGCAAGTGAGGGGTCCGAGCTGCAGAGGGGTAGCCTGGCCAAGGGTGCCCAGAGAGCAGGCGGTCCAAGCCCCCGAGCAGGGCCAGCAGCCAGGCAGCTACAAGACAACACACATGGATTTGGGGACACGGGGTGGTGGAATCCAAGCCACTTGGTCCCGTGGACAAACCTCCCTCGTGCTTGGTCAGCTTCCACTTCGGAGAAACTGGGTTCATCTGACAAGACGGTATGGGTGAAGGGACTCAGGTGCTAATGGCATGAGGCTGATGATCACTTACCCCTGGTGTCAGGGCGGAGAAGTGACAGCTAGAGGCTAGAGCCCAGCGGACTGGACACTAACTGGCATCTTCTGCTCCTGGCACGAGGCTGGGCCATTGAAATACTCAGGGCTCCAAGGGCATTCAACGTCCAGTCCTCTCTTTGGCCACCTCCTGTGTGGCCTCAGCTTAGGTCCCCGCTATTTGGTGACTGACACAAGACTCCCAGCCCTCTTCGGGAACAGCGCTGCATCAGGCAAGGGAGAATCTTTTTCTAGGAGGGACAGGAAAAGCAGAGAGGCCCGCATGCCTCTCCCGCTCTAAGGGGCCAGGAAAGGCCCCTGGTACACTCCACTCTACAGATGGGCTGGGTCATAGCATCCGAGAAGCTGTCATGGTGACGAAGTCCTCGAAGCTGAGCCGAATGGTGCCCTGTACAGCTGTGTCCTTCTCCCGGAAAGCCTCGGTCAGCACCTGCAGCTGGGTGCACACCTGGATGAAGCGGTCTAGCTGCATGGTGGGGTTGGCAGAGCGCGGGCAATAGCGGGAGACCAGGAGCTGGGTGAACTGGGGGCTCAGGTTGTAGCCCATTTGGGACAGAGCTGCAGGGGAGGGAGGGGCACAGAGAGCAGACACAAAACCTTACCACGAGCACCACCATCCACCAGCTCCATGGAGCACGGCAGTGCAGGGGACTTGGAGGAGATGAGCGCCCAAACGGAGAGGACAGAGGTCCCTAGGGTCTGTCCAAGATGGTGGGAGCACAAAAGGGGCTCTAGCTGGATGGTGCCCTTAGCTGGAAAGCTCCCATCCCTTTCTCCAAATCTCCACTACTGCCTGTTCAGTCGGGCCCATGGGGTCCCTGAAGGACACGGGGCTAGCTCTTCTGTGACTCATGTGCATTACAGAAGGAAGCCCGCGCCCCCGGGACTAACCTTCCCGGGGCGGACATCAGAGGCGATACGACAGAGTAGACGTGACAAAGTCCTGCTCCATAGTCGAGACAGCCCTTCAGCAAGTTGCTTACCCTTGCTAAGCCCCTGTCTTATCATCCCTAAAATGGGAATAATACTTAGCTTGTAGGTTCTAGTAAGGATTAAAGGAGGTGATCCTATAAAGCACTTGGCACGGTGCCGGACACATAACAACACTTTGTTATTTGTTAAAAATAATCAAATCGTCTTCCTCTCCCCAGGCGAGGCTGCTGGGCAGTTCCAAGGTCACGGCCTGCGTGCCGCTCTCTGTCCCTCCACCTGGGAGGCTTCCTTTGTTCCTCTCTGCACATCTACCAGCCCAGGCTAAAAGCTCCCCTTTTGCTATGTGGCCCTTGGGGAAGTTGCCTAAACTAAGCCTCAGTTTTCTCACCTGTAAAGGGGCAATAATAAGAGATCCCTCACCTAAGAGTGGGGAACAATAAACAGTAGCTATTGCACGGGCAGAACAAGTGATGTAACATATCAGAAGCGCTTCATACAGTGCCTGGCACACAGCGAGCGCTCCGTAAGTACCGATTTTGGTGTAAACGTCACCCTCACCAATATCCGTGACAGGACCCGGCATGATCAGTACAGGTCATCTCTGTTTCCTTCAACCAGGGCACAGACATGGTGAGCTCACCCCCACCCAGAGCTCCTCAGTCTGACTGAAATCCACAGTCAAGCAAGGAAGGGGCCAGGTTCTCAGGAAGCCCTTTCCCCCTCCCAGGTGGCAAAGCTCCCTGTCAGATTCTTATCACCCCACTAACCACCCCTCTTGTAGAGTCCGAAATGGAACCAGACCTGGAGCTACGGCCTCAGGCCATCTTACCCGAATGCAACTTTTAACGTGGTCTGGATCCCAGGGTTGGGAAGGAAACTGCCTTCTAGCAGAGCTGGTAACAAAAACCACCTTTCTGAGTCCTTGTACAGGGCTCTTTCCATTCTGCATGCTAGAAACTAGAGAGGAAAGAGCCACACAGGCCACACACACTGGTCTCAAAGTGCCCTGGGCCGCCGAGCTCCCATCCCCGAGGCTCCCTGCTGGCTGGTCTCTCTCATCTAGTGGTACCAGGAGTCCAGCCCCGATCCCGGAACCAGGTGCCCTCTTGCCCTGGATCTTGGCTCAGTGCCCCAGCCTGATCACAGAAGGGATGGGGAAGGGACCCGTGCTGAGTTTTAGAGTGTAGGTGGACATGTGGGAGTCAGAGGCTAGAGAAAACCCCCTTCCCTGCATAGGGAGTAAATGGAAAAGTCTAGCTCTGCCTGTGCAGAGTCCCCACCGTGGCCCTCACCTTGCTGCAGCTCGGTGTAGCTGATGGAGCCCGAGCGGTCCCGGTCATACTGCTGGAAGAGGTTCTTCCACTGCTGGATGAACTTCCACAGAGCCGAGAAACCATAGATGTCGATGCGGCCTGACTTTGTCTTGTCAAACATGTCTTGGGTGGAGACGGGGTGGAGGGAAGAAAAGCTTCAAGACTGAGGGCCGAGGGTCCGCGGGTACAACCCAGGCCGGAGTAGGAGACTCCACAGAGCCACGGGCCCGAGGCCCAGATGCTTGTACCTGAGACATACTCTCATCAAGTGTTGACCAGCCCCTACCCTTGGCCACCCTCAGCTCTAGCCCTTCCAGAACTGCGTATTCTCTGTACGCTTGGCAGCTGACCACCTCTGTGCCATCTGCTACTAGGGCAGGGGGTCCCACTCTGCAGAACGGAAAACGGCATGTGACTCAGCGGGGTCCGGAACTTGAGAAAAGATCTCAGGGAAGGAGCTCTCAGTCTAGAGGATCTCACCTTGAACCCAACTTCCTGCCTGAAATCCTCCCTGGCAGGAAGATTTCTCTTCAGAATGGCTGCCCAGCCACCATCAGGTCTCAGGTGGCACTGCCCCAGCTCGAGCCCACGGGGAAGGGCTAGGACTCACTTATCATCATGAGGCACGTCTCGTCGTTGAACGAGGACCAGTTGGAGTTGACCAGAGCCTGCTTCAGCTCCTTGATGGAGATGTAGCCACTGTGATCAGAGTCTACGGACTGGAACCAGGAGTAAGCCTCAGGGTCCACGTTGGGAGGAACACCACCTGCAGGAAGGGGTGCAAGCCGGAGGAATTAGTCACAGGTCTCAAGGCCAGTGTGAAGAAATACTGGGGAGGGCTGGCCTCGGTGGCTCGCTGGCGATGGGTTTTCCTTACCCACAAAGCCTCACAGGTCCACCGACCCCGTCTCCCCTTAAGCCAACAGCCTCGTTCTCATGGAAGAGGACCTTCGGTGCAGACTCAACGAGTATTTGCAGCCGGCTTCTACTCTGTGAACCTGCTGGGCTTTTCCTACAGTGTTCCAGTCATTTCTCTCTTTGATCTTAAGTTTCTAAGGAACAGGGACTTTCCGGCTGACTGAGAATTCTCTGCAAAGAAGGATTATCTCTTCCCCAAAGACCGGCAACCCAAAAACATTTGCTGAGCAGCTACCAGGCACAGCCCAGGGATGAATATTTTGAGAGTCACAGCAGCAAGGGGCCCTCTGGTGTGGGAATCAGGTCTGATCCAGGTCTGATCTTCCTGGCACGGTGACAGCTGACATATTCTATCAGGAGTCACCAGAGTGTGCGTGGCCACACAACTCTACCTCTTCTCGTTCCCCATCACCTCCAACGCGAGGACCCATCCCCAAACCTCCCTGGAGACATCTCTGACACCTCCTCACCCCCACACACCCAGAGAGAGCTGCCCGGTTCTGTGAGATCCACACACAGGTGCCTCCTCCCCGTTCCGACGCACCTGCACTGGTTCAGACACCTCTCACGTGGATTGTTGTAACAAACCAAAATGCCTAACCAACCCATCCTTACAGCTACTCTCCGCCACCCTGTCCCTTTAGAGTAATCTCCAAAATTAACTCAGTTCTAACCCATTACCCCTCGCCTCAACTCAAACCTCTTTCAAGGCTCCCCACCGCCTGCAAAATAAAGTCCAGCATCCTTAACACAGCATGCCAGGCCCTCCCGCAATGTGGTCCATTCTTGCCTACCTCTCGCACTCTGTCCCCCTCGCAGCTCTGTTCCAGCCGAGATGGAGCATTATATACTCACTCTTAGCCACCCCTGCTCATTCCCACAGCGGAGGCTTTGCTGCTCCCCGCCGTGTAACCCTTTCTCCCTCGTCTCTCTGCATCCATTTCCTGTCTCCCTGCAACACCCAAATGAAATGCCGTTCCTTCCATAAAGCCTTCCCTATTCTTCCATCTCTGGACCGGCTTCCTTCCCCTCTCCTTTGTACTCCTTCTCTCTTGTTCTTTTTATTAGTTTTTAAAAACTTTATTTTTTTGAGAGACAGAGTGTGCACGAGTGGGAGAGGGACAGAGAGAGAGGGAGACAGAATCCCAAGCAGGCTCCGCACCATCAGCACAGAAGCTTGGATGCATGAACCGTGAGGTCATGACCTGAGCCAAAACCAAGAGTCAGATGCTTAACCGGCTGAGCCACCCAGGCGCCCCTGGATCAGGCTTTAGGAAGCGCTGTTCCAGAGAGTCACTAGCTGCACTGGAAAGGAGACAAAAGTGGCCACACGAGGGGAAGCCGCAGATGGTGAGCAGCGAAAGGTCTGAGGCACATTTCTCCTCTCTCTGCAGCCCTAGAGATGATCTCTGGCCTCAGGCCCTAAGGGAATAAGCCTCCCAGAGAGGCTTCCTTCCCCTGCAGTGACCTCATGTGGGCTCACAGACGAGATTTCAAAAGGACGAGGGACTCCGCCATGAAGCTGCTGGGCTGAAAGCAAACAGCCGGAAGCTCTGAGCTCTGACAAGATAAATGCCACTGCCTCGGTGTTCGGAACCCCCAAGGTGTGAGCATCTCCCTCGGGGCCGCCCGCCTGGGAACGAGCGCGAAGATGCTGCAGCCGCCCAGCGGGGCCGCTCCCTGGAGGCCGTGCAGGTGCGCCAGGGCGGTTCTAGGTGCCGTGCTGCTGGCTTGGTCTCCTGGGGGTAAGCGTTCTGTGAAGAGGCTGAGTCCGTGAGGACACAGGGACCCAGGCACTCCCCCTCCCTGACCCCCTGTCTGCAGCCACTTGGAAATTTGCACTGAGCCTGAGGCCACCCACCAGCATTCTCTGCTTCCACTGGATCTCCAAGCCCCCCTCCCCCCGCCGCCGACCTTGTCCAGTACCTCACCTTCACTATCTTTGATCTTTATTCTCCCTGCGGCATTCTCCTGCCTGTCTCAGTACCTCTCAGTGGTAAGGCCCTCGTCACACGTGCTACCCCATTACACGCGGAATACCTCTTTGCTGAGATGTCCCCGAACGAGTCCTCGTACAGCACAGTGGGTACTAAGGCCTTCCCGCCGTGCCTAGCGTTCACCTGTACCTTCTCATCGAATCCTCATTAATCATCTCATCAGGTCGTGGCATTCACCCATTTTATGCGTGTGGACGATGAGGCACAAACAGGTGAAGTGATCTGGTCAGGTCAGTACGTGGTCTGGTATCAAAAGCCCGGGTTTTCAACAACTTCACTATCTTGCCTTTCTACACATAAGGGCCAATCTCCCTCCCCCAGAGATGGGTCCTCCCCGAGGTGCACTGCCTCCAGTTGTTTGCCGACTCCCCCGCCCCTCCCCCTGCAAGAGTGCCGTAGGCCCTCTCCACTGCCTGGTGGCTTGTGGAGCCCCTCCGCAAGAGGACTATCCATTCCCATCCTACTGATGGTAGGTCAGGCTTGACCAGGGGCTGTGGTGGGGCCGACGGAACACAGGTGGAAGAAGATGTAAAGAACTTCAGCGCAGGAACTTTAAGGGGCACTGTGCTTTCCTGCCAGCCCTCCCCATCTTTCCTGCCACATTCGCAACGTATCTCAGGGGCTGCTCCTTCAGCCTGGACGTGAAAAGCACAGACATGTGGCTCAGAACCTCGGCAGCCAAATCCTCAGCCGCTGACACGTGAGCAAGAGTAAGTGAGTGCGAGCGAGCGATAGAAATACACGTCTGCTGTTGTAAGCCGAAGTGATTTTGGAGTTGTTGTTACCACAGCAAGTTAACTAACACGTTCCTTGTTCTGCTGTTGCAAGCTGGAGCCAGAAGCAAGTTGCTAGGGAGCCAGAGACGAGACTGCCCGCACACCCACAGGAAGGGCAAGGACGGGCCCCAGATAACTCAGAACAAGGTCAGAGGCACCTGGAGTCCAAGATCCCTACTCACCTGGAGGAGGTCCCTGTCCGTAAGGCCCGGGATGCTGGGCACCGTAGGAATTCGGAGGTGGCTGGCCATAGGGACCCCCTGGGGCCGCACTACCATATAGTCCTCCTGGAGTCCCAGGATTGGGGTGTCCATAGGGCCCTCCACCAGCCGGTGGTCCATAAGGCCCCCCGGGGGCAGGACCCCCGCCGTAACTGCCACCAGGGGGTACCCCACCGCCATACTGCCCTCCACCGTGGGGGGGTCCAGGGTAGTAGCTACCCGGAGGGGCTCCGGGCGCTTGTCCTCCAGCTCCTGGGCAGCCCTGTAACAAGAGCAAAATATCCATCAGAATGATAAGGCCGGAAACCAGCCACAGTCTGGCACTTTACAGTTACAAAGCACTGCCACTGCCACCACCCTCTTGCAGCTGACCCCATAGGCAGGGCTGGAATTATGATCTCGCTGCTCAGACGGGCAACCTGAGGCTTCCAGAGAAGATAAAACTTAGGCAAGATCGTACTGTCAACGACCTGTGAAGTCAGGGCTTGCCCTCCTGGCTCCCCTTCCTATCACGCCGAGGGGCTCCGTGGGGGCTGGGATCGTGTCTGGTTTGCCACTCATATCCCCAGCCCCCAGTGCCGAATGGATGGATGCTCGGTAAATATTTACTGAACAAATGAGGAGGTGAATGAATCAAAATCCCAAATCCTCATCCTGTGCTACCTCCAGCCCTATGTGGCGAATTCACGGCGCAAATGTGATTTGCACCACACACCCCGACCCTCTTCGATCACAGACGCTGTATCGGCAGCATGGCTTCCTTATTCTAGAAGAGACTGAGACACAAAAGCATCTCACTCGTGACTCTGTGAGACAGGCAGGGGAGACCCTACTCCTCAGGCACCATAGTGCGATCGGTAAGAGGCAAAAAAGACCAGTCTGACTTCAGGCTCTGCCATTTATGAACTGGACTCATGACTTACCCTCTCTAAGCCTCAATATCCTTTGCTCTAAGTGGGAATAAAAATAGCGCCTATCCCAGGTTGGTATGTGAACGAAATGACACCGATCATGTGAAGTGCCCGACCCAGGCCCTGGCACTCAAAACACATTAACTATTAATAACAGCACCGTGCTAGGCAGGAGGAAAGCCAGGTCCAGAAAAATCAGGCATAGACCACGTGGAGGGGCTGGGACCAGGACCTGGGTCTCCCGGCTGTTGAGCCCAGGCCACGTGTATGGTAGCACACATACAAGGGGGTGCTCCCTCTCTTGTCCACGCCCCCACACCACTAGCCAGGGACCCGCAAACTCCGAGTGTTCAGCTACAACTCCCTAAATGACAGAGGGCAGCCCCAGCACATCTGCAGACAGGCTGGGCTCAAAGGCATAGGGAGCAGCTGGGCCCAGCTCTGAGGAGGGTACCATCTGGACGTGTTCTAGATAAACCTGTAACGCACACCAGTGGACTAGCTGCTGAGAGCCTGGACTTCCTCTTTTTATTGTGTTTGGTAGCTTCTGGGGCACCTTTCCTCAAGGCTAAGGCCAAATTCACACTTCATCTAAAGGAGGTCGGCTTGCTCAAGGAAGGGAGGCTTCTTGAGGGAGGGCAGGAAGAGGTCCTTCCACCTTCCCCATTCGGCATCGTGGGGGCTTTTCCACCCTGGAAACTGCCAGAGCTAGCAGCAAGGCTCCTTCACGGTGAAATCACAGACCAATCTCAATTCCAAACTCTGCACTCACCAGCTGAGTTCTCACCGTGGGCCACTGGCTTAATCTCCCTGTGCCTGTTTCCTCACAAGTAAAATATAATAATCTCTCCCTCACTGGAAGGTTCTGCTGATTACAAGAAATACATGCAGCAGAATTTTGTCAGTTTAACTCTTAGCTAAAGACTCTTCTGATAAAATGTAATTTTAACAGATAAAAGAAAGTTGCTTTGGTAGAAGCGAGGTGGGGGTTTCAGAGCCCTGACCATGCTGGCCCCCTCTCTTGTCAGATCCTGAGGGAGCTCTGTAGAAACCTTATGGTGACTCAAAAGACAGTTTGAAAACCACTAAAGTGGGGCGCCTGGGTGGCTCAGTCGGTTGAGCGTCCAACTTTGGCTTAGGCCTCACGGTTCATGGGTTCGAGCCCCGCACCAGGCTCTATGCTGACAGCTCAGAGCCTTCGGATTCTGCGTCTCCCTCTCTCTCTGTCCCTCCCCTGCTCTCACTCTGTCTCTCTCTCTCTCTCTCAAAACTAAACATTAAAAAAAAGAAAAAAATAAAAAAAATAAAACCACCAATGTAAGAAAAAGAATTCTCACAATAGTGCCTGGCAAAAGCAAACGATCTATAAATCTTGGCTGTTGTTATTATTATATTAATTATCATCGGCAAAGCCCTGGACCAGATAAATTCTTGGGGGGCGTGTATAAAGAAGCAGAACAGGGGCGCCTGGGTGGCACAGTCGGTTAAGCGTCCGACTTCAGCCAGGTCACGATCTCGCGGTCCGTGAGTTCGAGCCCCGCGTCGGGCTCTGGGCTGATGGCTCGGAGCCTGGAGCCTGTTTCTGATTCTGTGTCTCCCTCTCTCTCTGCCCCTCCCCCGTTCATGCTCTGTCTCTCTCTGTCCCAAAAATAAATAAACGTTGAAAAAAAAAATTAAAAAAAATAAAAATAAAAATAAAGAAGCAGAACAGTCTGAAGGAGCAGTTAACTGAACAGTTAACTGAAGAGGCATGGAAACAGTCTCCAACATCTAACAAAACAGCAGAAGGAAACGGGTGCTGCGAATGGATGCATAAGCCATGCGTCATGGGACCAGAAAGGAAAGAGGGGGAGATCAGGGGAGTTTCCAGGAGAAAGCCGCATTTGAGCTGGGACAAAAAGAAGGGAGTTGGAGCAGTGTGATGGGAGGGGTGCCAGGAGGTGGTCATCTAACCTAACCCCTTCAGTTTATGGATGGGGTAACTAAGGAGAGGGGAAGGGAACCGCTCGAATCACACAAATCACATGGAGCTAGAGGCAGAGGTGGAGGCAGACCACTCCCCACCACACCCGAGCCCAGTGACTCCCAATGCCTCCTGCTACAGTGCTCTTTCCTTAAACAATAGGGCACAGGATTCCAGCGTAGGATGAGAAAAGGGGTGGGGGGCCCTGCAGAGTCTGGGCGCACCCAAAGAACAGGCCAGACCAAGGCAGGAAGTAGCTGCTCCGCAACAAGCCCTGTGAGCAAAGCCATAAACTGGACCTGGCCTAGGGCACCTGAGGCACAGGCCTTCCCCCTGGGAAATGCCCCCAGGCCGCCAAAGCAGGTGTCGCCAGGCAGGTCTTCTGACCCTCCTGCTGTCACATTTCAGGGGCCTGCTGGGTCTGGTGCAGTCTGGCAGCAGCTAAACCCTTTCTGGTCTGCCCTGTGTTAGAGCCTTTACCTGCGCAGTTTACAGAGCACTGAGAGAGAGAGAGAGAGAGAGAGAGAGAGAGAGAGAGAGAGACACGAGTGCTCCTGGAAGAATCCTGCCAACAGTCCTCCAACAGAAAAAGGAAGATTTTTCACACCTGTGAAATGACTTCATTCAGCAAGTATTTATAGAGTGACCACACCGTACTAGGTATGGGGCGGGGCAAAACTAAATAGGGCCTATCCCTATGTGGCCCAAAGTGGTTATGATACAGTTTGATCCGTGCCATCAGAAAAGTCTACTTAACTGCTATCAAGGAGACATAAACAGAGTAATTTGTTCTGTTCGTTGAATGACGGATGAGCAATCAAATGAAGAAATGCATGAAGTGGATCAAGGAAGGCTTCCTGGAGGAGGCAGGAGTGATACTGGAGGGGGCCTTGAAGGATGCACGCGCATTCCCTAAAAGGAAAGCAGGAAAGGACATTCCAGACAGGAGAGAGAAGATTGATGAAGGCACACATCTATGAGTGAGCACAGAGAGGTGGGGGAATGGCCTGAAAAGCGGGGGGGGGGGACAAGAATGCAAGGTGAACTCACAAAGGCTGGCTCTTTACAGGCTCCTTGACCAAGCTCCCCTCCTGCTGCATTTCTGTTAGCTGGTGAGTTACTGGTGTCTTAAGGTATTTTCTGTCTGTCTCTGCCTCCTCCATGCAACAGTGGGCTCCCCGAGGCCAGACACTGGGCCTCATTCATCATGGTACCCAGGGTCCAGCACAGTGCCTGGCACCTGCAAGCCTCCATAAATATTTGAACAGATGAATACCACTCTAAAGAGTTTGGGCTTTATGCCTGAGGAAACAGAGCGCCATAGAAGGGTTTCCAATGGAGGAGGAACGTGATCAGAGCGTTGTTTAGAGAATTAACCAGCAGCGGGGTGGAGGATGAGCTAGCGGGGGAGGCAGCAGCCCAGGTGCTAGGCAGGCAGGGCTTGAACCAGACAGCGGACTTAGACATGGAGCGAGCAGGATGGGTTCTGAAGCTATTTCGGAGATAGGCTAGACATGACTTGACGACTAATTCGATTAGGGAGTAGATGGAGGGGGAAGGAAAGGGAAGTGTTTAGAATGACTCAGGTTTCCAGCGTGTACCCACGAAGGAACTGGAGCCTCCAGGCTGCAGAGGAAGTTTGGGGAAGATGGTTTCCAGGGTCACGGAGTTGTTAGCGAAGGTCTGAAGCAGACATGAAAACCGGAGTCCCTGACTCCCTGTTCTTTTATGCTACTCCATGCTGCCAACCCTTTTGAGGCTTTTTCTGAGAGCATTTCACGCTGATCAACACAAGACTGTGAAAGAAAGAAAAAGACGGGAGAAGTCCCGCAACCACGGTTCCCAAAGCATCACAGAAAACTATCCCTAGGTCTTTACTAAACGCAAATAAACATTTGATATACTGGGGCAGGGAAGGGGCAATTCACATTGTACTGAGGTTCTGCTAGGTGCTTCCAGTTCAACTGACCCTCACTGATCCTCAGTCCTGTGAGGAAGGGCTATTGCCCCCATCTTACAGATGAGAAAATTAAGGTACAGAGTTTACTAATGTGCCTGGGACAAACAACTAGAACAGAGGAGCTGGGATTCAAAACGGGGCCTCTACTCTACCACCCTCTGCTGTGTTCACTCAATTGTGACTGAACAGGGACTGTCCTCCATGTAACTGTCAAATACGAGGGGTTTCTACAGTGGACAGGGCTGAAGCGGGAAGGTGGACTGGGTGATCTTTCAGACGCTTCAAGCCCGGAAATCAGGACTCAGAAGAATCTTACTCTTTTTCCAGCCCAGCGCCCAGACCTGATTTGAGAAGCACAGGACTGTAAGAGACCCCCAAAGGCCCTCCAGTCCAACCTCTCAGTAGGTGATGGAATCTCTGCTGCACCATCTTGAACCTCTGTTTGCATTCACGCAAGTAGTGGGGAGCTCAGCTCCCCCTACAGGGCCTACTCAAGAAGCTCTGTGTTTTCCTTCGGCTCTGAGCATTCATTCATTCTTCTACCCCCAAGACCCTCGTGGAGTTCAGAGATATCAAAGGCGGGTGCATGCCGAGTCCTGAGGGGGAAGGGAGTAGGCAGGCTGCCTTGCAAACGGAGGCCTGTGCTCGGGGGCTGTGCCTCAAGTGTCTGCTGGAGGAGGCGACAGCCCATTCCAAGGGGTTAAACAATCAAGAAGACAGGAGTGGTCTGGGCATTCACCAGCAGAGCCTCCTAAAATATTTAAAAGGCCAGAAACCTGCAGCCAATAGACAGTGGGCCAAGAACTGTCCCAAGACTTCAATTACCGCCTCGGTGCTGACACTCCAAAATCGTCTGTCCAGTTCCATCTCTCCTGAGCTGCAGACCCACATTTCCAGCAACCTCCTGGATCTTCTCTCCAAATGTATCCCTCCCTCTGTGTCCCCATCTCAGCGAACAGTACCTCCCACCCAGTCACCCAAACCTGAAACCTGAAACCCCAGTGCCCTCCTGGGCACCTCCTCTTTCCTCCCCTCCACCACCCCAATTAGGCACTGAGTTTTCTCAATTCTACCTCCCAAACGCTTCTCAAATCCATTTCCACCAGGTCGCTGTTCTCTGTAATCAAGTTCACTTCAACCACTTTGAAACTGGTCTCCCTGCCTCGTCTCTCCTGCTTCAGTCCATTCTCACAGTGCCCCATGGTGCCAGCTCCAAAGCACAAAGGAGAGAAGACTCTTCAACAGCTCCCCTCATTAGTCAGGATGAAGTCCGCACTCCCTCGAAAGGCATACAAAGTCCTTTACGATCTGGTCCTTGCTTACCTTTCTGGTCTCGTTTCTTAGCCGTTCCCCCCTCTTCACTACATATGGATCTCCTGAAATTCCTCCAAGATATCGGGCTCTCTTTTCCCGACCTTTGTGCACGCTAGTCCCTTCGTTTTCTTCACTCAGCTAAGGCCGATTGGTGATTCAGCTTTTGGCTTAAATGTCACCCCCCTCTAAGATTTCCTCACCCCCAGACTTAGTTAGATGTCCCTCCTGTGCTGTCCTAGTGCCTTACACTTACTCCCATTTAATACTTATCACACCGATTCTACCATTTATCCATCTGTATCACTCTTTCCTTGGAGTATTTACTACATGCCAAACACGACGCCAAGCACTTTACGTGGATTATCTCCTTTAATCTCTACAGTAACTCTTGAGGTAGGTTCTCTTATGACCCCATTTTAAAGAAGGGAAAACTGAGCTTTGGACTTTTGCAAGAAACTTCTGCAAGGAAATGGCAGAGCAGGGATATGCAGCCAAATCTCTCAGCCTCAGAGACCAAGCTCTTACTCACCAAAACCCATCAAGGCTGCCCCATTCCCACCCAGGACCAAAGAAAGGGTCCTTGAGTTTTATGACTTTATGACTCCCAACACCCAGTCCATGCTTGAGGACCCCACGGCTGGAGGCAGTGGAAAATGAGAGGAGTTTTGACTCCCAACAATAGGATGGAATCCTCCAGGGCCATGTACTTACTGGGTGAAGCAGGCCTGGTGTTAACGAAGCCTTTGGATGCTCTAAAACAACCAGGCACTTTCTTGGAATACCCTGGACCAGGAAGGACAGGCAGAGAAGGGTATAATGGGGGGATAAAAGCATTTCTTCTTCTATTCTAGACACATTTCTCTTCGGGCTCCTCTTCAGTATTTCACTCTGAGCATAAGCCCAAGCAGCATGGTAACAGCAACTGCGGGAGCAAGAGCCATCACCAGGCCCTGCACACCCTTGGTATCAGCAATGTGCCAAGCTCCCTGCAGGCTTCATCGTATTTTGTCTTGATTTCAGCCCTATGAAGGCAGAATCCTCCCTTTTTTTTTTCCAACTTTTTTTTTTTTTTTTTTTTTTTTGGGACAGAGAGAGACAGAGCATGAACGGGGGCGGGGCAGAGAGAGAGGGAGACACAGAAACGGGCTCCAGGCTCTGAGCCATCAGCCCAGAGCCCGACACGGGGCTCGAACCCACGGACCGCGAGATCGTGACCTGGCTGAAGTCGGGCGCTTAACCGACTGCGCCACCCAGGCGCCCCAGAATCCTCCCTGTTATCATTCCTCCCTTTCTAAAGGTGAGGAAACTGAGGCTCAGAGCCCGCAGATGGTTTGTCCAAAGGCACATAACTATTCAGTGCTAGAATTAGGATTCTAGCCCAGTTGTATCTAACCTGGAAGTTCAGGCTCTTAATTTCTATGTCATTGCCTCTAGGATGCATACAAATGAACTCCAGATGCTTATTAAGATGTAGATTCTTGGTTCCTTCCTGGGCACAGAATAGGTCTGAGGTGGAACCCAAAGGGGTGCTTTTTAAACAAGCCCCTAGGCGATCGTGACACAAACCATCCACCGAGAAACAAGGCGTGATGGCAATGTTTTCTCAAACTGTGTTTCTCCAGAATACTAGTGTTACCAAAAAAAAAAATAAATAAAATGACCAGACATTAAAAAAGCGGCCAGTTGAGGTGGGGGGGTGGGGGGTGGCAGGGAGCTCCATGGTTCAGTAAGTTTAAGAAATACTGCATATTCTGGGGCGCCTGGGTGGCTCAGTTGTGTCGAGCGTCTGACTTCAGCTCAGGTCATGATCTCACAGCTTGTGAGTTCGAGCCCCGCATCGGGCTCTGTGCTAACAGCTCAGAGCCTGGGTCTCCCTCTCTCTCTACCCTTCCTCCACTCATGCTCTGTCTCTGTCTCAAAAATAAATACATAAAAAAAAAAAAAATACTGCATATCCCAGTCCTCTCTGGCAGATTTACAAAGCATATTAACAAATTAAGAATTCAGAGATGCCCCATGTTGAATAAACTTATTCAGTAGTATTTAACAGACTATTTCCTAAACCTACCTAAACCACAGAATCTCCCTCTATTAGCAATACCTATTAACATTTCATAAGATCCAACAAATGGAATGGAACTTCAGAAACCCTGCTAGGTTATGCTTCCTCCTGACCTCGGCCCATGCCAGCCTTTTTTTTTTTTTTTTTTTCCTACCTCTGCTAGATCCGCAATGAAAGGAGTTCTAAGTTCTAGCCCTCACTTGCTACATGTGACCTTGAGCAAGCCACTTAACTTCTTTGGGCTCCTTCCTCAGCTATAAATTGGGGATAATAATCTCTGCTAGAGATTCGGCCTACAGGACCTTCATCACTGAGATAATAAAGGTCCAAATACTGTGTACAAAAGCCACAGAGTGCCGCACTTCCTCGCCACTCTTTTGGCACGTGACTATACTCAGCGGGGTGCTAATATCCCATATATTTGTTTTCCGATTTTCCCTGCATGGGTTTTATCTCCTAAATTAGTGTGACCTTGGGCAACTCGAGAGCCCTCCCTGGGCTTCGGTTTCTTAAAATGAACGTATTTGAGGAACCCCGCCCCACCACTGGCTTTCTAGGAGTGTAGAAAAAAATCAAAATAGTTACACTTTTAGAAGTACCAAATGCTTTACAAGCATGACTTCATTACTCTTCCTAGCAGCTCTATGAAGTAGACCCTATTACTAGGCCCTATTTTACTAAGGAGGAAACAGGCTCACAAAGGCAATACACCCTTGCCTAGCTGCTCAAAACTATTTAAGTGATAGAGCCAAGGTGTGAGCTTTCCTCTGACTCCAAGCTGAACTTTAACCACTCTACCAATCTGTCGTCCAACAAAGGATTCTGGCGACAGAATCCCCTTGCTATGATGTTCTTGGCTGGATCAAAATGGGCTGGAGGTGGGCAAGGGCATGTTGCTGAGGCTTCCGGGTTCTGCTGCCTGCCTAGAGACTTCAGATGAGTTCTGCCTTCTCTGGGATTCACTTTTCCTACGCGTGAAACGGAAGTGTGAGACTAAGTAAGCAAGGTCACTCGTGGAACCCGCGAAAACCACAGATTCTCCTGATTGTTCGCATGCAGTATGTCAGGGTGTGTTTTTCTCCGACGCCCCCAACGATGCCGACGAAACCGGTGCTCTCAATGTTCTGTTGGCGTTGGTGAGGCCGCACGGAGCCCCCGCGGGACTCCTGAGAAGGTGTGGGGCCCAAGCGGAGCCCAGCCTGGTTACGTGGGGTCCAAGGTCCCCAAATCCTCGCCGGCGCGACGTCAGAGGGGGCGCGACGCGACCTCCCAGACCTGTAGCACTGCGTGACGTGAGACGGGCGCGACCGACCAGCCCTTTTGCCTTCTCTCCCGCGCGAGACCTCACTGAAGCCAGCTTCAGCGTGGGAAGGGCGCGGAGAAAGCCGGGAGAAAGCAAGGCAGGGCCGGGGCCTGGATTCGGCGAGGCCCCTCCTGGAATCGCCCGCCCCCCACACTCACCTGCCCGTACGGATAGCTGGCCATGGCGACTCGACGTCACACGCCGGCGGTGGGCGGAGCTTCCCGGTCCTAAACCTGCCCCGCCTGGGCCTGGGGGGCGGGCACGCTTCTAATTGGGTGTCCGTCGCTGTCTATCTTGGGCGCACGGGCCGTCGGGAGTGACGCTACAGGGCGATGGTCGGGTGCCTCGCGGAGAGGCCCGAGGAGCTAAGGGCTGGGTGGAGGTTTCCGGAAATCTTGTTCGCTGTGTTCGCGGTGCTGTTGCTCCCTTTCCTGATCTAGCCTAGGCCCCAGGACTGCTCAGACCCGGGTATTTGGTGAGAAGCTTGGGTCGGTTGTTGCAGTGGTGGCCATGTTTTAACCTGGCAAATGGGACGCGTGCTAGTGGTGTAGTTTCAGTTGTCAGTCACTGTTAAGTTTCCGCCCGCCGGAGGAGGGCCCAGGCGGTTGCCGTGACAACGGGAAACAGCCCCAGGCCTCCTGGAAAGGATGGAGGCAACAGCGAAGTACTTCGCTCTGATGTCAGGACACCATGTGCCAATTAGTAGGTTTGGAGTGAGATTTGTGGTCTTTGGAGAGGAAAATCCCCCGCCGTCAGAGGAGGAAAATTCGATCACGTAGGGTCTCTTCTTTCCTAAAATGGGGATCCTAAGGCCCAGAGAGACAGTGACTTGCCCTAGTTCACAGTAGGTTGGGGCAGAGGTGGCCTAGAACTGGTGTCCATGGATGCCCATTTCTCAGCAGGGAAGCCTTGACTGGTCCACAAAGTCAAATCCTGGTTACTAAGTGACCGCATATAGTCGTACTTACTTGGTCTTGGTGGTTCAGGCTTTACACTTGTTTGCGTGCTTATTTGACTCATTTGTTAAGTTCTTCCATGTGAGCATGGATTGTGTGTGGTTTTGCTTGTCATAGCTCCTGTACCTAGTACAGTGCCTGGCACTGTAGTTTTTTTTTTTTTTTTTTTTAATTTTTTTTTCAACGTTTATTTATTTTTGGGACAGAGAGAGACAGAGCATGAACAGGGGAGGGGCAGAGAGAGAGGGAGACACAGAATTGGAAACAGGCTCCAGGCTCTGAGCCATCAGCCCAGAGCCCGACGCGGGGCTCGAACTCACGGACCGCGAGATCGTGACCTGGCTGAAGTCGGACGCTTAACCGACTGCGCCACCCAGGCGCCCCGCACTGTAGTTTTTAAAAACTCAATAAAGGAAGTGTTACAAAGTGCTATCCATTCCAGCCCATCTATCTAACCATCTAGCCAGGCATTTTCCAAAATCATTGTGCTGATCATGCTATTTGCCCACTGGGCAGCCTACAATGGTTCCTCTTCATCTGCACCTACAAAAAAGGCCCAGCCTCTTCATTCTGGCACCCCAGGCCCTTCACAATGTGACCCAGTCTCATTGGCACTTGGTCCTGTCACTGTGCTGTAGTCCAGCCTGCCTCATGTAAGAGTTCTCTTTGATGTTTTCCCCAAAACTTATTCCTCTCCTCCATCTCAGAAAATTCACCCAGACTCCCAGGCCAGAGACCTAGGATTGTTCTAGTGTGGCCTCTGTTTCTCCACATATTTTCCCACTTCCATTTGCTCCGCTTCCAAAGTAGACCCACATCTACTCTTTTCTCCCTGTTTGCACTATCACTTTAATCCAAGACTCCGTCATCTGTGGCCTGCGTCACTGCAGTAGCCTCATGGTCAATGTCCTTGCTTTCACTCTTTCCCCACACTCTATTCTTCGTGGAGCAGCCACAGTGTTTGTCTTCTATGTAAATTAGATCGTGTTATTCCTGGGCTTACATTCCTCCAGAGGCTTCCCATACCTCTTAAAATAAAAGCTAAACACAGCCTTATGAACTTCATGGCCCCATGTGACCAACACCTTGCCTGTGTCTCCGGCCTCACTTCCTGCTCCTGCTGTCCCCCTCTGTTCCAGCCATGCTGACCTGGTCTTCACCCATGGAACTGAGTTCATTCCTACCTCCGGATTTTTGGATTAGCTCTTCCCTCTGTCTGGAATGCTCCTGCCTTGACTCTTCACTGGCTGGCCCCTACCTTGCCATCCAGGTTTCGGTTCAAATATCCCCTTGTGGGGATAGGGACATTCCTTGACACCACATCTCAAGTAGCACTGTTCCCCCACATTCTAGTCATCTATCATCTCACACTGTTTTAGTTTTTCATACTAGTCACTGTTTGAATGTCCTATTTAAAGTTTACATGCATATTGCAGGATTGTTCTTTTCTTATTCACTCCTGTATCCCCAGTGCCTAGAATAGTGCCTGGCATGAATTTAATAAATGTTATTAGACATCACCATCATCACCGTCATCCTGTATTGAATGCTAACTATGTGCCCATTGTTGTGCTAAGTACAATGTGTTGTTTTATTTCCACTACGGCACTTTGAGATAGATATTTCTGCTCGTTTATAATGAGGAACTGAGGCTGAAAAGAGGCTACGTGACTTCCTTACTATCAAAAAGATAAATGGAGAGGTCAGGATTTAAACCCAGGTGCACATCTTTTGACTACTCAGTACTTAGTAGTCTTGTCTTAACTTTGTAAACCGCCTCCCTTTCACCCAGTCCCCCCAAAAATGGGTAGAATCGAATTGCAAAATCTCAGAAAGGAAGAAGTCCTGCAGTGTGGGCTGAAGGTCAAGGGGTATTTGCTGGGAGAGAAAATAGGTGATACCTGGGCGGCAAGATGCCCACTCATTTCATTCCACAAAAATATTAAACCTATTGCATTCCCACCCCTTGCCAGGCTCTGTTCTAGGTGCTGAGGATTAAATGTCTATGAAAATCTCAAACCCCTGACCCCCTCTGCCCAGCAAAGTGTTCCTAGGAGAACATTCTGCTGGATGTCTTTGCTTTTTAGGTTCCTAGGAGAACGTTCTGTTGGATGTCTGTGCTTTTTTAGGGGCAAGAGTATCCAAGTTCTCTCTCAGGTACTGAGACCAGCCAACGCCAACATCCAGGGCTGTGCCTCGGAGGACGTGGGGCAGGCCCAGGTGTGTTTATTTTGGAGCACGCTGGATAAAAGGGGGATCAGGATCTTCCAAAGACCGAAAAAACAATCAGCTCATTTCCAAAACCTCGACTACCTGAGGCAGACAGAGGTGGGTGGGGAAGTTCCTGTTATTGTTCCAGCTTCAGCCAAAGGGGAACACTTGGATTCCAGTCCTTTTGTAAAGCACAGAGCACTTTGCTGAGTTCGTGGGAGCTCTGTGGTTGACCAGTTAGAGGTGAGGCAGAGCTTGGTAATGGAAGGGCCATCCACTGGAAAATATCACCTCCTCTGGGGACACATCATCCGCCCCCCACCCCCGCCCCCTGGCATCCTGGCTCAGCTCCAAGCTCCAGTATTGCTTACTGAGAAGGAATACCAACGGTCACCTAATTATTGTGGAATTAATTCTCTTTGATTCCAACTAGAGCCAGTCCTGAAATGTAAATTGCAGTCGGATGCTGTGGAGGAGAGGTTGATATGCAGCTTTCCGCAGAACCAACAGAAAAATGAGAACAGCAGACGTGGCATTTTGGCCACACTTCTTTTCCATTATGGGATCATACAGAGACTACATTGATATATTCTATTCCCATAAATTATTCAGGACAACAACAAAAAAGCTAGTCTCGTAATGGGGCTCACAGACCACATGTGAAGAAAGCGTCTAGATTCTGTTGAATTCTGGTGACAGGGGAAACTATTACTGACAAAAAAGGAAGGTTTAAATTCCAGAAGGCATCAAATTGGGGATTTTTCTCTGCGGAAAGAGTGCGCAGCAGCCTTTTCTCCCTCTCGCAGAGCGGAGCGTTTCTCACATTCTCACTTTTCAATTTGCTGCCAGTGAAGTCCCCAGCAGGCAAACCTGACCCAGCGGCCCCCTGCATAAAACCCTCGTCTCCCACTGCCTGTGCTGCCCACCATCCACATTCCAACCACAAGACACGGTCCCCCTGTCACTCAGCACGCTGTGCGTAGCCACCTCTGGACCTTGGCACATGGTGTTCCCTCTGCTTGAGGTCCCTCAGCCCTGCGCTCCCCTGGCGCCTGGTACTGTCCCACTCTTCCACTTTGTTGTAATTGCTTGTTTTCCGTGGGTGCAGGGGCCACATCTCTCCTGTTTGCCCCGGACTCCCTGTGACAGTTCCTGGCACAGAGTAGTGAGAGAAAACAGGCTCACCGAGTTAGATGTTACCAATTTGAATGATCTGTATGCTGCCTTTATTTTTTTTTTGAGTTTATTTATTTATTTTGAGAGAGAGAGAGAGAGTGCATGGGAGCGGGGGCGTGGCAGAGAGAGGGGGAGGGAGAGAATCCCAAGCAGGGTCCCTGCCGTCGGTGCAGAGTCTGACGTGGGGCTGGATCCTACGAACCCGTGAGATCGTGACCCGAGCCAAAATCAAAAGTCAGACACTTTACCCACTGAGCCACCCAGGCGTCTCTGTATGCTGCCTTTAAAGCCTGGAATATACTGAGAAATGAAGACCAAAGAATAACAGGGCAGGAATGTGAGAGAGCCACCTAAAAGGAGTGGAAATCGTACGCCCCTCCTTCCTTTCTCTTCAGCTTACCCAGCTCCCAAACTTATGAGCAAAATCCATGGATTTTTTTTTTTTTTTTTTTTTGCTGACCACAGTAACAGAAGAGACTATAAAATCCAGCTTTCCATCTGGTTCTTCATGGTCCAAGAAAATAGAGCAATTCCAAACTCCAGGGAGACAAGCACTCAAATCACGACAGCTTAAACCAGCCTGTTATGCACTCCCCTAAAGAGTAGCATGAATTTGACTCTGGAAGAAAAGGAAAGAAAGCCTCATTTACTATGTAAGGATGGATTCCCTGGGGGCCCTCAAAGGGGGATGCGTGTGACGTTTCCCCATAGTAACATTCCCCTCTGGCCTTCAAAGCCAATGCGCTCAACCCAACAGCTGGTCCTGCTTTTCTCTGTCTACTCACGCCAATGTCCTTATCACGAGGCCAGTCATCAGTTAGCGCTTCGCAGACTGGGCCGAAAGTGGAAGCGGGCCTTCCAATGGGAACGCTTTAACATCTGTCCTCATCCACTGTCCAATGCTGGCTGCTACTTCAATGCAAATATGATGCGTTTGCTTTTTCATGTTTTATGCTAGAACCAGGGTTAGCTGAGAATTGCTGATGAGGGACGAAATAAGAATCGGCACCTCGTTAATCTAAAAGCATCATGGGAGACACCGAGGCGTGCTCCAGAGCCTGCCTGATATCATTCCCCTGGCCACGGGCACACCTCTGCTCCTGGCAGGAGGAAAATAGGGCAAAGGTTCAGAAAAGCCATCAGTGGGCTGGTCTCCCGGCATTTGGGGCCCTACTGGAGGAGGGAGTTTTCAGAACTATGCTGGACATGCCAGCTCCGGAGAGATGACAGCCAGTTTGAAGGCTTCAGGCAGTTTGGATAAGCATCTAGACTCTGGGTACATTTCTGAGCCTGCTCTGTGATCCCTTTGAAGTTTATCCAACTTAAATAAACCCTCCAGAAAGCTGGGACCAGTAAAAAGGCTTTCTTTAGAAGTCCCTCTGGACGTGCCCTGTTGCTTTCTCACAGGGCAGTCAGCCCATCAGCACAAGAGATGTGAAAAAGACAGAAGGAAGAGGCTTGAGATGGAATGTTTCCATAATATTCAACTTGCTCTCTCTCTCTCACTCTCTTTTTTTTTTTTTTTTTTTTTTGGTCTTCTTTTCTTCCTGGCCTTTTTAGATATTGAGAAGGAGACGGCAGATAGATCACCAAATTCCCAGCGGACTTTGAAGACCCTGCGCTTAGATCTGATCATGGCTTGCCCATGACCCCTGTGCCCTTTCCGCCGATGCAACCTGTTTCTGAAGGCCTCGGCTGAGACGTGTGGGAAAAAGCACCACACGCGTTAGATGAGCAAGGTTTAACAAAAGATGCCATTTGGGGTCCAGGAGAGCTGGTGACAGGGCCATGCACCGGTACAGGCAGAAGGTTCCATTTCATTTCCCGGAGAAGCGGTCCCTGGTTGCCGAGGCCGGGGGCTGAAGCCTAGCTTTCCGCGCTGGGTGGCATTTCCCCAGGGGCAACGTGGATTGGCTCTGGGCCGCGCTCAAGAAGTCAGAAGGGTGGGCAGAGGGTGGGTGGGGAACTGAGCACTGGTTTCTCTCAGAAGCAAACAGGGAGGGGCCTTTATGAGCCATAAGTTGGGCCTTCATCCCTGCTTTTGGCTCATTGGTGAGGACAGGCTGAGTGAGTGATGCCCCCACTCTGACTTTGAGAGGCGCGCCACGAAGGGCAGGACCCGAAGTCCACAGAGGACCGAAGCATGACTCGAAGCATCTAGAGAGGAGAGCTGAGCTGGGGGCACCCTATACAGCAGCATCCCACAACTCCACGACTCCACTGGTTGGCCACAGACACGTGGGAAATGCCCTTTTTTGACCCTGGGACCACACGACAGAAGGGGGATGACAGAGAGGCAGGGGCAGCACCAGAGAACCCCACTGGAAGTGGGGTTGCATGTAGTTTTATTTATTTATTGGTAAAAAAATATTAATAGCAATTAAGAAACACAAAACATTCACAACCCATCACAGAGTCCTGTACGTGTCGGCCATTTATTCCCAATGGAATCCTTCATCTGACGGAGGCCGTGATTTCAGCCGAAAGGCCCCTTCATGTTTTTCATGGGCGGGTACTGCTGCTCCATCGGCATGGCCCCAAAGCAGTCAGAGGGGTTACAGTGGCCAGCCTTGCCTGGCTGGCCCATGGGACCCGGAGGGCCAGGGATGCCCGGAATGCCTTGCTGGCCCATGGGTCCGGTCGCGCCCATCTTACCATACCCCGGAGGGCCTTGAGGACCTAGGGAGGGAAGAGTCAGAGAGGGGAGGTCAGGAGACCCAGGCGACAAAGAAGAAATCATGGTCACGGTACCTAACACCTTACGTTTGATAAATATTTGTCAGGCTGTAACAGGTTTTCACGGACACCTGATCTGATCCTTCCGTTAATTTAACAGTAACAACATTACTGGCTGGTTTTATTGGGAGCTTCCACGTGCCAGGCACCAGGCGAGTGCTTCTGATGCATAATTCGATGAATCTTCACGACCATTCCGTGAGAAAGAAACGATTACCTCATTTTGTAGATGAGGACACCGGCTCAGAGAGATTGCACACTTGGGAGTTCGAGTGTTCGGGGAGGCCGGGTCTCAGAGCCAGGCCGTCGGGCTTTGGTCACTTCTCTTTTAGGCTATGCAGCCTGACTTAGCGACCTTGTCAAGGTTCGACAGCCAGCGTGGCGCCGAGCAGGACATGAACTCTCATTCGCTGGCCCCACCATATCTGGCTGTCTTCCCCTGTGTCCTGCTAGCCCAGTTAAGGACCTGGGGACGGGCCCTGGGCCTTCTGCTCCCCTCCCCCCCGCCCCCGGCACACACTGGCATTACCGTGATAGACCTGTAGTTATTTGAGGTTCTACACAACTATATTGTGCTGTAGAAGGAACATAAGGAAAGCAGATACCAGCTGCTTGAGATTCATGCTCTCAGATTCTGGCTCTTCCTACCTGGGGGGCCGGGGAGACCATTTTCGCCAGCCATGCCAATACCAATGTCCCCCTTTTCACCTTTGGTACCGGGCAATCCTGAGACAAAAGGAATAAAATAAGTCCTATTCCTGAGCGGAGAAATGACACCCCAGTGAGATTATTTGAAACACACACACACACACACACACAAATATCATATTCGCAATGGACCTCATGCAATGCTCTTGTCTGCCCCAGAAAGTCACATGTGCACCTCGAGGGCACCAGAGGGCAGAGCTACCTCTCATTCCTGGCACACCCTGGCGTCCTTCTCTGCCGATCTGACCAGGAAGTCCTGGTGATCCCGGAGCGCCTGGCCGGCCCGGAGCCCCATCCTTTCCTGGGGGTCCTGGTCGTCCCGGAGCTGCGGCCATCTCCATGGGGAACTGCATCCTGGAGGTGTAATAAGCCATCCTCTCTGTAAGAAAGCACAGGGACAGGTCCCAGGGTGTCCCAGGGACTCAGACGGATGCAGACGGGCCACCAGCATGGAGTCCAAAGCCGCCTTTCTTCAAAGGGCAGTCAGAGCAAGGAACACGCCTCCCGTGCCCTGGCCTTCACTATCCTTTGCACGCTGGTCTTTCGACAGCACAGACCTGATCAGGGCCTCCCTCTTCTCCAACACCATTAGTCTACCGCTGGCTTCACAAGAAGGTCCGGACTCCTTGCTTTGCATTCAAGGTCTGCTTCCCAAGCAAGATGGCTAGCACCATCAGGACAGGGGCCACGTTCTCCCCAGGCCCTAGCACGGCCATGCCGGATGAACAGTTGCACGGGAAAAAAGCTTAGAAGCGAAACCACACCAGCTAGCCTATGGCTGCTGCTTGCCCCTCTATTTAGAGCTCGCTTCATGCAGACTCGTTTGATGTCAGCTTTCCTGTCTGTCTCCTCTGCTGCAGTGGGGGCTCGGGGAGGGCAGGGAGATTCATTGTATCTCAGGGCAGAGCAGGTGATAAGGAAGGTCTGAAGTCTGATTGAACATATGCCTGTAAGTGGGCGAGGAGGGGTCTGGGGCGGAGGATTGGGCTCTAAAGGAAAAGGAGGCCAAGGCAGGGCAGAGAAACAGTGGGGAAAAGCCAGCAGCACCCACCGCCGCCCAGCCAGCTGCCAATTACCATCAAACATTTTAATGATCTCTTGTCTGATGAACCTCTTGATTTCATCGTAATTCACCATGTCTCCCTGAGGAAAAAAAAAAAAAAAGAAAAGAAAAGAAAACCTGCCTCAATTATCCTTCCAAGCCTGATACTCTCCCCCTGGGAATAGACTTTGTGGAAAGAAAGGATGAGGAAGGGAACAAAGCTTCTAGGAGCGTCCCACAGATACTTAATCCAAGGTCCTAACCCCCCCACCCGCCCCGAATTGGTGCATAACATTTTGTGGATCAGTGCATTTTCCTGGGGAGAGGGTTCCCACGCCTCCCGGCTCTCCCAAGCAAGGTTAAGAACCACCTATGTGGGAGTCATGCTCTTTCCCTCGGGGGCTTCTACAATGGTCTCTGCTCCACCCTGGATGCCTGCTCTGTGCGGCGGGGCCCCTGGCTGCCAGCCGTTCCCCTTACCATGGAGCCAGGCACCCCGGGCAATCCAGGGCTCCCCGCAGGCCCCGGAGATCCAGGGTGGCCTCTCTCTCCTGCGGGACCCGGTGGCCCAACGGGCCCCATGGAGCCACTCTTGCCGGGCCCACCAGGCATGCCAGCTCTTCCCTTCTCTCCTGCCTGGCCCTTCTGTCCTGAAGGTCCCGGATCACCCTACAAGGACAGGAAGCCATAACCAGCATTGCCAAGGACTATCAAGTCCACCTTATTATGTCTCAGCAATCAGCCTCCCTCTCTGTCTCTCACCCTCTCTCTCTCTCCCCATCCCCCCAACCGGCCCCTGGCATCTTCTTCTGACTGTGGTCACAGCATCCTACAAGCTTGCCTGGCCTCACAGCTCCCAGAGCAGTCCGGGTCCTTGAAAAGACAGTTCTTCATGCTGTTTACTCCCTGTTTAGAAATTCTGATGCCTCCCAGCTGCCCTCAGGCTAAAGAGTTGATTCCTTGGCCAGGCATTCAAGATCATTCATGATGTGGTTCCCATCACCTCTTTTCCAGGTTCATCTCCCTGCCCTCGAACCTACAGCCATGCCTCACTGCTTATGTCTCTGCTTCAGCCACGCTGTCTTAGCCTTCCTTGCGTGGAATGCCCTCTCCCCCCTTCTGCCCGGCTCACTCCTCCTGCTCAGCTGAAATGTTCCTGTCCTATGCACAGCCTCCCTGACTCCCCGGGCTGACTTGGGTGCTATGTCTAATCTTCTGTAAAGCTTGCCATGCCCTAGCATAAGTGTGGCTGGACGAAGTGAGTGGCTACTGTTCAGAGACCTCTGTTTAGCCAAAGCTGGGACAGAGGACCTGGAACATGAGAGGGAGCAGGTGCCAGCAGCATGAATGAATCAATCAACTGGTCAATGAGTGAATGAACTTGAGATTTCCACCCTCCCAATCGTAGCTAAGAAATAGGCCCCCGTGAGAAACTTTCACAGATGAGGTTGCTGCAAATTCTGAGTTCTGCCCACTTTTTTCTTCCTGCCCGCTGGCCTTCCTGCGTCTCCTCTCCATGGCTAAAGTCGTAGCTTGGAGCTGGCCTTAATCACTCATGAGTTTTTCATCTCAAAACCAGCCAGTGCCCACTCACCTTTGGACCGGGGGGTCCATAAAGTCCCTGTTTTCCAGGGGGTCCCTAGAGAAAAGCAAAAGTCAGGGGTCAAGTCTAGGCAGCATCTCTGAGCCGTCCTGGGGAGGCAGGTGTCATGAAAGGACCACCTGCCACAACCCTAGGGCCCAGGCTGTGTCCAGCTGAGCTCTGGGTGAGGAAGGGCGACAGCCTCCCTTCTGTTGGCTGACAGCTAGAAGGTAGAATGATGTCCCCTAGGGCATCATCGTGTTGGTTGGGTCCCTTGTCACAGACAAAAAGAGGTGAGAAGTCAGAATGAAAGGGCCAGCGCATGGCATATTGGAAGGCGTTCAGGGAGTGATTACTGAGCGAAGGAAGCAGGGTGGGGGCAAGGCGAGGGGCAAGCAGCAGCATCCCCAAGGGAAGGAGAAACCCAACACAACAGTACCTCTTTGCCAGCTGCGCCGTCCGCACCAGGCTCACCCTGTGGAGTAGAGAGTGGTAAAAAGCCATCAGCACCACCCCAGCATGGCATCTGGCTCCCCTTACCCGCTACACATGCCCAGCCCCTGTGCCACGAAGGAACCATGATCCTCTAGCCCTCACCCTCAGCCGCTCTGGACACAGGCCATGGAAACTTAGAACCCCACCCCACACTCCAGCCTGTCCCGGAGCCCCACGCTGGCAGCCCGGGCCGCCTCCCTGACTGCGCTATGCAAGGGACAAGCAGACTGCGCCTGCCTGGCTCCTGGCTTGAGGTCCCAGAATCTCGCGGGATCCCTAGCTGTGAGTTTCTGTTACACGTTTGCCAAACAAAGGCGGTAATTGTGAACCTCTGTCCTCAGTGAGGTCCCGGAGACAGGCCAGGGTGGCCTGAGCCTGCTCCCACCCCAGGACAGGACAGGCCACACACCCTGGGCCCAGCCTGCTTCTGGTATGATTGTGGGGAAGAGGAATCTGGGATTCCAAGGCAACTGGCAGATTCAGCTAGGGACCCTGGAGGCTCCTGAGCCTACAGGCAGGGAGGGACAGAGGCTTGGAGGGGCCCGCCTGCCCCGGGGCCCTGGCGAGAATCCGAGTGAGTAGGTGAGACTCGGCCCTCCTGGCGAATGCACCAACCATCACCCCTGCACGGGCAGGAGTCGTCCACCCCATTGAGGCCACCGGCTCCAGGGTCATGGCCACTGCTCCCAGAAGAAAATCCCCCGACCCGGGGGCTAGGAGACCTGGGCTCCTGCCTCAATTTCCCCAGGAGAGTTCATCCCTGAGACTGGCAATCCATCCACCTGATGTGGGTCAACTGTCTGGAACCTTGGAAAGAGGGAGTATTGTAGAGTGGCTAAGGACGACGCAAGTTCAGGAATCCGGCAGACTTTTCCACTCGCTAGCTCTGTGACGGTGGGCAACCTATTTAACCTTGCTGAGCTTTGGTTTTCTCATCTGTAAAATGGGAACAATCGGACCTACTGAACGGGATTGCGGTATGGATTAAATGACCAAATGCCAAGCACTTGGCTCACCATTCAGTGCATTGTCGGTGACCATCATGTCATAGGTCTTAGTACTAAACACTAGCTGAGACCAAGGACCGGTTTGCGAGTTGCCGAGAGGGCTGTGATAACGGCTCTGCATTTCTGGCTCCTGACATGCACAGATTCTCTGTGGTTACCGGAGAGCTCCCCCAGGGAGGGGGCAGGGCAGGGGCAGAACAGGCGCCAAGTCTCGCCGGCCTGACCCCTAGGGTGGTGCATGCTCAGAGGCAGCGGCCTGGGGTGCGCTTGGCAAGCGCTGGCTTGCAGAACTTGTCCTTTCTTCCGGATGTGATGTGATCTCGTCGGGCTGCCATCTTCCCTGCTAACCGCCTCTCCTCCCCTGGAGACCCCAGATGCGTGGGGCTGTGCTCGACTGACAAAGCCAAATGTCCCTTTCCCTCGGGGCTGTGCAGTAAGATGTGGGGTCTTACCGGGGGGCCAGGGTGTCCGGGGGTCCCAGGCTGGCCTGGAAGGCCTAGCATGCCCCTTTCTCCAGGGGCTCCCCGGTCTCCTTTTAGGCCCTGGAGAGAAGGGAGGTGGGTGGTGAGAGGGGACGGGAGAGACAACAGTGAACCCCACAGAGCAGAGAGGCAGGCGTGATTGTATGCCAGGGACCATGCACCCACCCCCCCAGGCCCTGTGGGGCAGGGTGGCGTGGCCTGAACCTGAGGCCGGGGCCTGTGATGGCCTCCAGCCCTCTCCAAAGGCCTTTACTGAATGCCACCTGGGGAGACCCAGGAGGTGGGAGAGGCTGAAGGCAGGGAAGGAGGGGGACAGGCACAAATTGTTCTCACCACCCCCCTCTGTGAAAGAAGCCCCAGCCCGAGTCCTGGGAGGGAGGGAGGGAGGGAGGGACGAGGGGAGTAGATCACTCACCACTGCAGAGATCCCAGCTGGGCCCGGCTGGCCTGGAGGTCCCGGTGGCCCCTAAAGAAACATGAAGACAGCGGGATGGAAAGAGTCTCCGATAATAAGGCCACCCCAGGAGGCAGCGAGGGACCAAAGGCAGGAACAGGCCCAGAACTTCAGCAACTCCATCCGTCTTCCCTCAACCCTCCTTCCCTTCCGGTCTTGCACTTGAGCTTCTCCCAAAAAACTTGTGCCAGAGCTGACACCTGGGGGGGGGAGGGTCCCCGAGCTCACAGGACCTTCACGCCTGCCGTGCACTGAGTGGTTCATCTTGGGCTGTGCCAAAGGGATGATCTGGAAACCACAGCCAGAGCCGAGGGCGGAGGGCAAAGGCCTGAAGGTTAACTATGTGGGCCTGGGGTCTTCTGAGGCCCTCCTAGCTCCTCTCCTCCTGTTCTGTGGGAGAAGCAGGGGCTCAACTCGAACCCCAGAGACCCAGTGGGTAAGCCTGGCCTCAGGCCTTGGGTCTCCCACTCTGCTGTCCCTGGAGAGCGGTGGGACTCAACACACAGAGTGCTGTCACCCTGCTGGGCTGGGGCGGGGCTGGAATGCCATCCCCATCTCTGAGTCAAGTTCAAGTTCAAGTCAAGTTGAGCTCTGAGTCAGCTCAAGTGCCAGCTCCCTGGCCAGAGCTACCCCTCTGAAGCCCATGGCACACAGGTCTCTCTCCCAGCATGTCCCTCCACACTCCCAGATGGAAAGTTCTGGAGGCACGGACTCTGTTCCGCTCATCACAAGTCTTCTGGGGGCGGGAATGCCCGGCACTGGGACTGGCACGGAGCAGGGGCTGAAGCTGGGCAGACGGAGGTGAGAGGAGGAAACTTGTGCCCCCTCTCCCAGCCCCCCGATGAGTCTTCAATGGGATCACAAATCAGTGTGTGGCTCCTTTCATCTGCAGTGTGAACAGGGACTAGGCTGGACCTGGGGTCCCTAATCCGGGGCCGCTAGACCCCTTGAGATCCATACACGCACTGATGAGGACCCGAGAGTTCCTCTTTTTGATCATGAGCTATTTTTAACACTTCCAGAAGCCTCCTGGAAACTGTACATCTGCCACAACAGGGCTGCAATCAAACGCCAGAGTGTTTCCTTTGCTCAGGAACCCCATCAGCTCTAGCTGTCACACTGATCAAAGGCGCCCATAGGCAGCCATCTATGTTACTGAGGAGTAAATTCAGATGGGAAACTCATTATTGCTTAATAACTGTCCTCTCCAAGTCGTCTTACCTTTGTAAGTGCACCACCCAGGCACCCAGCCGCCCACCTACGCGCAGGAGTCATCCCTGGCTCCTCTCCCTCCACCGCTCCCCGCCCCTCCCCCATCCAAGTCGGCAGCAAGTACTCCAAACACAGCCCATCTGCCACCCCAGCTCCACCCGACCATCCACCATCCAGGGACACCTCGGCTGCCACCCGTGCCCCTCGCCTCCTGAGGTCCTCCAAGGTCCGAGGTCGTCACCAGGTCCTCTGGAAGCATAGCTTTCTGGCTCCCACTCATGCCTTTCTCAAATTCCATTCCAGCCACGCTGACCTTGGAGCTCCCCGGACACACCGGGCCCCTCCCTGCCTCGGGCTCTTTGCGTCAGCTGCCCTCCCCCGCCCCCGCCCCCCGACTCCTGCCTGGACGTTCTCCCCCCAGACTGCTGGACAGATGGCTCCTTCTTGTCATTCAGGCCTCGGCTCAAATGCCACTTCTGCAGTAAAGGTTCCTCTAAAGGCGCCTCCCAGGCCCTCCCGGTGACATCACATGGCTGCCTGAAGCTTTCGCATTAATTTGTTTGTTTGTTGGGCCTGCGTGGAAGCTCTGGGATCAGGGGACCTTGTCTGTCTCGCTCCCTGCCACAGCCCAATGCTTGGAACAGTGCCTGGCATGGAGCAGGTGCTCAATTATTGTTTGTCGAATAACTGAATGATCTTTGTTTGATCAGTAAACTCAAATGTGCCCAGAAAATAAGAAAATGGCAGAAAGCCTGGAGACCACTGGATTAGGTGAGCCGAAGGCCCCTTACTGCTCTGTAGGGCTGCCCCTGTGGTCAGTTCTTTCAGGCCATCACCGGCTTGCCCACCCCAGCCCCAAGAGGATCCTAACTCTAATAGAGGCAGAGGCAAAAATGGTTTAACTCACAATATGGCCAGGGGGGCCGGGTCTTCCCTGAGGTCCCATGGCACCAGGCTCACCCTATAGGAGCCAGAAAAAAAAAAAAAAAAGCAATACAGAAACAGACTTACACACACGGGGTTTTTAGTGGGAAGGAGGCTGAGCAGAGCAGGTAGGACACCGATAGAGGAGCTGAGCTGAGTCCTGGCCTCCAGGCCCACGCTTTCTGGGGCCCGAGGGACCAGCCCTGCCCACGAGTATTGTTGGAGACAGATGTCAGAGCCCTCAGCCTGAGAAGGCCAGGCCTTGCTTTTTAGGTGAGTGATCCAACAGCCTGCAGGGAGGGGAACCAGTTGCAGGAGGAAGGAGGAGGTGAAGGTGTGTATCTTAGGGCAAAACCTCCCCCAGAAGGCCCAGGAGGGAAGGCAGCCCCTTGGCCAGTAAGTCTTGGACTCAGCAGAGCCCCAAAGGCTGCCCGAAGGTAACACGTATGGACCTCAGCCCTTACCTCTGCTCCTGGCCGGCCACTGCTGCCTGGGGGCCCTGGTTTCCCACAGTCACCCTGCAAGAGAGAGGGCCAGCTGGAACTCGACAGACCTCACTTGGCTCCCCCAGCCCCAAGGCGACCCCACATCCGAGGAGTCCTGCCCCCTGCCCAGACTCTGGCCAGCAGCCCTCGGATGCTCTCGGGCTGGTGGACGGCAGAGCCTGACCCGATCCGCTAGGCCCCCGTGGTCTCAGGAGGCTTGGATGCTGGGATGGCGTCTCAGCCCGCTGGTGCCAGGCTGCCATGTCTGCCTGGGGTCGGGCCTTGGGTATGGCCGAGAACACCTGCTTGGCAGAAGTCGCCAGGCCCTTCCTTACCTTCGGTCCTGGGAGGCCAGGGTGTCCCGTTTTTCCCTTGAAGCCCTGGAAGGAAAAGTGGGAGGCTGCCACGGAGGCGACTTCCCTTGCCTCCTTCCGCAGGTTGAAGGAATCAGACCCACCCAAAGTCACAACCTGGTCCCCAGCGGATCTGGATTCGGGCTGCCCACCCTCTAAGGCAGAGCCCGCACCCGTCAGCTTTGGGACCTCCCCGCTCCCAACTCCTTCCTGCAGCTCAACTTACCGGGGGTCCCATGAGTCCAGGAGGGCCAGCGGGGCCAGGGTCCCCCTGTGGAAGAGACCAGGGGCATTGAGACAGGATGAGCACTCTTTTCCCACTGTCTTCCCTCTCGGCAGCCCCTCCCCCGGCTATCCCAGGGTGGAGGGAATGTCATGGGAGGCAGAGGGAAGAATCCAAGCTGGGCTTGGTCTCTGACTGGCTGTGGACCCTGAGTGAATCCCAGCCCTCTCTGAGCCCCGACTTTCCTTCTTTTGGGTACAGAAGGGGGTTGACTCTGATGCTCTGCCCTTTGCCATGTCGCATCCCTTTCACATTCCCCAGCAGCACCAGACCCAGGGATCCAGGGCTGCTCAGGTCCTGCCAGGTCTGCGGCCTGTTTTTCTGACACCCGGCCTAGTATCTTTAGTATCCTGAATTTCTGGATATAAACCCACCCCCTTCACTGCCTGGCTTTGGTGAGACCCGGCTCATCCAACCTGGTTAAGGCTACCAGAAGAACCAAGGAACCAAGGCCTCGGGTGCCATCAGAGAAGGGGGGTGTGGCCAGGAGCAGGTGGAGGGAAGGCAGGGGTGTGGGGGAGGGGATTCCATTTCCTTCATCGGGGTTCCATTGACTTTGGCTCTTGGAGGAGGAAAGAGAAGGAAAGGGTGCCCATCCTCTCACCCTCAAGCCAGGCTTGCCGTCCTTCCCATCCAGACCATCCAGGCCGGCAGGGCCCTAGAAACAGGAAAAAGGAATGTCTGCATGCCTGCCGGAGCCCCAGGAGGTAAGATACCTGACCCAGCCCCTCCACCCTGTCCACCGCTCACCCAGCTCCCACCCGGATTAGACACACACACATGCAGGCACACATACACACGCATGCACGCCGCACGTACCTGGCAGGCCAAGGGGACACACACTCACCTGGATCCCAGGCGATCCTGGTGGCCCAGGGGGACCAGGCATGCCTGGTGGGCCTCGGATGCCTTCACTGCCCTGGGAAGGAGCCGACCCCCCACAACACAGTCAGCAGGGCCTTGCCCACCACTCCCCCCAAGCCCCCACCCCGGGGGGATGAGGCCCTAGGCGCCGGGTTCTGATGATTACTGAAAGTCAAGACCACTGGTTTCCAGCCCCAGTTCTGCTGGATGTATTCCACGCCACTCCCCCAGAAGGATCTGTCTTTGTCTGCAAAGCATCCCTCTTTCTGCACTGTGATATGAGGAAGGGACAGAGCCTGTTCGGTCTAGCACCTTCTTCGGGGTTGACCCAGGGACTGGCACAGTGGGTGTGCAGGAACGTGTACTGACTGAAGGGATACATTCAGCGCGCGACGGTCCCCCACAAAGTGCCAAGCACTATATAGCCTCTGATTCTTCCCTGTCCTCAAGGAGCTCACGGTCCAGCTCGGAAGAGGGGGCCGCTCACTCTGGCCAGGGGTCAGGGAGAGTGTCACAGAAGCATCACCAGATGCTAGACTCTGAAGGATAGGTGGGATTCGGGCAAGTGGACAGGTAGAAAAGAGCCTCTAAGGGAACTTCAGAGAACGATACAGATTTGCAAGTGGTCACATGCCTGGCCTGGCCAGGATGTCTGGGGAGCCAGTGTGACAGGAGGGGTGGGAGGCAAGCCTGGAGGCTCTAGGGAGAGCCTGACGGGGGGTGTGCCCGGAACACCGTGCCAGAGTCTATCCGACAGGCCAGTGCTTTTCACACTGTACTCCTCAGAGCCCTGGGGGTTCCTGGAGGAGCGTCAGAGATGGGGGCACAAAGTGGGAGCCCAGAGGGTGGGACCCAAGACCCTTGCTCCCGCCTCAGCCAGAGCAGCTCTACTCATATCTGTTTAATACATTGAGAGTTCACGGGAGCTTCTGTGTGATGACAGGGCTCAGGAACTTCAACATAAAGTCTGGGAACCACTGCGACAGGCACTGGGGAGCCACTGATGGTTCAAAGCAGGGGAGTGATGAGAACCAAGGTGTGAGCTAGAATGTTCACCAGTGAAGGGAGGAGGCAAGCAGCTTGGTGTGGAGGGCTGCTGGGTACCCCAGGGGAGAGAGGGTAGCTGCCCTGGGGCAGTGGCTGTGGAGCTGGCCAAGGGGAAATGATCTAGCTAGAGACACCCCTCACCCTCCCATGGGGGGGAAAGGGGGTGGGGAGGAAAGCCCCCCCCGTGGCATTGCAATGCCACCGGCTACCAGGAGGGGTCAGCACAGCCCCAGAAAATGTCAGTCCCACAGGGAGTCGGGACAGAGAACCGCTGGCCAGAGGTTTGGGATTCTCTGCAGTGACCAGCCTAAGGAGAGCAGGCAGTGCTGGGGTACAGAGCCAGCACGGAGGGCTCTGGCAGGGGCTCCCACTGAGAAGGGAGGTGACACCCACCACCACCCCTAATGCGGCTGATAGGCGCTCTGGCTCTGGGGAGGCGGGGAGGCTCCTGGGGGCTCACCTGGGCTGGGAGAGAAGTCTCAGCTCTGTTGCTATTTTGCTGTGTGCCCCTGGGACGCCCCTAACCTCTCTGAGCCTCGTTTCCTCACCGGGACAGTGAGAAGTTAGACCAAGGTGGCCCTTTCAGCAGTCCCTTCTAGCTCTGAGAGCTGTGCGGCGCGTGTTTTCAGAGGAAAGAGGCTCTGTCCGAGGTTGTAGGCCTCTTGCCTCTCCCTTTGGGTCATAAACGCCCCACCCCCACCCCAAGCTTAGAAGTCAATTTGGGGCCTCATTACACTACCTAGCCATCACATTTGGGGAGCCCAAGGGTTGGGCGGAGACAGGAGTGCCAGCCCCCAGGCCACGGCAGAGCTAGTCTCCAAACCCAGGGCAGCCAGTGCAGGGGCTTCCCAGGCTGCTGTCCTTCTGACCCTTGTCATCAGCTCATAGGCCATGCCTGGCCCCCGTGGGGCCCTGGGGACAATCTGAGCATGCTTCCTTCCTGCTGTTGTCAGACCCAGAAGGCAAATGGCCAAGCTGCTCTGGCTTCAGGACTGTGGGGTTTCCAGTCTGGATGTGCTCCCCTCCTTCGCTCAGCTCCTCCCCCTCCCCCTTGAGTCCCCGCCTCTGACTACGCCCCCTGCCTCATCCCCACCAGGCGGGGACTCTGGCAGCACAAAGGCCAGCGGGTATCCTGGGCTTGGGGGCCACCGGTCTGTTGCCCAGAGGCAGCTGATGAGCCGAGGCTCGAGATCTCTCTCCCCACCCTTGACGTAACTGAGCCACTCCTTGAATTTCCAAAGGGCCGGTAGTGGGGGTGGATCGGGGTGTGGGAACTGCATGGCTCAGATCTGCGGAGGCGGCCACCTCACCTTGGGGTCCTGCTCACCTTCTCCGCTTGTGGGCCGGGGGGGCCAGGTGCTCCAGCTTTGCCCGGGAATCCAGGAGGACCCTGTATCAACAAAGGAGCAGGCGAGGATGAGAGCGGGGCCTGGGGGGGAGCTCTCCTTCCTTGTTCCACCTGGGTCTGCTTCACTGTGGTTAATGCGATGCATTCTGACTTCCTAGAAACACCACCCAGGAGCATTACTGCTGGCTGGCCTGCTGGTCCGGGGCCCACCCAGGAGGCTCTGCCCTCCAGGTCCCGGCTCTTGGAATCAGGCCTGGCCACCCAGGCCGTTCCTCCCGTGCCTCTTCCCTCCCCTCCCCAGGCCCATCCTCACCCAGCCTGGCCTGGTCAGGCCTACCCCTCCCAAACAGGATCACATCAGACAGAACTGGCTTTGTGTCTCCACTCACCGGTGGGCCGGGAAAGCCTGGCTGGCCTTGAAATCCCTAGAGGAAGAAGCGAGGGACAGTTTGCTGAGCCGCCCACTCCCTCCCGCCTGGCTGCCCAAATGGAAAGAGTGACAGGGTGAGGCTGCCTCGAGCCATGGGGCCTTGTCCTCCACTCTGCCCAAGATGACCGGCAGGTGAAACTCGAGCCATGAGCTGGGAGGTTGCAACACAAGGGCGGGTGAGGGCTGGAGGCTAGAGCTGGTCACCCCTCCACACATGAGGGTGGCCATCAGGGAGAGGACCCAGCCTCTGGGACCCCTTCCCTGTGCCCACCCCCACCCCCCAAGCCATCCCTCATGGTCAGGACAGCCAGCTAGGTCCTGTGGTCACTCACCTGGTCGCCCTTCTCTCCCGAATTCCCTTGGGGTCCTCGCTCTCCTCGGGGACCCTGTCGCCACAGAGAACAATGAAGCTAGAACCCAGTCTTTCTGCCCTTAGACCCCAGGGCTGGACCAGGACCAGGGGGCCCCATGTCCACTCTCCCGTCTCCTCCTTTACTCACTGCTGGGCCTGGGGGACCTGGGAGGCCTTCAGATCCTGGTGGGCCCTGGGGACACAAAGGAGCAGAATCAGTCACTCTGACTAGGGTAAGTGGGAGATCAGGGGACGGGGCAGGGGACAGGGCAGAGAGTAGATGCAGGGGATGTGGTGGGAGGTCCCTCCAAGCTGTCAGGACACTTCCCCCTGGTTCGCCCCGACTTCCTTTCTCTTGCCTGAGCTATTGAACCAGTCTTCTAACTAGCCCTGCCACCTCCTGGCTTATGTCAATCCAGCCAGCAAGTGGCTGCCATCTTTTCTTCTCCAACATAGTTCTGATTATAACACTCTTCTTGCTCCAAAACCTTCCATGGCTCCCCTCTGTCCCACTGAATGAAGTGCCCAATTTCCACCAGTGCTGGGTTTTGAGGCATCCTGGGATCTGGCACCAACCACCCTTTCCTGCTTCACTTCCCTCTCCCTGTCTTATTTTCTGCCTTGCTTGGTCAGACCGCTGTTCTCTAAACATACTCTATACATTCATACCCCTGGGCCTTTGCACAGCTGTCTCCTCTACCTAGAATGCCTGCCATTACCCCTATCCTTTCCAGGGCCCTTAAAACCTTACCCAGGGATTAGATGGCTCCAATCTCTTTCTGACGTGCCCCCACCCAGGGCCTCCCACTGTGGGATTCTCCGGGACAGATAGCCACGTGTCTTCCCCGCCCTCAACTCTATTCAGGGCTCCGCTCAAACACCACCTCCTCAGACAGATCTCCCAATCCTCTGCCTACTGGCACCCCGTACACCAGTCCAGCCCCTTGCCCTGCTCTATCTTCTCTATTGCTTTCTCATCATTTATGTGTATTGGCTTATTCATCGGTTATCTGCCTCCCTCGCTGGAATGTGAGCTCCCTGCGGTGAAGGGACACAAGTGCCTGTTTTGTTCACTGCGGCACCCTCACAGCAGAGCCTAGCACCCAGAAGGCCCATGAGAAATGTCCGTTATTGCATAAATGCACGTGGGGTTTGCTGTACCCCACCGGGGCCCGATGTGTGAACAGAAGATAAGACTAAGGTTTGGCAGGTTGGCCACAGACAGACTTGGGTTCCAGTCCAGGCTCTGCCCTAACTCGCTAACTAGCTGCAGCATGCTGGGCGAGCCATGCCACTTCCTGAGCCTCAGGGATAACCTCACGGATGTGATGTCCTCGCCTGATAACAGCCCCAGCTCCTGCCCTCACCCAGGCTGGGAAGGGTCGCTCAGGGCTTGCGGGGTCAGGCTAGGCTCCACGCTGGATCTAGGGTTCCAGGCCTGCCTCTCCCCAGGCTGTCCTGCCCGCCTGCCTGCCTTGGCGGGGCGGAGCGGGGTGGGGGGGAAGGAGATTCTCCTGCCCACCGACTCCAGGCTCCCTGCCCCTTGGCAGCCGCGGCCAGCCAGCCCCCAGCCCGTCTCCGCGAAACCTGCTGGGATCCTCCTTCCAGCCTCCCCTCCGCCTCCGCAGCAACCAGCCTGCGCTGCCTGCCTGAGCTGCAGCTGGAGGGACTCAGGGGGGCAGGGAAGCAGGGGTCCTGTCTCCCCCTTCACAGGCTGCTGGGAAAGTCTCCTCGGGTGGAGGTGGAGGTGGAGGCGGGGCAGGGACTGCTCCCTTCGGATCCCTTCCTCCTGCCCTGAGCTGAGACTCACCGATTCTCCTTTCTCTCCCGGGGGCCCGACGTAGCCCCGCTCCCCCTTGATGCCCTGACAAGCAAGCAGAGAGAGAGCTGAATTAGCCCCGTGGCCCGCCCGTCATGGCGCTAATGCGAGGGGTGGAGACTGCAGCTGGCACAGGCTGGCACTTACAGGCAGGTGGCACCAATGATGACGGCAGGGGGAGGAGGAGGGGGGCTGCTTCCCACCCGCCGCTGTGGCCCCCAGTGGAAAGCGGGACCCGCCCACCCAGCAGCCTCCTGCTTGAGTTTGGCCTCCCCAGCTCTCCTGCCCCACCCCCCCACCCCCAGGGGCAGATCTCAGGGCTGGGGTCTGTGTGCTCTGAGAATCTGGCCTTCTGTGTGCAGTGGCTGCAGCAGACTCGCAAAGTGGAGGGGCAGGGCCAAGCTGCACTACCAAAGGGACTTTGGGGACCTCTCCAGGGACAGCCTGGCAGAGGGACAGGCTGGTATGCTTGGAAGGGAGGGAGCTGCTGGGGGATGCCCCAGCCTGGTCCTGTCCTGACCACCATCCCCAGGCTCTGCTACCTCCAGAGCCAGCATCCCCTTACTCACAGGCAGTCCTGGGGGGCCCATGGCACCTGGGTAACCAGGTTGCCCTGGAGGACCCTACAAAGAAAAGTAGACATTATGAACCCCTCCCCGGGCAAAAAGCGTAGCCGCAGCCAGGATGCCTGAGCTGCCAATTCGGGAGGCACACACACCCACCCCAGGACAGCCACCACCTCGGACCAGTTCCCAAAGGCCCAGGTTTCTTTGGTCCAGACCGCCACTGCGAGGCTGGGGCTGGATGACAGGTGCCAGCCTGGCCAGGACCCTGGGAGCTGAGGCAGAGGAAAAGGCCCAGAGCAGGGAGGATGAGGACAGGGTGGCGGGGGGGGGGGGGGGGGGGGGTTGGGTAGTGTGTGGAAGGGGCAGCTAAATGCTGCAGGAGGAGGGAGGGAGAAGAGCCCCCAGGATGCTGCTAGAAGCCAGGGGGCAAGTCTGTTTGCCCCTTCCGGGGGGAGTCAGGATACAAGGAGATCAGCCTCCTTTGATCCCGGGGTGGGGGGGTGAAAACCCCCCAATCTGAGGGATCAGGGGCAGAGAGTTTCAAAAGGAGTCCCCCTCCCCTCTTCCACTCATCCCTGGGGGCCCAACTTCTGTCTCCCCAGGGTTCCCGATCCGTCTCCTCCCCCTGCCAGCCCCCTCTTACCGGTTCCCCCTTCTCTCCTGTCAGGCCCCTGAGGCCTCGCTCTCCTTGAAGACCCTTGGGGAGAAAAATCATGAGAACCTACAGGGGAGGGCAGTCCCCACCCAGCCCCCGACTCCTTCTCCTTGCCCTGCAGCCTTCTGTCCCCGGTCCGGGCAGAGTTGGGCTTTCCTGATGCCCTTCCTAGGGTCCCTGGCAAGGTGGCCATGGGGTGTACCCCAGAAGGGTAATTGTGAGAGGTGTAAACTCCCGCCTAGGGGTGCCTCTCAAGAGCATACCCCCAAGACAGGTAACTACAGAGATATGCCCCCCCCCCAGGTAGGTGACCCTCAGAGGGTACCTGTCAGGCAGGTGACTGTCATCGGTGTGCCCTATTTTGGTAACTGTCTGGGGTGTACCTTTAGGAGGCTGACACGTGTGTGCTCCCCGTGAGGGGCAGCTGTCGGGAGTGGCGTCCCTACAGTGATGTTCCTCTGCCAAAATGTATCACCGGATACCCAACACTTACCTGTACGCCCCCCAGCCCCAGCCCCAAATCACCTTCTTTGAGGGGTACAGGGGAGAGGCACGGGAAGGCCCCCCGAGCACACTGCTCCCTCCAGAGCAGTCCCTGTCACTTTTTAGGGTGGAAAGGGATGTCACTTTCAGTCAAAGCCAGAGCCCCCACCCCGACCCTTGTGGGTTCGCCACAGCCTTAAGGGGCTGCGTCTGCCCCTTCTCCCTCACGCCCTCGAGAGACGGTGCCCACACCTTTCCACAACACAAGACAGATGGCTAGACGGACAGATGGCCCCTTCACCCAAGCAAGCAGAAACAGACAAGGTCCGGCCAGGATGAGGACATGGGGACAGATGGAGCTGTGACAGGAGGGGCCCCGCTCCCTGAGCCTCCATCACCAGGCCCGGGAGGAGAGGAGCCAGGCCCCAGGAACACCAAATCTGACAAACAGGAGGTTAGTTTCCGTGACCCAGGAGGGAGCAACAGTGACGATGGGGACGATTTAAACACACTCGTGACGATGACGGAGGCAGGGCAATTAACGACACCTGGCGGGAGGGGCAGGCCAACGCACCGGGCACAGAGGGGCAGGGCCCCACGACACCCAGAAACCCAACCGGCTGGCGTCACCTGCCCAGCCTTGGAGCAGACCGGGCCCGGAGCCAAGGGAGAGGAAAGGAAGAGGAGGAAGCTGAGAGTTTCCTCTAGGACGCTGGGCGAGGTGCGAGCGTGGCTGCCTTCGGATCCCCGGGGCGCCTCTGGACGGCCCTGCCAAGCAGCGGGGTGGCAACCTGTGCCAGCCTGCGATGTGAAGCCCTAAAGCTTTGGCATCTCTGCCGGGCTCTGTGCCAGGCGCCTGGCAGGGCCCCAAGAACTACTTCCAGCAAATCTTCAGCCAACAGCAAAGGTGGGAGAAGCAGGAGGCAGAAGTGGGAAGGGAGGCGTAAAGAGGCCCCTGGAGGCACCGGCTTCAAATAAGAAGGTAAAGCAGGCCTGGGGGTGGGGGGTGGGGGGGCAGTGACGTGGGACTAGGGGAGAGAAAACGGAGACTGCAGGGGAGGCGGGTGGAAGAGAGAAGATGAAAGAAAGCAGGAGCAGGGGGAGAAGGGAAGAGGGAAAGGAGTCAGAGACTTGGGAGGATGTCCAAGCCTCTGGGACCTCGGGGGGAACCTGTGTCGTTACGTGCCTGCAGGGGACGGAGACAAACATGGAGGAGGGGCAAGGCCTCAACAGGAAGGGACACAAGCAAAAGCCACAGAGACCTGGCTGGCGGGGGAAGGGGAGGTCGAGCAGCGCTAGGTTCTTACAGGCAATCCGGGGGAGCCAACAGCACCAGGAAAACCTGGGGGGCCCTGGTGGGAGAAACAGGCAGGTCACAACTCACAAGCACAGTAACCCTGGACATAGTCGGGGGCAGGGGGTCATGGGGAGAGGAGGTCACAGGAATATTTCCAAGGCAGCTGGAAAAGAGACTCAGTGAAGGCAGCTGCTCCTCCCCTCGGCTCCAGGAAGAATGGCTCTGCCGTCGGCAGAGATGAGAAACAGCCCCCAGAGTCCCCCCGAGTCTAGCTGGACACCCTTGCTGGAGAGCAAGCCCATCATGCCTGCCACCTGACCTCCATAGGCCCCCGGCCGGGTGGCTCCCTGGTTCTAAGGTGGCTCCCACCAGCCACTTGTTCTCCAAAGAAAGCATTTTCGGCTCTTCCAGACTTTTCCTGGTCACTTCTATTTTCCTGCCATAACGACACCAGACATCCCTGGTCTGGCCTTCGTAGACCTGTCCTAGAGATGGCCCCACAGAGCAACGCAGCGATGCTGGCCCCTGTAGTGACTGGTGTCACGGAGGCATGAAGAGATCTGGCCAGGTTGCCATACGCTTTCCTGGCAGCCGAGACCACGAGCCAGAAGCCTAGGCCTTCCTGCCAGGGCAGCCTGGGTCCGTGGTGCAGGACACTGTGGGGACGGGGACAGGGAGACATGAGTGTGCCCTTGAGGGCCTCCCCTAAGCAGGACCACGGGCAAAGTGGGACGGAGCAGGCCAGTTCCAGGGGATTCGATGGTGGGGGGGCCACAGTCCCCACAGATGCTCTGATGAGGGAAAGGAGTGGGCAGCAGAATCCCCCTCTTTCTGCCCTGCCCAGTTTCCCGGATACAAGGCAGTAAAAATGGTGTCTGGGCGTGGTGACCCCTTTGAGAGCTTCTCAAGTGGGCCAGGAAACCACGGATACTTACAATAGGGCCTGGAGGACCCGGGGAGCCCCTCATGCCAGGCGGACCCTGCAAAGGAAGCCAAGGGAAATGGACGGAGAGGCCCGGGCCCCACAGAGCCCCAGGGTCTCTGCAGCCTTCCTCCCAGCTCACCACGGCCAGAGTCAACAGAGGCTGGTAGATTTCAAAGCGGGGCCATTCGGCTGACGTTAAACCTTTCATTCAGTTCATTCAATCATCCCCCACACACTTACTGAGCAGCTATTATGTCCCAGGCTCTAGTCCAGGTGCTGGGGACACAGCAATAAAAGGAACATAAAAATCCCTGCCTTGTGGCACTGACAACTCTAGGGGAGAGGTAGGCAAGAACAAATAGAACAGGGGCTGACTCGTGCTCAGTGGATACGTGTGGACTGTTCCTAAACGAATGAAGTACACGGTATTCCGAGGGTGACACGTGCACTGCATGAAGGGGACTAGGGTTTCTAGGGACAATGTGGGGCATGGTCAGCTTTTTGAGAGGGAAGGTCTCCCTGCAAAAGTGATAGTTGAGCAGAGGGGGTCGGGGGGGGGGGGAGGGACGAGCCCTGGAGAAGAGCTGCGGGCAGAGGAAGCGGCTGGCAGGGGCGGAAGGGTGTCCTATGGACCAAGAGCAGCCAGCGTGCCACCAGGGCCAGGGGCTCAGAGCCGCAAGAGGCACCGGATGACCTGACGCTCGGAGACCCCTGAAGGAGCCACCGGAGGGCCCAGGAGGACATCTGGCAGGAATGAAACTGCCCCTAGGAACTGAGGGCCGCTTACATGGAGGCGCCAGCCCCCTTGGGGCCCTGCCCAGATGAGGGCCTGGTCCTACCTCTTCTCCTCTCTGGCCGGGCAGTCCTGGAGGACCGGGCAGGCCAGGACTTCCAGCACAGCCAGGATCCCCCTCGCCGTTGTCTCCCTGGAGTGGGATGGGGACGGTGAGCTGAGCGGCCAGGGCCCTCCCTGTGGGGCCCGGGGCCCGGGCAGGAAGCGGGCACGGGTGCACTCACCCGGGCCTCCTCGGCTCTGGGGCGCTCCCGCTCTGTGAAGCACTGAGGACAACAGGAAACCCTCCGTCAGGTGAGGTGGCCGGGCGCTCTCCCCTCACCAGGCCGCCCCTGAACCCGGCCTCCTACCCGGGCACAGCTGTCCAGGCCTGGCACGCCGGGAATGCCCTGGTCTCCCTTCTCCCCTTTTTCCAGGAGCGCCACTGGGTGGGCCGTCCGCCCCTGGACACAGTCCCCGCAGAGGCTCTGACAAGAGAGAGGAGAGGGCAGTGGGGCGTGGGTCCCAGAAGGCCAGGGCGGGCCGAACGGGGGAACCCCACCCTGAACTCAGCCAAGGCGCCCTGCCCGGCAGGCCTCCCCCCCCCACCCCCCCGCCCACACTCTCTCTTTCCCCAGCCACATCCCTGTGGCGGCTCTGTTCCATCCTCAGGGGACCCAATCCCAACACTGGCTTTGAGTTTTCTCCAGGAAGCAGCTCTGTGGGGCCAAGCCAAAGCCACTTTCCAGACAGGCGTGTGGGAGGAGGCGGAGGGGCCCGCAGAGGGACCATCTGTCCCGGCTGTTCCTGCAACCTGCACCCACTGTGAGGACACGCCGTGAGGATTCAGGCTGAAAAGGCCGGCCCCAAACACCAGCCTCTCTGCCCAAGGGAGCAAAGGAGCGGCTGCAGGAGCCAGGCCCTCTGCAGATGCCCCGCGGGATGGGGTCTGCCCTCTTGCCCCAGCAGATCCCGACTGGCACGGGCTCCCCAGTTCGCCCACCCCTGGGGGGGGCGGGTGTCCCTGGACCCGTCGTCAGGAGCCCCCCGCTCCACCTTCACTGTTCGCTGCAAAGCCCGGGGATGATGGTTGTCACTGACTCAGCGCCCGTGATGCCAGCCATCGGAATAGGCCTGTGCACATTATCACATTCAACCCTGACAGTGCAATGAGGCAGGTAATCTTATAAGCATTCCGGAGATGAGAAAGCCGATGCTCAAAGAGACAGTGTGACTTGTCTCAGGTAAGTGGGAGCCTGTACTGGGCGCTGCTGTGCTGAGGCCAGAGCTGGCACTCTGTCCACGGGCCCGGGTTTCCTCCGGGGTGGCATCTGAGCCCTTCTCCAGACCACACGCGGTTCCGGTTTGGGGTCCTCCACAGAGCACGTTGACTAAGAAGCCGTCAGGTGACATGTTACACGGAGTCGTGCAATCACTTGCCCGGGGGCAGGACTTGGGGGAACCCTGGGCTTGCCGGGAGCCTAAGGGAGAAGAACTGGGGTTTCGGTGCCACACTCCCCTGTGATCAACCTATAGCTGCTGTCAGGAGGTTAACCTGAGTTAACCTCTCAGGAGGTTAACTGCAAGCTGCTTCTGGAGACATCTGCTGTCCAGAGCAAGGGCCGGCCAGGCAGTCCTCATGCTGTGGTCTGACCAGGACCCACGGGGGGAAGTGGGAGGTCCAGGGCACTGGGTAGTCAGTGCTAGAAGGGAGGGGCCCCAGAAGTTGCTGGGCTGGAGGAGAAAAGAGACCAGCCCTCATCTCCAAAGGTGACTGAGCGAGGGAGGCCCGCGTCACCCTCGGTCCAGCCCAGCTTGGGAGGCCCGGCCAGAGCCCCCAGTGAGATCTTGATGGCCTGGCACAGGCCAACCCTGCCAGGACCCCAAGTCCCCTCTCTTGTGCCACTGGAATTGTTCCTGAAATCCCATCACCTCCCTGAATTCTTTCTGCATTGACCAGAGGACAGCTGAAGCCTTCTTCCAGGCCCTCAACCCAGTCCCGTCCAAACCTATGCGACCTTTGCAGCTCGCTGCCTGATGACCCTTATAACTGCACTTGCACCCTCCTGCTCTGCTCTAGAAGCTGCTGGACCCTGCCCCGGTATGACCAGGGTGGCACAGGGCCTCACTGGTGGCTCCCGTGGGCAGGCTTTGGGGCAGGAACGACCCACAACATCCCTCACGTGGGTACCTTCGTGGGATTCCTTCACGCACTCATCCAGCAGGTGAAATGGAGGGTCTGGCAGCAGCCAGGCGCCGTGCTAGGCCCTCGGAGACGGGTGCTTGGAATGCACATTCCCCACAAACAGCTCCGTCTGTAGCTCCCCTGTGCTGTGCTGAGACTTCCTACGATAATCCCCTCCAGGAGACTTCCCTGCCAATTCCTACCCCTCCCCGCCTACCCTCTTACCTTAAGGAGGTGCTGTTCAATTGGTAAGGATCCCTGCAAGAGAGGAGACAGGAGGGCTCCAGGGCTCAGGCAGGTGAGGGGAAGGGGGATGGAGACTTATGGGATCAGGTAGAACCTTGGGAAGCCCCGTGCCACCCCGGCTTCTCCCTGCCTTGCACAAGGGAGAGAAGAGGGTCCCCCTGCATCTAAGGGAGCTGGCATGACAAGTCAGCCCCGGGAGAGGCAGGGAAGGGCAGGGAGGGGGCTGCCCAGTGACGCCTGGCTGGGACCTACCAGTTCGGCCGTTAGCCCAGGCTGTCCGGGCAAACCGGTGTTTCCAGGCACTCCCTGCAGCCAAGAAGAGACACGAGTGAGCGGGCTCTTCTTTTGAGCCCGAAGGCCACCCTGCTTCGTGCCCGCCACCCCCACTGCCTCTTCTCTTCCTGCAGAACCGGGGGCCTGGCTGGCATAAGGCTGGCACCCATTCTTAGCTCAAAACCTCCAGACTGTTTGCAGGGAGAGCCGAGGAGGCCCAGAAGGGTGACCCCCAAAACCAGTCCGATGGGAGTTTTTCCTACATGTTAGAGGGGCATCAGAAATCAGGCAAAGGGGCTTCTGCACCGTAAGTAACGGCGTTTCTTTCTCGCACACGTGTCCTCTGTATTCTCCTTAATCACGGTCTTCCTGGCCAGCTAGGTGCTATCACCTCCAACTTGAAACCGGAGCAACGAATTCAGAGAGGGCAAGTAACTTGCCAAAGGCCACAAGACGAGCAAAATGCAGAGGTGAGGCTCAGAGTCAGGACCACTGGCCTCAACCCCTCCCTTAAGCGTGATTCCGGCACCTTCCTCAAAAAACATTCCCTGGAACACAGCAAGGTGGAGGCTCGGGAGCCAGTTGGTGTGAACCCCAACTACCTGGGTAATTTCTGGAGGGCTACTTGGAAAAAAGAAATCTCTGTGCCTCGGTTTCCTTATCTGTGACACAGGGACAGTTTATGGTGAGGCATAAAGGAGCTCACACACGAGAGGTTTTGCCGCCCAGACTCCCTGTCGCCCCTGCAGGCTCGCGGTGCACATTTGCATATTAAATACCCCGTGGAGGCCAGGAGAATGTTCCCTTTTCAATCCCCAGTGCCCGGCACAGAGGAGGCATGCATTAAATACGTGTCGAGTGAACGCACTGCTGCTCGCCCTGCTCTCCCCACACCGGGATTTCCTTGGCCCGTCCTGAGAGCTGGCCTGCCTTCAAGTCCCGGCTTCCGGTGACAGAACGCACCGCCTTCCCCGGCGAGCCCGCCCTGTTTCAGCCCAGGCTCTAGCGAGGCCCGAGGCATACTGGGGTCGGCCTACCTCCGGCAACCCCTGTGCCACTCGTTCTGCGTCCTGAGTGAGTTACCAGGGTCATGTGCCTAGGACAGGGCCTGGCGCGGGGAAAACACCTCGAACCCATTCGTGATCATCATGCACCTAAATCATTCACCCCTGCTCCCCTCCCCACTGCCCGTGTGTTACTTCAAGCCGGATACTTGGTGATTTTCTTTCCTTGCCCTCCTGGAACCAAATGTCCCACCTGTTGTCCTACTGTTAGAAGCCAGAAGCTACGCACTCACTAGCTACTAACTGTATGGCCTCGGGCACATTGCTTGACCTCCCTGCCTCAGTTTCCCCCGCTGGGAAACGGATGGGGATTACGTGGCATTACATTACTTGGGCAAATACATGCTGTCTATCTCTGGGCCCGCTTCTGAGCCTGAAGACAGGAGCTGCCGGGCCTCCCTTCCCTGAAAAGGCTGCAGGGCCAACCTGGCCAGGAAGACTTGCACCTTGCCTGGCACGGGGCAGGTGCCTATTAGTGGCAGCTTGGCTTGGTCTACGGCACTGGCACCAGACGAGGACTCCGGTGCCTGGGACCAGACTCTGCAGTCACTCTTTCTGCCTTGTTCCCCCAGCGTGGCTTGGCAGGGTTCACACTCCATCAGCGTGTTAATGGGTCACTTTGAAATGACTCTGTGCTGTGTCTCATGCTTCCCCAAGCAAACTGCAAAAGACCCCTGCAGACAGATTCCTGTTTCCTGGTGGTGCGGCAGGGTGCGGGGACACTTGGCAAATGTGTGGCTGGCCCGTGGGGGACTGAGAGTTGGCTCTGGTGCTGAGCTCTTGATGAGACAGAGAAAATTGGATCCCGGCAGAGACTCCCATCAGCCATGGGGACTCACCAGAACAGATTCTCACCCCAGGGTGGCAGCGGGGGATGTATAAAATCTCCAGGGCAGGGGGAGTCGTTTGTAAGAAGCTTCCATGGGATTCTGCTCTGCTTCCTCAGGAGCTGGGGGCCAGACCTGCAGAAGCCTAGGACCTTCAGGAAATGTGACCTGGTGTGCAAACCCTTGGGGAACCGTCCTGCGGGGCAGCGGCAGGGGGAAGCAAATGTTCTGTCCTGGGAAGCCCTGTCCAGCGCGGCCGGTTCCTAGCTGGATGACCTCAGACAAGATATTTCACCTCTTGGAGCCTGTTTGCCTCGCTGTGACTTGGGGATAACACCACCTGCCTGTTGGAGTTGAGGTAAGACTCAAACGAACGAGAGTACGGACGTAAGATAATAATGGAAGTCATGGTCCTAATGATGGCTAATGCCTTCTAAGCATTTACTATGTGCTAGGACATATGGTCCCACACATTTCGCGTGCATTAACTTGCTTCACGTTCACAAAAGCCCCATGAGGTACTTGCTGTAATTATCTCCACTTAACAGATGAAGGAACTGAGACACAGAGAGGGTAAGGAATTTGCCCAGCATCACACCACAACTAGCACAGAGCAGGGCTGGCTTTCAAGGTCAGGTTCATTGGCTCTGGAATGCACGCTCTCATCACAGTGCCACACGGATCTCCCCTCCCACTGCTCTCCCCTCACTGTCTCTGGCCTCCACGCGATTGTCAGGCACAGTCCCGCCTCCGAGCCTTTGCACCTGCTGCTCTCCGCTGTCAGGAACACTCTCCCTCGCTCATTTCCGCTCAGTCTGGACGCCTTCCAACACGCCTCTCCAACATCTTCCTTGCCCTCCTCCCATTTTCTGACCCCACTCCCTGCTTTATCTTTCTCCTTAGCACATACCGCTCTTTTAACATGCTATGTTGTGTTTTATTTTTATCTTGCTTATTGTCTGTGTCTCTTACTAGAATGCACACTCTAAAAGGGGAGGGGTTTTTATTTTTGCCCACTGCTATAGCACCAGCATCTAAAATAGTGTCTGGAAAACAGCAGAGGTGCAAAAAGATTTGTCGCATGAATGAATGTTGGACACCGTTCCAAAACAGGGGAGCTTCACACGATGTACGGAACTATTTGACCCAGATCCTGGGTTCCTGACAGCTGACCAAGGCCTGAGGTTGGCCCGGGTGTCCATAGGGTGTCTGGGTCAGCACAGAGCAGGGTATTCCCTGCTCAAGGAAGGTCCAGGACTGCCCACAGCCCGTGCTAAGGGCTCAGAGCCTCGCTCCCCCACCCCATGCCGCACTGGGGAGCAGGAACACAGAGGAGCGAGGATGGCACGCGTCGGTGTCGGGCGGAGATGCGGCCCACTCAGGGGCCCACACAGACCCCGAGCCCTGCCACCCTGCCACCGCGCCTCCCAAACTCCCATTCTCTTCTCCCCCTTTACCTGCAGCCCCGGCATTCCAGGGGGTCCAGGGGGTCCAGGAACACCCGGGGGACCCTGAGGGAGAGGAGAAGCAATCAGACCCAAAAGAAAGCTCTGCCCCACCGCTGGGGGCAGCGGCATGACGGTGGGCAAGCCACAGGGCGCTGGCGGACAAGTGGAGACACAGAGGAGACAAGCGACACACACCTGCGGGCCCGGCTGCCAGGAGCTGCCCATCCAAAGTCCCGGAGCACCCTGGGTGGGAGTGGGGGTCGCAAAAGAAGGGAGAGGTTATAGGCAACGTTCACACCAAGCGCAGGGCTGCGTGGGGAGGCAGCTGGCTGGGGCGCAAAGCCCTGCGGGGCCCTCGCATGTTGAGCCAACACAGGAAGCCAGGCCTCTCCCCCCCCGGCCGGGGGGAGAGCTCTCAGCATCACTTACCGGCATGCCAGAGAAGATGGGGTCCCCTCGAGAAGGGCAGGAGCACTCCCCTGGCTCGCCCTGAAAAGACAAGAGCCTTTGTCAAAGGGGGGCAAGGATGGGGGACCTTTTGGAAACCAACATCCGGGAGGCAGCACAGGCTCTAGGATAGAGAGGCCAGGGTTTAAATCCAGAATCTGCCTCTTACGACTGTGCCCTTGGGCACCCTGTTCAGCCTCTCAAGCCTCAGTCTCCTCATCTGTAAAATGGGCAGCATAGCACCAAACGCATAGGCCATCAGGAGGATGGAATGGATGAACGCATACAGAGTTCCTGCCCCACGGAAAGCACTCAGCCCTCAAGTTCTAAGCGCTACTGTTATTCCTGTTGGAATAGTAGCAAGGAGACCAGAATGACTCCTCAGCTCCTATCTTCGAGTCCATACATTCCCCCGGGGGGGGGGGGTGCTATAGGGGTTGTTTATTTCTCCACGGTATTGGCCACAGGGCCTGGGGACTTACCTTCTCTCCCTGAGGTCCCTTTTCACCCTGCAGGGAAGAAACACAGTGAGGTGAGTAGATAGGGGTGTGGAGGCGAGACCTGCTGGGGCTTCCTGCCGCCCTGAGGCACTGTACTCACTGGAATCCCTCTGGCTCCTGGAAGTCCTTGCTGCCCATCAGGGCCCTGAGGGGAGAGAGCCCATGGTCAGTGGCGAGCCAGGACAGCAGCCAGCCATGTGGCCCACCGGCAGGGGAGGCCAATGGGACAAGCAGAAGCCTGCACCCCAGTGCCTGTGTCCTAGAGGAGGGGACTCTGGCGTAGGAGACAAGGAGAGAAAGAAGGAGAAAGACTGGCATTTCCTGAGCACCTTCGGGGGGTCAGACACGGGGCCCAGCACCTGTCGGAGAACAGAGTGGGCTCCCCACTCCCATCCCTGCAGGACGGTACCGTTCTGTTTTCCAGGTGAGAAAACTGAGGTTTAAAGAAACTTTGCAATAGACCCACCAGAATCACTGCACCCAGCTATATGCGGCCCAAAGTCCCTGTTCGCGCCCTCTCTCTCCCCCTTTAGTGCTCGCCACACGTTCCATCACAAAGGTCATCTCAGATGACTTAGCAGGAGATGGGAATTTCTGCCCTTAGTTTATCACCAAGGATTTGAAGACTCTGAAAGGCTGTCACTGGCCTAGAGGTCACACAACTTGCACGGTGTGTGGGGCTGGGACTGGGGGGGCCTCCCGGCTGGGGTTCAGCCTGACGGAAGAAGATCTGGAGAAGTCTGCCTGGCTGTTCAGGGGCATTCTGATGGCTGCCTTCCTGTGGGACATGCCACCTTCACACACGGGACTCTCAACTCCACGAGAATCGGGACTGTCTTCACTTTTACCTCTGCCTTTACCCAGGGGCTCCCTGGAACAGCCAGGGACCCTGTGTCTGGGCGACACAGACTGGTTGCATGGATGTGGGCGAGTCCCTGGCCCCTCTGGGCTTCAGGGCACCCTCAAGAGGACCCCATCAGCGATATTGCCACACCGGAACTGGAATTTCTCTAGGGATCCATAAACACAGAAAAGATATCTTTCACTGGGCTGTTTTCAACATTCCCAGAAACCCAAGAGAAATTACACACTTGCCCACGACCCGGCATGGCACAGCCTGGCTGAAAGGTAGCACTGCTTTGATTTAGGCTAGAATCATACCATCTCGTAAAATTCTAGTGGGTTCATGTGGAGTAGACGCTGACTATTATACAGGTATTTGATGAATGAAAATAAGGAAAGGCATTTATTATTACTTAATCTATGCAATTTGTTCAATAGGCACATCTTTTAAAACATGGGAACGAGGGGCGCCTGGGTGGCTCAGTCAGTTCAGCGTCCGACTTCAGCTCAGGTCGTGATCTCATGGTTCGTGAGTTCGAGCCCCGCATCGGGCTCTGGGCTGACAGCTCGGAGCCTGGATCCTGCCTCGAATTCTGTGTCTCCCTCTTTCTCTGCTCACACTCTCTCTCTCTCTCTCTCTCTCTCTCTCTCTCAGAAATAAATAAGCATTAAAAAAATAAATAAATAAAACATGGGAATCGTGGGTGGGACAGGAATAAAGAGAGGTCTTTGAGGGTAATGAGGTTGGTCTAGATAGATCTGTGCTGGCCAGTATGGTAGCCAATAGCCGCATGTGCTTATTTAAAATTTAAATGAATTGAAATGAAATGAAATGTAAAATTTAACTCCTCGGTCACACTAGCCACATTTCGAGCGCTTGAAAACCACGTGGCTACCGGCTACCCTCTCGGGCAGAGCAGAATAGAACACTTCTATCATTGTGGACAGCTCCATGGGGCAGCACCCATTTAGATGAGCCCCCAAGGACCAGGCTTTGAAGTGGGGTGGGTGAGTTAACATATGGGCTTTGAGTCAGACAGACCTGGGTTCAAGTCCTGACTCTGCCTGCTCATTCTCTGGCCTTCCGGGGGACAATGATAGCCAGTCCCTTATAGGGCTGTTGTGAGGTTTAAGTGAATCTCTGTTGCTTTAGAGCTCAGCACAAGGCCTCAGCACAGTCACTGCTCCAGAAATGGTGGTGATCAGTGATGTCATTCAGGTGCCCTCCCCTCCAGACAGTGTGGCTTTCCTTCTCGGAGGCTGGGCCTCTCTCCTCCCCTTCCCCACGCTGTGGGGCCCGGTCAGTCAGCCCTGTGCCCTCTTCCCAGCAGCACCAGCCCGGCCCCAACAGGGCCTCCAGCACAGAGCACAGACAGGACCCTTACCGGAGGCCCAGAGACACTGGCACCAGGGGGCCCCATCGGCCCGGCAGCTCCTTTCAGCCCCGGAGACCCCTGCAGAAGAGAGAGCACAGAGGCTAACGGCGTCAATCGGGCAGGTGAGACGCATCAGACCAGGTGTTGGGTGGCCCACCGTTGGGCATCACTCACTCCCATGTCCCCGTCCCCCCTGCCAGGGCACTCAGAAGCACCGCAGGTCTAGCGCCCTACGAAGCAGAGGCTCACCTTGGCACCTTTCTCTCCGGTGGGGCCAGGTGGTCCCCGAGGTCCCGGAAGCCCCTGCAGACAGAAGGAAGCACAGTTCCTTAACCCCTGGCCCGAAGTGGCCCCTTCCCCCGCCAGACTCCTCTAGGCCAAAAGCAGACGTACCTGAATGCCAGGCAAACCCTGAACTCCAGGTTCCCCCTGCAATTTAGAAAAGACAGACTGGGCCACAGGCCCTGCCCCACTGGCAGACCTGGTCTGGGGTGGGGTATCTGCCAGCCCAAATTCAAGAGAGCTCCCCGGCAAGACCGTGAGGGTCAGAGAGGCGGGGGTCAAAGCCAAGGTCCCCCGCAGGAGTGATGACAGCCCAGGGCTACAGCCCAGTTCTTCTTCCCAAAGCTGTGCCCTTGAGCACTGGAGGCCAGGCAGAGCCCCATAGTTTTGGGGACAGATAGGCGTGGGCAGATGGTTAATAGAAGTATTGGGAAGCTGGGGGCAGGCAGGCCAAGGGAAGGCTAGAGACTCACCTGCGGCCCCTGGATTCCCCTTCCCGGAGGTCCAGGCTCTCCCTGAAGAGACAGAAGGACAAACCTTGGCTTGGTATTCCCCCCTCACCCAATAGCCTCTTCCCCAGCCTCTTCTCCCTTACCCCCGCACCTCCACCTTCTCCCTTCTCTGGGGTTGATCTTCCCCACTCCAGGCCCATGCCCCCCACCGCCAACCCTCACCACACATACCTGCAGCCCAGGCTCCCCATACACACACCTACCTGGGTGCCCTTCAGTCCTGGGGGCCCTTGAACTCCAGGTAGACCAGGCTGGCCCTAAAAGATACAGGTGGCCCATGGGTCCCACAGGGAAAAGGGTGCAGGTGGGAGAGAAGGCAAAGCTCAGGCAGGGAAAGACCAGAGGGCAGGTAGCCAGAACTCACCGGTTTCCCAGGCCGGCCCACACCTTCTGGGCCCGGCTCTCCTTTGGGGCCCGGCTTCCCAGGCAGTGCTGCCGTGCTCGGCACCGCCCCCTGCAGGCTGGGGCAGGCAGTGCAGCCATCACCCTGGTCAGAGAGAGGCGCAGCCAGCGGTCCTTGAGCCAGGGCTGACAGGCAGGCCAGGAAGAGGCACCGGAAAGGGGGGGGGGAGGTCCCTGCGCTCCTCTGAGAGCTCTGCCCCTCCACTGCCCCCACCTCGGTCTGGGAAATCAAAACACGCCCCGACCCTCCCTGCTCTTCCCCTCCCTGCCTTGCAGAAGCCTGACTCCGCAGTCCTTCACCTCATTAGCTCTCAGCCCCATTTCTTTTTGTCCGGGCAACAAAGTCCCCCCTACCCGACTGACCTTTTCTCCTTTCGGGCCCGTGGGGCCCCGCACGCCAGGCTCTCCCGACAGTCCCGGCCGCCCCGTGGTGCCTGGCACTCCAGGATCTCCAGGGTTCCCAGCATCACCCTGTAAAGAGCAGGCTTCAAGGAGGGCAGAGGTGGCCCAGCTGGGGGCAGACTGCCTCTTGGGAACTAAAGGCACTCAGAGCCCTTTGCTGGGGCCTGGGGGCTGCCCAGGGAGTGGAGAGCGGGCACAGGGCGATCAGGAAAAGGAGGTGGAAAGCGCCTCAGAGAGGCGGTGCCCACCCATGCCCACGAGGCTCTCTCACCTTGTTCCCCTTCGGTCCACGCTCTCCAGCCTTGCCCTGGGGAGAAAGCATTTCTAGTACCCACTCACTCATAGCGGACACCCCTAAGCGTCTGGCACCGTGTTAGACCCAGGGAACTCAACAGGGCACAAAACAGTCCAAAATCTCTTCTCTCGTCCTAGCGAAGCAATGCTGGATAGATTAAGAGAGGAGCCGAGCCAGAGTCCTGTCTGGGTGACCCCCGGCAAGCTGCCTAACCTCTCTGTGACTCGGTTTCCTTACCTGTCAATGGGAATGCTAAGAATGGCGTTGGCTTCTACCCTGTAGAGTCCTTGTGACATTAGACGAGCTAACGTGTGTGAAGCAGTGTGTGGCACCCAGCATACGCTATGGCAGTGCTCGCTGTGACCAGTAGAGCGAGGACAATAATAATCAGTCCCGTGGTAACCATGGGTCATCCTGAGCACCGCAAAGTGCTTCACACACGCGATTCCTAGGCCCTAGGTGTTGGTGATTGCAACACCACCACGCAGAGGAAACAGAGGCACAGAGAGAACAGTAACGTGTTCAAGTCAAAGCGTGAGTGAAAGGCAGAGCTAGAATCTGAACCCAGGCCCGCCTGGTCCCGAGTTGGTGCTCTTTCTTTCGTAGGCCCTGCCAGGCCGGGTCCCAGGATGAAGGGCTGAGGCATCCTCTGGGGACAGAAGCACCGACCCTTCCATCGACTCCCACCTACTCCCCACCATCCAGGGAGCCAAAAGACCTGGGCAGGGTTCGTCCCTTCCTTTGTGCCTCTCCTGCAGCAACCTGGGAGCTCACCTGTTTCCCTGGCAAGCCAAAGCCCGGGGGCCCAGGCTCTCCCTTCTCTCCAGGAGGGCCAGGCAAGGCCACCGCGTAGCTGTCCCCATCCTGAGGCTCGGACAGGGCTGGGCATGGCTCACAAGGCTCCCCCTGCCAAGTGATGACACAGGGTTGGGGGATACCAGGCCGGGCCTGGGATCGGGGGCTGGGGAACGGAGCCGGGCCTGACACAGCGTCCCTGCTGGGCGAGAGATATCTCAGGAGAGATCGCGGGAGGACAGGCAAGAAATGAAGGTGGGGGCCAAGTCATCAAGGGTCTTGAATGCCATGCTAAGGAGTAAGATGTTACCCTCAGGCAGTGGGGAGCCTTGTGGGGATTGAATTAGAGCAAGATAAGTGTGTGTTTAGGAAGTTCACCCTGGCTGCAGAGGGGAGAGTGTCGCCAGACTCACCTTCTCCCCTTTGATGCCTGTGGATCCCACTGGCCCTGGTGGACCCTGTGTGATTAAAAAAAAAAAAAAAGAGGCCACGTGTGAGGCCCAGCACCTGCCTGGGCTATGCTGGGGCACAGTCCACGTCTGTCGTCCCCCCCCCAGTAGTAGGTAGCACCTCCCGTCTTGCCCTTTTCCCAAGAGCTGTTGTTTCTAGAGCACTTACCGGCCGGCCAGCTGGCCCTGCCTCCCCAAAATTACCCTGTGCAAAGCAGAGAGCAAAGGGTCAAAGAGAGGGTGCTGAGTCAGTCCCCAGCCACAAACCACAAAAGTTGCCTCTTAGGACGTCTAGACTACCTCTCTCATCTCCTGGCTAGGGAAACTGAGACCAGGGATTTCCCCAAGGTCCCCAGAAGAGTCTGTGGCATGTTCCCCAGGCTCACTTCACAGAATCCTAGCCCCGCACGCAGCCCTCACCCAGCACACGAAGATCATTAGCTCATTCATTTGTTCACTGGATGCCTACACGGCTGTGCCCCGAGCAAGGTGCTGGTGGGTCGCAGTGAACAGCACGCCCAAACACCTTGTGCAATTTACACACTTGTGGGGGACAAGAAGTAGTTTTTAAGTCACGGTAAGTGTAAACAGCCAGGAGGGCTATGAAGGGCACAGACACAAGGGAGGCCATTTTGGACAGGGTGGTCGGAGAAGTGTTGACCACAATTATTATCAGAAAGACGAGAAGAAGGCCATCCAGCAAAAGAATAGGGGGAGGGGGGAAGAGAGGGAGAACGTACGAGATGGTGGGAGCCACGAGTACAGAATCTAAGAGGTGGGGACATTCCTGGTTCCAGAGCGGAAGGAGGCCAGCACATCCACAGCCCCGGAAACGGAAAAGGAAACGGAGGAGAGGAGAGCCGGAAGAACCGGAAAGGCAGGCAGGGTCCGGCCAGGGTCTTGTTAAGCATAGCAGGACTTTGCTACAGAGTCAATCATGAAGGATTTTAAGCAGGGAAATAATGAAACCCGAGTTCTTTTTGCAAGGGCACGTTATGTTAGCTGCTGGGTGGCAAACGGGCTGTGGATGAGCTACGGTGGCCACAGGCAGGCCAGACTGGGGGGCTGCCGCCAGAGTCCAGGTGAGACTGGTCGGGACTCAGATGGCGGTGGCGCTCACAGAGGTGGAGAGGAGCGGGGGAAGCTGACAGAGATGCCTGTTGGCAGGACTCGGGGAGATGACGTGGGGGAAGGCAGGGATCCAGGCTGCTGCAGGTTTGGGATCTGAGGAGCCGGGGACGTGCCATTTACTGGGACAGAGAAATCTAGAAGAGGAGGCAGCTGTGAAGTGAGGGTACAGGGGCCCCGTCTTGAGAAATGACGGGTGTGGTTTGCCTGGCAGAGCAGAGTCCGAACATATATTTTGGTATTTCTCACGCTTGGACACGCATCCACCCGTGGAAGCCCTCATTTGGGTAACACCGCATTGTAAGTTCAACGCTGTCATTTGTCCCCAACACAATCATAAATACAAATGTGAACACGGGCACTGAAATCGAGTAACCCAGCCGAGCGGCGAAGATTACAGACTCCCAGTTCTACACCCGAACACCCATGTGACCTTGGGTAACTGACTTGGCCTTCTATGCCTCTGATTCTTCATCCGTAAAATGACAATAATGGAGTAGCTCCCCCCAAAGGTTTTAGGGGGATGAAACAAGTTAATACGTGCCTAAGCACTTGGAACGGTGCCCGGCACATCGTAAGTGGCAAAGGAGAGGCAAATATCGTTATTTTATTAAAAGGTAGTCTTAAACGTGCTTAGTTGTTTTAGATTATCAATAAAATAAACACACGGCACTAAGGAGTTCTCTTGGAGAAGGCAAGGGCTCTTCCAAATAAGCTCATTGACTCCAGTCTGCAAAGCGCGGATGAATTTATTTCACTGTGGGTTTACAGTTTGCTCTCTCGTCTGTATCGTCCCTATTCCCTGCCTCCCTGCCAAGAAACCGTGGCGTCACTGACAGCTAACCCAGAGCTCACCTTCTCTCCTTTCAGCCCTGTTGGCCCTGGAGCCCCAACTTTCCCCTGAAAAACAACCAAGTCACAGTTAGAGCACCTTCCCACTCCCACCCCTGCAAAACCCCATGGTTCCAGGGTCCCCCCAGAAAGAGAAAGGCCAGCTTGGAATTACGAATGCCACAACTCCAGCGGTAGCCGGGCACTTGGAGATTCTAAGAGGGAACTCCGGGGCAAGCAACCCGGGGGGGCATAGGGGTGGAGGGAGAGACCAGGCTGCAGGCCTGGGACACGTGCCTCAGGGCCTCCTTCCTGGTCTCTGCCTTGAGACTCGGGGGCTGTGGGGCCAGGGAAGCCACCAGTGTGGCAAAGATGGGTTGGTCACTCACCGGAAGGCCGGGCAAACCGAAGCCAGGGAGGCCCATGTCTCCTTTGGTCCCTGTAGAGGGCCCAAGATGCTGGGCCCCTACCGCTAAGCTGCAGGACAAGCAGGAGTCCCCCTGGGGAAGGAAGTGAAAGAATTGGAAAGGCTCCCAGGAGTCAGAGGGGGGCAGCCAGGGGACCAGTGTTCCCTTACCTTCTCTCCTTTGGGACCTTGGATGCCAGGGTCTCCCTGCAGGGGAAAAAGGTTTATTGGCTGAGACTGGGCACGTCGGGGCACCCCAAACTTCCTAGCCATATGCGAGGACAGCAATGGTACATACCACAAACCCTTCAAATACCCAAGGGTCCTGTGGGGTTCAAGATTAGCACCCAGAGCCGGGGCTCATCAACCCATGTAATAGATGGAGGAAATCAGGCCAGGCTAAGCTACCTCACTGGAAAGTTCCTGTACCTACCCTATCACCTTTCCATCCAGCAGATCTCAGGCCCTCCTGAAAGAAAGTGTCAGTGAGGGAGTGGGGTGGGGAGTCAAGGCCAGGACCCGAACCCGCCCCAGCCCACTCCCTTCCTCCACCCCCAACCAATCCCCAATCGCCAGGAGGAGGGCCAGCCTCACTCACTATAAGGGTGGGCTCCACCCCAGCTTGCCCAAAGGGCATCTTAGAGCCTCCTCAAGAACCCTAGGAGGTAGCTGTGGAGACGTGGGTGACTTTCTAGCCCAGCCCTAAACTCTATGGTTCAGCCCCCCTACCCTCAAGCTGAGAGCAGGGACCCTCTGCCCACAATCTCTCTATGGCCAAGAGATGTACCCAGTCCCTCTGCCAAGTACCCAACTCCTCTTCACAACCACGCCTGCAGGTTTTTGTGGTGCCCCTCAATGGCGCCCCTCCTTGGGCACTCACCTTGGCTGGTGCAGGATCACCTGGTTCCCCCTTGGGCCCTGGTTTTCCAGGGAGCCCTACGAAACTCTGGAACCCTTCAGGCAGCGTTGGGCACACTTCACAGGGGTCACCCTAACAGAAGGGAGAGACCGTGAGCAGACAAGTTGAGGCCGAGACCCCGAGGAAGACAAGGAGCCCTAGACATTGGATGTGCCGGCACCCTACCCCCAACATCAAGGTGGACAGTGGGATCACTGGAGGGGCCTTCTGTTCAACTGACTCATTCACTCCACTTACGGTTCCTGGACATCACAAAACGATATCCTCACAATAAGCCACGAGAAGCCACTGTGTCCCATTTACAGATGTGGAAACTTAGGCGCAGAGGAGCTAACTGACTTGCCACATTCATAAACCATGTGAGCGGCCGAGGCAGGATTCAAACCCTGCTGTCTAACTCCCAAGCCAGGCTCTTGATTCAGTAATTATGCACACACCGTAGGAACAAAGATGGGGTCTGCTAGAGAAGGTCCAGTAGCCCTGATGCTCAGAGTGTCGCCTTCAGAGAGGAGATCCCACTCCCACCATACCCTGGTGCAACCCGGCCTGGGACTCACCTTCTCTCCCTTCAGCCCCGGCACCCCTGGCTTCCCCTGTTGGAGACGAAGCAGTGAACATCAGTGCCGGGCAGAGAGACTGATAGGCCAAGAGAGGGCCCCCCTCTCTCTGGAGGCCTTGGTAGAGCAGCCCTGGGCATGGTGGGCAACAGCACCCCTTCCCCACCGGACTGGGCTTACTTACAGGTTTCCCACCGGGACCTTCCTTTCCTGGCACCCCCGCGCTGCCCTGCGGTCAGAAGAAGTATTAAGGGGGAGGCTCCTGGCCATGACCTCAGCCCATTCACCCCTCCCCCACTTAGTCCTTTCTCAGACTCCCTCTGTATACCCCTGTATACCCCTTCCCTGGTACAGCAGGTCAAGAGGAATCTAGGTGACGCCAGAGGAACCATAGCAGACAAGACAGTCAGACGTTTCCAGGGCACAAGATCCTAAAATAAGCCCGGGCCTTCTAGTTAAGGCCTCTCTGGTCATTACTAGACTTAGGCCTATCTGTCCCCATGTCTGGAACCCAGGCCAGGGCTCCCATGTCAGCAAGCACTGGGATGGGGACACTCCCCACCGAGGGGCCTGGGATGGGGACACTCCCCACCGAGGGGCCTGGTTGAGTTGAGCCAGCCTCAGCTGAACGCCTGGCTCCTGCCCCCCATGGATGCCTGCTGCCCCTGGACCGCTCTCCTCTCTCCTTCCATCATGCAGGGAGCTCCCCCAAGCGCCCCTGACCCTGCCTGTGCTTACCTTGTCTCCCTTAGGGCCTGGCGGGCCACCCGGGTCCCCCTGAGGGCAGAAAGAGCATCAGCCAGAGGCTTCCTAGGGAGCCCCCACATCACAGTAAGACCAACGCTAGCCCCCTCCTTTCAACCAGGACCCCCAGACCGAGCCTTATCTCCCCAGCCCTGGCCAGGCAGCAGAAGGGTCTCCGAGGAAAGAATAGCAGAAGGGGCAGGAAGTACTCACCGGGGTCCCAGGAAGTCCTATCCCAGGGGCCCCAGGGAGGCCAGGGGGCCCAGGCTCTCCTGCCAGTCCCTCAGGCCCAACAAAGCCAGGGTCTCCCTGGCACAGACACAAGGCAGGTATGAGAGAGTCGCCGCCCCAGCCCCACCTCCCACTCTCCATCGCACAGATACCCACAACTCACCTTCTGCCCTTTGGGTCCCATGACGCAGATCTCCCCTGGCCGGCCCTGTGGGGTCGGGGAAGGTGGAAGAAAAGCCTGAGGCCCTGAGGCAGCAGCCCTGCTGAGAAGAGGCCACACCTACCTGCCCACCCTCAGTGCCCCTCTCCAAAGCCAGACTCCATCCCTGTGTCCCAGGGTCATCAGAGGTCAACCTCTGGGCATTAGAGATCAGGGGCTGTTAGGCTGGGAGCCAGGGCTCCTGGGTTCAGGTCCTTTTCTGTCCCCTCTTTGCTCTGCTTCCTGGGGCACAGCCTCCCCCTTTCTGGGGAGCAAGGCTAGCAGGCTGGGTTCTGATGGCAAAATCCAGCATTTCACTGAGAGACACGGGGTTGTGGTGAGGAAGGGTCCCCAGCATCGTACGTCTCGGCCTGGCTTTCCCGGCGAGCCCTTAACGCCTCCGTCTCCCTTCTCGCCTTTCTGGCCCTAGGGAAGGAAAAGGCAAAGTGACTGGGGTTGAAAGAAGGGGCCAGAAGAACCAGAGCAGCTCTAGCTGGAGGAAGGACAGTTGCCTTCTAGACCCCTGGTCTCTGCCTCCCCCGAGACGGAATGGCTTCAGTCACTACAGGAAAGTAGACGACAGAAAGAACTTTCGAACCAGCCAGGCCACTCTCGGGGAGTCTATGGCATTGCCCTCTGGGTCTGGTGGGAACTTGGACAGGACAGGGTGACTGGGAGGGAGAGTGAGTAGTGCCAGCTCTGTGCCTTCCATAGGGATGGTGGCCTTCTTCCTCTGGGAAGATTCCAGACATCTCTTTCCTCAAGTCTACAAGGCCCACGCACCTCCTTGCCACCCACCCCTCCAAATCCACGCCCATTACCTTCTGGCCCGTAGAGCCCGGAAGTCCTGAGGGTCCCTGAGATAAGGCGGGGACACAAAAGAACGGGTGAGGGAAGGCGGGCGAGGCTGGGCCAGAACCCCACCGCCCTGCCCTATCCCTGGTCCCACACTCACCAAGGCTCCTGACTCTCCCTTCTCTCCCTTCGGGCCTTCTGCACACTGAGCAGGGAGATAAGGCGTTGAGAGGGTCCCGGGGTCACCCTGTGGCCTTCCCCGGGGGCTGACCCCATAGTGGTCTTGAAGTAGGCCTTGCCTCCAGGTCTTACCTGAAGCGGGGCATCCGGGGAGATCCGGACACAGTCACTGCCCTGTGGGTAGGGAACAAGGGATCAGGGGTGGGACCCTGTTCTGAGAAGGTTGGGCTCAAGAATCCCGCAGTCCCAGCAGTCACTCTCTAAGGACCCCTAAAAACTAGACGTTTCCCCATACTAACTCCTAGAAAGACCCTACCCCTCCGCCCCCGTGTTCACACGCCAGCCCAGCCTCAGGGCACGGCCGGGGAGGGCCCCGCGGTGGGCCCGGCTGGGGCACTTACCCGGGCTCCCTTCTCTCCCTTGGGGCCTGATGGGCCAGGAAGGCCTCGCTCACCTCTCCCTCCCTGTGGACGAGATCAAATCGGGGGCTGGGACCAGAGGGACCACACGGGAGCCTTGAGGAAGCTCTCCCAGTCTGAATTCTCTACACATCGACCACACAAGGGTGTTTAAGTGAGCACACTAGCCCCCAACCCCCAACCGTGCACGCAGCATATGGATTCCATATGCATTCGTCCATATGGCCCTCCCACCCCAAGAGGCTATATTTGGCAAATCTAGAGTCTCACACAGAGGGTACTCCCCCCACGCCCCTACTCAAGCACGCAAGCTCGCACGCAGCCCGCCCGGGGCCACATGGACGCATGTGCGTGGACACGCACACGTAGAATGACAGAGCCGGTGATGGCGAGAGTCAGGCCCCCTCGGTTCAAATCCTGCCCCCGCCACCTACTGGCACGTGACTCAGGGCAAGTCGCAAGTCACCTCTCTGAGCCTTAGGGTCTTTAACGACAAAAAGGGATTCAGGGGGCCGTGGCAAGGACGGAACATGACGCCACAGGCCAGGTGCTCAGCGCGGGGCCTGGCACTCACTGGGCCCCCACACGAAGGCGGCCCCCGGAAGTGGTGCTACATACTCTCCGGCTCCCACCAGCACGCTGTCGCACCTTCACGCGTGCACGGCCTGTCCCGTCGCTCACAAGCCGCACGGGGCTGTCGGGCCCACGGGCACACGGGCTCGCTCTCCCCATCACAGCGGGCCACGCACAGGAGAACATGTGTCCCAGGAAGCACGTCGCCAGACCCCCACACGATCACTCTGACACCCCCAGTCCCACACAGGGGCACAGCTGGGTCTCACTCAGTGTTTTCTGAAGCAAAATGATAGGACCTGTCCCCCCTGGATGCTTGAGGAGGCAGGAAGGCAACACGTGCACAAGTGAGGCCCAAAGCCCGATGCCAGGAGGAGCCAGAAAAGGGGAGCTCATCACATCCTTACACACGTGCACAACCCCCTACTCTCTCCAACACACACACACACACACCCACACACACACACTCACCTCCCACACACATAGGGTTGGGTAGCCCTAATATAAACACACAGCCACAGGGTCACATGCTGTGAGACAGGCTGGGACTGACTGCCAAAGAGGGCAAGAGTGTCCTGTTCTCCATCTTGGACTCACCTTGGGTCCAGAAGGACCAGTTGTGACCTGGATGGGGGGGTGGGGAGGCAAAGAGAACATTATACCGCAGCGATGGAAAGAACACCGAGGGCACAGAGAAGGCAAGCAATTAAGCCAGGGCCACACAGCATTGTGGCTGCACCAACAACAGCCTGAATTCCAGCCCCTGCTCTGCCTCCCAGGCCAAGCACCACACCGACTTTATATCCCAAGGCTGTCAGACTTGCAGAGGGGTCTAACCTACCTTCTCTAAACCGCCTGACTTTGGCTAGCTCCACCCCCTAGTTGTTAGGATTGCACCGCTGCGCGGTTGCCATGGTAACTCCTGCATACCTGGGGACCATCAGCCTCACCAGATTTGGTGGGGGGCTAGATGGAAAGAAGGCCAGGCAGCAGAGGGGGTACTTCCTGATGTCCCCCGAGGTCAGGGGGCTTGGAGCCAAGGGCAGCCGGGATTATGCCATTCGTGGACCAACGTGGTACGTCAATTCAGGATGTCAGGCCGTGGGAAAGTAATGACTCACGCTACCCACAGAGGAAGCACAGTTGGGTACCAGCTGTGCTCTCACTGAGCCCCTCTCCCTTGTCTTTCTAGACCCCCAGAGGGAGGCTGGACCAGAGCCAGCTGGAGAGGGATAGGAGGGGGGTCCGGAGTCAACATGTGTTTGGGCACCAGTGCTGGGCTGTGTCACCCTGAGTCAGCCTTCCCCTTCTCGAGGCCTCCAGGGTGATGTGGGAGGCCTTCAAGCAGAACAGCCCTGAGTCTTCGTGGGGGAACGGAAAGCTGGGATCATCAACTAAGGTCCTGATCCCACCAGTCACCACCCTGTCCCCAGTGCATTGCCCAGAACACAAGCCGTGAGGCTTCCTTCCGTGCAGCCCTTGGTGGGGCTGGGGTGGGCGTCAAGGCCAGCTCTGGGGGATGGGCAGGGAGGCGGTGTGATAAGAGCACAAAGACCCCCTTGTGCTTACCAGGCCAACCTCTAACCCACTCCCAGCCCCCGCCCACCCCACCCTGCACACGCTCTATTCACTCACATTGCTCTCCCGGGTACCATGGACGCAGGGTGGGCACTGCAAGGGAAGAATGGGCCAGGAGGTCAGTTCTGAGAGCCTGGGACCAGCCCTCACCACCCCATTCCCCCGCTCACACACAGCGAGCACACAGAACATCACGTGTGTCCTGTGTGAAGTCCAAGGGAGCAGGAAGATGGGAATCCTACCAAACAAGCCTCATCTCCCAACTCTCAGCAACCCAGAGCCATTTCTCACCGTAGCCCAGAAAGGAAGAGCAGTGCAATCTGGGTCACACCGCATGTGGGGGGCAGGGTGAGGCCCAGGATCTGGGGTCCCGTAGCCAAGGCCCGGACTCTTCCCGCGATGCATATGGCCGCTTGCTGCCCACACAGCAGGAGTGTCCAGGACTAAGCCCACCCCCCACCCACCCACCCACCCAAGGAGAGAGGCAGCAGGTGGACAGGGCCCAGCGTTGAGCCCCGAAGGAATGCTGGGAGCTATGTAGTCCTCCCAAACCCCTACGCCCAGCCTCCAGTGCCCCAGAGCCTTGTCCAAAGGGTTCATGTTGGCACCTCCTCTTTGCCAGTCTAGATGGGAGGCTTACCTCATCGGCCGCTGTCTCCTGACGGGCCTGGGAAGAGGGAGGGCATGGTAATGGGCAGGAAGCAGAGGGTACGAAGCACTGCTTCCAACACTCCTACCCAAGAACTGCCAGGAGCGGGTGCCCTACACAGTGCCAGTTACTGTCTGTCTCGCCCCCTGTCATCCTTCCTTCCCAGAGCTGGCTCCTATACATCCTAAGCTCTGTCCAGGAGTGGGGGCAGGTGGAAAGAATGTGGGAGTAGAGTGGCTTAGTCAAGGGGTTTACAGAGGGCGCGGAGAGCAGACCGAGGACACCGTGAACTCCTCCCCCTATACCCACTGTCTCTACCTTTGTTCCCCTTTCTGCCTTCTGGCTGATGCTTCCTGTCAGCTGGGCATCCACCTGGGCAGAGAGAGCAAACAGGAACTGTTGAAGAGGGGGCAGCGCAGGGGCCCATGCTGGAAAGGGGCACCCAGGTAGGGGCATGGACCCCAGGTACCCCCTCAGCGGGCACATCCCAAGGCATCAAGAGCCTGCTCAGGCCCCTGGCACTCCCACAGGCCCCCCCCTTCTTTTCCCCCCACCCACGTGATGTCGGAGAAAACAAGACCATGAATCAATGGGATCCTGTGTTCCTGCAGCCAAAGGCTGGGCACGATGCCCAGCGGGCAGGGAGGCTGCCCAGCCTGGGGGTGGGGCTAAGGGAGGAACTGGGCTTCCCTGCCACCCTAAAGAACCCGAGAGTGGTAGGGCAGCTGGCCATGGTGCTGGGGTGTAGAACCAGCCTGGCAGTGGCTGGGGCTGGGCCCAGGACAGCGAGCAAGCCCCGAGGGAAGCAGTATGGCCGGGCCTCTGATCCCGGGTACCCCTGTCCTGGAGAAACTGCCCCTGGGTGCAAGCCTGGTCCTGACCTCACCAGAAGGGTCTGGGATGGCATCAGTGAGGGGTTGGGTAGTGGCAGAGCTAGATGGATACATCCCTCAGTGCCAAAAGGCGGGTAGGCACAAGTTCACGCAGTGGGCTCTCTGCTTCCTTGAATCCTATAGGGGTAGTTCATAGATAGGCGGGACTTCCGGTGCCCTCCCTACTCTGGGAACAACTGAACCCAGTGCTGGACCTCAGTCGGGTCAGGGGAGGAGAGTCCCACTTGTACCTACCTGTGGTAGGTGCCACAGGTACCTGTCCACCTACCTTGCTGTTTTGAGGCTCCTCCAGGCAGAAGCAGCGAGTGTAGACCTTGCCTTCGGTCTGTGGATTGATCTCAATGAGCTCATTGCTCTGGGTATCCCGGCGGGCCTTGGAGGTCTCTGGGGGACACTGGCCAGCACAGGGGAAGGGCTGGGGTCAGTACAGAAGTCAGATTGCCCCTCACCCTCTCATCCCAAGATTTCAACGCATCCCCTCGCTGGTTCCCCATCTGTAGCACACTAGCCCCTGGGAAGTGCCCCAAACCCTCCCAGCTGGGCTGGAGCTGGGCCACTCACCCCTCCGGGTAAAATCTCACAGCATCCCTCCTCCAGCACAAGCTCTGGGTCGCAGTAGATGTGTGCCTGCTGAAGGTCAAACTGCAGGGGACACACAAGTCAGTTTCACTTCATTTTACCAAATAGCTCAGTGTCCTGGCTGCCAGGGAGGCACAGAGATGGCTCCACCCCAGGATTAGCCCTCAGAGACCTTCCGGTCTCACCTGGGGAGACCATCAAGAATATGGCGGTCACCAAAAGCAAAACGGAACCGCACACGCAGGAAAGAGGGAGAGGAAGGAGGAAAGTTCACTTTGGCCCAGAGGAACAAGGCGGAGGAGGTTCCGTTTAAGCTGGGCCTTGAAGGACCAGTAGATATTCCGCAGATGGGTCTGCACGGAAAAGCATTCCAGGGGGAGGTGACAGCAAAGACAAAGATGTGGGGGTGGGGAAGTAATAGGTGAGATGTCCAGCTAGGAAGGAACTGACCAGAGCAAACAGTATGGAGAGATGTAAAGGAAGATAATACCATAGACATTTCTAGGGACCAGATCATGAAGGGCCTTGCATGCAAGGTTAATATGTTTAGGCTGCATCTGGAGGGCAGTGGGGAACCACGAGAGGATTCTGAGCAAGGGAAGGACCTGGCCAGATGCAGATTTCCGGGAGCTCACTCAGGCTCCCAGAAGGCGGGAGCAGAGGCCAGAGCCCGACCTCGCACTCACCGAAACGGGTTTCCCCTGCTCGGCATCCAAGCCCAGAAAGACATGGCCCACAGGCCGCATGGGTCGCCGGGGCCCCAGAGGCCGAGAGGAGGCTGACGTGCAGTCCACATGCACGGAGGCCACGCGTCCAGCCACACTCAGCACCAGCTTGTGCCAGCGCAGGTCAAAGAGCTGGGGCACCGGGAAGATGCAGGACACAAAGTCACCATCTTGGCCGCGGGCCCGGAGTTCCAGGCTCCGCTCTTGGCTGTTGACTTCCAGGGAAATCTGTGCGGAATTGAACAAGGAAAGGACAGAGAATCAGAGCCCCAGAGCCCCCAGTATGGCAAAGTTCAGGGCCCTCGAGGTCATTTCACAGGAGGGGAAACTGAAGCCCAGAGAGAGAAGGAAGCTGGTGGGGGTCACAGAGCAGTTCGCCCTGAAAGAAAGGCATAGGTGTCGCTGGGGCAGGGCTAGCCTGGAGGGTGGGCACCGGGATGGAGCAGAGAGGCCCCAGAATTCACAAGCTGGGTCAGAGGCTGGGCCGGACTGGCATGCTAGATGCCCCAAGATCCATGGGGGGGGCGGGGCGGGGGGTCCGGCTCACCTGTGGGTACCCGTCTCCATCGGTCACTTGAAATAAATACCACGTGTTCTGGCGGGTGTGTTTCTTCAGCAATAGTGTCAGCACCAGGGCAAACTCATCAGGGAGGCCCCGAGGGAATACTCGTCTGGGGGTAGAACAGGGAGGGGACCCTGAGGCTCAGGTGAGAGGCCAGCTGCTGCCCACCCTGGGCCCTCAGGACCGCCGAACCTGCGTGGGACACGCACCGGCCCCCTCCTCCAAACCGACACAGCCATGGGCCTGTCACTCGACCGACAGCTATTGGGTGCCTACTATGTGCCAGGTGGGTCTGGCTGCCGGGGATAACAGGGGTGAAAACACAGAGAAGGTGCCTGCCCTCGTGGAGCCTTCAAGTCTGATGACGGGGTGGGGAGAGGTAGGGCCCTAAACACGGCCTCCCCAGGATGGCCATGTCACCATTTCATTACAGTTGTACTTAAGTTCTTCCAAAGAATCCAGGATGCCCTGGAATCCAGAATAACCGGGGCTGGCCTAGGAGAAGAGGTTTTGGAGAAAGCTAAAAAGCATGCAGCCCGACGAGAGCAGGAAGAAAGAAAGAGGGCCATTTTGGAAGATAAGGCTGGAGAGGGAAGGAGGGGCCAGACCTCCCTGAGACTTGTAGGAATTTGAACTTCACATGTGGGCACATGTAAGTGTGTGTGGGCATACACACACACACACACACACACACACACACACACAGCTCTTGCCAGGTTCCCACACACATCCTGGAGTCCTCACAGTGCCCTTAGGGTACAGACCTGTCCCCCGACTGCTAGCCAGAAAGAGGGGAGGGACAGAGGAGAGGGTGGGCCTGCCAGGCATCTCCTCTGTGCCTATCCTGTAAGCCCCCGGGGGTGGAGACCAGGTCGACCCCTGGCAAAGGGTGGGATAAAATGACCCACAGGGGCCTCTGGGTTCAGGCCCCCACGTCCAGAGTTGCTGGGGAGCATTGATTCCCAGTGGTCACACTGGGGCCTTTACCGCATGGGCTGGGTGAGGGGGGCTGCCCCCAGTCGCAGGATGAGGGGCCCCTTGGGGTTGCGGATCTTCTTGATGGCAGATGTTTTCATGAGGTTGAGTCGGCGGATGAGATTAAAGCCTTTGGGGGGAGACACCAGATGAAGAGCTCAGCTGGGCAGCTGAGGAAGGGGTAACAGCCTCTCCAGGAAGACTTAGAGGAGGGACGACTGAACGAGATGGGCACTCACCAGTCACGTTAGTCGATACATGGCTTCTGTGTTCTAACCTGAGTCCTTCCTGGTGTGAAGGTGGGCATTGCTCACCTGGAAGAGAGTTGGCAGTGGGGCACTCAGTAAGCTCTGGCTGAGGTGGCTGTACAGCCAGGCCCTTGAGAAAGCTGGAGAGAAGCAAGTTTTTATTCCCCGTTCTGGACCTTTAACCAGGCCCTGCCTTGGGGCTGTTTTTACCTCTTGCCTTCTGACCCTGGCTATCCCGGGAGCCAGGAGGACCCCCAGTATACAGATGGGAAGACCGAGGCCCAGAGATTGAGGCTGCGCTCAGGGCCACTGATTTCACAGCAGAGCAGGACGAGAACTCCCGGAACCCAAACCCCCGAGATATCAGGAGGCAGGTCAGCAAGAGAAAGAGCAAAAGAAACTCGGGGCAGCCCTAGAACTCAGACGGAATGGGGGCTGGATATATACATGTGCTCCCTCCTTGATATATCCTAGTCGGTGTGCGTGGGGAGGGGGGGTTGCAGAGAAACACTTCGGGGGTAAAGAAAGCTCACATTATGCATGCCTGTGTTATATACAAGTACATTTGCATGTCTGCACACGTGTGACTTGGGGATACCCGTGCCACCAGAGATGCCACGTGCAGCTGGTACACGTGTTCTCAGCAATGGCTGGGGTTCGCTTCCTACATCTAAAGCAGAAAGGCAGGCCAGACAGAAGACTTGAGTCCACAGAATGACTTTTCACCTCGATAATAACTACCTTATGAAACAGTAAGAAGAGACTGAGGGCCTCAAGAGACCACAAGCTAAAGGGAACCACTAGGACCTTGGGGGTCCAGACGGGGTATGGTAAGTGGGTAGAGGCTCCTAGAGAAGGAGAGAGCTTAATTAGGGTCTTCAGAACCCTGAAGGGACAGATGGGCAACGATGGGGCTGCCTCCTCTCCAGGCTGACTGAGCAAAATGTTAAGAAAGGTGCTATAACAGGAGTTAGAGGCGAGACTCCAAAAGGCCTTCCCATCAGTGCAGTTGCTGTAGCTGGGACAGGATAATGAGGACAACTCCTAGAAGCTGGGCACTGGACTCCCTGGCTGCCTAACTGGAGGAAGGAATCCTGGATCTCTAGGCCCGGTGACCCCACTGGAGTCTCCCTCCCCCAGGTCTGGCCAGAAAGACTATCACTGTCTTGAGCATCGGCAGCAGCAATGGGTGACTCACCCTTGGCCATGGGCCCAGATTCCTTACAGATGTTGAAACTCTCTGCCCCATCCCCCAGGCGACCCGGTAAGGGAGAGAGCAAGGCACTCGCGCATACATGCAGAAACACACATGTACGCACACAGCCCTGCAGGCAGTCACGTGCACCCTGGGGGCACACCCCTCTCACATCTGCACCTTGGTTTTTCTGCCGCCCTCAGCTAGATGAGGGTTCTAGGAGTTCTATTTCTGCTCAGCGAGGCAGCTAAGCTACGAAGCCCAGAGGGCACCCAGCAGGGCAGGGCAAGTTGCCCGGTCAACTTCCTCTGGCTTTGGGCCCTGGAAAGCTGCACCCTCTGTCCCATCCAGCGTCTGGGCCTCGAGGCGGGCTCTTTATCCAGGATCCAGGGCCAGCCGTGTGGAGGAGGAACACGTGGGCTGGAGGACGGATTCTCCTCCATGAAAGGCACTGGAAGGGCTTGGGCCTCTCTCAAGATGCAGCTTCCTTCTGCAGGAACCTCACCGGCCCTGCCAACACTCTGTGCACACGGTGAGTTTACGTGCCAGGAGGAGAGTTGTTCTCTCGTACACGGAGACAGAGGGATATGTACAGATGCACAGAGAGACTCTGCGATGCTCAGAGATACACAAACATGCAGACAGAAACACACATACATACACTCTAGCTCACACTGCACAGGCTCACGGGTGCAAACACCTCAGACCACCCTGAGCCCAGCCTGGGACTCTTATAAATGCCCACGTGATTGAGGCACGGGGTCACATATGTACACAGGGCTCCTGTATCTCAAGGAGCCGGTCATAAGCCTATGGCACCCTGAGCCTCCTGTGTCATCTCACCTGTATCTGCCCCATGGCTGCAGGCGGCCCAGAGACTGAGCAGCCACAAGCCAGAAACCCAAGGTGCCCACATCCTGATCCAGAGAGGTCGGCCACAGCTGCAGCACCTGAAAACCACAGAGACTGTGAACACGGATTCCTGAGTTCATGCAGCATCATACATAGGCAAGTAGCAGCCGGCCCATGGGGCCCAGGCCCTAGTACTGGGGTGGCAGGAGGTCTGGCCAGGCATCCGTCCCTCTCAGAGGCCCGACCACAGGCCTTGGGCTAGGCTTTTCGCCAGGGTGATATTCAAAATATTTAACCACCGGTATGGCACAGACACCGACCAGCCAGAGCAGAATGCTGGCCGGAGCATTGAGACTGGGTCCAGGCGGTATCTGATGGCGCCAGTGGATAGTTGCTGCATGAAGGAGAAATCTAGAGGGTCCTAGAAGGCCAGGTGAGTTGGGATAGAGAGGGGCCCCGAGACAGAGACTATTTGCCAAGCCACTCAGAAGTATTTCAAGATCTTAACCGCCTGTGCATATACTAGCCTGGTACCTGGCTAGCTGCACCCAGCTCAGCCAGGCAGCCCTGCCAGGCACCCACAAGGTCAGAGGCCAAGTCTCCTGGCAGGTATCACAGAGTTGTGTGCGGGCCAAGGAAGCTTCCCCCCTGGGTACAGTGGGTGGGAGAGCAGGTCGCCGGGCTCAGGACCTTGTTGCCAACCTCCCCTGCTGATGGATGCTCGTCTCTTAGTTTTATTAAACCCTGATGGATGGGCCCAGATAAATCAATGCAGGCTCAGCGAGCGGCCAGGAGAGCCATACATCATCCGGCCTCCCCTGAGACGGGCAGCTCGCGCGGGCACACCCGGAGTCATTCGTGTGTCAGCATGACACATGCCGGCACACGGGCACATACACACACACACACACACACACACACACACACATCTGTGCCAGTGCATGCATGCATCCAAACCTACCTGCACACCGGCATCCTCCCCGAGACACATGTTCACGGATGCACCCTGACATACGCACGTGCCCATAGCCAGCCTGTGACCGTCCCTCCGGTCGGCCCTCCTGCCGGGAAGTTCTTGTGCAAGTCTGACCTCGTCGTCCCCCCCCAGCTGTTATGGAATTCTATCACCCTTCCTGAATAGGGAGTGAGCACAGGAAGAACCCCTCACCTCAATACTTTTGGAGATAGGACCCCAGACCCCTTGTTCCTGGGGCAGAACTGTTCCTCCGCCCTACTCATCCTTCCTCCTAGTGGGGTGCACACCCCATCGCTGAACCCTGTTCCGGCCTCCTAGTCTCGCCAGTCAGTGGAAGAGCTACCAACCGCGGGAGGCGTGTGGACGCATGTGGAGGCGGGAATATCAGTGTGCCTGTGTCCCCTTCCGACTCCTCCTCTCTAGCCTCCACTCCCCTGGGCCCCAGCCACGGCAGGGGCTGCGGGGACAGGAGAGAAGCTTCCTGAGGATGTGATCCCATCCCAATACAGAGGCGCAGGTTTGGGGGCAGGGAGCGAGCAAGCGAGCGCAGACCCGGGATGGAGTTTAGAGCTCCCCTACAGAGAAGGCGACTGAGGTCCAGAGAGGGGATGCCATTTGGCCCAGGTCACACAGCACGTTGGGGGCCGCCGAGTCCCCAGCCCCCCACCGGAGGCAGCCCACTCCACCCCCACTTACCGTGGCTGGGGATCCCCCACCTCACTGAGTAATGCAGGCAGCCCAGGGCAGCCAGCCAGGGGGAAAAGGGCCTGGGATCCTCAGGCCCGCTGCGAGGGTCCTCGGTCACTTCTGGCGGCGCGGGGCCCCGGCTTCCCAGGTCGCAAGCTCCTGGGGCTGAAGGCTGCCCCGCGAGCCAGCGCGCGCCTGTCTGCCGGGGACCGCCGGCCACTCCGGGTGGGGGAAGAGGGGCGGTTCCAGGGGGCTGGGGACTTGCCAGGGCCGCTAATGGAACACAGCTGGACCCGCCCGCCGCGCGGGAGGCGGGAGGGAGGGCCGGGAGGGGGCTCCGGCGGTGGCAGAGGCGGCCGGCGGGACGGGACGCAGAGCCCCGCTCCCGGCCTGGCCCCGCGCCCAGGTCCGCCCCGCCCGCCTCCCCGCCAGGTGAGCGAGCGAGCGAGCGAGCGAGCGGGGCGGGGACCCTGCGTGCCCGGAGCTGCCCGGCGAGGGGGGCTCCGCAGCTGGCGGGGGCTGGCGGGTGGGCGGGGAGTCCGGCCCTTTAAGGGCCCGGCTGGACGTGAAGGTCCTCCCCGGTGCCACCCCCTTCGCCTCTCCTGGCCGGGCCTTCAGAAGGCTGGGGCGGGCGGGGGGGGGGGGGGGGGGGAGGGGGGAGGGGAGGAGTGTTGCGGGAGGGGGGGCGGGGGGGTGTTGGAGACCCTCCTCCCCAGTTCCGTGGCAGCGGTGACGTGGCTGCTGCCCATGCCTCCTCGGTCAGCTTTTTCCAGCTTCTCAGCCTCACAGTCCCAGTTAGTCGGTTTCTCTCGGTTGGAACTGGGGGGAGGGCCCCTTCGGGTGTGGGAGTGGGCGCTTCATTAACCCCTTCTGCTCTAGCCTCGTCCCCGTCCCCGGGGAAGTGGAACCCAGCCAACTCCCTTATTCTTCCTGACTCCGTGAGGTTAGAAGGGCTCCAGTCTCTGTCCTCGGCTCTAGCTTTGTGGCTTGGAACTTACTATTTGACTCCCTTTTTTCATCTGTATGATGAGATAATGACCTGTATACCGTTAGTCTGTGAAAGTGCTTATACAGGGTCTGGCACAAAAGAGCCCAGTATAGGGCGCCTGGCTGGCTGCGTCGCTGGAGCATGGGACTGTTGATCTTGGGGTGGTGAGTTCGAGCCCCACCTTGGGGGTAGAGTTTACTTAAAAATAAAAAAATAAACAAACATGCAAGAATAGCTATAACCCCCCCCAAAAAAAAGAAGAGCTGTAAGAAACTAGGTTTGTCAGCTAATAAAAATGGTATCATACAAAAAAAAAAAAAGAGGAACTCAATAAATAATTCACTGTTATTATGACTGTGAACACCAGCCAGGGGTGGGGGTAGCGGGAGGGAAGGAGGTCGGGATTCAAGCATCTACACCAGCGATGGGACTTCTGAGCAGAAAGGAGCAGGTACAGTGTCCCTTTCCATCCAGAGGCAGGGATGATCAAACCCTCCCAAGGGTCCCCTGCCCAAGGCAGCAACCAAATTTCTGGGCACCAAGGCTGAGGAACTACCCAGAATTGGGTTCAAAAGACTCACGAGTGGGGCGCCTGGGTGGCTCAGTTGGGTTATGTGGCCAACTCTTGATTTTGGCTCAAGTCGTGATCTCACGGTTTGTAAGGTCGAGCCCCCGCATCCGGCTCTTGGGCTCTGTGCTGACAGTGCAAAGCCTGCTTGGGATTCTGTCTCCCCCTCTCTCTGCCCCTCCCCAGCTTGCCCTCTCAAATAAATAAATAAATCGGTTCCCGAGTCCTAGGAATGGATATGGGGGGAGGAGGGAGCAACTGGGGTGTCCTTACCAGGGGAGACTTCCTGTAGACACAACATGGTTGAATGGTAGCCCTGTGGCCCCATCTAACCCGGGAAAGCGGGGAGCAGGCCTGGGATTTCCCGCCTTAAGAGCCAGAGGCGCTGAGTCAGCGGAAACCCCAACCAAGGCCACAAGAGGAGCCCCACTGTGGTCCCAGCCCAGGGAGCCGTCCCAGATGTGGCTACGACAGTGGTGGGGCCTGGGAAATGCTGAGCTCAGCAGGCGGGAAGTGGAGGGGTGGGGCTTTCTGGGCACTCCCCGCCTGAGGGGTGGGTAAGCTCTGGCTCCGCCTCGGGGTAGGGTGCTGTCCCAGAGGGGGGCACTTGGGAACTAACAGGCAACACAGATAGGTCAGGGTCTGTGCCAACTGAACTTCACAGAGGCTAACTCCTTGACTCCTCACAACCACCCCAGGAGGGAGAATTCTATTCTTGTTTTTCTTTTTTTAAATGTTTTCAAGTTTATTTATGGGGCGCCTGGGTGGCTCAGTCGGTTGAGTGTCCGACTTCAGCCTAGGTCATGATCTCGCCGTTCCCGAGTTCCAGCCCCGCACTGGGCTCTGTGCTGACAGCTCAGAGCCCGGAGCCTGTTTAGGGTTCTGTCTTGCTCTCTCTCCCTGCCCCTTCTCCACTCACGCTCTGTCTCTCTCAAAAATAAACATTAAAAATAAATAAATCAATAAAGTTTATTTATTATGAGAGAGGGGGGTAGGGGAGAGGCAGAGAAAGAGAAAGAAAGAGAGAGAGAGACAGAGCAAGTCCCAAGCAGGCTCCGGAGCGGCCAGCGCAGAGCCTGACATGGGGCTTGACCTCACAAAACCGTGAGATCATGACCTGAGCCTAAATGAAGGGGCGGGTGCCTAACTGACTGAGCCCGCAGGTGCCCGGGGAGAATTCTATTCTTATCCCCATGTTACAGATGGGGAACCCTGGAGCATAGGAACAGCACAACTTGCCCAAGATCACATGGCTAGTAGGTGGTGGAACGGGGACCCACACCCAGCTAGTCTGGACTCCCAGCACACATTCTTAACTACTGTGCCATCCCGGACAACTCCCAACTTTCCCCCATTCAGAGTCGACTCTCCTAGGCAGGAAGGGAGGGCTGGACCCAGATCAGCCAGAGCTGGAGGGACCAGAGAAGGTGGAATGCAGATAACCCCTCGTGGCACCCCAAGGCACTCGCAAGAACAGCCAAGCCTGGAGATACTACAGGCACAGTCTGGAAACGTACCTATGCCCCTCCCTCCCTCTGACGCGTACGTGCACATATCCAGGAACATACAGATACGCTGTCTCACAACACACGTGTAGACGTCGCACGCAGATGTGGGCACTTATGCTTACACAGCCACATGCACACACATACTCCACATAAACAGACACACAGAGACGCATACATGAGCACGTACGAACCCACAGAAATGTATCCCTGGACATGCGCACGGCCCTGTATGTACTTGAATGTACAGATACATGCAGGTACGCACAGATATGTATGCACATACACAGGGAAACACAAACCCGTGCCCACAGGTATCACGACTCACGTACGCAAGCAGAGAAGCCCGAGGATCTATGGGGCGCACACACACGTGTGCACACAGACACGGGCAGTTCCCACAGAAACCCCCCACTCACACACGGACACATGTACACACATACAGGCACACAAGCGTTGCTGACACATTTATATGCTTCAGCCCCAGAAAGCTCTACACGCCAGCAAGCAGGGTATCCTGTGGGGCTGGGCTCAGTGCCCTCACCCCAGATGGCATCGCCACGAGATAATCAACGCTGCTAATCGCCACCAGCTGCCCTGGAGCCTGCCTGCCGCTGCCGGGTGGGGCTACCAAGGCCTCCTGGGCCCCGGGTAGGATGCCCAGATGTCAGCTTGTGCCCAAGGGCCACCCATCCCACTGTCCCAGCTGGCCGTTGGGGAATCCCCATCTGGCAGGGGCAGTACATGAAGCCGGAGGAAAGTGAGAAGCCAAGATGGGGCCTGGTCCCAGGACAGGCCCCAGAGGCTCCCACAGCCAAGCAGAGGTGGTCTGAGCTCCACATGCACAGGTGCACACACATGCATGCACACATGGCCACAACAGACCAAGCCACGCGCTCTTCTGCCTGGACTGTTGCGGGAGACTCCCAACCCCTACTTCCCACCCAGCAGCCATCCAGGCCGTTCCAGATCTGTACCTGTTGGATTGACGCTCCCGCTCCAATTTTCTGGTTCTCATTTCACTTAGAGTAAAACCCCAGATCTTTCCTTAGCCTCACCCCAGAAGCTGTGGACCCCACTGGCTTCCGTTCTCAGTCTTGAATTCGCCAGGTTGATTTTCCCTTGTACCAACCCTTCCCTCTGCCTGGGTTTGCCCCTGATCTTTAACTGGGCTGGCTCTGTGACAGGCCTCACCTCGAAGTCACCTCCTAGAATGGCCTTCCCCGTCCACCAGATCCAGAGGAATCCCAAGGCGCTCCTAATCCTGCGTCTGTTTCAAATCTCTGCGTAGCTGCGGTATTTGTGTGTGTGTGTGTGTGTGTGTGTGTGGGTGTGTGTGTACCATCTTTCTCTACTAATAAGCAAGAAGCTCCACGAGGGGTCATATCCACTGGTACCCTTCACCGACAGCTGAGCCTGGCACCCCAGAGGCATCTACTGGGGAAGTAGCGGGTAAATGCACACGGGCACCCTCCAGGCACTCAGACACAGACGCGCGCCCACAGGAGGTATGCCCCACAAGCGTAGGCATGCAGGTACACGTGTGCAGAAATACCCACACGAAGGGGCGCCTGGGTGGCGCAGTCGGTTGAGCGTCCGACTTCAGCCAGGTCACGATCTCGCGGTCCGGGAGTTCGAGCCCCGCGTCAGGCTCTGGGCTGGTGGCTCGGAGCCTGGAGCCTGTTTCCGATTCTGTGTCTCCCTCTCTCTCTGCCCCTCCCCCGTTCGTGCTCTGTCTCTCTCTGTCCCAAAAATAAATAAAACGTTGAAAAAAAAATTAAAAAAAAAAAAAAAAGAAATACCCACACGCACACAGCTTCTGGGCTGTAGAGGAGAAACTGAGACCAGAGCACCAAGGTCACTCTCTGCCTCCCTTGGTTTCTCTGGGTGTCTCTGTCCCATCTCCTTATGACCCTGGCTGTCTCCCCCTCTCTCTGTCCTCTTTTCTCTGTGTCTCTGTCAACCTCTGGTTCTCTAGCCCACCTTCTTCCCTGTGACTCTGGCCCTTCTGTGGCTCTCTGGCTCTCTCTTCTTGCCTTTGCCTCGCTGCTTCTAACTGTCCTGTGTCCCTCTGTTTGGGGAGCTGCCTCCCTAACTCCGAATCTCTGTCTCTCTGTGTCTCTGGTCTCTGTCCTTTTCCTTACACTTGCTGTATCTTTATGTCCCTCTCTCCTGTCTCTCTTTATCTCAGAGTTGCCCTGTTCTCTGCTTCTCTTCACCCGGCCGCTGTCTCTGTCTCTCCCTGTCTCTACCTACCTGCGTCTCTGTTTCTGGCTCTGTATCTCTGACTCTCTGACTCTGGTTTTCGTTCTCCCTCCGTCGATCTTAAATCAGCCCTGCCTCCACATCTCCACGGCTGTCCACATCCCTGTGGCAGAGAGACCCATCTTTCACCTCTGGTGGCAGCTTTATGGCCCCAGCGGCTGGGCCAGTGCTCTACTCTGCCGATGCCCACCTCCCCTGCAGGGCCGCGGCAACCTCCACACAGACAGCCCTGGCCCTGGCAGCATTTACAGATGCCCAACCAGGGGGCCTTATTTCAACAGCGCATAGCACCAGGCACCTGCTTGGTCTGACCACCCTGGAGCTTCTGGAGAAGTACCTGTACCTGTACCTGGAGAAGTACCTGTTACACAGGTACTGACGGGCACTGATGCAGAGGTGGCAACGGCCAGGCAGGCGGACACTTGAGGGAGGAAGGGAGAACATGCCAGGCAATCCTGGGCCCCAACTCGGTTGTCCCCTGGGCTCAGCGCACCTGTTCCGAGGGATCTTTGGGGAGGTAACAGGCACACGAGAGCCCTGGATTCCGGTCCTACCCTTACCCAGACCCTAGGCTCCTGCCTCCCCAGCGTAGCACTGTAGGATCCCCCATCAACCCACCTAACCTGGTGTGCGACAGCACCTCAAAGCACCTCGCCTGACTCCTGTGCCTCAGTCGTTCTCTACCGAGCCCGTTTTGCTCCCCAATTTTGCCATGTCTGGAGACGTTTTTGGTGGTCGCAACTTGGGGCCATAGAGGCCAGGGATGCCGCTGAACATCCTACAAACACGCAGGGCGGTCCCTTCGTAATAAGAGAATTATCCGGCCAGAATGTCAGCAGTGCCGAGGTGGAGGACCTCTGCTCTACGCCACGGGGAAAATTCTGCTTCTCAGAATTCCCGCGCTCTCTGACCGCCCACGAACTCTTCGTGCTCTGACCAGGGGTGGGGGCCGTGAGAAGACACCCGCGTTGATCCCGGCTCGGCCTTTAGTGGCGGCGGCTAAGATTTATTGAGCCTTTCTAAAGCACTGGGTGGCACCAAACGTAGAGAAACTCACCTCAGTCTCACAATCATCCACAGGAGGCCCGGGCACTATTGCGCTGCCCGTTCTAAGTGTGGGGCGCAGGCAGAGAGCAGTGCGTCATCAGCTCAAGGTCACATAGCTGGCAAGGGTAGAGATGGATTCGAACTGGTCGTTTGGGGACAGACCCACAGGACAGAGCCCTCGCTGGGAACACTCCTGGGCAAGTCCTTTTCCATCTCTGAGCCTCCCCTCCCTTCTTTTTCCACCTAGCATGTGGGATCGATTCTCTCACTTAACCCAGCCAGCAGCCGTTGCAGGAGGTAAGGCACCGTCCTTACCTCTTCGTGGGCTAGAAAGCCAAGGGTTCGAGATTGAAGTCTCAAGGTCCTAGGGCTGGGAAGTGGTGGAGCAGAGATTTGAACTCAGCTCTGCCCGACCCCAGGGCTCCTGATCCTAATCAGTCACCTGCAATCGCCCCAGGGCTACAAAGCGGGAGGGCAGAGGTCCTCCAGCTTGGAGGACTCGTCAAAGACAGCAGCCCCCCAGGGTTTCTGATTCAGTGGAGTTTGCTTTTTGAGCAAGTTCCCAGGCCATGCAGATGCTGCTGGCCCAGAAACCGTATAGAGAACTCCTGCAGGAGAGCCTGGGATTAGATCTCCTGTCCCTGGGTTCAAATCCTGGCTCTGGCTGTTGCTTGCTTCGTAACCAGGGGATGTCGCCTAACCTCTTCCTCTGCAAAGCAGAGATAACGGCAATATCTGTCACTTAGAGTTTGCCGAAAGGATTAAGGGAGATAATGACAAAGAGAAAGGCACTTTTATGGTGCCGGCTATCTAGTAAATGCGCATAGATGTTCACTGGTAAAAGGATCCCCAAGCCAGGCAACTCCCCGCCTCCCCAGACAGACTGGAAGCTCCCAGAAGGTGAAGGACACTTCTCCTGACTACCAGCCACCGCCCCAGGCCTGCATGGAGGGAACGGTTCAGAACAAGCACGGAAGGGGCGGTAGACGTAGCTTTCATTGATCAGGGCACATCAGGGGCACCCGGGTGGCTCAGTTGGTTAAGCGTCCGACGTCGGCTCAGGTCGTGATCTCGCGGCTTGAGGCGCGAGTTCGAGCCCCACGTCGAGCCCCACGTCGAGCACCACGTCGAGCCCCACGTCGAGCTCTGTGCTGACAGCTCAGAGCCTGGAGCCTGCTTTCCGATTCTGTGTCTCCCTCTCTTTCTGCCCCTCCCCAACTCGTGCTCTGTCTGCCTCTCGCAAAAATAAACATTAAAAAAAATTTTTTTGGGGGGCGCCTGGGTGGCGCAGTCGGTTAAGCGTCCGACTTCAGCCAGGTCACGATCTCGTGGTCCGTGAGTTCGAGCCCCGCGTCGGGCTCTGGGCTGATGGCTCAGAGCCTGGAGCCTGTTTCCGATTCTGTGTCTCCCTCTCTCTCTGCCCCTCGCCCGTTCATGCTCTGTCTCTCTCTGTCCCAAAAATAAATAAACGTTGAAAAAAAAATTTTTTTAAACAAAGAAAAGGCACCCCAAAGGGCCTCTACCCCACAGCACAGGGCCTCCAGGAACATGGTGAGGATAGGGCACAGGCAGCATTGAGGACCCCCAGGCCCACCTGGCCCCCAGCCTTCCTCCGAGCTCTGCCCCACCCCCAGTAATCCCTTTCAGGGAGGGTGGGGGGGGAGAGCGTTGGCCTCCCAAGACCCTGGTGGGAGACAGTTTGGACCAGTACCCGAGCCTCCCTTTGGCCATCAACCAAGGCAAGTCAATCGTGCTGTGCTGTGTGACTCTTAGCCAATCCCTAGTCCCCTCTGGATCTTAGTTTCTTCACTTAAAAATCAAACAAGAACTCAGCATAGTAGGTGAGGATGGGGTCTCCAGCCCCAGAATAATTGGGCTCAAACCCCGCCTCACCACTTACCAGCTTTGTGACTTGTGGCAAATCACCCCACCCCTTGCGGGGAGCTTCTGTTTCCTTGTCCGTAAAACAGAATTGTTGGCAGCTCACAAGGGGGCACTGAAGGCTACGTGAGACGACACGTCGAAAGTGCCGAGCTCGGTTCCCGGACCTCCGTAGGTGGCAGCTATTCCGTACACACGATGACAAAGGGTAACCCTCACCACCACGACACACGCGAGCTCTTGGCAGGCTCTCCCCCCACCCCGCCCCCCAGCCCTCTACACTCTTCTTGAGACTGTCTTCACCTTCTTGCCCACTCTGGGGTGGGGGCCCGTCTTTCAGAAGAGGCACATCTCAACAGAAGCTTGGAAGAGGGAGCGGTGTCATCGGTTACCCGCCACCGATTTATCTGAGTGTCTTTGTGCCCTTCGAGACTATAAGCCATACAAAGAGCTGCTTTGCTACCATTTTATCCCCCAGAGCCTATGACAGACTAAGCCGCCTTATAAATATTTGCCGCATGAATGAAAGAAGGGGCCCAGCCCCTCTAAAGGACAAACTCCCCGCCCTGGAGGGCAGGCCAAGGAGTCTCCTGGGGAGGTGCGGTGAGGAGGAGAGCATCCAGGGACTCCCAGATTCTTCCTTTCCGTGCAAAAGCCTCAGACATTTGGACTCGTAAATTACTTGAATCCTGGAATCTCTGGGTGGAGAGAAGCTTTGCTGTTTTCCAGCCCCACCTCCTTCCAGTGGTGCCCAGGGCTGGGCTGGGGGGGCCGGGAGGGGGGCGGCGCCTGTCAACCCTGGCAACTGGGCCGGGAAGGGAGCCTAAGGGATTGAGCAGGGGAAGGGAAGTTCAGGGTGAAAATTCAACTTTTTCATCAAGGCAGAAAATAAAATCAAAGGTTGGAGAGGGTTTGATCCTGACTCTGCTACTTCCTGGCTTTGTTCTCTTAGGCAAATTCCTTCACCTCTCTGAGCCCTTGGTTTCCATATTTATGAAATGGGGTTTTAATGATAACCCTAACCACATGGAATTGGGGGGCGGATTAAATACGCGCATGTGAAACTAAGCCAAGCCCATAGTAAACACTCACAAATGTTCATTGTTAACATTATTATTATTGGGGGGTGTTAATAATTCATTCCTGCCCTGTAGCTCACATCCATGTTCATATCTGACCCCCACCCTGGCCCCTTCACTATTTACATGGCTGATTTCATGTCATCTTGAGAGGTCAGTGACATTTCTGACCGCTATAAGTCAGGTTCCCCCCCCCCGCCCCCGCCCCCTCTCCCTCGCCGCCTCGAAGCGGCCTAAATAACAAGTCATATATAAAGAAATAAAACCGACTGGAGGGCTGTCAGCCTTGACCATTCAGAGAAGGCCTGACAAAGAGGACAGGTGGCTGGAAGTAGGTGGATTCTTCCAGAGAGCCTAAGATTGTGGACCAGGGTTCAAGGCCAGGGCTTCCTCAATGCGGGGGGGGGGGGGGGGGGGGGCGGGGGAAGTGTCCCTACCCTTTGGCAACGAGGTAAAACTGAACTTGGGAACTCTTGAGCCCGTTCATGCCCCCACGTCTGCAGGTTTTAAACCTGGATTGACCCAAATATTCCCCCTCGTCAGATCTGGAAACAGGGTTGGGTGAGCCAGACCTGTGCAAAGCACAAGGTGCAACGCCGCCTCCCCTTCCCCCCTCCCCACTCAGAGCCAAGTTTTGCACGTCCATCCCAGCGTCCCTGTGACCATGCCCACACCACCTTAGCTGAGTGGCTCCAAGGAGGGGAGATCACCCACTCATCCGCCTCTGCACATCCAGAGGGGAGAAATATAGGTGCCAGTGATGGCAACGAACTTGCTGGGCTGGGGTTGAACCCAAGTGAAACTCCCAATACGCCTCGGCTGCTTTCTAAAAAGTAATTTTAATCATCAGGACAATCCTACATATCTATCATCTATTCATCCTCAGCTTGAGCACTTTACAGTAAGGAAACAGTGGCTTGCTAAGAGGCAGAACTGGATTTGAATCCAGGGCTCTTACAGTACAGTCTGCTCTGTGATAGACTCCTTCCTCTCTTTGGGACTCAGTTTCCTCATCTGTCGAATGGGGTGGTAGCTCCAGAATCTATAAGATCCACATTGAGACTTTTTGCAGCTCTGAGCTCAGGTCCCCACCCAGAAGCCTAGAACAGCCCAGAGGGCCTGGGCGGGAGAGAAGGGCAGGTGTAGACCTGACTGTCCCGCCAGGGAGGTGGGGGAGCACCGTCGCCAGACGCACAAAAACAACTAAATAAATCAGGGCCGAGAACTTCTAATCCTTCCCGGCTGTGGCTGCTACCGCTACGCCCAGCCTGGCCTGCCATCGCCTGGCCAGTTCCCGGGGCCTGGGAGGGGGACAAGGCACAGCCAAGAGCGCAGAGTGCAGCCAGCAGAGTCGGAGTGATGCCCGGCCATCAAGTTGGCCTCGGCTCCCAGAGATGAGGGGAGGCCCTGCCGGCAGGGTGACTCAGGCATCCCAGACCCCCTCCTGGGTGGGCACGTTAGGCGCCTAGGTCTATTTTTAGAGCCGGCTCCAGGCCTGAGCTCGGAGGGGCAGGAAAGGGGGGCCTCGTAGGGGCGCAGGGGCCTGACCAGCTCCTCCCCGCTCCCGGCTCAAGCCCCAGGCCCTCCAGCGGCCTATCTAGAAAAGAATGGAAACACGGCGTGGGGGGAAGTTGCAGGGATTTCGGCGCAGGCCCGAGAATGCAATCCCCCGTCCACCCTCCTCCCTGCAAGGCCTGGCAGTTCCAGGGAGCTGGGCGCGGCCTCCCGAGAAATGACCTCTGCTAAGCAGGGCCAGGAGCCTCCCGACGGCGGGTCTGTCTGGCTATTGGACTGGGGGCCAGGGCGGGCGGGGCTCCCGGGCGAGCCAAGAGGCTAGGGAAAGAGAGGAAGAAGCTTCCAAGTTCGGGAGATCCCGAACACACCCCCACTCCCGCCCGCCGCGCCTCCGGACCACTCAGGCCACGCCCCTCAGGCCACACCCACGGTCGGCTCCACCCTAGGCCCCGCCTCCTATTTGGCTCTGCCTGGCCCTGGCCAACCTTGCATCGCGTCTGCAAGGTCCAGAAAGGCCCAGATGCCGGACATCTGACGGCCTGGGACTGGACGTAGGCCTGCCTCTGGGGGCCGGGACGTAAGTGAGAGGAACGGGTGCCTCCTCCCTCAGCGTGGGGTCGGGGAGAAGGAGAGCGTCGCGGGGTGGGGGTCAACCACGGCGCCCTTGCCAGGAAGGTCTCTAAACTGAAGGCGTATCTGTGGGAGCCCGCCGGTTTTTGAGGCCCCTCGGAACACGGAAACACTGCTGTATTCGCGGGCACACGGCGGTATGCCGAGGAGGCTGGGGCAGAGGTCACTGGGCTGATACCCCCACTACTGGACCGTAGAGGTTGAGGCCACGGTCCTGGGGAGCGGGGGCAGCTGAGGGCCCCAAATACTTGAGCTCTCGTGGCGAGTTCAGGGACGCGGGGTTTGAGGAGGCCCAAGTGAAGGCCCATCCCTCCCAGGGTGAGGTGCAGAGGATGGGAGGGGAGCCGGTCTCTTAGCACCAGTCCTCCATCTAGCGGGAAGTTTGGGAATCGCAGGGGGGATGCCGAGGTGGGGTGGGGGGAGGGGTCCATGGCACCCCAAATCCTTCTTCTCCCTGGGTGTCCTGCTGGCACCTACATCCTAACCCAATCTGCTCCATCTCAGGGACTGGCCCCAGATAGTCATTCGAAGGCCTGTCCTCCCCTAATCCCAACCCCCAGCCCCAGGTCCTGCCCCTTCTTCGTGATGATCTGTGGATGGTGTCTTCTTCCGCCGTCCCTCAAGGCCACTGCCCCAGGTTCAGGCAGCCACTGTCCTTGGATCTCTGCAGCTCCTGCCAGCCGCCACCCCTGCCTCCAATTTTACCCCTTCCCCCATCCATTCTTTACTGCCAGCAACGTGGTGTTTTGTATCAGAAATCTGGTCTTGTCACTCCCTTGGTAAATATCTTTCAAAGGCTTTTTATGGTCAAGAACTCCAAGCCTCGGCTTTTCACCACCTAGCCCCACCTCCTTCACGAAGGCCAACGGTCAGTTCTTCACACACCCCTGCTGGCTCTCACCAAGAGGCCTTCCCACCTGCTGTTCCTTTCTCCTGGAACACTTTTCCTCACCATCTTCAGGGCTCAGTCTGGCAGAAACTCTGCTCCTTGGGAGGAGACCCCCTAGGAATGAGTCCGGTGCCCCTTGTCTGAGCTCCCTCCTGTCCCTGGTGTGTCCCTTCAGTCTCAGAGCTGTCTCAGAGCGTCATTGCTAGGGTCACTAACCCACTCCCGCGACAGGATAATGTATTGATATGTTAATTGTTTTGCTCCCCTCCCCGTTCCAAGCTGGTAGCCCAGCCCTTTGGTTTTCCTAGCCCCAGGGAACAGTGTGGGGCTGCTCACAAAAGCTGTTTGAAGTCTGATGGCTCATCCTGACTTTGGAAAAAGCTAACCTTCTGAAAGTGACTGTGCTAGGTGTTCCCACGTGGAGAGAAGAGGGTGGGAGCCGACGGGGGAGGGGGACGGGGGGAGAGAATGGAGACAGAGCAGCTAGCTGCAGAGTGGGCAGAAGGGGGGTCCTGGGAGTGGTGGGGACATGTGTCCAGCAGCCCCACCCCTGACTGGTGGTGGGAGTTGTGGAAGATGGTGCACCTGGGGAGGCTGGAGTCCAGGTGGGGGAGGGGGGAAGGTCTAGCCTCAGTAACAGAGGAACAGCTAAATAGCCGGAAACTTCAGCGACCACGTAAACTAAGACAACGGGCATCTCTGTGTGATCAAAGACAGGTGACCCCTCCTCCATGCTTAGGCCCAAGTGAGACAGCAGGTCCTTACACGAGACTCTGGAGAAGGTGGCAGGGGACCCCGGTGATGGTTGAGATTGCATTTTCTGCCAACTCGTAGGAAAGGGCTTAGCGTGAGTCAGACTGGAGCTGACTTAACAAGAATAGAGAATTGGAGTATTTCTGGAGTTTGTGCACCAGGATCTCTACCTGCCACACCTGTCTGTTGTCGCACCGCGGGGCCGGGACTGGGTGCCTCACTCCAAATTGAATCATCAGGACCTAGCGGGGTGCCTGGCACATAGTAAGTGCTCAAAATGCATACATCGAATTCGCTTTTACTCTGTAGCTACAGAAATCTTTCCAAAACCCAGGTCTGCTTCCGTGATTCCCCAGCAACCCTCAGAATAAAATCCAAACCCCTAACATGGCCCTTCGAGGCCCACTGTGATCAGAACCTGCCTCCCTCGTGGCCTCATGTCTGCAGCCCAACCCTCTCCTCTCCTCTCCTCTCCCCTCCCCCCCTCTCCTCCCCTCTCCTCCCCTCCCCTCCCTTCCCCTCCCCTCCAGCCAAACCACACGATTCACAGGGTTTCCCAGACTTGCCAGGTTGTTTCATGCCTCCATGCTTCCTTTGCTTACATGGCACCCTCCTCCTGGAGTGCCCCTTCCCCTTTCTCTGCCTGCTGAGCTTTCAGTTTGTCTTCAAAGCTCAGCACATGTGCTTCCTCTCTTTAAGAAGCCTTCCTGGATACCCTCCCCACAAAGGCAGAGGAGACCTCTCCCGCTCTGGAGCCTACTGCTTACGTCCATGTCTGACTCCCTCTTCCCCTAGCCCCAGCTCCCAAATTGCGGCTTCTCTAGCGTGGGGAGTCCCCAGTGTCCCGCACAACGCCAGGTATACCGGAGGTTTTCCATAAATGCTCACTATTCACTCAACATTGGACCCTCCATGGACTCATGATGTGACCTCAAGCAACCTCTCTCCCCTCTGTGGGCCTTGTCCTCTCTGCACAATGCAGAGGAGGGGGGAGGGAGTGGAACGCAATGGTCTCTAAGGGCCCTTCCTTCTCTCGGTTGAGCTTGGAAGGGATGACATGTAAAACGCCATCCACCTGTGTGCACCGCAGGCCAGCTAAGGGCAGGGCACGCTCGGACACGCAGCTGCACACGTAGCACCCATACATGGCCACCTGGGTACAAGCCCCGGCCTATATTGCCACAGGTGACATCCTCGCCCCAAGGTGTGTGTGGTCTTCTGGACTTCCGTACTCTATCCACCCAAACCCCACCCCCAATCAACCCCGGCCCTGACCGTGAAAAGCTCAGCAGGAGCCAGAGCCGCCGTCCGGCAGCAAGTTAATATGCAAGGAAGGAGCCTCTTGCAATATGCATGCCCTGAGGCTGGTGTCCTGTGGGGCTTTCTCCTTTCCAGGCTTGCGCATACAATACCCTCTCCCCACCCCCAGGTCCAGACACAGACACAGCCAGCCTGTGGCAGAGCAGGAAGGGCCAGAGCTTTAGCTCCAGGTCCCCCACTTCTTGCTGTCCTATGGGAACCTTCAATTCCACATCCATTCAGCAATATCTATTAAGTTCACATCATGTGCCAGGCAATGGTATGTATATCAATGAATCTCACCCTGTGCTGTGCTCAGAGGTTCACAGTCTAGTTGCGGGGTGGGGGGGAGGGGTGGAGACAATAAACAGGTGCTGTAATTTCCTGCGGGGGGGGGGAGGGGGAAGCAGTGCTATGGAAGGATTAGGCTGTAATATAAAATGTCATGCAAAACGTGATGTGATACAAAGGGACTTGGAGGGGCGAAGGGTATGGAAGGAAGGCCTTTCTGAGGAGATGGCTTCAATCAGAAAATGAGGAGCCAGCAAAGCAAATCACCGGGAAAGGGCCTTTCAAGTAGAGGGTGTAGCACGCGCAAAGGCCCTCGTCTAGGAGAGAGCATGAAATGTGTTTGCGGAGCAGAAAGGAGGCCACATAGCTGGAGCTCCATCAGTGAGGAGAGAGTGGCAGGGGACACATTAGAGCTACGGACAGGGACCAGCTCAGTCCCCACCTCGGGCCACAGTGGGAAGGCTTAGCTTTATTCTGAGAGCAAAAGAAGGCCCCTCGGAGGTTTTGGGCAGAGGAAACAAAATCCGTCCTGCTTCCCTCCTCCTCGGTATCCTTCCTAGGGACGTTGTCTTCCTCATCTTCGCACTGTCAATGCCCAGCTTGGGCCTGGCATGAGCTGGCAGTGGACAATGTTTACTGACTACGTGAACGACCACTTCAGGCTCTCCTGACTCCAGGCTTGACTGAGCGGCTCAGAGTGGATGAGCTGGGCCACTGAGCGTCCTCGGGAAGCTCAGGATGGGAGTCACCTGGGCCAGATTAAGATATTCAAGTGCCCTGCCCACTGAGAAGAGTCTGGCATTTTTCATACATAACTCGTAATAGAAATAATGCTATTCTGTGAAGCATAATACTTACGCATATGCTGAAACGGAAACTTCTTTTCCAATTTTTCAACCGCGAGATTCTGGATAAGCTTATTGAAGCAGCATTTCTTTCTGAACGTGTATGTGTGTGCGTATGTGTCTTGCTGTCACCTTCTGGTCCCCAAGCCGGACCGTTCGGTCAACCAGTGCTAGAAGGCAGGCCTGGCCCAACTATCCCCTCAGCGATGTGGTCTCAGCTTGCGGGCTCTGGCTAATGAGGAGTGCCAAGGTACCACGGTGGCCCAGGCCTAACTGATAGCAAGTGGCCCGTAGCAGCATTTGCTGGCAGCTTCTCAAGGCTGCACCAGAGTTGGCAGGTGTTTAGCGCGAGAAGGCTGGTAACGCCCCCTGGGCCACTGCGCCTTGCCCCTGCCCATTTCTGACCCTCTGAAAACTGTACAGTGACCAAGGCCCTAAGAGACTTCTCAGAGGAAGAATCTAGGGCTCAGAAAGTTTACTTAACTTGCCCGAGCCCACTGGGCAAGTATCAAGCTGCAATTTAAGCATGAGCCTGGCCCCCAAGCCAACTCCATTCCCCTCCTGAGGGTGGGTAGGCCAGGCTGGGCAAGAGTGCCAAGGGGCACAGCCCATCTGCCTGGATCTGGATCCCCAGAGGTGACAAGAACAAACTGTGGAGCAAAGCCCAGCACAGCCTTGAGGTGAGCCTTGCCCTCCCCTCGGCCTCTTTTGCTGCCCAGCTGAGCTCTAAGCTCAAAGCACTCCCAAGCCCCTCCTTGGGCCTAGAGCTGGATCCTCGTCTCAAGGTCTCCATGTGGGTCCCACAGCATTATACAGGCACAGTGCTAGGCACCCAGAGGGGTTCCAGAAGCTCGAATGGAATAGCCCTTGGGCCCTGGGTCCTAGGATTCCCTTCTCACTTCCCTCCCACAGTGGTGTGCTTCGCAGGTTCTATCTACCATTCAATTCCAACCACATCCGCTCTGCTTGTGGACCCTACAGGGAATTAGACACAGTCCCCACCAGGGAGGAAGGTCGACTTCTCTTCTCTCTTCCCCACCTCAGTGCACTCCCTGGGGCCAGGGCTCAGGAAACTCAAACAAAGCAGATCAGAGATTCTCAGGCAGAACGGGAAGCAAGGTGGCTCAGGGCAGCACCCTCATGTGCAAGCCAGTTTTCTCAAGCCAACCTCAGAGTGAGCTCTGCCTCTTCTGCGCTCCAGCACACTCCACCCCCGCAGCCCCCAGTAGGTGGGAAGTGACAAATGAGGCTGAGGAAGCGAAGAAGGGGAGGCAGCAATCGATAGCATTAACATGATGCCCAAATTAAATATTGACTTTCTTGGTGGACTCTAGGGAGGCCTGGATTGATGGCTGGGGCTGTGCCATGCACCACAGGGGATGGGGACATACCAGCCTGGAGCAGGCCCAGTGGGGAGGATTGTGGGGAGGGCTTGCCCCTGCTCCTGCCTGGTCAGGAGCAGCAGGGGCAACGAATGCTGAGAGCCCAGGGCACGTGCCTTTATCTTGTACCCTGGGAACTTCCCCAGGGAGTCCAAAGCTTCCTCCTCCCAGAGGTCCTAGAGCTGAGGTCTTGTTGCGAGCCCACCTCTACCTTCCATCCCCTCTTCAGGAAGTGTGGCTGGCCTGCAGCCCAGCAGATGAGCAGAATCAATCTCCGTGATGATATCCATTTTTCCAGGTCCCAGGACCCTGCCTCCCAGAATGGCAGAGCTGGTTATTTTTGGTCTGTCGTTATGTAGGATCTTGCGGAGGGGGATAGGATGACCTCTTCCTTGCTGGAAACATTCCATCAATCATCCTTGCCGGCTAATTCACCTTTAGAGCCTACAGTGGGCCCTGAACTTCTCCCTTTTCATAGCCCCACTGCAAGAATTGCCAATACTGTCTTCATTTCATCACCTCCTGCTCACTCTACGAGCAGGCCCACTCCAATACGGCCTCCTGCCACACCAATGACTCTGACCCAGCTTTGTGTTCCAGTCCTGTGCATCTAACCACCTACTTCCTATGTGAAATTCCCCTTTGACCATCTCCAAGGTATTTCCAGGTTAACACACTCAAAGCCAAAGTCATAATCATGTTCCCCAAAGCTGGTTCTCTTCCAGTGCCCCAAATCTAATGGCACAGTCATCCACTGAGGTGCATAAGACGGAAGGCCATGAATCATCCTTGGCTCCTTTCCATACTGTCCATATCAGGGGCTGACAGCTCCACCCACTACACACATATAAATTCCATGCCCCTTCCACTAAAAGTTCCCTTCATGGATGGTCTCTTCACTGGTCTCTCTGTATCCACCCTTACTCTTCATTAATTATCCGCCCCCATCCATTTCCCTCCACCCAGAGCAATCCTGTTAATATATAATCTGATCACACCAGTCCTCCATTTGACACCCTTCCTGACTTTCCACTGGCCTGAAATGCCAAAGCCCTATTGGAGGCTCCTCTGCCCTGACATTTAACATGTATGTTGAGGGCCTAAGAGGGTAGGGGTCTTCCTGGGGTTGGTGGCCTTGGAGAAGTGCAGGGAGGAATAATGGAGGCTGCTGGGGACTGCCCCTAAAAAAGCCCCAACGGTGGGACCCCATGAACTTCCAGGGTGGGCAAGAAGCCTTGAGGGAAGTAAGTCCAGAGAGGCAGAAGTTGGCAGTATCCTGCACCCAAGGTCTCCCTCAGGCCTCCTTGGTCACCTAATTTCCTTTTAATTGGTGCCTAATGGAAGTGAATTATTGAGTTTTAATGTGTCTGTTCAAGTGCCAGTCTTAACCTGCCTCCCTTTTCCCAGGGGTCCGTGGCTGCAGGTGGAAAGAAGGAAGACAGGCTGTTGAGGGTGAGGAGGAGTGTGCACCCTTCCCCTAGCCCTACTGAGGTAGGCCTGATAGTCCACAGGTCTCCCTGGGACCTTCTCTACTTCCCCAACACCCCCTCCCTGTCCACCTGCATCCCCTGAATACCTAGGTTCCAGCATCACTGACTTAGGACCTACTTTGTGCTGGCACTGTGCTGAGAATTTTCCCTGCATCACTTTCTTGAACCCCCATCAGAACCCAGTGAGGCAAGTAATACTTGTACCCCCTTTCCACAAATGACTCTGAACTGACATGTCCAAGGCCACTGCCTTTATTCTATCTAGAGCTGTGCCCTAGATATGGTAGTCTCTAGCCACACTTGACTACTGAGCACTTAGAATGTCACCAGGCTGAACTGAGATGTGCTGTATGTGTAAAACAAACACTAGACTTCAAGACTTAGTAAGAAAAGAGAATGTTGGTAATTTCCTTTACTGATTATGTGTCAAAATGATTTTTTGATATATTGGGCTAAATATATTATTAAAATAAATCTCACCTATTTTTCTTTTTATTGTTTTTAAAGTTTATTTGTTTATTTTGAGAGAGAGCATGTGAGCAGGGGAGAGGCAGAGAGAGAGAGGGAGAGAGAATCCCAAACAGGCTCCGTGACACAGGGCTTGAACCCACAAACTGTGAGATCATGACCTGAGCCAAAATCAAGAGTTGGACGCTTAACTGACTGAGCTACCTAGGCACCCTTATTTCCTTTTTAAAAATGGCTACTAGAGAATTTGACATTTAAAATTACATATGTAGTTTTCGTTTTTTTGTTGGGCATTTTCCCAGGGTCTGGTCTTACACACATAGGGCTGGTCTGCTCACCCATGACCCTGCCATGGCCTGGAAGGCAGGGGAAGCTGCAACCAAGCTTGGGTGAGCCCCTAAGGCTGTCTTACCTCTTGGGAGGGCTGCGGGTCCCTTTCAGCACCCTGGACAGCATCCAGGGCTGTCTTCACCTTGGGTCCTTGGATCACGCCAAGGCCCAGGAAGAATAACCGAGACAGGGGCAGGTATCACCAGCAAAATGCTCCCCATGAATAATAATATCAGTGAGGAGGGCTGGGTAAGAATTATCCATATCCCCATTCTGCAGATGAGGAAACCAGTGTTGTTTTGTGCATTCCGTCTGTCCACTCAATAAAGATCCACTGATGCCTGCTCTGTGTGGAGCCAACTGAACATATAAACCTGACCAGATCAACATAAATGACAACAATTCTGTGAGCAGTTTGACAGTGAAAGTGTGTGCCAGGGCTTTGGGAGCCCAGTGGGTGCCAACTCCTGAGACAGGGAGTTCAGGAATGACTTCACAGAGGGGCCACTTGGGCTAGATCTAGAAGGATGAAGGGGGTTGCCAGGAGGGAGTCCCAAACAGAAGAAATGACATGTGCCTAGGCACAGAGGGCAGAGAGACAGGCCAGGAGTGTTAGGCAAGGGTCACATCACCAAGGGCCTAGATTCTAGGCTACTTCTAGGATCCTTAGGAGGCTTCTGAGCAGGGCAGTGGCCAGGCCACGTCTGCATTTTGAAAAGATCACACTTAGGCCAGGTGGACCAAGAACTGGAGATAGGAGGCAGAGAGAATAAGGAAGACAAGGTGAGAAATTCAAGCCCAGGAAAGAAATGACGAGTTAGCTATTAGCCCTAATGGAAGAGCTCTCAGGCCTACGGATAAGGAAACCCAAGCCAAGGGCCCAGCAGCCTGTCCAAAGTCACACCCCAAGTCAGGGCTTGAGGGAGTGAGGACTGAGGGGCAGAGGGATGGGGCCCTGAGCCCAGGAAAGCTCTGCCACAGAAGCGGCGAGCCTCCAGCCTGTTTGAGCAGAACCAACAAGGTGAATATTAAACTGCCCCAAACCAGATGCACAGCAAGAAACCACAAGAGGGGAGGGGAAAGCACATGGCAGCTCAGCCCGAGATCCCAGCGGTGGCCAGTGGAGCCCAGGGCCAGGAAGAAAGGAGACAGGAATACAGCAAAGGCACGGAGAAGGCTTTAGGTGGTAGCTCAGAGAAAAGCCTGGCCTGCACCATGGTGGGGGCCCAAGGTCAGGGCCAGAGGCTTTTTTTTGTGTGTGCCAATAATGTCCCAACCTCCGCCTGGGGCCAATCACACCCCTCCTTGGGGGAGTTTCTGATTAGAATTCAGGAGAAAGTTTCTTCCTCTCTGGGGGCAAAGCAAGTGCTGGGCGCTGGGAGAAGGAAACCCAGTGCAGGGGGTGAGGAAGCTTGCCTGGAAGAATGAAACTAACACAGAGCATCTGTGAGGAGCAGAGCGCCCAGTGGCACTCTGACCCTGGGTCCCCTCACCCAAGGCCAGCCACGCATGCCCACCACTGTCCTTGCTGCAGCTTGCAACTCCTGAGTGAACAAAGTTCCCTTTTACCTGGGCTGGCTGGTATCAAGATCCTGCCATTCATAGCCCCAAGTCCCAGTAAAGCCACTGACAAGGTGTGTGAGTTTGGGAAAGTCATGTCCCCTCTCTGAGCCCTGACTTTCTCATCTGTAAATGGGGGAGTCACAATACCTACCTTGAAGACTCAAATGAAGCCGTGCTTGAGAGAGCACCGTACGCAGTAAGTGGCCGGGGTGCCCAAGGGGAGGCGGCCTGGAAGGTTCAAAGGAACTCAGGGGGCCTGGAAAAGCCCAGGGCCTAGGGGCACAGGCCTGAGGACTCTGCTCCCACTCCCCTGACCAGGCCCACAGCAGGCAGAATTCAGAGAAGACTGAGGGAGCCTGAACCTCCATGGCCATCCCTCTTCCAGCTCCTTCAGGAGGCTGTTAGCTGTCACCCCTGCTGCAGCAGCCAGTCCCTTCCCCCACTCTCTCATCCAGGCTCCCACAGCACCTAACCCCTCCCTCTGATGTGTCAGCCATCCCCGGAGACTGAGTCCCTGGGGAGTGGCCCAGGGGTGCCCACGCTGCTGAATGGCCAGGCCAGCAGCTGCACCTGTGGCCCCCGCTCCCAATGCTGCCTGACCACAGAAGCACACTACTGCACAGACTGCAAGCTATTTTTACATGCTGAGCCTGTGCCCCCTTTTCCTGGGTGCCTGGGAACTGAGCAAGGGTCCATCCACTCAGGCATGTGAAGCATACACCCCAGCAATGAGCCTCCCATCCCGGCCCTCTGGCACCAAGGCAGCCTGGTCCCCCCACTCCACACCCGCACTAAGCCCTGAACCCCGAGGCTCCACTGCCACCCAGCACCTTGTCGCTCCCCTGCAGCCATGAAGCTCAGGTGCCAAGAGGTGAGTTGAAGCCTCCTGTCCTATCAGGGGGAGGCTGATAAAAGGTGTACGAGGGTGGGCTCCACTGTCCACCAAGCCTGGGTTTGAAATCCCAGCTCTGACTCTGACAATGGCCTTGAGCAAGTCACTTCCCATTTCTGGCCTTGTGTTCCTATCCACAAACCTAAAACCTTCCAGCAAGGTTATTCTGAGGCATCAGTGGTTGTGTGTGCAAAGCTCCTAGCACAGAGCGCAGCATGAGACCAAGTGCCAAGTGATGATAGCTAAGACTTGAGAAGCGGCTTCTGTGCCAGGCACTTGCTAAGCCCTTTGCATATATTAATGTCTCATCCTCTTAGCCACCCTATGAGGTAGGTACTATCACCATCCCTATTTCACAGAAACTGAGGTCACTAAGCACTGCCTTGGCTCCGGCCTAGGCAGCCTGGCCTCTGAGTCCCAGTGAACAGCAGCCATGACCATCATAGCCACGGGGGAAGGCCAGCTGCAAGGGGTCCCATACCACACGCCCAGTCTGTTTACCCACCTAGGCCCTGACGGGAGACAGGATGCGTCCGAGGTCATCCAGGAAATCGGGGGCAAAGATGGAGTCAGAGCCCAGGTGTCCCCTCCCAGTCAGGGCTGGCCTGACCCCATTATGCAATTTGCTGAGACCAAGTGAGGTGAACCAAGGAGACGGGGGAACAAAGCTGGGGTCCCAGGGCTGGGCCTTCACCTGGGGGAAGCAAACAGCTCAGCAGCAAAATCCACAGAGTGAAGTTTATTCCCGACAAAGTTCCCCTCCCCCCTCCCCAGCCCAGGACAGGGACAGACAGCCTGGGGTGAAGATGGGGGGGCCTCTGAGAAACAGGGAAGGGCCCTGGCCCCCCAGGCCATGCCGTGTCTGGCTTCCCCAGCCCGGCCGAGTCCACTGCGCCTCCCTGCCCAGCCCTCGGGAAAGGGGAGGGGGCGCCGGCTCCTGGGTGGTTCCAAAGTGGAGTGTGAAAATAGAGAGATATATATATTTATACGCAGTGGGCAGTCCGGTGTGGCACTCACACCTCTGTCTGGAAGTCGCCATCAGGTGGTTCTGTGGGCTCCCAGGCTGCTGCTCGGTGCAGGGCCAGCCGTTCTCGGGGCTTGGGGGGCAGCGAGCCCAATGTCATAGACTTGAAGGTACTCCAGCTCTGATGTCTCCGCTGTTGGGACAACCCGGGGTGCTCCCCAGGGCTGGGCTTCTCCTGTGGGGGCAGTGGGAAGGAACCCGTGGAGATGGGCCAATACCCTCTCACTCGTTGTACAGGACAAACCGAGGAGGCCCAGAGAGGGCTGGTGAAGCCCAAAGTCACCCAGCAACCAGGTGCCTGAGCAGAACTGAAACCCAGATCCGCCTGGTTCCGTAGTTGGGTTCCTGAGCCCGATGCTCTGAGAGGCCCCTGGGATCATGTCTTCTGTGTGCCCCCCCACTCTTCAAGACCCTGCTGGAGTCTCTGGCAATGCTCCCCATCCCCAGAGCAGCCTCACAACAGTCACTTATGCCATGGGTGAACCCTCAGTGAGCTAGGCTGAGGTTGCCCAGGAAGGGGAGGAGGGCTGGGAGGGAATGAGCCCCTCGGAGCCCGCCTGACCCCAACCCAGCTCAGGGGCACTTACGCCGGTCACGCTCCGTTCGGCCGTCCCACCCGAGGACACACTCCACCGCTTCTCCCTCTGCAACGGGGGCCACGGGTCAGGGTCCGACCCCAGGGGGCCCTGTGTTAGGTTGGGCCCCAAGCTTTGGGCAGGGAAAACCGAGGGAGTAGCCCTCACCTTGGCTGCGGACTGGCTGCGGTAGCGGTCGAAAGTGTGGAATTTCTGGTTGAGCTCGTGGTAGAGTTCCGAGTGCCGTTTCCGGGTGTGCATCACCTTCTGGGAGCCACAGGGTGTGAGAGGAGGTGCTCCGCACTGGGGTGGCACTGTGAGCCACCCCCCACCCCTGTCCCCTGGCTCCCCACATCCCTGCCTGCTGTTGGCCCTCTGGGACAAGGCCTGGGTCTCCCTCTACCCCGGAGTGATGCTTGGGCTGGGATCGGGGGATGGTGGGAAGCCCCCATGGAAACCATGGGCTCAGGGTCCTTGGGTCAGACTCTGCAATGGGGCTTTGGCTAATTTTAGGAGTGGGTCCTCCAGGGTAGACACCACCCACGGATGCCCCCCAACACACATGCGCATACATGCACATATGCGTGTACACACACACACACACACACCACTTACCTCAAAGTCCAGGTCTGAATATCGTAACTTCTTTCGCTGGGAGGGAGCACCAAGGAAACAGTGAAGGAGAAGAAAGCTTTTTACCACATGCAGTGGCTTTAGAGACAAGAGACCTGGCACCCAACATCTGCACCTACCCCGTAACCTTCCTACAGCACAGGCCCAGGAGCTAGGAATACTTCAGGGCAGCCCTTGGGTTTGTGGGAACAGGACGGAGGTCTGGGGGATGAGGAGCTGAGGCATGACCCGGCCACAGGGCTGCAGCTCAGGCCCCAGGCCCACACCCCTGCTGCTCCCACACATGACTGAGCCTGCAGGCAGACGCTCACAGGGAGACCGCACACACAGACACACCACAGACGTGCGACCACACACAGACATGGGTTCCCACATGGGATCACAGAGCAGACACTCCTTCCTCTGTGCCCCGGACTCTACCCCTCTGCCCCATCTCGCCCTACTCTCTCTGCCAGCTACAAGCTCCCCTCTCCTTGGAGCTCTCCACTTGTCCTACAAACACGAGGACTCAGGTTTTCAAGTCCTTCCTTTGACCCTGCCTTGCCCCTTTCCCTGGTCTCTGCACCGCTCCAGGCCCTTTCCAGCCCCTCACTTGCCCAAGAGCATTCAAGGCCCCGGTGACCTACCCAGCATCCATAGCTATCCGAGGAGGAGGCCTTAGAATCTTAGAATGTTGGCACCAGGAGCACTCATGAGACCAAAGTCAACTGTCCCAGGTTACACTGGGGAAACTGAGGTCCAGAGAGGAGAAGGGACTTACCCCAAGGCCCTCAGGGATGATGCTAAGACCGCCATCTAAGATTTCCCAAGTCCCAGGCCCAGCAGACATGGTCATCACCACTGGCCTCTATGACACCACTGTCTCCTGATCCTTCCGCCTCTCTGCCTGCCCCTTCTCCACCGTCCACCCTGGCTTCCCCAACACTGGGCCCTCCGCGCTGTGCCCTGACCTTCTCCTGCCCTTCTCCATGCACATGGGTGACACATGGGTGTCCTCTCTGTTCTGGCCACCTCTCTCTTTCTGGAGGCAGTGGGACATCTCTTTCTGTCCCCAGGCACCACACACACAGCTGTGCCCAACTAAAAAAACTCAGAATTCCCCGCCCCAAACCCGCTCCTCCGCCTCCACTCCATTGCGGTTGCCTGCACCAGAATTCTGGACGTCATCCTTGACCCCTCAAGATACTGCCACATTTATTGCTACCTCCCACACAAGGAGCCTGAAACTGGCCCCGCCTCAGTGGCCCAACCCTGGGCAGGTGTCCACAGAACAAAACCTGCCATGATGCTGAACACACTCCTCCCCAGTGCCGGTGTCGTTTTGTCTTTGTTATGCCTTCCGGTTTTTGCCATCTGCAGCGGGAGCAGGCACCAAATGTTCAAGAAACATTTTGGGAGAGAAACTCAACTTGCAAACCTCTAGCTGCTAACTTAATTTCCTTTGTGCGGAGGATGGGGAGAGGTTTCTGAGGCCAAACATGAGCAGCCAACAGTGTCTGAGCCGTGACTCCTGCCCCTGTCCTTATCCACATTTCCATCATTCCTCCCAGAGTTCCAGAATGTTCTGGAGTTCTACAGTGGACCACTATCACCTGCTTGTTCTCAGCAATTCCCTGACGTGGCCAGAGGGAGGGTGGAGCCTCCACAGAAAACACACAGGTAGGGAGAGAAAGGGGTTTGTGTTTTCTCAGGAAAAGAGGGCCAATGACCACAGGCCCATGGGCAGTGTCTGAGGCTGATTCCAGGGATGTTAACAGCAGCAACTCCCAATTATCTAGCACTTACTACCTGTTCCACACAGACACCAGCGTTTTATACCACTCAATTCGTCCTCAGAACAACTCTACAAAGAGTCTCCCCACTTTACAAGTGAGGAAACTGAGGCTCAGAGAGAGATTCGCTCAAGATCTCACGGCTGATCAGTAGCGCCCAAATCCAAACTCAGACCTGCCAGACTCAAGAGACCCAGGCTCCCAGGGCCTGGTGTGGCTTCCCTAACAAGACAACATTTAGCCTGAGCCACAGGCCCCTCAACGGAAGACCCATCCTAACCAGTTACCTCAAAGAGACACTGAAACAAGCAGGAATGCACCGAGAAGTGTGCTCTCAGCACACCAAGTCCAAGCCCATTTCAGGGGTTCAGAGAAGCCAGGGTTCCCTTGTGTCCGTAAGCACAGACGGAGGAAGAAATGCAGTGTCTACGCTCCCAGCCACTTTATACAAAGGTGCCGCCCTGGGGAGGGGGCAGGTGCGCTGCTGGCTGTCCCTTCCCTGCGGCTGCCCGTGACTCAGACACCGTCTCGGGCACACAGGGGCAGGCCTCCCACGCCCACCCCATGCCCTCCAGCCCCTCACCTCCAGGGAGCCCAGCTTCATGGTGGAGCCCGGCACAGTGCGGGGCATGGTCCGGCTGCGCTCCCCCGGCTCAGATACTTGGCGGGCGCTGGGTGTCGGTGGTGGTGGCTGGAAGGTCATCCCATAGGGGTTCTGTAGAGACCCATAGGCGGGGCCCAGCCCCAGGCCCGAGTGGTCCACAGACAGGAAGCTGGGGTAGCCTTCGGCAGCATGGGGCACTGTCTTGGCAGCTCGTCTAGGGGTGCCCTCGGGCCGGGCCCTAGGGGGATCTTCACCACCTCCGCCCCCGCTGCCAGGCTGCAGGCTCAGAGTCCGCCGGGGCAGCACCATGTAGTCCCCCTCGGAGCCCGGCTCGGGTCGCAGCCATGTGAGGTCCAGCTGCCGCAGGCCGCCTTCCCCACACACGTACACGGGGTTGGCCTCCTGTGGGGGCGGTGGCTCCCCCAGGCCTGGCGAGGCTGCCATGGGCACCAGGATATTCCCAGGCAGCGGTGAGAAGCTGAGGCCACCCTCGGGACCCACGAGGCAGGACTTGGGCTCCTCGTCCTCATCCAGGGACAGGCGGGACAGTGTGCCCGTGATGGTAGACGGGTTGCAAGTGTTGACCTCCTTGAACAGAACTGGGGGCGGGAGTGGGAGAGAGGTAAGTCCTGGGGAGGAGGAGGCCCTGATGCCCTTGCCCAGGCTGGGGAGGTATACCAAGCCCCTGGGCTTGGATGGAGGAGGAAACTGAGTCTTGGAGAGGTGGCTACGGGGTAGATACTCTCTCACACACTGGGCATGTTAAGAAGAAGAGTGTTCAGACTGGCCCAGAGGCCCACAGCAAGGCAGGGCAAGGCAGGAGCTCCCATAGGTCAGTTCCCAGTGCAGGTCCTGAGCTCTGACCCCCCACAGCTACGAGGCTGTCAAAATGGCCTTGCTCCTCCCCATTCCCTGGCAGCTCCTCCCCAGGAGCCAGAACTGGAAATTCTGGCAAGAGGCATGGAAATCATATAATAAGGTAACGGCCACTAGATGCCCTGCACCCTGCTAAGCATTTGACGTCCCCTCATTTATTTAAGGCTCAGAGAACTAAGCTGTTCGCCCAAAGTCACACATTAAGTGGTGTTCACAACCTTGACTCCAACTTAGGGCTGTCTGACTCTACAGCTAAACAGCACGACCAGACCACTAGCAGGGCCTCCCACGATGGGGCCGGAGGCCCTCCCTTCTTACCCACCCCTGGGGGCCGTTCTCGGCTCCGCACCCGCAGACTCACCTGTCTGACAAGCCAGATCCACATCCTTTTCAAAGTCTGACTATAGGCAGAGAGGGACAGAGCAGATGGGCAGAGAGAGGATCCATGTATCAGGGTGGGGGGACGGGGCTCAGGCCCCTCCCTAGCCACCCAGAGGGGCTGCCCTTGGCACACTGCCCAACAGAGCCCAGAAGAGCCTGAGACATGGTCTTCTCCAGCCTCGCCAGATAGGTGGGAAAACCGAAAGGGGAAAAGACTTGCCCAATGCCACCAAGCGGTCAGTGGCTGGGCCTGAATCAAACCCAATCTCGGTCCCCTCCCTGTCTCCCATCCCCTCCACGGATGGGGAAGATGAACGTGGGGCAGGGGGACGGGGGAGGGGTGGGGAGCACACTCAGAACCCACCCTCACCCTGCCTAGGTCACCTCACTCACCAGGATCTGCAGCTGTCCATTCTTACATGAGTCGGGCGAGTCTTCACTCTCATCGGCCCGGCACACACCCATCTGGCACTTCACCACGTCCTGGACCTGGGGGCAGCGGGTGTCTGCTGGGCCTGAGGCCACCACAGGGCCCCCGGCCATAGCTGGCTGTGCCTCCCACCCCAGGCGCCCAGGCGGGTATGGAAGGAAAGAGGCGCATCCAGTATAGGGGAAGGTCAGAGGGGAGAAGGAGCCCTGGGAGGCCAGGAGTCCAAGGACAAGGCTGTCCCAGGCTACCAGCTTCTAATACCAAGGGCTGCCCAGCTGGGGGCCCGATTGGGGCTTGGATCCTCCCAGTCTGCACAGGTGAGGTGGATGGGAGGGGGCAGGAGACGCCCAGCCCCACCTCTCGGCGCAGGAAGCAGTGCACAGCAGTGATGACAAAGCCCTGCGCCGAGTTGAAGACAGCGAAGAGAGCCTGGAAGAGGACTGAGCGGCGGTCTGTCATGGCCAGGACGGCTGACATCCAGGTGAGCGCCAGCAGGGGCAGCACCACGCAGGAGCTCCAGAGAGAGGCCCTGAGGACAGCAGCAGAGGGTCCATCAGGGTGACGCTCCAGGGGCGGTGTGGGGGGCTGAGTCCAGGCCTCCACTCGGCCTGGGGTCCTTAAGCTGCCCAAGACTGGCAGGGCCCCAAACTCTAAGACCTCAGCGATGTCCCCAAGCAGACAGAGGCTGAGGAGCCCGAGGCAGAGAAACAGAGAACAGAGACAGAGGCAGAGAACGGTGGGGGCCAGAGCAGGGACCAGGAGAGGTGGAAGGGGCTGACACAGTGGACCTGAGCCACAGTCAGAGGCAGCATCAGGGGACAGAGACGGGGAAGGTGGAAAGAGCCGGTGGGAGAGAAAAGGAAGAGGGAGGCAGACACAGACGCTGTGAGTTTCAGCCCCAGTCTGCACGGAATCACGGGCCTGGGCTGCACCCCCCAGAGATTCCAGGAGAGGAGGCAGGAGGCTGGACGAGGAGAGACAGCGGCCAGGGAGAGAGAGCGTGGAATAAGCAGACGCACAGAAAGATTCAACAGCGCGAGCGCATGGAGGACGTCAGAGCGCAGATCTTTGGGGATGGGGTCCGGCCCAGTGAAGCACAGGCTCTTCCCTCTCAGGTCCCCAAGGAGGCGGTGCCAGGCTCCCAGAGGCTGCTCAGAGCCCTGGGCAGAAAGATTACAGCTGGGGCTGGCCGTACAAGCTGGGGTCATGACCAAACCCACACATCCGCCACCTCCTTGTCCAGGGTGGGAAAAGGCAGATGGGGTCCTGGCATCCAGGCACAGGAGCCAGCCCGCCCTCCCTGGCTACTGCCCACATGGGCACAGTGGGGCAGGCTTGCCACGCCCAGCCTACTCTGCCTCGTGAACACCTGGGTTGGAGAGTCAGGCAGCGGTGGGAACAGCTCTGCACCAGGCAGAAAGATGGGCAGGGGGCCAAGACCTGTCCTAGGAAGAGAAGTTCAGGGCTATTCAGCCTAGCAGGGGGCGGGCCCAGTGGTCTCCACAGCCCCCGGAGGCAGAGCCAAGACTCCGAAAGGGCCTAATCACAGTCATAAGAGCTACCATTGATTAGCCACCAATCCTCTGCCAGGCCCTACACTGAACAATTTACATACATTAGTTCGCACTGTGATCAAAACAACTCCAATAAACAGGCATGGGGATTATTATCCCAATTTACAGATGAGGAAACTGGAGTGTGCCCAACTAGGAGAGAGAGACAGAGCTGGGACGCAAACCCAGCTTGGCTGCCTCTAGAGCCCCAGCTTTTAACCGCTAGTTCTGAGACTGGGTCAGAGAGGCAGATGGCAGCCTGAGCGGGAGGGAGCTTTCTACGATGCACAGCTTCCCAGAGATGGTGCCAGCCGCCTCCAGAGGCGGTGAGCCTCCTGACCCTAGAGGTGTGTAAGATAAAGCTGGACCCCCACTGGTCAGGGAGGCTCAGATGGATTTCTGGCCCTGGGGGGGAGGCTGGGCCCCAGGCTCCTATGGATTCATTCATTCATCCTACTCGCGCATGGCTGCGATTTTAAGATTGTCACCTTCCAGAGGTATCTCCTCGAAATAATTCTCTAAGATTCTCTGCCCCCCAATTGATTGTGAGATTCAATGCCTCTGAAATTCTAAATCTCAGATTCTATGACTAATGATAAGACTATGATTCACTCATTCTAACATTCTTAGCTTGTGATTGTCTTATTCTAAGATTCTATCGCTCTAAGGTTCTATGGGCTCACAAATTCTAAGGGCCTCACATTCTAAGAGCCTCTGTAGGTTGGGAGTGTAAGGAGGGCTCCGCAGCTGTGCCTGGATAAAACATAAGCTGGGAGTGGGGGCAGGGGTGGGAGCAAGGGGTGGGCACAGGAACCCAGCATTTTCCCAGAGGCACAGACATTCACTCCCCGTTGCCCTTCGCCAACGTCGATGCCAAGCCCTTGAGAGTGTGTGGAAGTCGGCAGGGCAGGGCAAGCTTTCCAGGGCGCTGGGCTGATTCCCTCCTCCCCCCAACCATGGGCACTGCCCCCCATTCTTTTGCCCCCGCCCGCCCCCACCCCGCCCCCCGGGGGGCACAACTAACATGGCGTTCCTGGCCGAGGCTGAGCTGAGCAGGGGGCTGGGGACCGCTCCGCACGCTGAGCAGGGGAGGAGCAGGCTGGCCCAGGGGCACCGCTCCGACCTCGGGGGCGGCACAGACACGGGAGAGGGGGGGAGACACATGGGAAGCGGGAGGAGACGGGGCAGCATGAGCCCCAAGTGGGGTGGGAGGGGGAGGGCAGACGAGAGAGAAAGAGGTGGGTTAGGGTGGGCGAGGGGCTGCAGCAGAGCACTCCGGGTGCCCACCTTGCCTGCACCCTTGATGCACCAAGGTCAGGGAGCCCCGGTTGGCATCGTCAAGCCCTGAGTCTCCAAGAGGCCCGGCCCTCCCTCCCTGTACCTCTTCCTACAAGGCCAAGTCACAGCCCCCTTACCCGGCCCTCTGCTTCTTGGACTTGTCCGAGATGCCATCACGTGCCATGAGCTTGTTGAAGACGATGATCCCAATGAGCATATTCACCTGGGGGCCCAGCGGGCAGGGGGACACAGGATCAACAGGCGCCCGCCTGGCAGGGAAACCCCCAACTGGGAGCTAGGGTACAGGGAGATGGTAGAGCCCCTGTGGCCACATCCCTCCCAGGATGCTAAAGGGGCACATACCAGGACAATGACGGCTGCGGGGCCCACAAAGGCATAGAGCAGGCCGCCCTCCAGAGAGAGCCAGCAGCTGGGGTGGAGGGAAAAGAGGGGGCATCAGACACCCGGGAGGCCTGCCCCTTGAACACCACCGCTCGGTGTCCCCTGGACTGCCGGTGGGGCAGGGCCTCCAGCTGGGTTACAGTGAGCCCTGGGCTCCTGCTCAGCTTCAGTTTCCCCTCTAACAAAGACCCAGCCCCAGCCCACCGTGGGGATCAAAGGCTGATCCGTGAGCTAAATAGTTTTTAGAGATTACCTCCAATCCCAGCACGTGCTTTTACGGTCAGGGAAACAGAGGCTTGGAGACAGGGAAGAATTTGCCCAAAGCACTACAGGCATGGGCCTGAGAAGGCCCAATGGCCAGTCTGATGCCCTAACAGGTCCAGTAACCCCCGCTGCCCACCAAGGGAGGCCAACGTACTAGCTGGATGTACCGTATCCTTTGGTGCGAGTAAAGCCGACAGACACAGCCACCACCAGGGCTGGCAGACCTGGAGGAGGTGGGGGGGGGGGGGGAGGTGGCCACAGTGAGACGGCTGTCGGTCCTCAATGTCCCCTCTCCTCCCAGACCCAGCGCGGCTGGCCCCTGGCCCAGACAGTGGGGCCAGGGCCAAAGCTGACCCTATCCTCCTTCCCCTGCCCCCAAGGCCCAGTGACAGAGTCCGGCACGGGCCCTGCTCACCCCAGCCCAGGCAGAGGAAGCGTTTGCGAACGAGGCGGGTCCGCATCCGTCCGATGACAGCCAGGTAGGACTGCCAGGCCTCAGTGAGCACCCAGCAAAAGGAAGAGAGGAAGAAAAAGTGCAAGAAGGCGGCAGTCATGGTGCATACACCCTGCAGAGACAGGGATGGGAGGGAGTGGCCCTGAGCAGGCACCGGGTGGGTGGGGCCAGGCTTCCCACACCCGCTGCTGGGCGCGGCCATGGCCGCCCACCCGAGCTCGGCCCCCCACAGAGCCCTGTCAGGCACCCCCGCCTTTATGCACCCACACACGGCACGACACAGGCCCAGTGACACGCACGCAGAACTCGACATCCGGGAGGCGGGCAGGCAGGCCACCCACGTGCAGACGGGGCTGGCGGGGGTGGGGGCTGGGGGAAAGACAGGAGCACCTGCCACATCATGGTCCGGCGGGCCCCACGCCTGGCACTCGCGGTGCTGGCACCACAGAGAAGGCCAAGGGGGCCTAAAGGACAGCCGGCACGGGTCATCCGTAGGCAGGTGGCACAAGAGGCCTCACTTGGGCTCTCACAGACACGGGGAGGCCCAGGCTCCACAGATGCCACCTGCCTGACACGTGTGCCCAGCTCACGTACGTGTTCACAGATGCACACGTTCACCACTCGAGTGCACACACACCCCTCTCCAACGCCGTCACGTCCACTCCACTCACACACGCTACTTCCCCCCCACCCCCGACATACACACCCCCAACGCATGGCTCTGAGGGATACGAACACCCGTCACTTGGGCAGGTATGTGCAAACACGCACGCTGGCACCTGCAAACACTCGCTCACTCCACTCTCACCCTGGCGCCCGCCACCTGCACCTGCCTTGCTCAGCACCCGTGACTGGCCCACGAGGATCAGGACATTGGACGCCAGGATGGACAGGCAGAAGTTCAACAAGATGATGGAGCGCTCGGATTTTATGAACCTGAGAGGGCACGGAGGGCGGGAACAGAGGCGCCAGCTGGCCCAACCCAACCCGGGGTGGCCGGCCACCTCCCGCCCCAGCCTGCCCGGCGTCCCACCTACCTCCAGAAGGCCGCGTAGATGGCAAGAAGGGTGAGCAGCGCCATGCAGGACACAGCACAGCCGATCACGAGGGGGACCGAGGGGGAGCCTGCCAGCTCCAGGGTCTAGGGAAGATGAGCCGGTGGTGTACCGGGTCACCAGGAGAGGCAGCTGCAGGGGGGCCCTCCCCCTCCCCACTCCCTGTCTAGCCCAGACTGGCACCTGCACCTTCCTCACACTCACAGGGAAGGAACTCGCTGCTGTATCCACGTGTGCACAGGGCAGACCCAGTCATACACGTGGGTGTGTATTTATGCTCAGTCACCCACGCTTCTCTACACACAAGCACACACGCACGTGTGTGTACACGCACACGACTGCCACCACCACACATCCCCAGGTACGTCATCCCCGCGAGCACCATCCCAGCGGCACAGACTTCCATGGCGCGATCCCACAAGTGCACCTGCTCAGATGCACGTACGGGATCACCCAGCTCTCTGCCAACACCGTCACAGATGGCCACTGGCAACCCGGGAGCAGCCCTCCCTCCCCAGGCCCAGGCGCTTCCCTCCCGCTCACCAGGTCCTTGGGCGGCTGGGCCAGCACAGCAAACGTGGACAGATGCTGGCACTGGCAGCGGGTGTGGGCTGCCTGGGTCTCCAGGGTCTGGCAGCTCTCAGTGTCCCAGTCCCCTGAGCTGGCATCTCTTGGGTGAGGGAAGAGGTGGAGTGATACCCAGCCCAACTCCGTGGCCCCACTCCCAGCGCTGGCCACTGCCCCAGGACGAGTGAAATCAGAGCAAGACCACACCCGAGAGGCAAGTGGCTAGGGCGCCCCGGGATGTGCCCTTGACGCCTCGAGCCCGAGGATGGCCCTGAGGAACGTTTTGGCCTTCCAGGTTAAGACAGCCCTCCTGACAGAGAAGTGCTAGGGCTGTACCCCACCACACTGCGCCCCTGCCCCACTCACGCTCTGGAGTAGTCCCAACTGGCGCAGTGGGGGTCCGTGGTGCCCTGGGGAACAGAAGTCATGAGTGTGGTGTGGGGTGGGAAGGTCACCACCAGGACAGCTACCCATCCTGCCGTGGCAGGCCCACACGGGACCCACTATCGGGGCAGACCGCCTCCCCATCAGACAAGCCTTTGGTTGCTCACGATGGGGTATCCCCAGGGTTCCTGTCTGGGCCCCAACTCACGTTGATGATGTAGGAGAGCTCCACTGTGATAAGGGGCTCAGCTGGTGGCTGGGTGGGGGGCCGCACAGTCACTGTCATCACCCTGGATGTGACGGCCAGCGGGGGCCTGGGGACGGGTACTGAGGTCAGCTCCTACCACCGCTGCCCAGACCCAGTCTGGGACCTCAAAGGTGCTCTGGATCAGTGGTAGGGGGCTACCAGGGAGCCAAGACCAATTAAAGGCCAAGAGTTCCATGGGGCCCAGGACTTCAGGTGAGGTCCGCAGCTTAGCCTCTGGGAGCCGCACAGACATCTTTGAGAGGCACCTATGTCCAGGGTCAGACAAGGGTGCCCAAGGCCGCAGGAGGCTGCAGAGGGAGCTCCCTGTGACCAGCACAGCCTCAGTCCTCTTGGTCTCACCTGGGCGGCCCCACGCACCCCTCCTGGGGACTCACCTGGGAGGTGGCAGGATGAGGCCGAGCGTGCGGTAGAGCACAGCACCGATCACAAAGTAGGAGGAGGACTCCTCAGGGTCTGCCGGCAGGAGGCGCTGGTGGGAGTGGCCTGGGCCAGGGGGCACGGTTCCCGGGCCCCTCCCCTTGCCAGGGTTGCCCGAGGTGCCAGATGGCCCTGGCTTCCCCGGGGAGGAGAGGCTGAGCACCTCCTTGGGTAGGAAGAGGCGGTCCTCTGAATGTCGCACCCAGTCCTTCATGCCCCTGCGGCCGCGCATGGGGAATGTGATGTCACTGGACACGGCGGAGACTGGTTCCCGCTGAATGCTGATCACTGCAACCCGTGCCCGAGCCAGAGGGACAGAGGCAGAGGGGAGAGTCACAGGGGAAGAAGCCGATACGGGAGAGACAGACACCAGGACGCAGATATCGAGGTTGGTACAAACACACGGGTGGGGCACACATACACACAGAAACAACACAGAGGTGGAGGAGGAGAAGACACGGAGAGAGATACAAAGAAGGGGTTAAACGAGGGAACCACAGGCCCCAGAGAGAGAGAGAAATAGGAGGAGCCCTCAGAAACCACCCCACTCCCACAGCAGCCTGGGTTCTGCCATGTCCAGCCCCGCCTCCCTAGCCTGCCTCCTGTACCCAGGTTGTCCGTGACAATCAGAGAGCTCTGGAAGGCCTTGAGGGCATCGCCCACCAGGTGTATGAAGTCCTCCACGACACGAAGCAGGTGCACAGAGCCAGGGGACACCTGGAGACAGAGAGTGTATAAGGGTCCGAGGCAGGGGTCGGTCATGGGGGGCAAAGCCTGGAAGCCCAGCCCCTCACCTGCTGAGCATCATCCCACTTGTCCTTGTTCTCCGCATCCACCATGAAGCTCACCACCTGGAAGAAGCGCTGGGGCAAGAGCAGTGGGTGTCAGGAGGTTCCAGCCCCAGGGACGGAAGCTTCCCCATCAGAGCCACAGGTGCTACCCCCAGCAGACTCTGCCACAGGGGCCCAACCTCCTGCTTCAGTCTAGGGTGCCCTCCTTCCTTCTGGCGGGGCAGGGCAGTACCTGCACATCATCAGCCGAGGGCACGTAGGTGGCCCTCTTGAAGGTGTCAGTGACATTCCTTAGAATGTCCACGGAGAAGAGCAGGTCCCCACTGTAGTAAGTGCGCCGGGCCAGCAGCTCCTGCAGGCTGCGCACGACCTGTGACATGCCCTCGCCCGCCAGCATGCGCTGCCCCTTGGCCAGGTGCTCCCGAAGCTGCAGGGGACAGGCAGGCTGCTGTCACCAGAGTGTCAGGAGCTGGGACCGGCCGCTGGCCCATCCCACTCCAGTCCACCCTCTGCTTGCATCCAGAGGGAGAGGGAGGGTGAAAAGGTCAGAGAGAGATGCTCAAAGGGGCTCATAGGAGACAGAGTCCAAGAAAAAGACCTAAAGATACTTTAAAAAGACTGAAATAGAAACAGCTAGAGGAGGAAGGTGCTCAGATGTACATATAAAAGATGACAAGCACGGCACAGGGACAAGGCACCTCCCCATCCCAGAGGGGTCATGCCCACTCTGGAGCGTAACGCACTCTCTCACTCTCCCTTAAAAATACAAGCTCCAAGTGCAAACACGCAAGTACCAATTACAGCCAGACGAACACAGGCCACGTTCACTGCCAACATTCTTACCCCATGACAGGCCCTGGGTGGGGCACTGGGGTCACAGAAATCAATTCGACTTTGTCCCTGCCTTTAAGGAGCTCATAGTCTTAACAGGACACAGACATCTCGATGAGCATCCACAACACCTAATGACTTTGGGAAGCTCAGGGGACAAGAGGAGCACAGAAATAGGCACCAGGAATAAGGAGAGACACTTGAGAGTCAGGTCTTGAGGTATGAATAGGAGCTTGCCAGACAAAGAGAGGCGCGGCCAGGCAGAAGTGGGCACAGCAGACGTATGCCAAGGCACATGGGCAAGAGCAAGAAACGAGCTCCCCCCACCCCCTCCCAGAGTCTGGGACAGATCCTGGGTCGCCCCAGCCCAGCGGGGCACACTCACTGACAGGTACAGGTAGCGGTACTCGTGGGAGATGCAGCGGGCGAAGCTGGGCAGACCCCAGTATGCCACGCCCTGGGCACTGAGGAGACAGCGGCGGCTGGCAGACCCTGGAGGCAGACAGGACACTGGGCTGGGTGTGGGGCCCGGCTCTCATCCACTTCACTCCGCGCCTCAGGCTGGAGGCTCCCACAGGCTGGCGGCCCGGAACGGAGACGGCAAGAATGGCAGGGGTGGGGCCCGAGGGGAGAGCCACCTCCCCCCCTCACCTGAGGCGTTGGGGGGGCACTTGTTGTAGATGATCTCGCCAGCAGCCGCCTTCTTCCACGTCATCAGCATCACGTACTCGTCCCTGCACATCTCATGGAAGGCTGCGGGGGGACAGTGGAGGGGCTCAGCCAGTCCCCACGGGCGTGTCCCTCAACCCCCAGGGTCCTGCCGCCGATACCTGGACACCTCTTCTCGCTGCAAGGCTTCACCTCCTCTCCAGTGCCCTCGCAGGGGTAGCCCTGCGCACCCGTGGCCTGGCACATGCGGAAGCGGCGCTGCCAGCCCGTGTCACACGTCTTGGAGCACAGGCTCCACGCGTTCCACGGCCCCCACTTGCCATCTGTGGCTGCAGGAGAAGCGGGGCGTGAGCGGCCCCGAGTGCCCCCAGGGCCAGGGCTGCCACCTGCCACCCGTGTGCCGAGCACTCACCCGGGCACTCAAGGTTGCTGCACTCGCGTGTGTCCGTGAGGGCACCCGTACACGTGGCCCAGGCCGGCCCCGCCACACTGCACTTCCGGCTGCGCTGCTGGGTCCCGTTGGCACAGGATGTGGAACACGGGCCCCAGGGACCCCATTCTAGCCACTGGCCTTCCACTGCATGGGAGACACAAGCAGGGGTGGCCATTGAGCAAGAGGTGTGAGGTCTCGTGGGGGCAGAGCACCGCAGGGAGATGGCAGAGCCTGCCAGGCATTCAGACTTGAGCCAGGCCAGACCCACTGGAGAGGGGTGGATGAAGGGGGGGCTGTAGCGAGCAGGTGGTGCCTGGGCCTGGGCCTGCCTGCCTGCCACCAGCTCCAGGAACACAGGATACCTCTCCGCACTCAGCCCCGAGGTGGCACATGCTCTCTTTTGGTTAGGGAAATGGGCCCCAGGGGCACCTTTGGATTTTTGCCCACGCTTAAGCCCAGATCTATGTCCCCTCACAGCCCAGCTGGCCATGAGCACCCAAGGGCAATGGACGGCAAGGGTATCCCAGGGCTTAGGGGAAGGGGCAGTCTTCTTTTGATGGCCCTGCAGTGTGCCAACTCCAAGTCTGGGCGGGGCCACATCACCTCCCACGCCGGCAGGTACACTTCGCCAGTCCCCCCACCCCCCCACGCTCGGTTAAAGTTCGTGGGCCCCCAGGGTCAGGGCACTGGACCTGACTACCTCCCCTGGGTCTCCCAACCCCCACCCGGCTGGGCAGCGCCCGCCTGGAAGCCCACGGGCGCTACTGACCCGGGCAGGCCGCCATACTGCAGAGCTTAGTCTGCAGCTCGGGACCCTCGCAGGCTTTGCCGCCGTGCTGGGGGGGCACGCAGGTCCGCATCCGGCTCCGGGACCCCCGCCCGCAGCTGCGGGAGCACAGGCTCCAGGACCCCCACTCCTCCCACACGCCGTGCACTGCAAGGAAGCACGTGGCCGGTGGCAGGGCGGCACCCTGGCCCCGCCCACTGCCCATCCGCCCACCAATCAGGAGCTCCGGCAGCTCTGCTACCGCTCCTCATTGGCTCTGCACTGGGCCCCAGGACTCCACCCCTTGGGGGAAGACACAGGAGTCTAGTCCCAACTGGCACAGGATGCCTCCTGTGGCCACCAGGATAGGGAGACTAGGACCCACCCGGGAGGGGAGCCAGGGCTCCTCCTCTCCTGGGAGCACAGGGAAAGCCCAGGAAAGGACTCAAGATTTGCCCCAGCCCATCCCCCCTCCCTTCAGCCCTCCCCATCCCCAGACCCGAAGCAAGAATCCAACATGGCAGGCCTGGGGCAGGAGAAGCGCCCCTCCCCACCCCAAGCGCATGGACACACAAAGAGACACGAACCTCTACATGGACACTGACACAGAGAGCTCACACTCTGGAACACAGCTTTGCCCCAGCCCTGTGCAAGCTCTTGCCACACCCCCAGGTACCGAGACCCCTTCCCATGTAGCCTTGCTCTAAATCCACAGCCAGGAGCTGGTTATGGCCTAGGCACCACTTCACTCTCTCAGGGCACGAGGAGCAGGACTGGCTGAAGCTGGCCCCCCACCATGGTGGACCACCTGTCCCAGGCAGGCACATGCACATTCTCAACACTCCATGCTGGACTGAGGAGGCTCTTTGGGGACTGGGATGGGGAGTCAGAGGAGGGAGGGGACGGTCAGGCAAGGTTTCATTTAAAAAAGAAAAAAAAAAGTGGCATTGGCATTGGTCTTAGACCTTGAAGGTCAGACTGAATTGTAACAGCCAAGGTGGAGGGGCGGCGGGTGGACAGGATAAGAATAAGCAAATGCAGGGAGGTGGGAAACTGCAAGAGGGGCTGGTATGGCCAGAGCAAAGGGAATACGGAGGGCGGTGAGGGTAAAAAGATGAGCCTTGATTACCAGGACGTAGGCAACAGGGGAGTGGTGGGCCCAGAACCGAGCCTGCTGCTGTGGGCCCTGGTCTGATTCGTCTGTGTCCCCAATGCCCTGCGTGGGGCTAGGCACAGTGTGGGGGACAGTCAAGTTTGATGAATGAAAAAAGGAGGCAACCAACCATCTTTGGAAACTGAACCTGCCCGAGTCCCAGGCAGGACCTAACCCTGCAGGCAGACCAGGCGGGAGGGTGGGCATACCTGGGCAGGTGGCTGAATTGTTGCAGGGCCGGGTCTCCCGCAGGGGCCCGCTGCACAGGGTCCCATAGGGGGAGGACACACAGGAGCGGGTCCGCACCTGCAGACCCTGCCCACACGTCAGGGAACACACGCTCCACGGGGACCACTCCTCAGCCGCCGGGTCGCCTACGAGAGAGGGACAGCGTCGGCGGCACGGGGCACCTCCCAAGCACTCAGCCTCATAGGGATCCTCCTACCCTGACCCCAAGTGACAGGCTCTTATTAAGGAGGCCACCCAGCCCTGCCCGCAGGCCTCACATGGCAGAGATGTGACTGAGCTCTAGGACATAGACACAGACGGGCACACGCCAAGCACACATGCCACCAGACGCCACACAGTCGGGCCCCCGCCACAGAGGAAGGGAGGCGGGCCCGGGTTACCTGTCTGCGCCATGTATAGCCCAGGCTCATCTGCAGACCTTGGCCACTGGGTTTTCACCTTCGGTTCCTCTTCCGGCTCCTCACCTGGAACACGGAGGTGGTGGCAGGGGCTCAGCCAAGGCCAGCTCTGTCCTGCCAGAGTGGCGCAGAGAGGGCAGCCTTGCTCGCCCTCAGCCTGAGGGCCTGGAACCAACTGCAGGCAATGCTGAGCGAGGCTCAAGTCCTTGCCCCTGCCCCACCACCACCATTTCACAGATAAGGAAACTGAGGCTCAGGAGGCCACACAGGACTTGCCCACGGCCTCACAACCGTCTTTTCCTTTTCCTCCTCTTGCCTCAGCCAGCCTGGGGGAGACTGAAGAGGAGTGGCCGCTCACATCAACGAGCTCCGGGAGGCTTCTGTGCCCACATGCTCTCCAAACCTATCTCCTTTAATCCTCCTCTGGGAGGTAGGGACCAACGTCTGTGTTTAAAGATGAAGACACTGAGGACCAGAGAGGAAAAGTGACTTGTCCAAGGCCACACAGCTTGGTGAGCCTGAAGCCCAGGCTCTTTGCCTTCACAGGACGGACTCCTAAGGCTGATGAACAGACCACCCCCCAGGCCTGCCTCTGGGACACGATTCATGCCAAGCCAGGGGCTGAGTCTCAGGTCCAGAAATCTGCTCCCCATGCAGCACTAGACTGTGGCCTGGAGGTCAGAATGAGGTGCCTCTGAGACCCAGGGGCCTAGGGTGGGTGCCTACAACCTGCAGACCCTCGTCTCCGCTGCCCCTGCAGCTGGGAGAGCAGCTGATGCTCCCAGAGGCCGCTGCTGCTGCGGCCCCAGCCCCACCGGGCTCTCGGCTCATCACTCTGATTTATGTGTCTGGTCTAGGCCTTGGAAGCACCACCCGTGCTGGAGGAGGGGTGGGGAACGCCCATTCTCCAAAGCTGCTCAGACATGAGCTCAGCCAGGCCCTCTCCCACAGGCTGGGTAGCCTAGATGGGGGCTGACACGAGTGTGAGGGGAAAGACCCAGCCTGTGGAGGGACTGCTGGGCAGGTGGGAATAGCCTCTGGGACACGGCTCAGCCCATGCTGTCCCCGGACTAGAAGGGACTGCTCTCCCCCACGCCCACCCCCCGCCCCAGGCCCTCTCCTATTTCTGATAAGCCAGGTCAGCACCTAGCAGGCACTCTGGGTTTGAAGGAACCGGAGAGGACTGTGCTCTTCCTGCCCCCTGCTGCCCAGTCCGGTCTCTGCGTCCGTCCAAGAGAAACCGCTTTCTGACCAGGCATGAAGACGGCCACCTGGAGCAAACCCGCCAGACAGGGGGCCCCGAAGTGCCACTCAGCCTAGCTTATGGTCTCATCAACTCCGGGGCCCTTCCCTCCACTGCGACCACTGGTCCCAGAGCTCAATCTACGTTCTCCCCCAAATTTCTCCACCGTCTCGCAAACCTGGATCCCCAGGAGAGCGCTGGAGTCCAACAATCCTGGATCCCAACTGGGACACGGCCACTGACCAGCTGTGTGACCTTGGGCAAGTGTCTTTGCCTCTCTGCCCCTGTTTTCGCCTCTGTAGAACAAGACTCGAACACCCCCTACCTTGAGGGCTGACTCTCGGACTCCCCGACAGGAGGCCACGAAGCCCTTGGCACCCTGCTTGGCATGTGGTGAGTGCTCAGAAGGCAGGAACTGTGGGTTTACTTTTACCATCCCCCCTCCCCTCACAACCTGCACCTCTTCCCCACCCTCCCCTGCCACCCTTCAGGCCCCTGGGCCTCCCTTCAAATAGCATCTGCCTCTGTCAGGTCCCTGACTCTATCGGGACCGCAGAGAAGGTGCTGGTGCCGTGCCTGCCGACTCCCGAATCCCCTCACCCAGCCCTCCACCCCACCCGCTCAGCCAGTCCCCAGCCCCGGAGCCTTGTGACAAGCCGCCTTCTCCACGCCCACCCCCAGGCTGCTGAAGAAATCCACAGCTGTGCCAACTGGCACCACTACAGACTCAGGGCTGCGTATCCGCTGGGCGCCCGGGGCTTCTCGGCAGCACTCCCCGGCTCCCCGCCTTCCCCACTCCCCACCTTGGCTGGCTGTGCCAGACCTTGACCTCTCTCTTTGAGCTCATCTCTGCCCCCCTCTCTCTCTGCAATGAGCTCCTCTATAAAGAAAGCAGCGTGGGATCCCCCCCACACACACACACTTCTTGCCCCACCCCTCCAACTCGCAAATTCCCTGCATCTACTCCCAGGCCCAGCCCTGCATCTACTCCCCCCTGCCCCCTGCCACTTCCAGGAGGGCTCCATTTGAGCCATCCGTTAACCCTCTGGCTCAGCATTTGGTCGGCACTGTCTTTTCACGGCAGCCCAAGAATGGACCTCCATTCTGGGGGGAGCCCCTCTTTGAACCTCCTTCCTCCTCCAGCCACTGCCCTCAGCCTCCTCCTCCCCAGCACTAAGTGGTCCACAGCTGGCACTCTAGTTTCTCACCTGCCACTCACATCCTGGCTCAAATGTCACCTCGCCTGGTAATCCACTGCAGTCTGGCTTCTGACCACATCTTACTGCTGAAACCGTTCTCGACAAAGTCATCAACGCCCTCCTTATCACTAAATCCTACGGACACTCTGCAGCTTTGTCCCACTTGACCCCTGGGTAGCACGGGGCCCTGCTGACTGTTCCTACCTTGAAACACTCCCCTCCCTGGCTCTCCAGGTTTCCTCCTACCTGTCTGGCTCCTCTGTCCCAGTCTCCTTGACTGGTCTGTCTTCCTGCCCCTTCCCCTATCGGGCCTCCACGCTTCGCGCCACACTCCCCTCCCCAAGGTTCAAGTAGCCCCTCTGTGGCTGCTCCAGAGTCATTACCCCCAGCGCCCCACTCGGGGCTTCACTCCTGGGTGGCCTCCTGCCTTCTGGACAGGTCTGCTGACGAGGGGCCCTCAAATTCAGCACGCCTAAGACAAGATTACCCCTTCTTCTCGAATCTCCACCTGCTCGTTCATCACCTCCTTCACCTGGGAAACTCCTACCCGATTTTCAAAATCCACCTCACATGGCTTCTCATTTGGGGGGTCTTCCTCATCCCCCACTCCTCAGGCAGAAGTGGCTGTCCCCTCCTCTGTGTGCCCCGTCGTCCCAGAGGATGCCATCTTCCGACCATCTGAACCTCCCCGCGCCCATTGGCCCTTTGAAGGCAGGCTGTGCACGCCATCTCCCCGACCCCAGTGAACACCGGCCCAGAGGAACACCAGCAAACAGCAATGAACACACTGCTCCTAGCTTTCCCTGCCACCCCACGGGGGTCACTGGGAATTAGCACTTGTCATCCTGAGTAGCGGCTCTGCCCAGCAGCCCTCCACCTTACAGCAGCCCCGGGCCTGACACCCATTTCTTAATAAACATTCTGCAGATGCTGTTCGACCTATCACAAATCCAGCTGAGGATCCCGTCATCCGGTTCCTGCTTTGGCGTCTTGACCATCATCGTGTCTGTGGCATCCACCAGCCTGGCGTCCGGTAAGGTCAGGAAACACGGACACGCGAGACAGCAGTCTGACCCCCTCGCTGCTTCCCGTGGTCCCCACATCCTCTACAAACCGTGCACCAGCGCTCTGCGGGCCAGCCCCCACGACACAACCAGAGGTGATGGAGGTGGTTTCTAGGATCCACCCTATTTGAAAATCAGAACGTGTCCCAGGCCCAGCTCTTGAGTCCCTCTCCCGGCCTCCCGGGCTGGGCCAGAGAGGGGAGGGAACAAGCCTGAGGCTACCCAGCAGGGGCCTGCACTGACTGCCCTCCCTTGTGCCCCCACCCCACTTCCCTCAGAAGGGAGGCTGGCAGTCTATTTCCCCCACGTGTGAAAGCTAGTTCTACCCGAAAGGGAGGAACACCAGGGGGGTCACCCACTCAAACAGTGTTTCGGCTCAGCATATGCCATGAGGCAGGCCACAGCCAGCTCTGGGCACAGCTGGGGGAGTCTAAGAGGCAGCTGAGCCAACAGGACAAGAAGGGGTCCAGGAAAAGGCAGCTTGTAGGACCCGGATCCTCACAAGTTCTGCAATCTATAGGCCTTCCCACCTGCGAGCCCGCCCTGGTGTGGACGGACCCGCTTCCCCAGGACACGCTACCCTGCTCTACCCCTGAGGACCTCCTCACTGTTCCGTTTTGTTTTGAATGAGGTAACACTCACTACACAACCCCCTATTGCCAGTCACCGTGCACCTCGTTTAATCCTAACGAGGATGGGTTCTCCCATGTTACTGATGAGGAAGGAGGCTCCAGGGTCGCACGCTGGAGACAGGCTGCGTGGCATTCAAAGCCAGGCTTGCCTGACTCCTCTGGAGCCCGTGCTCTTTCTACTGAGCTGCGCTGGCTCTAACAAAATGCAGTTGGAGCCTCCTGAGAGATGGCTTTCTTAATTCCCATAGGACCCTGAGTCACTCCCTCATCCCGCCAAAGCCCCTCACACTTGCTACTGTTATCCTGTTTTCACGCCACCTTCTTATTGTTCCTTCGCACATCCACTCCCCACTGCCCCCCCCCCCCCCAGGTGAGCCTGATTCTCTCCTGCAGCCTCCAAAGTGATCCTCTGGGAGCCCAGCGCAAAGCGCACGAACTCCCCTGCTGAGGAACCTTCAGTGGCTCCCCACTGCTACCAGTGTAAGCCTCTGAGCCTGGCATGTGCCGGCCTCTGATGCCCTGTCCAGTCCTGTTTTCCTCTCCCCACCAGGCAGCCAAGCACACTGCAAGGTCATGTGGACCGGTGGGAAGGACATGGATTCGAGAACCAGAGACAGAAGCAGATCTGATTCTCAATTCTGCCAGTCTTGCTGTGTGCCCTTGGGCAAGTCGCCTCACCTCTCTGAGCTTAAAAATCTTCAACTGAAAATAAAGAGGACACGTCCTACCACAGGTTCAGAATTAAATGAAACAAGAGATATGGACCGCCTGGAATACAATAAGCTCTCTGTGCAAAGGGACTGCTCCCTCTCTTGTTATCCACCTGCTTTCCTCCCTGAGACTGGTGTTCCCTCCCCCTTGCAATGCCCTCCTCTACCTCCATCTTCTACGTGTCAAATACTGCCTCCTCCAGGAAGCCTTCCCAGGCTGACCACACAGGGGTTTTGGTATGCTGGCCCCTTCTCCTGTGGCTGAGACCCTAGATTGTCTTCCACTGCGGCTGAGAGTAACCTAGGCTCATCCCTCTTGTGGGCACTAAGGGAGGGTATCAATCTCCCTCACTCCTCTTGCACAGAGGGCCCAGCTCTGAGCAGCCAGACACAAGACAGGCATTCAGCAGACATGGGCCAGATATCCCTGAGGGTTCCTCCACCCCAATCACCCAGGGGCCACTCTTGTTCCCCCCTTGCACCGGCAGGCTGGGTGGGCACAGGGGCTCTCTGCCATCTGAGCAGGACGGTAGGCACCTGCTCCAACATGCTCTGCAGACCCTGCCCCCCAGACTCCACACAGTCCAGCCCCCTCAGCCTCTTTTGTCATGAATATGTTAAAAATAACCACGATAATCATCACTTCCACGGGGAGAGCAGTGCAGATTTACAAAGCAGCCAGCCCTCCCAGGGCTCTCTACATCCTCCCTGAAGCTGGCCCTGGAGCCCTGAGTAGGCACCAACAGATCCCCTTGAAACATGGTTCTGTCATGTCCCTCCATGGCTTCCCACCCCCAGCAGTGCTTCGTGAACCCTACAGTGCCTTAAAAAAAAAAAAAAAAAACCCCGGGGTGGGGGGAGAGGGAGGGCAGGGGCAGAGAGAGAGATGGCTTTTGAAAATTCCAAGCTCTACCTCTGCAGTCCAATGCAACTGGGTATCCCTGTGAGACCAGATACTCAGCCAGAATGCCAGTTCCCCCCCAATGACTCCCTCCCCCGAGCTGCTGGCCTATCTGCCCAGCCTCTCGACAGAGCTAGCTGGGTCCCTGCCACCTCCCCCCACACAGCCAGGAGCTCCTCGAGAGCGGGGACCACAACTGACTCATCCCACCTCCCCCACGATACCCAACTTCTTGCTGGCTTGAGGCCTTTGGTCAATGGAGGCGGGGGTCCCAGTGTCTGGGGATGGCAGTCAGAACCTTGGGCCCATCTCCCACCACCGGGGCTCACACTTCCATGTCCTTGCACAGGCTGCTTCCTCCTGCCAGGTTTCCCAAAGCGTGCAGCAGGAAATGAGTTGGGGTGGCTCACCAATGTGCCCTTAAAAAACCCTGCATCATGGACTGGGGCAGTTACCCCTTCTAGGTCTCTTTTTTTTTTTTTTTTCAACGTTTATTTATTTTTGGGACAGAGAGAGACAGAGCATGAACGGGCGAGGGGCAGAGAGAGAGGGAGACACAGAATCGGAAACAGGCTCCAGGCTCCGGGCCATCAGCCCAGAGCCCGACGCGGGGCTCGAACTCACGGACCGCGAGATCGTGACCTGGCTGAAGTCGGACGCTCAACCGACTGCGCCACCCAGGCGCCCCTAGGTCTCTTTTAATTAGGGTGACTTCCTGCCAATATGCCTGGGGTCACCGGGTTTGTGCCTGCTGCCATGACATAATTAATAGGACCCCTTCCCCTGCTTTAAAAACCTCAAAAATGTCCCAGTTTAGATGATAAATTATATGGTGGCCTTACTTTTAATCCTTGCAAATGCATGCAAGATAAAGTCTCCGTGTAGTCTGAGACTTTCACACACCGCCAGCACGTGCTCATTTCTCTTTCTAACAAATCGACAAGAAGGACGAACGTCTCGCTAGAATTTGCTAACATCGCTTTGTTTTCACTGGGGCTATTTCTTCTGTTATCTTTTGCTTCAGATAAATGATACTCTTTTTCCAGGTAGGATGTGAAATTTCTTCCTAATGTATTAAATTTTAGAAGTGATTCGATGTAAACAAAAATTCCATGGGTAGTGAATTCCTATTCACTCCTCAAAACCCAACTCAGAATCACCTTCTTTAGACTGCCTTCCCACCCCTCTGTGGTTGAACCCCGCACTCTTCCTCCTCCCTTGACATCTGGCCCAGGTACATCAAACCTATGGCACTAAATTATGACAACACGCAGCTATTTATTAGGGATTTACCATGTGTCAGGCACTGTACTAAGCACTGACCTACATTCTCTTGTTTCATCTTTATCATCACTCTGTGAATAGCCCAACTATCCCGACTTTACAGGTAATGAAATGGCAGGTGAAGAAACCTGCCCACGGTCGCAGAGCTTAGTCAGTGGTGGGGCTGGGAATTGAATCCAGGGCCAGGAAACTTCAGCCTGTGGCTTTGACCACCACTGTGTACCTAGTGGTCGCTCTCCCCGATCAGAGGGCAGGAGGTACATCTGGTGCACCTGGGATCTCATTCACCCAGAGCCAACCCAAGGCCCGGCACAAACTCCGCTCCAATAAAGACGCGGAGATGTGTGTGATGGGTGGGTGGGGACTCAGTCCCTGCTGAGATATCTGGGGGAAACTGGGTCCCACTCCCCATCCTGTGACAGAGCACACAGAGCTCCAGAAGCACAGATCTCGGCTGGAAGGACCTTCTAGGAAATGTACTGAATGTGTGAGGTGCCCCCTCCTCCCACCATGAGAGAGGCCTGGCCTCCCCGGTGTCTGAGCACCAAACGGACAGGTAAGGTTGCACTTCCCACCAGCGGACCAGGCTGGCCGAAAGAGGACAGCAGGGCCTGAGCACCGGGAGGAGAATGACCAATCTAGGACTAGGTTGGGCAGGTACAAGGAGCTTCCTAGAGGAAACGGGTTGAGCAGCCCTGGGAAAAATGGGAAGTTGTGGAAAACCAAGGCCAAAGGGCATTCCAGGTGAGGGAAAGGCCCAAGCAAAAGCAGGGAGTCCAGAAAGCAGGGGCTCAGGGGCCAGTGAGAAGCCCTGGTCAAGGGTAGGATGGAATTAGAGGGAAGGCTGAATAGCAGGTGGCAGCTGGGTCTGGAATGCCAGGCTGAAGAGTCTGTGCCACGATGGAGAGTATGGGGGCTGGATCTGGGAAGTGATGCACAGATTACTGGAGGCCCCGAGGCCCCCGTGGGGCAGCCCATCGTCCAAGTCACCCAGCAGCAGTGGCAGAGTGGGGATTTGAACTCTGGCCTCCGGAATGGGGCCTGGGTGATGGGGAGGTGGGTGAGCAGCAGCCAGCCAGCCAAGGATGGGACAGCACCTCTGAGGAAGGCAGGGAGTGCGGGAGAGGAGAGAGGAGGTTCCCCCAGGTGTCAGTCTGCACAGCCATCCCCACTGGCCGGTGTCTCGTCAGGACCGGGGAGGGGTCAGCAGGCAGGAAACGCAGGGTGGCAGCACCACGTCTTCACCACGATTCCTGCTCCCTGCCCCCCACCCCGGCCTCAGCCAGCATCCGCTGGGCTCCTTCCTGCCTGCCTTCCCTTTCTTCCTCTCTCCCCACTTAACAGATTGCGGCAGCAAGATGGCACAAATTTATGGCTCAACTCACCAAAAATAACAAGAGATCTATCAAAGGCAGTTTGCGTGAAATTAACAGGCGCCTGTACCCTCTTGTCAAACGCACTGGGCTCTGAGGCGGGCCCAGGCACTCCACCCAGGCACTGTCCCCCAGTGCCACTCTTCCAGCATGGACCCAGTCCCACTCCACCTGGCCTTGCCTTCGATTGATTCTATGCAGAGTGTCCCAGAGAAGGGGAACACAGCTCCCCTGCCACAGGGCCTGGCAGAGGGGCTAGGACGAGGGTCTTACTCTTCCTGTTCACCGCCTTGCCCACCAATCTCGTTCTCAATCTGGCAGTTCCACATGTGAGCCGGTTCTCCCACAGCTGGTACATGTGTCCAGCTGGCCCGGTGGGGAGGAGGGGGTCCTGCCAACCAGGCACAAAGGGCCCTGAGTCCTGACAGTGCCCTGTCCCTCAGATGCCCACTGCCACGTGGAACAAATTGAGACATACGCCCACTGTCTCTTGCCCCTAAGAGACTGGGCAGAAGGAAGGAGATGGCAGAGAGGAAAAGTAAAAGCCTCTTGCCTGCCAGGGGAGAGGAAGGGGCTCTGGGCACCAGTGTGCTGGACAAGATCACTTAGGATGACCAATGCCACATCACCCCCTGTAACTCCCCACAAGGGCCCTCCCTGCAGGCAACCCCATGGAGCAGCCTGAAAACATGCCAAGCAGGACAAGGAGCATGAGCAGAGGTCAGGTGTGGAACAGCTGGGAGCCTGGGACTCCCAGCTCAGAGATAATACTAGGCCTCATGCCCAGGGACAGTCAGCACCCAATCTCCACCCATGCTCAGTCCCAGAGGCCCCCGCAGAGGCTGTGATGATGGGGACAATGGTGGCCTTCCCATCACCAGCCCTCTCTGACCCCCAAAGTCACTCCGACTACCAACCAACTCCTGTTTCCGGCTTCACCAAGCCCAGCTGGCTGCTCCTGGCTCTGTGCTCCACATGGCAGCCTGCCCAGATGGTGCCCGCCCATGAGGGCAGAGCCTTGCTCCGTCCACTGGAGACCACTGGGCCAATGGACCGCAGGGAAAGCCAGACAAAAGAGCCTGCCCTCTGCTGAGCGCGATGGGGGAGGCCCCCACAGAGTGACGGGCAGTGGCCGCCAGGCAGGAAGAGTCATAAACCTCCTGATATACGCCTGGCACTCTCCGCCAATGTTCGACAAAGAAGCGAAATTCAATTTCTTCCTGCAGGCACTAAATCCCAGGCCAGCCTCCAGGGCCTGTAACCTGCCCACGGCCTGGCTGTCACTCAGACGGCTTCATCGACTGATGTTAGAGGCCAAGCTGGCCAGGGGGAGAGGCCAGAGCAAGGCCACTGGGCACTTGCCACGGATAGGCACGGTGCCAGATGTCTCACAGGGGAGGTTGAGAAGTGCCTCCCCACTGCATTGGGAGAGGCCACTGTCATGATAACTGGCCCTCTAATTAACTCAGAGATATCTCCCCATTTTACAGATGAAGAAACTGACGCCAAAAAGATGGGATCCACTCAAGGTGATAATAGTCAAAGGCAGTGCTCAACTCCCGGGCTCTAGCCTTCAAAGCAGGGGTGGGGACAGATCATACTCCTCCAATACTCCTAGCAGCCCTCACACAAGACCCCCTGTGTCCCTGTAAATCCTCTCAGGCCGATCTCCATGGCTCTTCTGACTTCCATCCCTGCGTGACATCCTCATGATGGGAGGCCAGCACCTGTTATCCCAAATGGGGAAACTGAGGCCAGGAGAGGGAAGGGAACTCCCTTTTAGTCCCAGAGCTGGGGACCAGATCCCAGCTCTGCCTCCCTCCCACCCCCACCCCCTGGCCAGTCACTGGCCCCGCACTGTTCGGGCGGGCACACAGGATCCAGATGAGGGCCTGGGGGCTTTGTAGCTGCAGGAAGGAGGGTCGGCAGAAAGTGGCTGTGGTGAGGGAGCCGGGGTGGGAGCGGGAGCAGGCAGGGCTCAAGGGCTCGCAGAGCTTTTGCCCAGTCAGCAGGAAGCTCTAGCAGCTGTGGCAGCCTCGGTCCCAGAAGACATGGGCCCAGAGGGGGAGACAGGGGATGCTGGGAGCGGAGCCAGCCCAGCCCTCCAAGGCAGCCTCGAAGCCCAGTCCTCTTCACCCAGGCACATTCTTCTGCACCTCCCTCTGCCCTGACCCTGGGGCCACTGCCAGAAATCGCCGACCCGTGTGGGCAGGAACATGTCCCTGCTCCCTGCCTACTCTCCAGCCTCCAGGCAAACTTGTCGACCTGGCACGCACTGCTCCCTCTGCCCGGAGTGCCCTCACCACTTCTTTGGCTTGGCTGGCTTCCACATGTCCTTCAGATCTCGGCTTGCGCCTGTATCACTTCCTTCAGGAAGCCTTCCTTGATTGCCTAGTGGGAGGGTCCTCTCCCTGGGTTCACCACACTGCATTGTCTCATCTCTGCCCCCCATTCACCTACCCAGACTACAAACAAGAGTTTGGGGTTAGTGGGGTCTAACCCCAATCCATTTCGGGGACCCCAGCACCCGGAGAAGGCTGGACACAGAGGGGACACGGGCGAAGAACTACGCAATGGCCTGAGAATCTGCCAAGACGGGGACCAGAGCGTACCCTCAGCCCTGGGCACGCCCACCCCACCAGGGCCCTGCTCTGACTCACCATATCTCATCTCGGTTGTGAACAGGTCATTGCTGCTCCCTGAATGCAAATCGGCCTCAGCAGGTGGGGCCGGGCCCCCAGGCACCAGGGCATTGGACAGGGTGTGGGCAGCAGGCGGGCCCGGAGGCGCGGTGGTGGCCGAACCAGCCCCCGCCTCCCCGGGGCAGCTGCAGCCTGGCTGGGCGAAGCCACAGGCCCTGCCAGCAGTGCGGCCGCACTCCTCACTCCAGCGGCACAGCACGCCACAGGTGAACTGGCTGGAGTTGTTGTTGTTGATGAGCAAGACCTCGACGAAGCGGAAGGCCAGGGCAGCGGGCGCCAGCAGGCGCGGGGCCTCCGAGGGCTCTGCCGACAGGCACAGCTGCACAAAGTTCTTGTCGAAGTGCAGGAAGGTAAAGGGGCCCGAGCCGCCACACAGTTCCAGCCCCGCTGCCTCCTCCTCCTCTTCTAGCCGCCCCGCCTCTGCCTCCGCCTGGGCCACGGCTTCCTCTGGGCTAGGCCGCAGGCAGGTAAAGTTGACCAGGTAGTGGTCCAGGGGCAGCAGACGGGGGGCAAAGTGGGCGCACACCTGCTCCTGGCGGTTGAAGCGCAGGTAGAGGGAGTACTTGGTGGGGTCAGGGTTCTCCAGGGTCCAGGAGCAGCCTGAGGCGATGGTAGGAAAGAGGTCCTGCAGTGAGAAGGCCCCGTAGAGCACGCCCGAGGCCAGGGCGGAGCAGGCGCTGGGGGCAGGGTCGAAGGCGGCGGCCAGGCGCAGGGACAGAATCACAGATAGTAAGAGGGGACAGGCTGGGGTCATCCTATGTCCCTTGCCCTGTGGAGAGAGACAGTGGTCAGCAGCCCCAGGAGCTGCCAGCGTGGGCTCTGAGTCTCCTGTGGCAAGCTGCAGGAGAGGGCCTGGCGGTTAAGGCTCTGGAGTCGCCCAAGTCCACCTGTGTGATCTTACACAAGGGACGTGACTTCTCGGAGCCTCAGTCGCCTTACCTGTAAAATGAAGGCACGTGGGAGAGTGTCTGGGAGTCTGTAAGCCCTTAAGAAACATCAGTTGTTGCCTCTGTTATCCTATGATTCCTCAGTCAATCTCATCAGCCACCGGCATCTTGGCCTGACACTTGGATCTCGCCTCATCCCCACCACCCAACTTAAATTCTCCAGAACTGTTGCTCTCAGTCGCAGCGTATCGTGATCAGTTGTGAGCCATGTCACGCATAATCCAGTGGTAATTGTCAAAGGAGCAGTGTTTGACAACGATTTGCTTTTTTATAAATCAGAGCAATTCAAGGTTATTCCCAGAACAATGTCGTTCTCACTCACTTGCTTTGCTGAGTGGGAGAGAAAGGGGAGGAGTTACCACTGGGGTGCCAGGGACTGCGCACAACCCAAGCCATGCCCATGGAGGGCATCACAACTATGAGCGTCATGAGTATCACTGCTGTGGATTTCCTGGTGGAAACAAGGGGAGAGGTATCTGCAAAATGGGTGCAGTATTCCCCTTAACCCCTTTTCCCTTCCTGCCATGGGTTATCCTCCAAGGCCTGGCTCAGGGTCTGCTACCTGCCCCCCCCCACCCCACCTCCGGAGGCCACCAAGCCATCGCCCAGCTCTCAGCTCCCACAGCCCTTTCCTGAAAGCCCATGCCCCCCAATCATCACCTCTATTCCCTGCTGTCTCCCCAGGGCTAGCTCACTCATCTCAGGAGTGGAGACCAGAGTTTACTGATTTCTCCCTCCCCGCAAAGTGCTACATACACTAAACCAAATTGCCAGCAGGCTGCAAAATTCAGCAGGTATGAATGTACTTTCCATGCGTGGGCAGGCAACCAGGACCCAGGCCATGCCCCGACAGACACTCAGGGCGGTCAGGGCCGAGTGGACAGAAGCTGGCGGGCAGGGCACCTGCAGGTGCCTTCCCACCCACCAAGCCAGGACAGAGCCACTGCCCACAGCCTGTCCACACTGCCCACAGCCTGTCCACAGCGCTGTCTGGAAACCAGAGCCTGGCACCTGGGCTGGCTCAACCCTGCTCCCGGCCCTGCCCCCTAAGTGATCCATGCTGCCTCCCTCCTCCATGCCGGCAGCATAGCTCACAGCACTGGATGGGCCCCTAGAGCCCGGTTGCTCCACATTAAAGGAGAAAGGATGAGGCTCCAAGAAGGGAGGCAACCTGCTCAAGATCACACAGAGTGGTCCAGCTGGGACTGGAGTCCGGGACCTGAGGCCCCAGCCTGGGGTTCCCTCTCATCCACCAATAGCCTCTTGCTCTGTCCCCTTCCTTGCTCAGGCTGCACGCCCAATGGAGAAGCCATTGGCTCTGGGAACTGAATCACAAACATAGGATAACTCACAGGTGTGGCTAGATTTTCCCAAGACGTAGCTGCTCCCCAGGCACAGATTTCCCCTTAGCTTTTTAGGAGCCTCAATAGTGGTTGGAGGTGGGGGTGGTGAGAGGGCAGGAATTAGAACCCCAGAATTCCAGCCTCTGTGCAGCAACCATGGAACTCTTCACTCCCCCAGATCCCGCACTTGCCCCTCCCCAGACATAGGGGGAAGGAGGGGTGGGGGCTCAAGCTCCAGGCAGGCTCATTTATTGGGGAGGAGCGGCCCCACCCTCCCCCAAAGACCCGCCTGGAGTTATCCAACAAAAGTCAGAACAGGCTGTGTCTCCACTGCTCCTGCCAGAACTGCAAAAGGGACACAAGACCCCTGGCCTCCCCCGCCCCCACATCATGCCTGTCCCAAACTGTTCAGCCCGCCCAGCCTGCTGCGGCACCAGCGAAGCCAGTGGCTGATGATGACTGACATCCAATCCCCCCGCTGCCCCCAATTATTTTTAAGCAGGCTGCAAAATTCAGGCCATAGCTGTAGCTCGGCAGAGGGGAGGTGGGGGCTCATTATAACTGGCCTCGCCTCCCCCACTTAGAGCAAGGTGAGGAACACACACACACACACACACACACACACACACACACAAGCTTGAACATTGCTGTGCCGTGCGACGTGCACACAAAAGCATGTATGCACAGATGCATGTATAGACAGGTGTTCACAGGCATTCAGCATGCACACAGATCAGTGAAGCCACAGATGAGTGAATTCATGTGCACACTAGGGTACAGGCACTCACGTGTACAAGGTATAAAAGAGCCAGACACTCGTACACATGGAGAGAGATGGAAATATACTCTCTAGTGTGAATATACACAGGCATTTGGTTCTTTGAGGCTTAGCATATGACAGCTAAGTGGCAGGTGGGGTCTGACTTGCTGTTCCCTCCTTTGTGTGTTCCTGAAGCTGGGGGCTCAGACCACCCCCCCCCAACCCCACCTCCTGGGCCTCAGCTCCTCCCTCCTCCATAGCACCAATCCATCAAGAAGCACTAGGTCCACATCCTCAGAGCCACAGCCTGGCTTCTCCAGAATTGAGCCACCTCTAAACCCTGACCAAGCCCCCTCCTCCAGACAGCCCCTTCACACCAACTTGGGAATTTCACCCTGGGTATGTATTACCCTCGTGGTTCCTGCTGTGACATAAGACCTTTGGGGGCCCTTTTTAAATCTCACTCCACATCCACAAAATAAGGCAAAAAGCCCAATTCCAAGTCAGAGAGACCCTCTCGTGGGAGGGGACCTGGAAGGATCCTTGCCTCCCAGGCAGCCGAAGCGGTTATTAGCCATGTTCAACCTCCCTGAACGGAGGCAAGTTCCCCGCTCTGTGGAATGGAGACCATGATCCCTGCCCCCAGGATTACACACACTTTCTTGTTCAGCGTCCCAGTGAGTTCCCAGCACAGAGCCTGGCACAGACAGGGTATGCACACCTTCCCTTCCCCCCTCCCACGGAACCTCACAAACTCTCCCGGCTTTCCTGCTGAGCTCGACCGCTATCTCTGGGAAGGCCCTTTGGGTTGAGCCATGTGAATGGCTTGGCCACCTCCAAAGCCAAACAGCAAGATCACGTACGTGCACAAGAGCTAGAGACGATAGGTATGGAGCTCAGCTCTGAGGAAGAACTTCCCGCGTCAGGAGGTTAATGGAGAGGATAATCTAAGAGCCTCCTCCCTCAGGACCTCACTGGGCTGAGATGGGTGAGTTGCCCATTGGCATAATCTCAGTCTTAGGGACCCCCTCCTCCAGCTACCTCCACCGCATGCCTGCCGCCCGCCAGCAAACTTGAGAATGCCACCCACCCTGTGTCCTAGCACACTGAGACCCCCTTCCTCCCAGACCCCGCAGGCCTGCTCAGCCTCGGGCTTCCCTTCTGCACTAATGAGGGAATAGGAGGCTTTCGCAGCAGCTGTAAGGGAAAAGACTGGGGCTGAGGGGGAGGGGGGCGGGGGGCACCTCAGGGCAAGGCCTGGGTCTCGGGGATCCCGAGGATCGACCCCCTTGCGCCCTGCCGGCTGGGAGCAGCGCGACGCTGGGTGACCGGGCGCTCGGAGCCCAGGGCCGCGGTCGGGGGAGGGGCGGCGGGTGGGGGAGGGGGCGCAGCAGTGCGCACGTCGGTCGCGTTTATCCACCTGGCAGCTCCAATTCGCCCGCCCGTCACTCACCCTCCGCCTCCCGGGCCCTCGCTGCCGGGCCGAGCCCAGGCCGACACGCGGGCGGGGACCCCCCACTCGGGGCCTTCGGGTCCCCTGCCCCTGCACTGGCCGGCTGGCAGGGTCCCCAAGGACCCCTCTCCCGGAGCTCTGGTACCCAGGAGGGCGCACATTTCCATCCAACCTCTGGAGCTGGTGGGCAGGACCGAGGGGAGAGGGGTTCCCCCCCCCCCCCCAGTGCAGCCCCGCCTTCTCCACCTGGCGGAGCCGGCCACTCCTCCTCTTTCTCAAGGGCCTTTCGGTCTGGGGAGGGGGCCTTCCGCCCACCAAGAGAAGGGAGACCGGGGGTGGGGGTGGGGGCGGTGCCTCGAGGGCGGCGGGGGAGGGGGCGGTGACTCAGCCGCCCTCCGCCCGCCTCCCCGGAACTTTGCAGCAGCTGGAGCCGCCGTTGCTACAGGAACCGAAAGCTTTTGTTCCCCAATGTCAGGGCTACCCGGGCAGACTGGAGGCTGAGAGGCTGCCACTCCCCGGTGGGACCCAGGCCCAGCCACACTGCCCAGAGGACTTCCGGCCCATCAGAACGCCGTGGATTCAAGCCCTCTCTCTTCTCTCCCTCTTACCTGCCCTTCACCAAGCCACTCACGCCAAAGCCAGGTTTCTTCAAACTCTTGGGCCCTCAGCCTGGGTCGCCCCCTAACTCTAATCTGAAGCACTAACTGTCCTGGAAAGTTCCCGATGGCGTCTGACCTCCTGGGGAGAGGTAAGAGGCTCCTCTGTGCACCATGTTCTCCTCTGTGGCTGATTTCCCACGTGCCCTCCCCCCCCCCCCCCCTTAGGCAAGCCTGCCTTTGGGGACCTTGACCTGGGTTTCTTCCCTGCATTTTTCCTACCTCCCCAGTCTCCACACTGGAGCCAGGACCTCAGAGACCTTGGCCTGGCTTTCACTGATGCCCCTCTGGCCAGAGCTGATCCCAGAGCAGTCCAGTGGGATGGTGAAAGATGGGTGAGGGAGGGAAGAGACTGATAGTCACAGGATCCCTGGACCCACTCTGGGGAGCTAAAGGTGTTTTCTGGCTTTATTATCCTGGGGGATAGAGTGAAGTCACTAGAACCTGTTCTGCACTTCTCCTCAGGGAATAGTAGAGTGGCAAGGGGCCTGACCTTGGCCTTGAAGGCGAGCACCCAATAAGCCAATCATTGTTGAGCACCACTAGATGCCAGACACTCTATACAATCTAATTTCATTCTCCCAGAAACTATACGAGGCATTTATCACTGACCCATTTTATAGGGGGCCAACTGAGGCTCAGAAGGGTTATGTAGCCTGCCCAGGTCATACATCTTTTGAACCCAGGTCATCTGACCAAAAGCTGAGTTACTAACTACTTACTCAGCTCCATTACCTGGGGGTTGGGAGGGAGAGAAGAGGGCAGAGACCAGCTGGAACCTTATTTGGGGACACAGAAATGCCTACCACACACAGCCACCCCAGACTAGACCTATCCCTTTCTGAAGAGTGATGGGGGAAGGGAGAAGAGAAGAGAAGAGAAGAGAAGAGAAGAGAAGAGAAGAGAAGAGAAGAGAAGAGAAGAGAAGAGAAGAGAAAATCTGTCAATCTTGGTCCAGGAAGACCCTCCCTCAAGCCTCACCACCACCACCATCAGGGCATACCCAGTACAGAATCCATACTGACCCCTGTGGCAGTGAGGGAGACACTCCCCAGGTGCCTGTTCTGCCCCAGGGCCAGGTGGACTCTCCCCCACCGTCTACACCATGCCCAAAGTAGACCAAGCCCACCTTTGCCCCCACCCTTCACCTAGTGGAGACTGCCATGGGGTACACAGAGGCTCTCTGGGGACACCCGCCCTAGCCCAAACAAACCCATCCAGACCATCTCAAATCCAGGGGCTAGTCTTCCTAGTCTGTCCCTGATAGATCAAAGGGCTCCGGAATTACCGCTGGGATGAGCCCTCCACCCCACCCCACCCTACCCCACCCCACCCCACCCCCAGAGCATATGGCCTGACAACTAGGACTGTTCCCGCAAGGCTAGCACGAGGGGGCACCCGGCCTCGCCCGCCAACCTCCTCTTCCCCAGGGACTTCCCACTGCCAGTCCCGCAGCCACCGCTGCTGCTCCGGCTGCGGAAACCTGGGGTTACCCGCGGGAGGAAAAGGAGCGGCGGGTCCAGGGCTGCGGGCAGGGGGCGCCAGAGGACGCCCAGGGGCCCGGCCGGCAGCTGGCGAGGCGGGCAGGCGGGCAGTATCTCTGGCCCGGGAGCCCCTCCCCCCGCGGGCACCAGACCCTTCGCCCGCTCTGCACCCGCCGCGGCGCAGAGGACTTCCCTTGGACCGAGCTGACTGCGGGAGTGGCCGCCAACTTCACAACCTACAACCCGCCCCCCCCCCACCGCCGCCCCAACACGCCAGCCCCCAGGGCTGCAGGAGGGTGCGTGTGGTGCCCGGCTCTATGCCCCAGGGGTGGGAAGAGAGGGATGGGGGATGGACAGACTCTGACCAAAGATGGACACGGGAGTCAGGGATGCAGGGCCAGCCGAGATCCCCGCCGGAGAGGAGGGGGCTCAGATCAGACACGGGGACACGGCCCCAAGTCCTGGGTGAGGGGGAGGAGACTTGCAGCAGAGATTGGCGAGGGATAGAGAGACTCCGGGTAGATATGGGGGAGGAGGCAATCGGGACAGAAATAAGAAGGGAAGCATGGTCGGGGTACTGGCGCGGGGAAAGGCAGTAACTGTGGGCAGACAGGGATAGGGACGGGTAGGACTCTGGGCAGAAATGAAGTGAGTGGAGGAGCAGGGTCCGGCATCCAGCCGAGGTGGGGGGGGGGGGGTTGGATTAAGGTGGAAGACACAGTCGAGCTGCAGGTTGGAGAAAGGGGCTCTAATCAAGGTGGGGGGCGCACTGCCAGGATCCAGGCTAAGATACGGAGAGACTCGAGACAGCAATGGGGGTAAGGTCTGGGTCAGGATTGTGGGGGAGGGCTTTAGCAGAAATGGGGAAGGGGATGGGGGTGGAAAAGGGACTCACCAGCGATGAAGGGGGCCTCGGCCCCAGGCTTCGAAGTTCCCAAAGAGACAGGAATGGGTAGATGCTGAACGAACACAGTTCGGGAGGGGGAAGATTCGACCGAGATGAGCTAGGGGAGCGCCCCGAGTCCGGACCGGTGCGGAAACTCGGGACCGCGCCGGGAGGTTCTCGGTGCGGGGCCGGGTCAGGGTCTGGGACCGAACACTCACCTGGGCGCCGTCAGCAGCAGGAGCGGGGACCGGCGCTGGCGGAGGCAGCCACGGGGCGCAAGTTTGCCATCCCTAAGGCGGGGGCCTGGCCGGGCGCGGGGCAGCTCGCGGCAGCGGCGCGGAGGGCCGAGGCTCCCGCTCCGCGGAGCCGCGGGTGCAGAAAAGGCGCCGCGGAGCAGCGCGGGGCGGGCGGGCGCCGGGCCGGGCGCGGGCTCCTGCCGCCGCCTCCTCGCCGCGCCGCCCCCCCCCCCGCTCCCCGCTCCCCCGCCCCGAGCACCGCCCGCGCCGCGCGCCGCCTCCTATTCGCGGGTGGCGGCCGCAGCCCCGGGCTCCAAAAGCCGGCGCCGCATCCTCGGTCTCAGAGCGCCGCCGCCGCCGTCACTGCCGCCGCCGCCGCCGCCGCCGCCGCCGCCGCCGAACCCGGTTCCTCCGGCCGTTCCGGCCGCTGCCCGCAGAGCGCGCCGGGCCGAGTGACGGCCGAGGCGGGACGCGGCGCCTGCGCGGGCTGGGCCCGGGAGGGGCGCGCGCGCCAGGCCGGGCGCGAGGAGCCGCGGGAGAAGGGGCGGGGGGCGGGGGCGACGCGCGCCGCCTCCTGTTAAAGGGGGAGCAGCGCCAGCCGAGCCGAGCGCACCCTCCTCCTCCCCGCCCTGGGCCCCAGGCGCCGGCGCGGGAGAAGCCCCGGGTAAGCCCCCGCCCCGCCCGCGGCCTCCTGGACCGCAGGATGCGGCGATCCGCGACGCCCCTCCAGAGATCCCCCGGGCCGGAGGCAGCTCTCGCAGCCGGGGTCTCTGGGGCCCTGGGGGCTGAAACATTTGCCCCACCCTCCCCCGTATGCATTGCAAATCGCATATCCCTGTGCATGCAGGTGCCACTCCTGTGCGCTGAACTTTGCATATGCTTATGCACACAGGTGCCCTACGTGTGCACTGCAATGTTGCCTGGCTCCGTGCATGCAGTTGCTACACACATACACAGCGTGTTAACATGTGTTCAGGTCTTGAATGCATGTTGCTTGTTCCTGTGTGTAGAGATGCTGTATGTGTGCAAGCTTATAAGTGCCACATATGTGCTGAGTGCTGTGGGTCACCTGTATGTAGGAGCCACACATGTACGCTGCAGTGTGGCATGTTTGGTGCATACTCTAGTGTGAACTGCAATGTTGCATGTCCCTAGGCACGGGGATGCTACACGTGTGCAGTGTGTTACATGTTTTCCTGAGCGCCTGTCTATTCCCACAAGTGCCTTTTCCTGTGCCAGGGGCGCCCCCATGTTGCATCTGTTTGTGTAGAAGCAGCCGGAATGTACAGACCTGCCCCCTCCCCATCCTGGCACTGTGCAGTTGGGTGGGGCCAGAGCCCACATGGTGAAGGTGGTTCCCAGGGAGATGCCCATGGCTCAGGGCCCTGGTCTGGTGGTTTTGTGGCCTGGGCATGTTGCCACCAGGAAGGTGGGCAGACCAGGGACACGCCACTTCGGCCAGAGACAAGTAGGTTAATCAGATGGCTCTGGTCAGAGGAGGAGCCAGCAGGGGGCAGCTTTGCAGGGAGCATTTGGATGGTTTCAGGAACCCTACTTTTTAAAGGTGCCCTGGCCAGGAGGGGGCTGAGCCTGGGAGGCAAGGAAGTCCCCAGTCCGTCCAACCCCAACCCCACCTCTCCACTGAAGCCCCTTGAGTTGTGTCACCCTGAGGACTAGGACAAGAAGACGCCTCGTCCCCCAGGAACGTCCTGCCAGGAAGAGGCAGAGAGAAAAGCCCCTGATCTCTCCCTCCGTCTCTCTCTCCCCCCTCCAGCAGTCTCGATGACATTTGTTGTGAGTGATTGTGAGAGATTATCGACTTTAATGGAAGGAGGTAATAAGGGGCGATGAAGGAATCTCACCCGTCACCTTAAGGGAATTTATGAGGCTGTGTGAGACAGGGAGGAGGCTGGCACCTTTCCTTTCCCAGCGAGAGCCCAGGGAGGCCTATGCCTTACACTTAGCACTGGCAGGCAGGGCTCCTGGGTTCTTGCCGGGCACTCTCAAACACCCTAGGTCTCTGGGTTTGGAGACTCAGCCGCTACTGTGAAAGCCAAGCCAGGCAGAACTTGCCATCTACAGAGCGTGTCAAGAGCCACCCCAAGGGCAGCGGGAGATCCCAGGTCTCCCTACGTGGGGCATTTCGAAGGGCAATGGCGTGGCCAAAGTGGATGCCTTAAGGAGGTGAGCAAAGGTGGAGAGAGTGAGTGAGTGGTCGGATATGAGGTATGCACAAAGCTAAAAGGACAGGTCCTCAGAAGCTCCCAGGACCCTGTACTCCAGGGCTCCAGCCCCTTCCACTCCCACAAGGAGCCTGCCTCCCTCTTTATGAATATTCACTGAATTAGCATACTAGAGACCCAGAGCCCAAAGAAACACAGGCAGGTCTCTTGCAGATGTAACGCAGCTGGATCCCTGAGGCCCTCCCTTCCCCCCCCCCCCCCCCCAGGATCCAGCTGGGTACAGGGTAATGGGAGGGGCTGGAGAGACAGCAGCATTTTGTCTGTTTCGTGTTCCTTGGTAGCCCTCTGACTTCTCAACCCCGTTCTTTCAGGGTGGAAAGTCTTTCAGACTGAGGGAGAGACTGACAGTGATGGTACCCCATACCTGGGGGCTCAAGGCACAGGGTGGCGAGGTCAGCAAGGCAGCAAGGGCTGTGGGAGCTGGGTGGAGAGAACAGACCTCCCAGGGGGTGTGCGGAAGCAGGCTAGATTAGGGCCAACCTCCCGAAGGCTCTCCCGGAGGTGCCTCCCGGCATCGGGGCTTCCCCACCTCCTTTCCCAGGAGCCCCTGCCCTTCCAGACTCACTCTGGTGATAATGCCGCCCGGGAGGACTTGGAGTAATTACAAATCGTTTCCATATTCAAATCCAGCTGGTTGAAGAGAAATTACTTCTCTGACAGCCCAGGCGGGGGTGGGAAGAACAAGTCTAAGCCCAGGAGGGGCCTCTGGGGAGCCTAGGGCAGAGACTGGGCAAGGGAAGGGGCACCAGTCAGAGCTTGAGCACAGAGGGTTTAAGCAGAAGAAATGGATACTTCCCGCCTACCCCTCTCCCCAAAACAAAAACTGGGCAACAGACAATGAATGACCCCAGTCCTTTGGAGCTCCCCCTGGAATCTCTGATGGCATGGAGAGGACCAATCCTACAAGGACAACTAGAAGTCAGGCTCTCTACCGGGCTCTCATCCTGCCTCCCTAGGCGACCTTGAGAAAGTCCCTCCAGCTTTCTGAGCCTCTGTTTCCTTACCTGTGAAATGGTATAAATGATGGCACCCAGCTCCAATGAGATAAAAGATGTGCATTATAGCAAGAGCTAGGCTCCTGAAAGGGGCCTTTTTAAATAATTGTCTTATTACCAATTAATTCATCTTTTAGTTAACAATAACAACCACCAGTGGCCCATTCCGGAAGCAGCACAGCCCTCAGTGGGGCAGCTTAGGAGAGGATACTGGGTGATGAGGGCACGCATAACCCCGGCCTCACAGGCCTGGCCTCACCCGCCTGGCCTCAGCCCTGCCTCCCACTGGGCCAGCCACTGCTATGCTTCGTTGCCCTTTAAACAGATGAGAAAATGCTCTTCTTCTCTTCCCAATGATTTATTTGGCCCAGAGCCTGGTCAGGTTTCCTTCTAGCTGGTGGGACCTAAGAGTGCCCCTCCCTCAGCCCCTACCCTCCACTGACACTCAGCCAGGCGCCCACAGCAGCCCAAAGCTCTGAGTACCAAGGTCCCCCTTGAGTCCCCCAACCCCACCCCAGATACCTATCAGGAGCTCCTAACATGTTCCCAAAGACACCCAAATCCATGTGACAGTCTTCTATCAGGGTCTGTCCCAGAGCTCATGGGATACATACCTCATTGCTCTGGATGTCATGGATTCAGGAGGGGTATCCTGGAAAAGGTGGACTGACCCTCTCTGTCTGTGGGAAGTCCTGCATGTCTAATTTCCATCCTTCCTGCTGCAGATGCCAAATGGGTTAGGAGCCTGGGGCAACCCAGGTCGGGTGTGTGTCATTTTCTCGGTGCTATAGATCAAGGAGAGGAGGGAGGATTAGCAGCATTGGAGCCAAATCCTCCCAGAAGGTCAGTGCCGGGTTTGCGTGCACCCCTCTGGGCAGTGCCTGCATTCTCTGGCCCCTGGGGCAGTGGGTGGAGAAGACCGTTAGGATCTTGGGTGATCTTCACACAAGTCTTACACTGGAGGATGCGCACAAGAGCCTGGCACCGAGAAGGTGCCTTTGCTCACCCATTCAATGAATCTTTATTGAGTGTTTACTATGTTCTAGGCGCTGGGATCCAGGCCATCAGCAAGTTCCGTTGCTTCGACCTTCCAAAACATCCCAAATCGATTCCCTCGTGACATCCCCACTGCCAACACCAGAATCCAAGCCACCATCATCCGGTGCCTGGACCTCCCTTATTTGACCTCCATGCTCCCACATCTACCTCACCCTCCTCCACTCCATTCTCCCAGAGCCCACTGAGTCATCTCTCTAACTTGTAAATCAGAGCACCTCTTCTTAAACCCTCCCATGGTTTCCTACTGCGCTTAGCACCATGACCTTCCAAGCCCTGCATGACCCGGCACTTACCAAACCTCTCCAGAACCATCTCTCCTACCCCCCACCTTCGCCCCATCCCAACACAGTGGGGGACTTTGACAAAGTCCAAATCCTTCTTCCACTAGTACTTGCCGTGGCTGACTCCACTTGCCAGGAAGGTCTCAGTACCAACATCACCTCCTCTAGGAGGCCTCCCCTGATTACGCTTCTAAAGCAGCCCTACCCACCCATCCCCGATCGTTCCATCCCATGGCTTTGCACTTCCTTCACAGCATCATTACCTGAAAATATGTTATCTATTTACACACAAGTCATCGGTTTCCCTCACTGGACTAGGAATTCTGTAAAGGCAGAGACCTTGTCCATCCATTCATGTTTGTAACCCTGGCACAAAGCACCATGCCAGGCATGTGATAGGTACTTGTCAAGGGAAGGAATGGCGAAAGGGCAAGTAAAGACCCTGCCCTCCCAGAGCTTCCAGTTTGTGGTCCTTGATCAATGTCCAATAAAACACTGTTTCACCGTTTCCCACGTGATGGACTAGAAAGGACTTCTGCCTCTGTCCCTCACTGGCTGTGTGACCTGGGACAGGTCATGCATGCTGTCCAGGCCTTGGTTTTCTCTTCTGTGAAATGGAAACAACCTAGCAGAGCTGACGTGAGTCCCCATGAGATGACAAAGATGAAGCGCCCCACACAGTGCCAGACCCAGGGAGGTGTCATCTGCATGAATATGGCCCCCTTTCAGACTTATTCAGGGCTGCAGCTGTTCTGCGTTCTGAAGACATGGAGAAGACTCGGAATGGGGCCCTGACCTTGAGGCCTTCCCGGTGCCCCCTCCCTCCCGCCTAGGGAGAGAGGAGTTCTTATCTGCTGAGATCCTTGCTGTGAAAGAGGCCACCTGTGTAATCAGGACGGTCGCACCGGTGAGTGGGTGATCACTGCAGAGAAACTGAGTCTGGATGCATTTCTCCGCGGTGCCTCCTCTCCTTATGTTGCAGCCCCTCTTCGTTTTCCACCTTCCTTGTCTGTGTAAACACATGCACACACACACGGATGCATGTACAGACAAACCCATATCCACACACTTACACAATCACCGGCCAGCAGACATATACCCTTGACTAGGAAACACAGGTGTACACATAACCACACACACACAACCCCCCTCCACTTTTCTGGCCCAGTGGGGACCTGTCAGACTCATCTATCAGTCCTGTTGCCTCCTGCTCTAGGCTGGGGTTAGGCACAACCCCTGCAGGTTAACAGGAGGCAGCGTGGGGACTCCCCTTGGTAAGTTCTCCTTGAGGTCTAATCCCACTCTCGCCTGCTGCAGACCTTAAGGACTGGGAGCCCTGGCAACCACTCCGGACACCCAGAAATGACAGCGCCATCCCTTGGGCCCACACCCACAGGCTGGGGGACATGTAGAGGGTGGAGGTGCCTGAGAAGAGCTGCTCCCAGCTTCCTGCCCCGGGGGGAAAAGGGAAGGGGAATCCCTCGAGGAGGGTCTGGGGCACTTGGCAGGCATGGGGCACACCAGCAGTGGGGGGCCAGTGTGTTCCCACCATCTGGGATGCCCCATGTTCTCTCCCCCGGGCTCTTTGCCACCTGGATCCAGCTGGACTGGGCTTGTGCCAAGCAGGACACATTGAGCATAGCAGGCAGGGGTGGGGGTGACCTAGAGGTCTAGAGGGACCAGCTCATCCTGTCGAGCCCCTCTGTGGGCCTAACACTGTGCCAGCTGCTTTTAACTTATTGTCACAACAAACCCTTACCCCGGCAAGGTCACCCCCATTTCCCAGATGAGGAACATGGCTTAGAGGGAGGCAGAGAGAAAACCAGAGCCCCCCCCCACTTCATTCAGTAGGGCCCTGCCTAGTCTCGCCTCTCCTTGTCCTCCTTGCCACCCTCCAAAGGACAGACCAAGCGCCAACTGTGGAAAACAACTTCTTTCAGGATTGGAGCTGATCTCCCAGAGAGAACTAGCTCTCTCAGGGTGAGAGATGTGAAGGGACCTGACTCCCAGGGCCTGGCCCGTAAGAGGCTGAAGCCGGACACCCAGATTTGGGGGAGGCAAACAGAGTGGCTGAGGGTGCTGGGAAGGACCTCTCACAGGATCTGCTGAGACGGACGCACCTTGCTGGCAGGCACAGCCACACTCCTCGCCGACACACCCCAGGAGGACAACCCTCTTGCTGGAACACACACTGCCTCGTGCTGTAAAGCAGTAAAGCTGTCACTGCTGAGTGAGCGAGAGGGTGGGCCTCCCATCTCATTCAAACCTGGCACAACTCTGACCTCTCTGGGTCCCAGGCTTGGGGGCCAGGGGCCCGCGGGGGAGAAGGCTCTGAGTGTCGTGGTTGGAGAGGAGGAGCCCTGGGGTGCATCGCCAGCCAGCGTTCTGCATGTCAGAGTGGGAGTGAGTGGGGCTGAGCTCGGGTACACGTGTGGGTGGCTGTGTGCGTCAATGCGTGGGGGGAGAGTCTGTGTGTGTGTATATGATGTGCCTGTGCGCAGGTTTTGTGTGTGTCTGCCTAGGCCTTGTACGTCAGAAGCCCGGGCCTGGCTCCGGGATCTCTGCTGTGTGTGCGTGCGTGTGTGTGTGTCTTTGTATGCAGGCTGTGTGGTGTTTCTCGTGCGTTTATTTTTCTGTTTGTGTACATGTGTGGCGTATAATGCACACAAGTGCCTGACGCTGGGGTTTGTGTCTCCACTCAGTGTCTAGGTGAATGTGGGGCGTGTTGACAGGGCTGGGTTTACTGCTGGAGTCTGTGTGCCACCAGTGTGTGGGGTTTCTTTGTAGTTCGTGCCCGAGCCTGTGCATGCACGTGCGTGCATGTGTGTGTGTGTGTGTGTGTGTAGGGGAAGTGTTTCCAGGCCTGTGTCTGGGCCTTTCGGTTCAGTGTGAGTCAGGGCATATGGCATGTGCAGGCCTGTATGTGACTGTGTCTGTGTCAGTGTTTGGTAGGTGTCCGTGCCAGCCTGTCATGTGTTTCCCTGTGTGTACTTGGGGGTTGTGGGCAGGCCTTCAATTCGGGGGGTGGGCGGTGGGCATTGTGTGTAATACTATTTGGTGTGTGACTCTCGGTGGTTGTGACCCTGGATGTCCTATACGTGTGTCTAGATGTGGGGTGTGGATTATTGTGTAGTGTGTATCCGCAGAGCTGTACGTGTGACATTGTTATTCTTGTCTTTGGGGACTTTTCAAGCTAATGCTTCCCAGGAAGTCTCCTCCTCCCCCAAAGGCTGAGATCTCGGCCATGCTCTGCGCTCCCAGGCATCTTGGCCGGCTCTGTGTTTGCCTTGGGGGGGGGGGGGGAGGCGGGGCGTGCTAAGAGAACCCTGAAACTGCCGGCCAGGGGTCAAGGTCGCATGTCAGGAAGCACAGGGCTCTTTCTCCTAGGGTGCCCCAGGACCCCCTCCTTTCCCCTTCTCACTCACAAAGGGCCCTACGGGTGAGGCCACCGCATGCCCCCCCCCCCCCCCCCCCCCCCCCCCCCCGCCTCCCGCCCTGCCCAGGTCTCCCCTGAAATGAATTTTAATTTCCGCTCTGGGCAGGCGGCCGTAATGAGGCTTGAACCAGCAGGGCGGCGGCGGAGGTGCGGGGGCTCGGGTTGCCAGCTGAGGAAGGGAGGCGCGGATTTGAATTTCAAAGGCAGCTGGGGCCCAAGTGCGTCTGCGTCGTGCGATTGTGTGTGTGGCGCTGGTGGGTCCGCCAAGTCGCGCCTGCGTGTGCGGCGTGTGTCTGGGTGAGCGTGTTTAGTGAGTGTGCCTCTGAAAGGCGTGTTCGAGGCCCGGCGTGGTCTGGGAGCGCGAGTGCCTGAGCCTCCGGGGGTCTCTGCCACCGTGAGAACGGCCACGGCAGGGTGTCTGCGTGTCTGTGCGTGTGCTTGTGGGCAGATGCTTGCATCTGGGAGTGTGTATTTTTAGGACGGGTCGGCACCACCGGGTGTGCGTGTGTGTCCGTGCTCCGGGCCCTGCGTGTGGCTGCGAGGGTGGCCGCAGTTTTGGGCGCTGGTGCCTGTGTCACCGCGTGGACGTCCGCAGGGGTGTGAGGGTGTGTCCGTGTGTCTGTGCCACGTGTGAACGCGCGTTTGCACCTGTGAGTCCGTGTGGGCATCTGTCTATAGGAACGCGTGTCTGAGAGTCCCCGCGTCCCAGCGTTGAGTCTGCGAGTGTGCCCGTGCTTCTGCGCGCCAGGGGTCTGTGTCACCGTGCGTCTGCAAGCGCTGGCGCCGGCGAGAGTGGGTGTCTGCGCGAGCACGCAGCGGGGCCGGCGCCGGGGTGGGGGAAGCGGGGAAGGGGAGCCCGGGGAGAGCGGGGCGCCCCTTCCCCCGCCAGCGCGCCCCTCCCCCGCCGCGCCCCCACAGCGGGAAGGGGGGAGGGGGGACCCGCTCACCGACCCGCGGGTACTCAACGGGCTCTCCGGAGGCAATGGCCGGAGAGGATGGGCCATTAGCCGGAGGGGCGGAGCGGCACCCGTTTCACGCTCGCTCTTCCGAGGGCCAGGGCTTGGGGGCAGCTCATCTGTCTCAGGGAAACGGGCCTGCGCCGCGGAGAGATCGCCACCGCCTTGTGGCTGCACTGGGGACTCAAGCTACAGAGCAGGAAGGGCCGCCGGGGCCCCAACAAGGTACCAGCTCCTAAGAGGCACCCATGGACACTAACTCAGATACACCGGGGCACATTCCCAGGCACACCTGACACACACAAGAGCGTGGGCCAGGCTGCTGTCACCCAGCTCAGGGGTCAGGCCCACTGGTGCGCACCCGGGAATGCATGCATGTGAACTGAGCATGTGCGCATGCACACACGCGCGCGCGCGCACACACACACACACACACACACATCCAGAGACACAGGTAAGTTCTCACACTCACTGGAACAAACTCACCCCTCCCTGGGTTTGGGGCCCTGTGGGGCGAAGAGGGCTAAAGCTCAGAAGTCCTAGAGAAAAGGGGTAGCCTGAGTCACTTCATGTTGCCTTTACTCTGTCAGGCCCTGGGTTGGACCCTGACAGGGATGCCTCACCCTGCATCATATCTCCCAGAAGCTGGGGCGGAGGTGGGGGCACAAAGACCCCAAATACAGTTATTCCTGGTCATTGCTGTAAGGTGCCCGCAGCCAGAGGCAGGTGAGAGCCCGGGGCTGCCTTCTCATGGGAGGTCCCTCAGGGTCCTGGCTGGAACAGGCAGGCCCTGTCAGGATACCCAGAGGACAACAAATTAGGAACTAGGGATGGGATGATGGTTTCAGTCCTCCTCCTCCGCAAGAATGACAGCATTTTGAGAAGGGGTAGGGACTGACTCCTCTCAGGAAGGCTCAGCCAGGGGCCTGGCACCAAGGGGCTACTCCAAAAACACTACTGACTGAGTAAAGAAAAGAAATAAATGAGTTAGAGAATGTAGAGGACCACCTAAGGGCTGAGGGAGCAGCATACAGAGGCAGAAATAGTATATCTGCATGGCTCTCTGCATGGCCGTGTGTGTGTGTGTGTGTGTGTGTGTGTGCGTGTGTGTGTTTCAGGGGAGAATATGGGAAGCTGGAGGTTAGGCTGGAAAGACATCACCGTGGGCCTGGTAAGCTAAACCAGACGTAGATTTTATTCTCAAAACAACAGAATCCTATGGAGGGTTTTGGACGGGAAAGAATCACGGTCAAATTTGTTTGGGAGAAATAGCTGGGCCACTGGAAGGTGGATTTGAGGAAGCCAGGACTGGAGAAGGGGGCTAAGCTCATTCACTTGTTCATTTATTCATTCAACAAGTATTTACTGAGAGCTTACTATAAGGGTCTAGCCGTGGGGTGCCCAGGTGGCTCTGTCGGTCGAGCCTGCGACTCTTGATCTCAGGGCCATGACTTCAGGCCCCACGTTGGTGGTGGAGCCTACTTAAAAATAAATACGTAAAAGTGCGTGGCGCTGAGGGAGTGAAACGGATACAATCTAGGACCTCAAGGAATTTCTAGAACCTGACCACATAACTGCTGAGCTCATGTGGAGTTTACCTTCTAGTGGGGGAGGGGAGGCAGACACAAAAGCATAAATGTGTGGAATGTTAGTGCTGGGGAGTCCAAAGAAGGAAAATAGTGTTGGGTAAGGAGGCAGGAGTGGTAGAGGAGAACAGGGGGCGATTTTAGGTAAACGCTTCTCTGAGACGGTAGCATCCAAGCAGAGACCTGAAGGAGGGGAGGAATGCGTGGAGAAGAGCAGCCCGAATGGGGGAAAGTGTTAAGTGCAAAAGGTCCTGAGGGGGCGTGTGCCATTTACTCAGATGGGGAAAGACTTGTGGGAAAGTGGATGATTTCTATTTTGGACGTGCTGCATTGAGGTGCCTTCAGGACATCCAGGGACAGTGACCAGGAAACAGGAGAGATGTGGGTAAAGATCGAGACTGGAGAGAAGGGAAGCTTGGGTGCTGCTGCAGTAGGAGAGATTAAGTGTGGCCGGCAGGGAGGAGAATGGGGAGGCAGCCCAAGGTGTGAGAGTCAGTTCTGGGGAGAATGGCTGCTAGGGTGGGGAGCAGGGATGTGGAGCATGTGACCAAAACGGCACCCCTAGAATGGTCCTGGTCCTAGCTTCCCCTCCTTCCCATCCTCCTGGGGCCACAGCCTCTCTGCCCTTGCCAGTCTACCCTGCTGCCTGGGAGAGAGCCAGGGTAACAGGCTAGGTTGCAGACAGGAGCCCCTTTCTACAAGGAAGTCCCCTGAGCAGCCTCTGCCCCTGTCCTGGCCATCAGAGCCAACCTGTCCCCCTTTAGTGCTTCTTTCCCTCAAGTAACTCTGCAGCCCCCAGAGCAGGAATTAGTCCTGAGGAACAGGGGAATCTGGACTGAGAGTCTGGAGGACCACAGACTTCCTAGATGGCCTCTGAGCTTCCATTTCCCCCTGCGTGGGATCTGGAGGGACAACATCCTAGCAGGACCTTTCCAGCCCTAACAGGATCAGAATTTCTGAGGCTCTTTCATCACATTTCCGATGATGTTGTTCGTGTGTTATTAACTGTTTCACAGCTGGCTCTGGGGAGGAAGTGGGGAGGCATAGCCTTGATCTGTAGCAGTTGCCAATTTCGCTGGCGTAAATCCTCCCGCGATGGCCAATTTAGACAACCAACGTGAAGTCAATTGGCTGGCAGATTCCTGAACATGTAACAATCGGCTCTCATAAACTGGTATGAACTGGTTCCAGCACCTTTGCCAGACACTTTCTGGAGAGATGGAAAAGAGGCACAAAGTCTGGGAGAACTTTGGGGGGGGGGATCTGCTAGTAGGAGGCAAGTCAGGATTTCTAGCCACCCCCATCTTTCCTCTCAACACCCAGGTCATTCCCCAGGGAGGGGCCAGAGCCTCTTGTCTGCCATTGCTCCTCCGACTTTAACCATGTGACATCCTTCCTAGGCCTCTACCCATTGGGTCTCCTACTCAAAAGGTAGACTGGTATCCACAGCCTCACTCACTTTCCACCCCCCACCCTCCGCAAAGGGGCACTTTTTTTTTTTTTTTTTTTTGAAATGGAGGCCAGACAGCATGGGCAATGCCATCCTGACCCACAGCCAGGCTACAGCTGTGGTCAATGTAGACAGGTGACCTGGATATCTGGTCCAGCTCTGCCACCAGCTCCCAGGAGTTTCCTCTCCCAACCTGTCCTCAGTTTCCCCATCTGTAAGATAGGCAGCAAGTGCTGGCCTCTCCAAAGGCCCTTTCAACGGTGAGATCCTGCGATTTCTATCAGGTCCTTATCTCAGCCCTGGTGGCAACCCAGGGCCTCCTCTCTCAGAACATTTCCCCAGCCTCCTAGACCCCCTTGGCTCCAGCGGCCCCCCACCGCCTCTGGCTCCCCAGGCTCCCCGATAAGGGGCCCAACTAATTACATTAGGATTTCATGCCAATTAGCAAACAATTACACGGGCAAATTGGTGCCTAATTTGGAGCAATAACGACAGCTCCATTGGCCGAGGCAAGATAGCTGCAGACGAGACCGTTCACCGGGCCTGGTCCCGTCGGAGCCCCTAGAGGATGGGAGCCGCCAGCTCTCCGCCCTGACCCGGCGAAGTCTGCAGTTCTCTAATTTAAGGATCTTTAAGTGCTGTTTAGCTGTTTGTGCTGATGACGTGGTCCGTCCAGGCCTTTAAACGAAGGATATAGAGGAAGGGTGGAAAGGTGGATAGTGGGGACAGGGGAGCTGAGGCAGGCGGGGCCGCCTTCACTGAAGAGGTGGGAGGATTGGGGGACAGTAATTAACCATCTAAAGGCTTGGATGTTTGAGTGGTTCATGTGAGCTCAGGACCAACGGAGACACCAGTTAGGCTAGAGCACAGGCGCACGTAGGGGGGTAGGAGGGCTGAGGCCATAGAGGTGGGTAAGGCCAGGCAGAGAGCACCATTACAGCAAACTGAGGCATGCTCCCGGAGGCCTGGGAGCCCCTGGGGGTTCAGGGTGGGAGGAGGAGACTGTGCCTGGACTCATCCTGGGTCCTGACCTTGGGTCACCAGCAACCACCCATCCCACCTACAGCCGCCCCCGTGAGATCACCTCCAGTCTCCCCTCTGAACACGGCTAGAAGCCACTGCCCTTGTCGGGGACCACAGAGCTGCCAGCTCTGCCCCTCATCCCCTGTCCATATGTTCCCCAAGTGATCATTCTAACGAGCAAAGCAAACCAGATTCCTCATTTGTTTAAACCCTCAATGGTTCCCCAGTGCTCTCGGGATAAGATCAAGCACTCTGCATGCCCTGCCTGTTACCATCTGGCCACTGTGGACCTCCCAGGTTTCCCTCCCTTTCCGCCTGCACAGCCACCCGGCGTCCTGGGAACTAGACCCCGGTTCCTGATTGTGCCAGCCTCTCTCCCACCTCCCGGCCTTTGGCTATGCTGTTCCCTCTGCCTGGATTGCTCTCCTAACACCCCTTCCTTGTTACCCAGGAAGGTCCTTCCAGGGCCTCCTCCTCTGCCTCCCAGATTCCTCCAGGAAGCCCCAATTCTTCTCTCTCCTCTGAGCTCCCTTTGTCACCTTCTTCCGTGGCACTGTTCACTCCACACTGGAGCTGGTGGTACCAGTGCCTGCCTGCTGCTCATGGGCAGGGCCCGGAGCTGATTTACTCTGTGTCATCTTCGTCCGGCATAGAAAGGACATGAATAGAGAAGACAAAGGGAGGAGATTAAAAAAAAAAAAAAATCCCCTGAGGATGGTGGAGAAACTGAGGCAGAGACCCAGAGAAATATTTATGAATCTGGTGGATGCTTCACTTATGGAAGGAAAGCTGGGTCAGATTTCAGCCCTCTGTTCACTGGAGCCACGCCCTGACCCCATCCCTCCAGGTTTTCTTCCTGAACACCTTCACAAAGCTTGGAGGACCCCCTCCAACCCGTTCTTACCCAGCTGTTTTCAGCTCTGCTTTCAACAAATGAGATACAGAAATCCCCGCTAAGCTAAGGATGCCCCTCCCCAATAAAGGCAGCTCTCACGAGGGCGATGGCACAGCAAATGGAACAGCAACACGAAGGACGCTGGGCAGACTCAAGGAGGAACCTCCTGACCACGAGGGCTCAGCCCCATCCCTGAAGGAATGGGCAACGGGGAGGGGGGAGGGGGCCTTGGCCTACCTAAAGGAGACTGAGCAGAGGCCAAGGGTGGAATACAGACCTTCCTGGAGGCAGGGGGAAGACCCAGCTGACTTTCCTGAGAGCTTGGTTCTCCCTTGGGGGGCTGCCACTCCATCTCAAGGCCCATCACTCACGTTAATTACCAAGAAAAAGCCGATTTCTCCTCATTTCCAGACTCCGAATGACAGTATCATTAGGCTTGTAATGTGCAGAGAAATTGTGCGTGTCTGTCTTGGAACATGTCCTGAGCCAGAGTGGGTGAGGGCGCCCCCAGCTAAGGGTTTGTCTCCAAGACGTTCCCTACGGCAGAGGGCCAATCTCAGGAAGCGATGCTGTGCCACCAGGACAAATGCACTCTCCCTCTCTGTTTAGTGGGCACTAGTGGTGGTGATTACACATACTGGGCAATGGCGTGGGTCACAACACACAACACACAACACACAACACACAAACCCTGCCAGATGCAAACAAAGCCAGCAGTTCCCTTCTCAGAATTAGACAAGGGCACAAACCTTCTTGTCCCAATCGAACTTGAACTTAGGCCTGCCTGCTGTCATAGCCCATCCCAATCTTGCCCAGAACCTTTACTCTGAGCTCCCTACCCACCTCTGGACCACCAGGGCATCTGGGTACCATCTCATCTCTGGGAGCGGGGAGTTGACTATTCTTGAGCCTTCCTTCCTCTCTCAGCAAAGCCAACATCCTAAACATGAGCAGACCTCAAACAACAGCCACTGCCCACAGCCCTTTACACACCTCTTCACACTCTTCACTGTGTTTCATCCTCACTCAAATCCACTTAACATGTGAGGAAACTGAGGCCCATACAAGCAAAGTGATTTGCCCAGGTTCACATCTCAGAGGTTAGCTTGACCCCAGGTCTGCCCGATGTCAAAGCTCAGGCTGAAGACAAGGGTCTTCGATCCATCTAATACTCTGGGAACACGTCCTCAGTTGGTCCCTGCTCCTGATACAGAGAATTGGACCCAAATAGGCTCTGCCCTCAAGAGCTGAGGTTGGTGAAGGAGAGGCAGGATGTAAAAATATAATTATAGCTCAGTGCGTTCTGTGCATGACACGAAAGAGAAAATACAAAAGGTTTATCCTCAACAGTAATCAAAGACATGCAAATTAAGACAACAATATGATGTGGTTTTACCTATTGAAATTAATACAGTTTTTTTTTTTTTCTAAAGACAGCGTTGATGTGAACTGAAATCTGGGGCACTCTCAGACTCTGCTGATGGAAGAGTAAATGAGAACAACTTTTCTTACATTTTTTTAAAAGTAGGCTCTACACTCAACGTGGGGCTCGAACTCACAACCCTGAGATCAAGAGTCACCTGCCTTACCAACCGAGCCAGCCAGCCTTCCCCTAGAACAGCGTTTCTAGAAGGCCATTGGGCCATGCTGCCAGGAGTTTTAAAAACACACTCCTTGGGGCGCCTGGGTGGCTCAGTCGGTTAAGCATCCGACTTCAGCTCAGGTCACGATCTCACGGTCCGTGAGTTCGAGCCCTGCATCGGGCTCTGGGCTGATGGCTCGGAGCCTGGAGCCTGCTTCCGATTCTGTGTCTCCCTCTCTCTCTGCCCCTCCCCCGTTCATGCTCTGTCTCTCTCTGTCCCAAAAATAAATAAACGTTAAAAAAAAAATTAAAAAAAAATAAATAAATAAATAAATAAATAAATAAAAACACACCCCTTGATCTTGTTAATCTACTTTTAGGAATCCAATCCAAGAAATAACCACATACTGAAAAAGAACCATGCATCAGGAATGTTTATTGCCATTATCTATAACTGAAAAATCACAACCAATGTAAATGTCTAGCAGTTGAGGGTTGGTTAAATAAGTTACAATACATCCATATATAAGAATATTATGCAACCATTCAAAGTCAAGTTCTTGAAGAATTTTTAATAACCTGGGAAAATGCTCACTCTATAATAAGTTAAACAAAACCATACATATAGGATGCTCTTCACTTCATAAAAAAAAAAATTAATCAATTCATTTAAATAAAGTCTGGAAGGAAATAAACCAAGAGTTAATCTGAGAGGGTTTGGGGTGATTTTTTTTTTGTTTCAGTTGGTACTTTTTTGTTTTTTCTAAGTCTCCTCCAAACTTGTGGGAAAAAGTCAAAAAATGCAAGCAATGTAGGGGGGTCGGGTGCAGCCCAGGATGTCATGAGAACACAGAGGTCCCTAATCCTAGTCAGGGAAGGCTTCCTGGTAGAGGTGATGCCTGTACTAACTCTCAGAACACATAACCTTTATTTATCATTCCAAGAGTCAGAAGACTGGTTCTAGGCTAGGAAACCATGTGCAAAGGCATAGAGGCAAGAGAGATCCTGATCTCTTCTGGAAACTCTTAGTTGCTCATGGGGCTGGGTGAAGGGGCAACAGGTAAACGCCATGCGGTGAGCAGAGACCAGACTGGGGAAAGCCTAGAAGACCCGAGCTGAGGAGCTGGTGCTTTGCCCTGAGAACAAAGATCCAAGCAGGGGGTGTAACAGAATCTGAGTTGTGTTTTAAAGGATCGTCATTGTGGCCACTGAATGGAGGAGGGGATGGGGCACAGGAGAGAGGGCGAGGCTCGACCTGGAGTCTGGAAGGTAGGGAGCGCAGATAGGAGGCTGTTGCATTGCCTGGGTGAGGGAGGGGTCTGGCCCGGGCTGGGTGCGGGTGGCAGAGAGGAAGAGAGGAGGAGCGAGAGCTAGCTAGAGCAGTGATGATGAGGAGATTTGACAGGACTTGGTGATTAATTGGAGAGGGGAGGCCGGGTGGGGGAGGGGAGGCTCTGCCTCTGACAGGGACTACAGCACACACACATACAGGCACACACTCAGAAATTTAGATCACACGGTTTCAGGAGTGAATTGCACCCCCAACCCCCCCCCCAGCCCCCCACCCCGCCCGGAGGGTCAGATTTGAGCCTTATTTGATATTTACCTGCAGACCCTAGAAGAGGCTGAACTTGGCCCAGTCACCACACTTGACCTCTGGCTCACCCCGGGCACCCATGTGCCTCTGTACTCCCAGCCTGCACCCCCAGAAAGTGGAGGCGGGCAGGGTGAAGGGAAAGCCCACAGGGAGTGGGGGTGGGCACAGGCAGGAGCAGACAGCCAGATCTTCCCTTGGGACATAATACCGTCACACACATAGACCCAGATCCACAGAGAGAGAGCACAGTCACCCACGGGGACTCTGAGAGTCAAGTCACAGGCAGAGATGTACACAGAGACAGCCTGACGCAGGCTGTTAGACGCAGGCCTGTCGCACACACAGTCACACACCCACCATCAGACAAGCCTCCGACACAGCCCCAGACAGGTCTCACACTCAGGCCCTCGGGCTCAGCTAGAGTCCCCAGGTCCTCCGACCGCTCCACCCCCCCGCCCCACAGCCGTCCTCCCTCCCCAGGAGGACAGACAGAGGGCTGGCAGAGGGGCCAGCAGAGGGGACTGGCACAGGGACCAGCAGCCAAACGGGGCAGCCGGGAGGGAGGCCTCTGAGAAGGGGTTGCCAAGGCAACAGGCTCCTGTACAACCAACCAGGAGCTTAGATTCTCGGCTCTTATTTTTAGAAGTTGGGCCTGGGCTGGTTGGGCCGGCCAGCGGGCCTGGCTCCCTTGGGCAGGGCCTGAAGACATAGACACCAGCCTCAGCCCCCCCGGGGGGTTCTGGTGGGCACTGCCCATGCCAGGCTTCTTCCACACACCCCTAGCCTCCTTCCCCAGGGTCATGCCCTGGATAGGATCTTCTACTCCCTTCTGTCTTCACACAGACCCAGGGTCCCACCTGCTGTACCCTCTAGCCTCCAGGGCCCAGGAATGGGGGACACAGCCTACCCTCCCACTGCAGTGTGTTGATGTCTGTGGCTTAATTTACAGTGTGTTGAGGGAAGAAGGAGAGGATGGACCTTGGCCAGATTCGTGAGGTGGTATATGGGGTATATGTGTGTGAATCTTAGGGGTAACTCCCAGGTCAACTCTGTGTGCGTGTGTGCGTGTGTGTGTGTGTGTGTGCATGTGTGTGTGTGTGTGTGTGTGTGTGAGAGAGAGAGAGAGAGAGAGAGAGAGAGAGAGAGACTATTCCCCTTTCCACAGAGGGAAAACAGAGTTCTCCCTCTCTCCCAGCCCCATTCACCACCCCTACCCCTAACCTCCACCCATGCCTGGATCTCTTAAAAATGGGGGGAGAACAGAGATCTCAAACTGGAAAGGTGGTAGAGAGTCTGTGCCTTGGTGTCCCCCCTTTTCCAGACCCTCCCTAAGTTTGAGCAGTTAGCTCCTGAGCAGGGCAGGAGAGCGGTGGCAAGGACAGGGAGGGACCAGACAGATCCAGGTGGACAGAGACTGGATAAGGGGGTTTGGGGAAAGCTTGCTCCAGCGAGTTGACTTTTCGGTGACTCCTCCAGCTGCTGGGGATTTCTCTGTTAATCTGGGCCGGCTCTGTTTGCATCTCATTTGCCTATATTTGCATAACAAGGGTCTAGCTGGCACCGGAGATCAAAATTCCTAGCCTGAGTAATTGTGTGAAAAAGCCTCTGGAGAGGGAGCCGGTAATTTGGGGGCCAGGGAAACAGAGGCAGGGAGCTGGGTGCACTGGTGTGGCTAGTCCAGGTCCACATTTAATCTGGGAGCCTCCATATCTTCCTTAATGCCAGGGCCAGAGGGGTGGGGATGTCAGTGGGAGTGCGATTGGAGGGGCAACAAGATTGAGTCAATCTCAAAGCTGGGCACAGAGCAGTCAGTCCCCTTGGGAGAAATGGCCTGAATTTGGTAAGAGCAGAACTGGGAGTAGGGGTGGGGAAGTTAACACTCAGCTAGTTCTGCCCCTCCTGTCAGCCCCCTGGCCCCTCAGCCCCTACCAGTCTAGTTAAGAGCTGAACTAGCCAGAGTGCCTGGGATGGTACCCTGGACCACCACTTACCGGCTCCAATACTCTCAGACCTGGGCAATGGAGGCCCCTGCCCTCCCCCTCTACTTTGGACGACCCTCTTCTGCATGGGATGAAGAATTTCAAGGTCCGAAGGCCCACAGGGTTGTCCCCACCTGGTTCTCCAGCCCGCTGCTAGACCATACCCCGACACAGGACCCTAGAATTCCCTGCCCCCGGAGCCCTAAGCCAGCTGCCAAGGCCTGGGTGGTGTCTTCTCCACATCTGTCTCCTCAAGCCCGAAGGGTGGCTATTTACCAGGAACGTGGAACAAGCCGGGACTCTAGTGTTGGGGCATCCGCAGGCCTGCATGCGAAGCCCCTCACACTGCTGCCTGTAGCCCAGAGATGGAAGAGGAGGGGGGCAGGGGTGGAGGTCTAGGGGTGTCCTGTTATACTCTTGCCCTAGGCTTTGTAAACATTCGGGGTGGCTCTGAGAAGCTGTCTGATCTTGGGCAAGTTACTTAACCTCCCTACACTCCCAAGTGGGGTTAATAATAGTACTTGCCTCATGCAGCTGTTAGGAGGAAGAACTGAGTTAATTCATGTAAAGCACTTAGAGCAGCGCCTGGCACAGAGTAAGGGCTTGTAAGTGTTCACTATTATTATCTATATTATCCCGGGATTTGGCTTTTTTCCCTCCAGCTGCAAAAGAAGCACCTTTTCTTTCACTTTGAGAGACTGAGAAAGTAAGGGATGGGGACATCCCTTCCACTCCCCGCCCCCATCCCTCTGAGCCCAGACCCCCCCCTTGTTTCCCTCCCCAGCTACCATACCCCCAGGCCAGGATGCCAGGATGCCAGATGCTAGGAGGACAGCCAGGTCACTGGACTGAATATAATGGTTTGTTTAATGTCCTTATGGGCCGAATGAATGAGTGAACACTGGTTGAGTGAATGAATGAAAAACAAAAATCGAATGACTAATCGTCAAAAGAAGGCTGGATTCACTGACAGAAGGACAGAGCTACAGCAGATGTTTTGGCTTTGGGGGCCCACAGATCCGTTTCTTGTTTGCTTTCATTAGATGGTAGGAGGCAGAGGGGGGCTAGGGGCCTGGCCAGGCTTTCTGCAAAGTCAGCCCTGGCGTTGGTGAGTGGCTGCTGCCTGGGGACGGGGTAGCTGTACCTGTGGGTGCTAGAGGAGGTGCCTGCCTGCGTCTGGGTCCTTCTGTGCCCTGTGGAAGCCTGAGTGTGTGGGAGTGGCTCTGTATGAATCCACGCATCTCTGTGCCTGTGCGTCCCTGCTCAGAAGTTCCTCCCTGCCCCACAACGAAAGGCCCTGGGGCAGGCACCATCCAGGTCTGGGGTGCGGGGTGTGGAGGGTGCTGGCGAGCTTCATTACCTCCTTATTTCCACCCCTGCCCCTCTCTGGCCGGGCCAGGCCTCAGCGCGCCCACCTGTCAACTGGCGGGTTAGCAGTGATAGAGAGCTCTCCTGGGGCCCCGGCAGCCTCCACCATCTGGCCAGGCTGGTATTGAAGGAGATGGGGGGACCTGTCACAGGACGCCCCCTGGGCCCTCCAGCTTGGCACTAGGCTCATCTCAGAGAGTAATGGGCGTAGGGGCATGTGGGAGGGCAGGTGTGTGTGTGTGTATGTATGTGATTTCCTGTGTGGTGACACTGTGTGTGGGCGGCTAGGTTGACCGTGGGTAGAATTTTACGTTTGCATTCGTGACTGTCTATGTTTGTATGGCCACATGATTGGATCCTTGGGGGCTGGGGTTTCTGTGTATGACGACGTATGTCCCAGAATATGGGCAAAGCGTTTGGGTCTTGGCTCTGTAGGTTTTCCATTGGAAGTTCCCAGGCAGAGATGGGAGAGGGGAGGGTCAGGTCTGGTGGGGACAGGCGCAATGGCCTTGAGAGAAAGGTACCCATTCTTAGCTTTCAGTTCAGAGAAATTAACCTCCAGGTCCATTTCTTTAGAAACGATTCTCATTTCTCTTCCTCGACCTGGGTGGCCCAGTGGTGCTGAATCCCACTAGATGGGCTGGAAGTCCCTCTCGGGAAAACCAAGTGGGTCCTAGGAGTCCTAAAGCCCTGTTTCCTAGAGGTAAGCCCCAGTTTCAGGTGCCATCAGAGCTCCCAGGCTCCCTGGGGAGCATCCTATGGGGACCCCTCTCACCTGCCACAGCACAGAGGCAGGACACACGTAAAGCCACTCTCAAGTAGTGACACACGGTGACCCAGACATGAACACTGGCACAGGGTCACTTGTGAACCAGAAGCCCACATGACAGTCACAGATCCACTGGACACAAGCACATATACATACACCCACGTGTACATTTTGACACACAAACATTCACACAGGCACACAGATGTAAGGTGCATGCCTATTTACACACGAGAACATGCCCATGAGTTGCAAGGACACACATGCTTATTACATGCTTGCAGACATGCTTGCATGTGTGTGTGCACACACATTCTGTCCCTTCCCGCCCTTGTTCCATGCTCAGTCCGATTCCCTGCTGCAGCTCTCTTGTAGATGACCCTTTGCAAGGTGGGCATCAAAGGAGGGCCACATGTATAGGGGACTCCATGAGTAGATAGCTGTGTGTATCTACGTGTGCAAATTTGTACACGTGTCACTGTGTGTCTTGTAGTCTATGTGGCTCTAGCTCTGTGCAAAACACGCAAGTGTCCCTTTGCGGGTATTTTTCTGGATCTCTGCGCATTTCTGGCAGAACTTATGTGTACCTCTGTGTACACATTTTTGTGAGTGTGGATGACAGTAGGGGACTTGTGTATCATGTGCCTGCAGCTTGTGGACCATCTCTCCACAGATGTATATCTGTATATGTCCGTGTGCTTGTTTGCGTATATGTGCATTTCTCGTGTGTATATGGCTCTGGGGTCTGGAGTTCACAGGCTGCCTGGGCTGGCTCCCCTCCCTTCCGAAGCTGTGGCCTGGGGTGGGGCTGGGCAGGACTGCTCTGAATCCCTCAGCCATTGACAGTTGTATTTACAGAGCTCCGAGTAGGACGTAATTGGTTCTATTAATCTTTCTCTGGTTGTTAATTGCTCACTTATCGGGTTGTGTATTATGCCGACTGTTGCTCTTAATTCGCCTCCGTAGCTGCAGGTGTTTGCTGCCTTATTAACTGTTAATCAGCACGGCTAGGGATGGAGACTTAATTGGCCCCCAGAGTGGGACACAAGCGGGCCAGCCGGGCACTGCCAGGCTCTCAGCCCGTCCCTGGAACCCTTACCTGTGGAGCGCAGGTGGCTACAAGGGAAGGAGTTGGCCCGCTGCCATCCGCAGGCAGACAGCAGTCTTGTATACAGTGGTCAGAGTGACAACCGTAGGGTATTAGCCCCCATGTAATCCTAACTCCTCCAGGAAGCCAACCAACCAATCAGAATCCAGCTCCTACACTCCCTCTCCAACACCAACAAACTTCATCTACCCAGGAGAGGAACCAGCCTCATTTATCTTAATTATCCGAACCTAACTGAGAACTAAGAGACCAACACAGAGTGGAACTGGTTCTCCTCCTTTAACACCTCCTCTGCCTCCCCTCTGACCCTGGCAGTCAAGGCTGTTAAGGTCACAGAGACTCTGGGAGAAAGGAAGGCAAGAAGGCCAGAGGAGGAAAGGCTGAATATAGACCCGGGGAGGACTTTCCAGCTTTCGAAGAGGCTATACGGAGCAACTAGCGTCCAAACGAGAACAAGAAATTCCAGAAGGAGATCTGCTGCTCCCTCCCAGCCATGCTCTCAGTCCTGCTCGGCCCCTGCTTTCAAAGCCCCAACAACAAGGAACTCACTACCTCCATGGCACGACTACACAACTACAGCAGTGAGGGTTCTTCACCCTGAACTGACCTCTGCCTTTTTTTTTTTTGCCCCATGTCTCAGCAGAGGAGTCCCAATTGTCCACAGTGGGGACCCTGAGCCCCAGAAAGGGCAAGGGAGTGGCTCCAGGGTTTCCCAGTCCTCCCTTGTAAAGGCTCAGATGTTTGACTCTTCAAAGTTTCTGCCGTCAGCCTCTGGCCAGACCCTGATCCACCCTAGACATCTCAGTCCTGTAAGGGACCTTCTTGGTCACCACCTCCCTAGCTCTGGTTTTTAAGCCTCTCAAACTCAGCTGCCACTGCTGCAGAGGTCCTGGGCTCCAGCACCCTTGAGACAGAAATGCAAGGTGTCTGGAAACAACTGGTCCCTGAGAGGGAAAGGCGTGTAAGGATGTGCATGGGTGTGTGGTGTTGGTGATGGGTGGGGGATAGGGGTCCCATGCTTCACTAACCTGGCCTCCAGCCTCCAAGGACAAACAGGCAAACCAATAGTCCTCATCCTTTGCCTCGAATCCTGACATCTGGAAGTTCTTCCTGGTGTTTAGTTGTCAAGTCTTGAGCTGCAGAGGATGTTGATTTGCTTTGGTTGGGTCCTGAGAGGAGCTGGGCTCTATGGAAGGAGGGTGGAAGCTACCATTAAGGGCTTGCTGTGTGCCAGAAGCAGCATAAGTGTATGTGAAAAGTGACATCTCATTGAAGAGTCACATCACCTGATAAATTAGGGATTAAGATCCTATTTACAAAGAAAGAAACTGAGCCATAGAGAGGGGAACTAAACTTGCCCAAGGCCACACAGACAGGAAAGGGCAGACTGGGATTCCAACCAGGGCCTGGCATTGCCTGGGGGTGCTGGTAAAGGTCTTTGGTCAAGAGTACCTGGATGAATTCATACTAATGGTTCGGTAAGGTGACGGGGGGCCAGAACCAGGAGTCAGCATTACAGTTCACCCACCCACCCCGATTCTGGGAACATTAACAAGAAAAACACTCACGCATGCGCTGCCCACGTGCCCTTCAGGCGGGATGAGAGAGGAAGCAAAGGGAACTGTCCAGGGATAGTTGCCCAAACAAGTTCCGGCCCCGCCTCTATGTTAATGACATGCAGATATATGTAAATTTGTAGACGCTACCGCTCAAACCTTTGGAAGAAATGGGATGACACAGGAGCAGTTGCTATGGAAACCCAAATGCGACCCCCCCTCTCCCCCCTACCGCACAAGCGAGCGTACAGACACGTGCACAAAGACCCAGGGTTCCTCGCTCCATAGCCCAGAGGATCACGGAGTCTCGGAGGGTGTGAACCGGAAGGACCCTCAGAAACTGCGTCCAGCCTGAGGGAAGCTGAGACCCGGAGAAAGTCGCGAGAGAGCAGCTTCGTGGGGCGCCCTCCACTGAAGCCGAGGGGAGCTGGGTGGCCATTCCGGTCCCTGAGGACTCCTACTCGGGCCTAGCAACGTGAGCCCCGCCCAGCGTTGCTCAGCAACGTCCCTTGAGCCCAGCAACCGCCGACCACGCCCCCTAGCAACAGCTAGCCTAATCCTGCCGCCTCGGCCAAAAGAAAGGCGAGGGAAGGGGCTTGTGGACTAGGGCCAAAACGTGGGTGGAGGTCGTGTTGTCCGGTCCCCGGCCTCAAAGCAGCCTGCAGGATTTCGCTGTCCACCTCTAGCCCTCTTCGCTGGGTGAGGTGCTATAGGGCCGCGTCATCATGCCCATTTGCAGGGGGCGAAACTGACTCTCCGAAAGGAAGTTCCAGCCGACAGTCCAGAGGTTATACTTCCCTGAGTGACCTGAGAAGGCAGCAAATGCTCTCCTGTCCCCCTGGAAGGAAGCCGTGGGCCTGGGGGGAAGGAGTTCACAGCCATCTTCCCCTTGACCTGCCCCAACTGTGTTAGGAAGATGACCCAAGTTCCCGACTCAGAATCAAGCTGCAGGTTGCATAGTAATTTCTGTCATTTACATATAGCCCGGAGGCTGTGGCGCTCACAGGCCCGTCGGAGCCCGTAAAGTTACCGAAGGAGCCCCGCCCCCTCCCCCGGTTCACTAGTCCGGTCTCCTCTCCTCTCTCCGCACCTCCCGCTCCTCCCCTCCCCCGCACCCTCTTCCAGTCCCTCCGGCTAAAATTCCATACCTCGCCCCGCCCCCAGCTCGTCCTCCGGTCCGGCTAGCCCCGACCTCCATCCCTAGGCCGAGGGCCCCCTCTGCTGTCGGCCGCGGGTAGGGCAGCAGCGAGCTCATGGGGCCAGAGAAGAGGGGAGCCCCGAACAACCAACGCCCCCATCCTTCCCAGTCCAGCCCGGCCCTGAGCGAGGCTGATGCATGACTAGACTTTCAGAGGGATGGACGGGGTACACCCCTTAAGGACTGGGGAAGGCGTCGAGGAGGACGGAGGGGTCCTCCCAGAAGTTCTCTCCCCAAAGCCAGGCCCTGCCTCTGCACTGGGCTAAGCAGCCAGAGGGCAGCTAGTTTCCAGATAGGTCCCCAGACTCCGTTCTCCCAGAGATGCGTTACAATTGTAGCTGCTGTTAGGAGCTCATTCCAGGCCCCAGGCAAAGCAGCACCATCCAGCCCTCACACCAGCTTCCAACCCCACCCTGAATGCCCAACCCCCTCCACTCCCAGGCCAAGACCCTCTTTCTCCTGTACCAGTCTCTGGGGGGTTGGCAAGAGGCACAGAGAAGAGTCATCCTATATGGATCTCCCAACTTACCCAACAGAGACACACAGACATGCAATCAGACATACATACACGCAGGTGCACCCACATGCTCACAGGCACATGCACACACAGAGACACTCACAGATGCACACAGACACGGACACATGGGGAATATGATGGTACCCGACTATCCAAATGAAAAAAAAATCCTGGTAACTGAAAAAATATATTTTTTTTGGTAACTACAAAATTTACATTGCAACTTGCTCTCCTTTTTCTTCCTATCTCTAAATGCCTGTGCCCCTTCAAAAGCCTCATTTCTCTCTCCCCCATCCTAGTCCTGCCTTCTCTCCCATCACTTCTTCCTCCTAGTTCGGAATACTTCCCAGAACCCACCATGGCAACAGCTGTGCCCAGGGGCACAGTGATGGTTCAGGATCTCAAGACAAGCAGCTGACAAGGCTGCCCTCTCCCTCCCCAGCACTTTAGCTCTGCTACATCTGTGTACAGAAACTCAGACACACCTGCCCCGACCCATACCAGGTCAGGCCCAGGGTCCCTCCTGACCAGCCAGAAGATGCAATCTGACCTTTGCCAAACTCTTTATTGAACCAAAAATCAACACCAAGCGGACTGCAGAACAGAAAACTCCAAACAGCTGACCCTCCCTTTCTTCTGCCCCTCTCTCCCTGGAACAGCTCCGGATTCAGCACTGGGGAAGGAATCAAAGACTCTCTTCTGGTAGGTAATGAGGGTCAGGTCTCTCTGGGGAAGGAACACTCAGAGCCAGCTCCATCTGTAGGACCCAAAGAGTCAGGAGCTGGGCTTTGGGGCTCTGGAGCTGCAGGGGGCTGACCGAGTAGGCCGAGAATTCCAGGGGCTGCAGGGGACAGGGCAGGAGTTGGGGGAAGGATCTCCTGGCCTGGGGACCTCAGTGAGGCTTGGAGCTGACGGCTCATGGACACCAGGGATTCAAGATGTCGGAGCAGGGCCTGGTGGGGACAGGAGGCTCTATGGAGGCGCCGGCCATGGCCAGATGGTACTGCTGAATAGGGGTGCCTGGATTGGCACCGGCCTGGCCTGGGGGGCCACTGCCCTCGCCCAGGACTCTGCCAGATCTCAGGCTCTTCCCACAGTCTCCCCCTGCCTCTGGGTGGCCTCTCCCAAGCACAAATTCCCCTTGGAGCCAGGCTGCTATTGCCCTGGTTCTGCTGCAGAGTATCCCTTGGGGGACGGGACCCCTTTGGGGCCACATCGGGACTCCTGTGCTCGGACTGGTAGCATCTCATCTCCACTTTCCTGTTGAAGGAGACCATCTTTTGAACCTTCTGCCACAGAGGTCTGGACTCTGCTGTGTCTGGAAGCCCTGCCTTGGGGAGCAGCACAGCCAGCACCAGGCTTGAGTGAGCCGCTTCCAGGCCTGGGGAAAGAGGAAGCAGAGAGACTCAAGGCCTGGTAGGAGAGAACACACCATCCCTAGAAGCTGCATTGTGAGTGCAGCAGTAGGTCTATGGTTAGGTGCCAGGAAGAGCTTTCCAGCAGCGAGATGGCGGTCCAGTGAGGAGGAGGCTGAGCCCATCTCAGGAGAGTCACTTTCAGCACGGGAAAGGGCTCGCCTGCCCGAGAGTGGGGCAGTGAATGGTTTGACCTCAAGACTGTATGGATTCAGAATCTACCACACTGTCACCAGGAAAGGCAGCCCAGAAAGGCCAAGTGCTCTGCCTGGGAATGGGTACAGCGTACCCATTGACACCCCACCCCCACCCGAGGTGCTTTACTGGAGCCATGCCCTGGAGATACCCTCCTGGGCACAAAGGCCAACCTTGGCCTAGGGTAGTGGTGGTGAAAACATCCCTCCTTCCAGTCTTAGGTGATGTTTTGGTGGTGAAAACATCCTTCCTTCCTGTCCTTAGACGATGCTTTCAGTCGATTGTTTGTGGGTCCTGCCTCTGTCCCGCTGTGTCTGCATGAAAGTGGCTGTCCCATGAGTTTCTATTCAGGACGCCTAGTTGAAGGGTCAGTATGTGTTGTGTTCAAGAGCCCTGTTGCTGCAGCCAGGCTGCCTGGGTGTGAAGCCTGGCTCTGCTCCTGACTGGCTGAGTGACTCTGGACAAGTCATTTGCTTTCTCCCTACCTCAGTTTCCTCATGTGTGAAATCAAGAAACTGACAGTTACCGTTCTGATGGGGTTATTTTGAGGACTAAATGAACTAGTGTAAGTAAAGCTTTTAGAACACTGTCTGCCACACAGTAAGCAATTTATACCTATCATTGTTGCCCCGCGTGCCCGTCTCAAGAGTTCCCTTCTGAGATGTGCCCTGCCTCCATGGCCACAGAGGTGACTGTCAACAATGCCCCATCTGGTCCCAGATGAGGGGAGGCAGGGACCGGCACGGGCATCAGGGCACTCACCGGGGCCTCCCAGAGAGCGCAGTCTGGCGGGCAGGGGCTGGAAGGCAGGCAAGGGCAGCAGGACCATCCCCACGTGTTCCACGGCTGCCAGGCCATGGCGCTGCTTATTGTTGAGGTAGGAGTAGAGCAGGCGGCAGTTCTGGGTGTCCCGAGCCCCGTGTGGGCACAGCCTGACCACGCAGATGTCCTGTAGTTGAAGGAAGGGGAGTGGCTTTTGCAGCTGCCATCTTTCCCCCCTGAGAACACCCCTGGTCTCATCCAAGCCCCTGAGGACCCCGTGAGGATGTGTGTCCCCACTTTCCAGAGGAGGAGCCAGAGAGACTTGCCCAGGGTCACAGAGCATCTACAGTTATAGTGGGAACTAGACCCAGACACCCCGAAGCAGGCCCCTGCCCTAGAGGAGGAGAGAGGGGAAGCACAGGGCTAAAGGTCCCGGGCCAGAAGGCAAGGGGGTGCTCAAGGATGGCAGTTACCTTGGCCTCGGCTGGGCAGATGTTGGCCAAAAGATCCCAGACAGTATTGGAGGGAATGCAGCCTGCTGAACGGATCACTTCGGGCAGGGCCTGGGGGCAGGTAGGATGGCCAGTCAGCCCCCTAGCTTCCCACCCACTTAGGGTACACTCAACACCAGCCACCACGAAGCCACAGCCTTCAGTGAAGAGGACGGACAGGCAGTACACCAGGACCCCAAGAAGGTCAGTGACTGCCCAGGAAGCCCCGATTGCCCCTGGAGGCCTACGGCCTATCCTGGCCAGGCTCCTACAGCTCCTCAGAAGCCCCTTCCTCCCTTCTTGAACCTCCCACCCACATCCAGTGGTTCAGCTGATCATTCAGTCACTCAACAATCACTCCTAAAGCTCTCCCCTGGATCAGGGAGGCACCAGACTGACTCCTCTCCCAGGGCCCTCTTGCATTATGCCTTGGGTTACAGGGAGTCCTTGACCCATGTGTGTGTCTGCAGGAGTGGGGCTGGCGTCTCATTTGCCCCATGCCTAGTACAGTGCCAGGCACAGAGAGGGTCCCAATGCCTTGTTTTAGAATGAGGGAGAGAGAGAGAGAGAGAGAGAGAAAGAAAGAAAGAAAGAAAGAAAGAAAGAAAGAAAGAAAGAAAAGAAAGAAAGAAAGAAAGAAAGAAAGAAAGAAAGAAAAAAAGAAGGAAGGAAGGAAGGAAGGAAGGAAGGAAGGAAGGAAGGAAGGAAGGAAGAAAGAGGAAGAAGAAGGAAGGAAGGAAGGAAGGAAGGAAGGAAGGAAGGAAGGAAGGAAGGAAGGAAGGAAGGGGTTGTGGGTAAGTGACCGGGCTGGCCAGGGTGGGAGGGAGACCCTGGAGAGCAGGGCTGGGGTACCATGAGGAGCCGACAGCTGTTTCCAGAGACCAGCTGGGCCTTGGCCCTGAACCGCTTGATGGAGAACATGTCCAGCGCTCCCTCCCAGGGCGGCTGGCTGGGCAGGGCCTTTGTGGGCCCGGCAGGCATCTGGAGCCTAGAGAGAGGGACAGAGAGACAGGGCCAGGCAGAGCAGGTTATCAGGACCTCCCTCAGCATCTCCCTACTTTTCAGAGAAGGTCCTGTGTTCCCAGTGTGTATGCTGGAACACCAGTCCAAGCACGGCCTGGTGAGGGGGAACCGGCAGACTGCAGCGACTGGTTCCAATGTACCGATGAGGAAACTGAGCCCCACAGCGGAAGCAGGATTTGCCCAAGGCCATAGACAAAGAAAAGTCCACGCCATGTCTGCCTCCCCAGCAGGTGCCCCCCCCCCTCCACTGACCCTCTCCCACCCCCCTGCCCCACACCTGTCCTGGAGCTGTGTGGGAGGCTTCTCCCTGGTTTGGGGCATCGCTGGAGAGGACACCAGGGTTGGGCTTGGGGTTCTCTGGAAGACACTGTCCCCTATCCTCCCAGTGGCTTTGAAGGAGGCTGGCAGTTCACACGAGGGCTTCCAGTCTACAAAGAACAGAGGCAGAAGCTGAAACAGGAACAGGCAGCTAGATGAAGCCAGGCCAGGGCTTTAGAACCAGGCTTTGACCCAGGTTCTCTTCGAGGTGACCTGGGACACAGATATGCGCACCCTGCCACCTTCTCCCCAGGCCATGAATCCCTGCTGCTGCTGAGCCCCACACTCAGCCCCAGCCTGCCCACCACCCCTGCACCCATCCCCCGCCCCCGCCCCAACCCATGCAGATGCGGCAGCTGGGGTCCAGGAAATGGTGCTCATGCTGCTCCGTGGTGTCCTTGTACTGCTCCGTGGTGTCCTCTGACGTGGCAGGCAGGGCCAGTGGGCTACTGTCTACGGACACCATGGGTCCCTAGGAGGCACAGCGGGAGAGAAGGGTGGGCTGGGGAGGCGCTAAGGAAGTCAGCAGCTCTCCAGGACCAGGGAGCCTCAGGGATAGGGTTTCATTTTTCCAAATAAGACGTTCTTTTACCATAAAGGTACTAAGAACTTGTTAAAGAAAATATAGAAAATTCGAAAGTTACCAAAAAAAAAAAAAAAAATCACCTCTTGTCCCACTCGTCAATGACAGTAATTGGTATTCTGGGTATTCCTTGTAACAGTTTTTCTATACCCAGGGCTTTGGGGGTTCTTTGACTAAAATAGCTGGGATCAAATATTCAACCTGTATTCTCACCGTGCCACGAATGATCGCACAGGCGCCTGCCACGCACACACGGACCATACACACCGTGGACCGTCGTGTACACATCTCCTCTATCGCTGGATGGTGGGATCATTCCCAGATCCTCACCATTGCTAGCAGTACTGAGGGCATCCTTATGCAGAAAGTATTTTCCTAAACTTTCAACCATGTCCTCAGGACAAGGTTTTAGAAGCAGAGGACAGAATCAGGGAGAATAAACATTTTAAAGGCTTTCGATGCCCACTGCCGAATCACCTTTGTCCCTCATAATAGAAATGGCTTTTTAAAAAAAACATTGCTTTGGGGGCACCTGGGTGGCTCAGTCACTTCAGCGGCCGACTTCAGCTCAGGTCATGATCTCATGGTTGGTGGGTTCGAGCCCCCCATCTGAGCTGTCTGTGCTGACAGCTCAGAGCCTGGAGCCTGCTTCAGATTCTCTCTCTCTCTCTCTCTCTCTCTCTCTGCCCTCTCCCTGCTCACTCACTGTCTCTCAAAAAAATGAATAAACATTAAAAAAAAATTTTTAAAGCACAAATATTGCTTTAGGAAGATTTTTAAAGATTTTTTAAAACTCTATTCTTGCCTTATAAACCACCTCCAGAGTTGCACCAAGGCACAGGCTTTGGAGTCGGGCAGCTTCAGATCACAGCCCCCCCGTGACCAACTAGAGTGACCCCATGACCAACTAAGTGACCCTGGGCAAAGGGCTTCAGGGTCCTCATCCAGGAAACTGGCATCACCTACCCTGTAGGTCACTGTGAGATCTGAATGAGGCTCTGTTTGTAAAACGGGCGCTTAGCAGGTGCTCGATAAGGAGTAAGATGTGATTCTGTGTTATTCTCCCCACCCCTACTCTGCCTCTGTCTCCCTAGCGAGCACTTCTTTCTGGGTCTTCAGTTCCTACCTCTATGCTTGGGTTCAATTTACCTAGAAAGCACAGGCTGGTTTGGGTTGGGGACTCCTTCCTGCACAGGCCGCAGTTCTGGAGGCTGGCCTGGTTATCGGTTTGCAGCGGGTGGGGGAGCGGGAGTTTTCATCTGTCATGTTCACTGCCATTTCCCCCATGAACAAGGCTCAAGGGGCCTGCGCTGTCCATCCTGGACACGTAGCTGATTAGAGTCGGGTGAACATCTGACCCACCGAACACCCAAGCAGAGCCACAGGGGCCTCCCGAGAGTGACTGAACTAAGCCAGGGGGGCGTTCTGATCGTCTGTGGGAGCTGAGCTGATGAGTTCACTGATTTCAGGGCTGCCGAGCCACCATGTCGGGCCCCATGCAAGATGGAGGGGCAGAAGGGAGGAAGGACAGGATGGTCACGAGGACGGAGCAGATCCCCGGCGACAAGAGGGGCTCCAGATGGGTCTCTGCCTGCCCGGAGCACTGCTAAGCCCTGCCACGCCACCGGAGAGAGCAGGGCTCTGTCCTCCGAGAACAGTCCGAGAACGGCCACTGCCTCAGGGCAGCCCTCCTGCTTCCCAACCAGAGACCTGGTGGGAATGGCTGAGGTTGGGAGAAGCTGCAGTGATAAGACTTAACCACCACTCGCGTGGGGCGCCCTGGCGTTAGGCCGGAAGGAGGGGACCGGCGCCGAGAAGGCCCGGACAGGCCATGCCAACAGGTCAGTTCCACCCCGCGGAACTGCAGTAGCGACCATTGCCTCGCTCACCAAGCGGACCCTGGGCCTCACGGTCATCAGGTGACTTGCTCAAGGCCACCCAGCTGCTGAGGTGAGCGGTGGGACCCTGGGCACGAGCCCCATCAGTGCCAGGTCAGGCTGTCGCTTACCGTAATCAGATCCTCCAGGGTCAGCGTCTGGTCCCCGTCCCGCGGGATCTCGACTTCACCCTTGTGGGTCAGTTTGAACGCCGGGAGGCTACACGGCTTCTTCTGTTGCTGCTCAATGATCTCCAGGCCCTGGTGGGGGCCAAGCCGCCCAAACTCAACCAGGCCAGGAGGTCTCAGGCCCCCAAGATATTCATACTCCTCCCACATGGCCCCTCTTCTGTGGGTCCCCTTCCTCTCCCTTCACAGTTCTGCTTCCACTATCCCCCTTCCCTAACAAGCCCTCTACCCTCAGGCCTACTGCTCCCATAGTCCACTCAGCCACCCTCCAAACTCAAGCCCTGCCTCCTCCAGCAAGCCTTCCTGAACTTCACCTCCTCCTACAAGTCAGTTCTGCCTCCCACTGGACCCCAGCTTCTGTCCTGGGAAGAGTACAGTGCAGTCCAAGAGTGCAGGCTCTGGAGCACCAGCTGGGTCGTTACTAGAAACCCTCAAGGCAATCTGGTGCTGGGCAAGCACTTCACTGCTCTGAGCCTCGACTTCTCTGTTTTCTAGGAATTAAATTAAGAGCATTAGGTTAAACAGTGTATGCAGAATGCTCGGCTGGAGCCAAGCTCACAGTAAATGCTGCCTGTCATTCTTATGGCTGATCAATATCATTCTATCTGAAATGTTTCCTGGAAGCCTGGAGGAGGTCTCATCCTCCCTGGCAGGGCTGGCTTCATGGGCGAGGGCTCCATGCTGTTGCACGCGGTGCTGCACTTCATTGGGGTCCCATACGTCATGCGGCCGCCATCTTGAAATTCTTAAGTTGTTGAGCAAAAGGCCACATGCTTTTGTTTTGGACTGCACCCTATAAGTTACGTAGCTGTTCTGCTCCTGGTCCCCCACAGGCTCCTGCACAGAAGCTCAGCCTACAGGGGACAGAGTCACCTAGTGGATTCTAGGTGAATCTAATCAGCCCAGTGTCTTCCAGAACAGGGGCCTCAGCACCCCACTCCACCCCACTGGCCTACTCCCTAGATCAGCCCCCTCTCTTTCATGGGCCACCAGCAAGCATTGTGCAAACATTCCCCAAAGCCGACTCAGTGCCCACACCTTCCAAGTCCCTGAGCAGCCCCCAGGAAGGGAGAGAGACACAGACACATGACTGTGAAGTGTGAGGGCTGTGGGGTCCCTCGCCCAGCCTGAGGCACCAAGAAGACTTCCAGCCTTTTCGAGGGCTTCTGAGGCTGAGATGGAAACAGAGGAACCCCAAGGGGTCTACCCCATCTATGGTGGATGACAATCCTGGATTCCAGACTTCAGACCATCATCCCCAGTACCCTCACCCCTGCCCCCAGCTCCACAGAAAAGCAAGTGGAAGATGACACCTCTCAGGGTGTCACCTCTCTCAAAGCTTTCCACCCCAACCCCTTTCCATTTCTGCCTCTTTTTTTTTTTTTTTTTTGGTGGACAGAGTCTCTTTGACTTTCTCCCTGCTGCCCGCTCTTTCTTTCCACTTCCTCCTTTCTGTTTCTGTCTGTCTCGTGCTCCCCGTATCTCATTCACTGTCCACCTCCTGACTGTCTCTGTCCTGCTACATCCTCTCCCCGTGTCCCTCCCACATCACCTCCCCTGACTTGACCCAGCGGCTCACCCTTTTCTCCTCCTGGTCCCGCCAGCGGGCCAGCTCTTGGGGGGCCAGCTGGGTTGAGCTCATCTGCACCAGGCCGTGGGGGGTGACATCGCCCTGAAGCACTTTGAGAAACAGGTCCTGCAGGGGCAGGTGGGGGGGCTGCACCACACTGCTCCGGAAGCCCCCACCCCAACATCCCGCCAGGGCTTCCGGCCTCCGAGGGAGGGTGTGGCCTAGCCCAAAGTGCAGCTCACCGGATTGCGGGGGTCACGCAGGTTGAACAGCAGGCTGCGGTACTTGGTCTTGTAGCGGCAGTTGGTGGCTTGCGTCAGGTCGAAGAGGGCTGCCTCAACGTCAGCAGCGATGCCCCCCACCGCCTCCTCACTCAGCACCAGGTCTGGGAGCTCCCGGAGGCTGCGGGAGGGCAAGGGTGGGGCCATGACTCTGAGCCGGTGAGGAGAGTATGGAGCAGGGTCTGGACCGACTGCGCTTTCTATCCTGGGCATTTTCCTATATATACACACATTGATTCTCACCCCAACTTCGTGAGGAAGCAGTGTTATCATTCTGCACTTACAGATGGGGTGAGTGAGGCTCAGAGAACATAAGCGGCTTGCCCAAGGCCACACGATCAGTGGCAAAGCAAGATCTGACTGCTCAGCCCGCGCTCCATCATTGGCCAGTGGAACTGGGATGGAGAAAGCCTGGGGAGAAGGGTAGAGCATCAGTCAGGCAGGGGACAGAGCCCTGGCCCTGAATATAACGCGGACTCTGCCACGGACTTGCTGTGTGGCCTTGGCAAAGTTCTACCCTCTCTGAGCCTTGGTCTCACCGTTGCAAATGAGAGCTCTGGGCTCAGATCTGAGGTGCTCCCAACAAAGGCTCACCGCGTCTGGAAGCATTTGCTGTGGGCGACAAGCGCAAGGACATGAGCAGCAGCAGTGGTTTCATGGGAGAGCATGACCCTGAAGCCAGAGAGACTCGCGTTCAAATGTCAGCTCTCCACCGGCTCGCTGTGTGGGCAAGTGACCTCACGGCTACAAAAGGGCGTTAGTCATACATTCAGAAGCCCCGACAACATGGCACGGCCCTGGGAGGTGAGGACAGCTGTGAGGATATCATGGAAGTCAGGGGAGCGGGGAGCGAGGCCTTACCGACTCCACAGCACCTCCCGCATGGCGTGGACCACAGCGCCCCGTACCCCGATATCCAGGGATAGCTTCTCCTGTTGGGGCTGAAGCTGAGCTGTGGGGAAAGAGAGTCACGAACTCCCGTGGGATTCTTAGGAGCAAGGGGAGGGAGCGACTCGATGCTCAGTCTCAGGGACCTGAGATGTCTGGGATCCAGCCCCAGGCAGCCAATCCTCTGGTGAAGGACTCAGGTTGATGGGAGCAGGGGCAGGGGTGAGAGGGACGAGTCCTAGCAGGGGCTGGGGCCAGAAGCTGGGCACGAGGCCCTGCCACACCCCAGCAGGTCCCTAAAAGACCAGCTGCTGCTAAGGCCTCCATGGCCCCTCACCTGAGTCCTCCCTCCAGTCGGGTTCAACAGGCTCCTCCTCTTCGGGCTCCCCTGGGCCGCCCTGGAGGGGAGGGGAGAGGAACTAAGGCCACACTCTGGGAGCAGCCTCCCGGCACCAGGGGGCCACTGTTCCCCCAGCCACCTCCCCACCTTCTCCCCAGTGGGCAGGAGAGGCAGCACTCACCCCAGGCCATTCGGCACAGGCCTCCTGAACAGGAGCCCCTTCCTGCACGAGAAAGGGGATATGGAGAAGTGGGGGGGGGCGGTCCCTGAGGGGAAAGGAACGACTCCTCAGATGGCAGAAGAAGTCAGAGGCCACCAGAAGCCCATGCTGTCCCTCCTGAGGGTGGGGGCTAGAAGACCTTACCCGCCGGTGGGCCAGGAACAAAGGTCAGTGACTGCCCCCTCTCCAGATGCCCTGGAGGCTCAGCCCCCACCCCTGCTCCCGTCAAGGTCCTGAATTCAGCTGTGCAGGAGAAAGCGCGCACAGGCCCCACTAGCCAGCCAAGTGAGGGTCTCACCTGTCTCTGGCTAGTATGTTCTGTGTGACCACGAGCAAGTCACCCCATGTGTGTGGGAGGCAGTGACATCTCTGTGAAGCAGGGAGAAAAATCTCAGCAGGGAGCAGGGAGCATTGCCTGTGTAAAGAACCTGTTCTGGGGCTCCCGGGGGGCTCAGTCGGTTAAGCGTCTGACTTCAGCTCAGGTCACCATCTCGCGTGTTCGTGAGCTCGAGCCCTACGTCCGGCTCTGTGCTGACAGCTCGGAGCCTGGAGCCTGCTTCGGATCCTCTGTCTCCCTCTCTCTCTGCCCCTAACCCACTCATATTCTGTCTCTCAAAAATAAATAAACGTTAAGAAAAAGAAAAAGAAAAAAGAACCTGTTCTGTACCTGGCATCCAGTGGGGCCTCGGGCCACGGGCCTTTCCTTCCTTCTGGACCTCTGGACAGGTGATACAGAGCTGGCCTCCATCATGTTCTCCAGAACCTCCAGCTTTGGATGCTGTGGCTCCCCTGCCTGGCCACAGCTGATGGCCCCCAGGAGATGGACCACTGCCCCGGATCCAAGCTGCAGGGGAGGAAAAGCACCTCAGAACTGAGCAGCGCAGGCCCTTCGGAGGGCCCGTTTCACACTGTCACTCTCCCCTATGGCACCGTAAGCCAACATGAGGACAGAGAATATGTATGTCCTGGGCCCGATGCCTAGAAAAGGCCTGACACAAAGTAGCATTCAAGAAATGTCTTGGGGAGCCTGGGTGGCGCAGTCGGTTAAGCGTCCGACTTCAGCCAGGTCACGATCTCGCGGTCCGTGAGTTCGAGCCCCGCGTCAGGCTCTGGGCTGATGGCTCAGAGCCTGGAGCCTGTTTCCGATTCTGTGTCTCCCTCTCTCTCTGCCCCTCGCCCGTTCATGCTCTGTCTCTCTCTGTCCCAAAAATAAATAAACGTTGAAAAAAAAAAAAAAAAGAAATGTTTTGCTGACTGCATGGCCTCTGTCCCAGGAGAGGAGCCTGTCTTCATTCTTATCCTTTCACCTTCCCTCCTCAGCCCCAGCCCTTTATGAGTATCTCAAGGTGCAAAATGGATTTGGGGCTTCTTATGAGCTGTAGAATCTATCCTGTTCCCCTTTTTACTTTGGCTGCCAGGAAGCTCAGCATTAACTTTGGGTCCAGCAGTTGTACCTTTCCGGGATTGGTAGATAGTAGAGGTTGTCATACCAAGATTTCTCCTTCTCTTTCCCCTTTTCTTTCTTACTTTGGGCTTTTATTCCATTACAAGTATGTTTGATTTCTTCTAATCTATTGCAAACCATGGAGAACTATTGTAAAAGCAGATGTGTCTGAAATCTAATCTTTGAATGAATTATCACGAATGGTCAGGTTCCAAAGCGTGGGGAAACTGGAAGTCTGAGGTTCAGCATCGTCGGGAAAGGGGAGTGCTACAAGGCTCTGGAGGACAGCAGGCCAGGGGGGCTGGGATTGCCTCTAGTGTGGAGGATCCCTCCCACCCCACCGAATGTGAGGAGAGGGAGGAGGAAGAGCAGAAATAAAAAGGAAAAACCTACGTAACACACATGCTTCACCCCATGGGGCATTTTCATTTCCTCCTTGGAGAGAAAGGATGCAGAGATTAGGATTCAGAGGATCAGTGACCCCACTGCAGATAATTCACAAGAAGACACTCACACAAAGGTGTGAAAGATGTTCAGTGTTCACCGGATTAGCAAAAAACAAACAAAAACCCCGAATGAGTACCCTCCAATGTCCATCAAAGGGGGAATGGTTAAGAAACCGTGATACAGCATACTATGGATTCGAAGTGGCCATTACAAAGAGTGAGTCATGGGCGCCTGGATGGCTCAGTCGGTTAAGCATCCGACTTCAGCTCAAATCATGATCTCATGGTTCGTGAGTTCAAGCCTTGCATCATGCTCTCTGCTGTACAGAGCCTGCTTCGGATCCTCGGACCCCCTCTCTTTCTCTGCCCCTCCCCTTGTGCACACGCTCTCTCTCTCTCTCTCTCTCTCTCTCTCAAAAATAAACATTAAAGGGGCGCCTGAGTGGCTCGGTTGGTTAAGGGTCCGACTTCGGCTCAGGTCATCATCTCACAGTTCGTGGGTTCGAGCCCAGTGTTGGGCTCTGTGCTGAAGGCTGGGAGCCTGGAGCCTGCTTCGGATTCTGTGTCTCCTTCTCTCTCTCCCCCTCTCCCACTTGCACTGTCTCTCTCTGTCTCTCTCAAAAATAAACAAACATTAAAAAAATTAAAACATACAAAATCAACATTAAAACAAAAGAATGAGTCATAATAAAAACTTCTAGTTTTTCGTCAGAGGCGAGGGATTAGAGCCTGTGTCTGTCTAACTCAAGCCCAGGCACTGAACTGCTGCGCTATGTGGACAGCACTGACAGATGTGGAAAGATTCGTGGAAAGATGTCAAGGCATAGAATTTGGAGGAAAAAAAAAAAAATAGGTTACAGAGCAGTATCTGTTGCATAAGCCCATTTATGTAAATACACATTTATAGACGCATAATGGAGGTTATCTCTGGGGAACGAAATTCCAGAGGGACTTTCGCTTTCTGCTTGTAGACACTTGGGTATTTATGTGACTCAAAATGAGCACGTATTTCTTTTATAACCAGAAACATATTTTTTAAATATAAAAGCAAGTTTAGAACAATGCGTGTAGTGTGCTGCCATTTGCGTTGAAAGCGAAAGAATTTTTAAATTTGTGTTTGCTTGAATCTGCATAAAATATCTCTGGAAGTATCCACAAACCTAAAAACAGAGGCTGCCGGTAGGAAAGGGGCAGGGAGCTGAAAAGGAGACTTTTCACTTTTTTTTTTTTTTTTTTTTTTAACCATGGGAATGAATCAGCCTTTCAAAAAAGTAAATTAGAAAAAGGGGGAGGGGGGGAAACGGGACATCTGGGAAGGAAAGCAGGAAAGATATTGAGAACAGTCCTCCCTGGCTTAAAACTTTTTGACTGGCCCCTGTCTCAGGGGTCTGTACACCCGCATACTAGGCTTCCGAACAGGCAGCTGAATCCGACCAGCAAAGAACTTTAGATACTGGATTTATCAGACTAGAATACAAAATACATGTAACATGTTTAACAAAAGAAGGAGTCAAATATATGAGTGAAGGGTACAACAGTATCAAACAATAACCAAGCAGATTTGGTTGGAAACCAAACACAACTTCTGGAAATAAAAACATAATAACCGTCAGAATTTAAGACTCAGTATCTAGATGGGGCGCCTGGGTGGCTCAGTCGGTTAAGCGTCTGACTCTTGATTTCAGCTGAGGTCATGATCTCACGGTTCGTGGGTTTGAGCCCCATTGGGGCTTTGTGCTGACAGCCTGGAGCCTGCTTGGGGTTCTCTCTCTCCCTCTCCCTCTGCCCCTGCCTCACTCAAGTGCTCTCTCTCTCTCTCTCTCAAAATAAATAAACATTTTTTAAAAACCCAACTCATGGGGCGCCTGGGTGACTGAGTCAGTTAAGTGTCCGACTCTTGGTTTCAGCTCAGGTCATGGTCTCATAGCTTCATGGGTTCGAGCTCCGCATCAGGCTCTGCACTGACACCGTGGAGTCTGCTTGGAATGCTCTCTCTCCCTCTCTCTCTGCCCCTCCCCCACTCACGCTCTCTCTCAAAGTAAATGCATAAACAAAAAAAATTTTAGGGGCGCTCGGGTGGCTCAGTCGGTTGAGCATCCAACTTCAGCTCAGGTCATGATCCCGCCGTTCGTGTGCTGACAGCTCAGAGCCTGGAGCCTGCTTCAGATTCCGTGTCTTCCTCTCTCTCTGCCCCTCCCCTGCTCACACACACCCACTCTCTCTCTCTCTCTCTCTCTCTCTCTCTCTGAAATAAACATTAAAAAAAAATTGTTTAACCCAAGTCATTAAGCTCACTACAGTAATAGATTAGAGAATAAAAATCGTATGATTATCTCAAAAAATGCCGAAAACATATTTGGTCAAATGTACTGTCCATTCAGAATAATGAGCAACCAGCAATAGAAGGGAGCTTCCTTAACTTGATAAAGGGCATGTTATATAAACACATGGCAAACATACTCTGGTGAGATGACCACATTTCCTGGAAAGTCCAGAACAACACAAGGGTCCCTATTAGCATCACTTCTTTCCAACATTACATTTCTTCTTGAAAAGATTTTTATTTTGTAATTTTTTTTTACCATTTTATTTTTAAGGAACCTCTACACCCAACGTGGGGCTCGAACTTACAACCCCGAGATCAAGAGTTACACACTCCACCAACTGAGCCAGCCAGGCACCCCTAAAAAAATTTTTTTAATACATCACAAGTGAAATAATAGATAAATTAGAAAATTAAGAATTTCTCCAGCAATTCTATCTCCCTTCAATCCCACTTTGATTCAACTGCCACTTCTCAGCAGAGTAGACACAGAAGAATTGAAAGCACAGACTTGAACAGATATTTGTTCCTAGCAGCATTATTCACAATAGCTGCAAGGTAGAAACCACCCAAGTGTCCACGGACAGATAAACAGATAAACAAGATGTACTCCAGGCAAGACAACGGAATATTATTCAGCCTTAGGAAGGGATGGAATTCTGATACATGCTTACAGCATGAAGCTTGAAGACATTATGCTAAGTGAAATAAACCAGTCACAAAAGGACAAGTATTGTACAATTCCATTCATATGAGGTACCAACAATAGCCAAATTCATAGAGACGGAAAGTAGAACACTGGTTATCAGGGGCTGGGGGAAGAAGGGAATGGGGAGTCATTACTTAACGGATACAGAATTTCAGTTTGGGAAGATGAAAAAAGTTCCGGGGATGGATGGTGGTACTGACAGCACAACAGTGTGAATGTAACTCAAAGCCACTGCACTGCATACGTAGATATGGTTAAAATGGTACATTTTACTAAAATGAAAAAAAATTTAAATAATGAAGAATTTCTGTCCATCAACAGATACTATAAGGCAAGCAAAAGGTGAGCAATATTTTGGAAGGATACAGAACATAGAACTGACAAAAGGATAGTATCCAAAATATATCAAGAACTCCTACCGATCAAAAAGGGAAAGTTAGGGGCACCTGGGGGGCTCAGTCGGTTGTCGGACTTCGGCTCAGGTCATGATCTCATGGTTTGTGAGTTCGAGCCCCGTGTTGGGCTCTGTGCTCACAGCTCAGAGCCTGGAGCCTGCTTCAGATTCTGTGTGTGTGTGTGTGTCTCTCTCTCTCTCTCTCTGCCCCTGCCCCTCCCCACTTCTGCTGTGTCTCTCTCCGTCTCTCAAAAATAAATTTAAAAAATTAAAAAAAAATTTTTTTATAGACGAAGTATGGAAACAGCCCAAATGTCCACTGATGGATGAATGGATAAAGAAGATGTGTATTACTCGGCAATCAAAAAGAATGAAATCTTGCCATTTGCAACTACGTGGATGGAACTGGAGGGTATTATGCTAAGTGAAATTAGTCAGTCTGCGAAAGACAAAAATCATATGACTTCACTGATATGAGGACTTTAAGACACAGAACAGATGAACACAAGGGAAGGGAAGCAAAAATAATATAAAAACAGGGAGGGAGACAAAAGAGAACAGACTCATAAATATGGAGAACAAACAGAGGGTTGTGGGAGGGGGGATGGGCTAAATGGGTCAGGGGCATTAAGGAATCTACTCCTGAAATCATTGTTGCACTAGAGGCTAATTAATTTGGAGGTAAATTCAAAATATAAAATTAAAATAAAAAAATAGAATCACAGAGATATAAGTACAGAGATTGTATCAGAGAATAAAAAGAGAAGAGGCAAGGAGAATACATTGGGGGCAAGTGACTTTTACCAGGTTTCTGATGGGAGTTTGGGATGCTATGGTTCGTCTTGATGGAATTATCCAGGGGATCTGTGGCTCTTGGGATCTGTCTGGGCTAGACTTAAAGATTCAGGGGCGATGTATTCTCCCAACTAGAGCACTCGAGTAAAAGTTCTGCCATAATAGAGTTTGACAGAGTTAAGAAGTATAATCCCACCATATGTTACCAAGAAATCTTACTGGACCTCACTGTTCTATTTATTCTTCTTTTCCTTCTTCCTTTCATTTTTCCTTTTAACAAATCACTTTGAGGGGCACCCGAGTGACTCAGTCAGTTAAGCGTTTAACTTCAGCTCAGGTCACGATCTCACGGGTTGTGGGTTCAAGCCCCGCGTCGGGCTCTGTGCTGACAGCTTCAGAGCCTGGAGCCTGCTTCGGATTCTCTGTGTGTCTCTCTCTCCCTCCCCTGCTTGTGCTCTCTATCTCAAAAATAAATAAATATTAAAATTTTTTTTTTTAATTTTTTAAGAAACAAAAAAATTTTTGGCAAAGACTTAAGAGGAATGCCCAAAATGTATGCAAAGATTCTCCTTAATATAGGGAAATGAAAATAAAAATTGAAACAACATTGAGACACTAGAGCATACTCCCACGGTGGCAAACATTGAAGTCTGATGATATCAGGTGTTGGTGCAGATTTGGAGCCACTGGAATTCATACACTGCTGGTAGGAGTATAAACCGTTTTAACCACTTTAAAAAACATCTGGCATTGTTTAAGGAAAGTTGAAGACGTGTATACCTTATAACCTAGCAATTCCACTCCCAGGAATATTCCACGGAGATACTCTCGCTCGTACGTACCCAGAAACATACACAGAACTGTTCATCATAGCAGCACCAGATGGAAGAGCAAAAAAATTCAAACAACCCAAATGTCCATATGGAGTCAATAAATAAGTCAGAGCAATATTCATGCAATGGGACACTTGCTGCCAACATCTAGGATCTGTATAATCTCGGGGAAATTGCTTAATCTCTCTGTGGTTCAGTTTTCTTATCAGTAAAACAGGGATAATACCAGTTATCTACTTCACAGGGTTGATGCAAGGTTCTTAGAACAGGGCCTGGAACACAGCACGCTGTCTCTGCCAATGCTGATGTTAAGATTCCCTACAGGTGCCTGGGTGGCTCAGTCGGTTAAGTGTCCGACTTCAGCTCAGGTCACGATCTCGCGGTCCGTGAGTTCGAGCCCCGCGTCGGGCTCTGGGCTGATGGCTCAGAGCCTGGAGCCTGCTTCCGATTCTGTGTCTCCCTCTCTCTCTGCCCCTCCCCCGTTCACGCTCTGTCTCTCTCTGTCTCAAAAATAAATAAATGTTAAAATAAATAAATAAAGATTCCTTGGCTCATGCCCTGAGAGATCCCTTCTGGGTACTCGACCACACTTAAGCTCTCCACTTCCATTCAAGCAATGTTGTCCTTGCTGATCTCCCCACCTCACTCCTCCCCTCGAGACCCGACCCCATCTACTGCTCCACTCCCGTAACACTCCAAGCTGCCTTCTGCCTGTGCACTTTTGCCCATGCTCTGCCCTCTTCCTGATATGTCCTTCTTACCCTTCTCTGCCTGCTGAGCACTTACTTCCATTGCCCAGACCCAACTCAGGAAGCCCGCTCCTCCACCCTACCCTACCTCAAACCCTCCCACCCACCATTCCCCAAGGTAGACTCAATTGCCCTCTGGGTATCTAAGGTCTGCCGGGCCTCAGTCCCTACCTCTGGTTACTTGTTCACCACCCCCCATTGGACCATGAGATCCCTGGAGGAGCCCCCCTGCTTGTTAAACAAATTATAATAAAGTCCCACAAAAATCCAAACCCCATACCCTGGCTCAGAGCACAGGCTCTGGAATCCCACGGGCCTGGATTCAAATACTGGCTCCACCACTTACTTGCTGTGTGACCTTGACTGAGTCACTTAACTTCTCTGAATCCCGAACAGGAGTATTAACACTCATTTATTTACTTATTGATATTTATTTATTTTTGTTTTTATTTTTTTAAAGGAAACTGGTTTTGGTTTTTTGTTTGTTTTGTTTTAAGGTTTACTTATTTTTGTGAGAGAGAGAGAGAGAGAGAGAGAGAGACAGAGACAGAGCATGAGTAAGGGAGGGGCAGAGACAGAGAGAGACACAGAATCTGAAGCAGGCTCCAGGCTCTGAGCTATCCGCATAGAGCCTGACGCAGGTCTCGAACCCACAAACTGCAAGATGGTGCCCTGAGCCAAAGTCAGACACTCAGCCGACTGAGCCACCCAGGCGCCCCTTAACACTAACTTTTAATGCTGCTGGGAGGATTAAATATGAGATGGTAACGTCATGTGAAGTTCCTGATATGCACGCTCTCACTGGTAAGCACCCAGTAAAAAAACAGCTGTTCTTAGGTTACCACCTGCTAGAAAGACAGGCTCCTCTCGCACACATCCCGACACTTGGAAGCTGCAGACAGCGCACCTGAGCCTGGACACCTGGGTGGGGCCAGAGGTACCTCCCCGGCTCTGGCGAGCAGAGCAGGGGGGCCCTGGCAAAGCTGCCCTCCCCACATCACCTGCTATTCCATCGGCAAAGCGGCTCCAGACCTCACTGGCCAGGAGCTCAGGACAGAGCCCCTGTATTTCACACCAGAAGAACACAACACAGCCAGCCTCTCATACCTGATTCCCATTTCATAGAGGAAGCCGCTATGACTCAGAGAACAGACACCTCCCATCGCAAGTGACCCTGTAGTGCGAAGCAGAGGCTAATCTCGAACCCACCTGTCAGCCCCCAGCGCGAGCCAGGCTGCCTCCTAGCAGAAGGTGCTGGGTCACTGCAAGGGTCCCAGACCGGCTGGACTCTCTGCCCACGCTTGCCCGCACCCCACGCAGCCCTGACCTCAGCCACCCATCCGTCCCTGTCACAGCCCCCTCTCAATTCTTGGCCTGAAGCTGGGAACCAGTTGCCATAGCAACGGGTTGTTTGGGAAGCTGTCCGGCTGAGTCAAGGATGGGGCCCGGAGGGGGAGGCAGCTGTGGGCTGCTTCCAGTCAAGGCAGGTGGGCACCTGGCGCCACCACAGAGCTCAAGCAAGCCCCTCAAAACGCTTCAGGCCCCGGAATCCTAATTCTGGGCATCTGGCCCAAATAAATCACCTGAAACGGGGAGAAACCAGATGCACAGGGACGTTCTCCCCAGCGTGGCTTAGAACAGCACAGCACTGTATATGTCAATGATAGGTAACATTTTGGAGTGTTTGCCTTGTACCAGGCACTGTGCTAAATGCCAAACACGTGTCACCTTATTTGCTCCTCACCGCCACCCTATCAGGTAAGTACTTTTAACACCCCCCCCCCCCTTTTGTGGATGAGGAAATAATGCTCAGAGAAGTGAAGCCACTTGCCTAGGTCGTTCGGGCAGTGGCAAAGCCAGGACGGAATGCCAGCCTGTCAGCATCCAGGCTTCGTACTCTTAACTACACGACGGCAGTCGGAAATGAGAAAAGGAAGTCCCAGCCCATCCTCTGGTCACACCAGCGCCTGTGGCTGTGACAAATATGTCTGCAGCCTGCTAGGATACAGGGCTCAGGGAAAGCACAGATTCGACAGAACAATACGTACCGACTTGGAAAGATCTCCAAACGCTACAATGCTTGAAAAATAAACAAAGTACAAATCCCAGAACAATGAAGCATAGTATGAGCTTATTTATATGTGTGTAATAGATAGATGTAGATGTTCATAAAAGGACAGTGGGGGGGGGGGACTCCAACCGTTAACAGCGATTATCTCCAGACGAAGGGCAGTGAGGCCTGAAAGCATTCAAAGGGACTTCCTCTTTCTGTGTTAACAAATTAATTGTGAAAAAAAAATTTCTTTCTTTAAGTAAGCTCTACACCCAACATGGGGCTTGGACTCACGACCCCAAGATCAAGAGTCGCCTGCTCTACCAACCGAGCCAACGAGGCAGCCCCACTGTGAACATTTTTTTAAATACCAAAAAAGCCGAGTTATACATTGGACATGTGATCCCGTTTCTAGGTAAAGAAAAGATATGTATGCACAGGAAAAAGACGAGAGGAAGGACATCGCAAAAAGTTGGCATCGTGGTTTTTTTTTTTCCTTATCTTCTATGATAAACACATGCGTTTTTTTTTATTAAAAATTGTTTTTGAGCGATGTTTACAAAAAACAAGGTAATAGCATTCTAGTGCAATTGTAATACCAAATAGTGGTATATCACACAGCAGCTCATGTGCTCCTATCCCAGTTTTCCTAATTTGCTGTTTGGCCCTGAACTAGTCATTTCACCTCTCTGAGCCTCAGTGTCCACATCAATAAAATGGGTATACATCAACAGCCCCTACCTCATAGCGTTGTTAAGAAGATAAAGTGCTTAAAAAAAAAAAAAAAAAAAAAAGACGACGACGACAAAGTGCTTACCAGCACATGGTAAGCAGGCCAGATACCATGATGCCGACAGGGAAGCTGCACAAACAGGCAGTATGGTGAGCTCTCAGGGTTTATACACTGGCTATGTCAATTACCAGAGGTGTGATCTTGGGCCAGTTACCTTACCTCTCTAGGCATCATGGGAATATTAAATCAAAAGTACCTACAACACATAATACATATTCAATGAATGTGATAAAACTTCCACTATGTAAGAAATATACACCAAGGGGCACCTGGGTGGCGCAGTCGGTTAAGCGGCCGACTTCACCCAGGTCGCGATCTCGCGGCCCGTGAGTTCGAGCCCCGCGTCAGGCTCTGGGCTGATGGCTCAGAGCCTGGAGCCTGTTTCCGATTCTGTGTCTCCCTCTCTCTCTGCCCCTCCCCCGTTCATGCTCTGTCTCTCTCTGTCCCAAAAATAAATAAAAAACGTTGAAAAAAAAAATTAAAAAAAAAAATATACACCAAAAGCAGGAGCGTCACCTTCTGCCTTTGGTGTAGAAACATGTTAGCTATGATTATTAATAAAATAACGATTATTCTAATTAAAGAGCAATGGAGAGAGAAGCAGTGAATACGGGGGGAAATGGCTGGGCATCGACTCTCTCACTGTGGGAGATTGGAGGAGTTTGTTAACTGCCCCGAGCCTCAGTTTCCCCATCTGGAAACATGTAGTTAATGCCCATCTTTTAGGGTTATTGTTAACACTCAAGCAAACGCAAATTTAACATACATTAAGTAATTTACTTCGTGCCTTACGCTGTGCTAGGCGCATTATTTTCCACCATCATCTCACGTAATTCTTAGAACAACCCCTATTAAATTGGAACTACTGGGGCACCTGGGTGGCTCAGTCGGTTGAGCATCCGACTTCAACCCAGGTCATGATCTCCTGGTCTGTGAGTTCGAGCCCCGTGTCAGGCCCTGTGCTGACAGCTCAGAGCCTGGAGCCTGCTTCCGATTCTGTGTCTCCCCCTCTCTCTGCCCCTCCACCACTCATGCTCTGTCTGTCTCTCTCAAAAACTAAACATAAAAAAAAATACATTTAATTAGAACTACTATCCCCTTTTTACAGATGAGGAATCTTCAGCTAAAAAATATTCCAACGCTACTCAGCTAAGAAGTGGACAGAGGCAAGATTTAAACCCAAGACTCACCAACTCCAAAAGATGTCAGCAAATGTAGTTCATCTTCTCTTTCCTGACACGGTGGGTCTCAGTTTACTCATATATAAAATGGGCGTGAAGGAGAATGTCCATTAAGAACCTCTGTAGCTTACCTCTATTAAACTCCGCCGCCAAGCACGGTGCGTTAAGACTGGCCAAGCCCTTCCTATCCCAACCTCACAGACTCAACTTACCAGTTTGGGGAAGCTTCCTGGGCTGGATTCCTCTGGCTGGTCCCAGCTGGAGTTGTCTGTGCCCTGGTGCTGGGCATGGGGCACTGGGCCCCTCCTCAACCTCCTAGCACACTTGGATCTTCTCTGCCCCACGGATGGACCTGAGCGAGCTTTGCTGGCTGCAGGCTCCAGGGAGCTGGCGGGGGCGTCGGCGGGAGCAGGGAGTCCTCGCCCCAGCCTCCCTCTGGACTCTGGCTGAGCCTTGACATCTAGCTCCTCCTGGTTGTGCGAGACAGCAGGCCCGTCATCACAGCTGGCCCCGACTATGTGCTCAGCTTCTTGCCACTCTGTGAAAGCCTTTCCAGGCACTTCCAGGCACAGCACAGAGCTCTGTGGAGGATCCCGGGCAGCTGGCCCGAGGGACAATCCTCCCTCCAGCAGTGGGACCCCGACAGGGTCGGAGGGGCCCACTGGCTGGGCCCCATTCCCCGCAGTGGGCAAATGCTCAAACTTCTCAGTCCCCGAGACACATCCCACACAACTGCCACCTGGATCTCCAGGCCCAGACCCAGTGTCCTTGGGAGAGAGAGGACTGCAAAGGTCTCCCAGGGACTCCCAGTCAGCACCTGGTGGGGGGCCTCCCACACACTGGGGGTTGTCCCCACCAGGGGACCACAAGAAGCCCCCCTCCCCACCCTCTGAGTGGGCCTCACACTTCCTGTTTTCCTTTCTTGCCCCCACAGGGGCTGGGCCTGGTGAGGACGGCAGGCTCCTTTTGGGGGGCTCCTCTTTGCTGAGGGTGGGGCTTCTCTCATCATGCCCTGGAGAACTCCCACCTCCTCTGGCCTCCCCTGGCCGGGGGCAGCTTGTCTCCTCCAGCCCCGCCAGCCTCTCCCTGCCAACCAAAGCTCTCTCTGGGAGACCCACAGACGTGCCATGAGGATTCCCAGGCCGACTTTCAGCTAAGATGTCGTGCAGAGAAACCTGGAGCCTCTTGGAGGCCCGAGTCCTCCCCTGAGCAGGCACTATGGGCAGCTGGAAGCGGAGCCCAGGGACAGGCACCAAACCCTGCCTTTGTCTCATGGCTCGCAGCTCCAGGACCATCAAGTGGGCCTCCGCCTCCAGGCTGGCCCCAGGAGCACCCCCAGCCTGGGAGCCGGCACCTCCATGGGTCCTTCCCCTCAGGACCCTTTTCCTGCTGCCAGCCCAGACATGGGCCCCAGAGTTCACCCCTGGCACGTGTGGCCTGGGGCCTGACATGGAGCTGGCTTCTTCCACATCCTCCTGGAAAAGCCCACGGCTGCTGAGACTGACGGCAGGGTCCTCTGTGCTGGAGCCCTCTGCAGCCCCCTCCTGAGACATGTCTGTCCACCTACAGGGGCCCAAAGCAGAACGCAGGCCCTGTGAAGAGACAGAGGAGACCCCATCATGCAGTGTCTGGCCGCCAGCCCATTCAGGACACCAGGCCAGGGGGAACCTGGGGGACAGCCTCCCCTCCAGGTGGAGACCCCGGGGGCCCTGCCGACTCTGAGGCCTGGCGGCCACAGGGAGACAGCACCCAGTGATATAAGCACCCCAGCAGGGCCTGGAGCCCCAGGTGAGGGAGGGGAGGCCCGCCATCAAACCGGGTTGAGCGACAGCGACGCTGCAGGGCTTCCCATCTCCGAGAGTTCACGCTTTTGCTTAACGGGGCTGGAGTAATAAAAGCGCCATTTCTTAATCACCTACTACGTGCCTAATTTCATTTCATGCCGGCAGCCACAGGTGAGGAAACTGAGACACGGGGACGTTTAGCGACTCACCGAAGGTCAGGACACGCAGATAGGGGAGGAAGAGCGGGACTTCTCCCCCCCCACCCAAAGCCCAGCTCTAAACCACTGGGCAATGAGCAGTGAGTGGGAATAACTCCCTTCCCACCGATCCCGTTCCAGTAGGTACGACTTCCAGATTCCCAGGCCTGACCTGGACGGTCCCCCACGGCCCAACGCGTCCAGAAGCTTTCACCTGGGCTCCGCGAGCTTCCCCCTCCCCGGCTTCCACCCCCGGACTGGGCAGGAGCTGGGGTCACGTGAGGCGGGGAGCCCCGGGAGAGGGAGGGAGGCGGGGCCTCTGAAGACGCGCCGTGGACGCCACCCCAGGCGTGCTGGCGTCCTGGCACCGGCAGGGGGCGCGCTCTCCCTCTCGAGGGCTTCCCGGCGGAGGCGCCAATCCCTTGGGCTCCTGGGCGGCGACGGGTGGGCGCCAGAACCAGAGATCAGAATCGAAGGACCTTGAATCTGACAGTTTAAACTTGGTCCTAGGGCCATGGGGAGTTACCGAAAGTTCCTGAAGCCTGAGGGAAGTCAGAGTCACATTTCTGCCTAATTCTTTGTTATTTTAATCATCTCAAATGTAAAAATATAATTCATACAGGTGAAAATGCACCTCCAAGCCCAACTGAAAGGTTAGAAATAAAAAGCTTAAACGTCCTCTCACATCCCGACTCTTGGGAGCCACCTTCCTTTCTTGTACTATATTTGTTGTCGTTTTAGTTTTTTATTTATGCGACTTTCGTAACCGTGAATAATATTCTCCTACTCTGTTGCTAGGCTTATTCATGTTAATGGTATCTATTGGACTGGGGCACCTGGGTGGCTCAGTTGGCTGAGCGTCCAACCTCAGCCCTAGTCATGATCTCCTGGGTCACAAGTTCGAGCCCAGCGTTGGGCTCTGTGCTGATAGCTCAGAGACTGAAGCCTGCTTCTGATTCTGTCTCCCTCTGTCCCTCCCCTGCTCACGCTCTTTCTCTCTCAAAAATAAGTTTTAAAAAACATTAAAAAAAAAAAAAGTATCTATTCACTCCCTGCTGTGGTGATCGTATTACCTGTGTTCCTTTCTCCCCCCGCCCAGCCAGTTTTTCTTTTTTGTATTTATTTTGTTCTTGTTTCTATCGAACGCTATCACGGCTTTGAATAATAGTCTTAAATGTCCATCTCTCCCTTAGTTTGATCGCTTGACTCTCTGTGTGAAATGAATAGCGCCCCCTCCCGGCTGCTGCCCTTCCCCCAGCGTCTCACCTTTTGCTTTTGCTTTAAGGTTTGTAGCACGTCCGCCCCAGCCTGTAAAGATAATTCAGTTTGCCATACTTTGCCTGTAGATTGATTCTTAACATTAAAACCATATGACATTTATGACATTACAGCTATGTAAATATTTTCACTGAGGACCTAGGGATTTGATAGACATCACCGAGAGGGAAATGGAATTGGCCAGCCCTAAACCTGCACCACGTGAGGCCAGGAGAAGCTTTTGGGTCAGTGGAATACTCCAGTGCAGTTAGAGTGAGCGCGTTAGGTCTCTATATCAACATGGCTGTATCTCAGACACATAATGTTGAATTTAAAAATCAAGATAATGTTAATAGGAAGGAAACTGAGTGCCAGGCGTAATGAGAACTCTCTGTACTAATCTTCAATTTTTTTTCTATACATCTAAAACTCATAAAAAATAAGGTCTACTATTTTTAGACCTTAAATAAGGGACACCTGGGTGGCTCAGGCTCGATTGGACGTGGGACTTCGGCTCAGGTCATGATCTCACTGTTCATGGGTTCGAGCCGGCGTCGGGGCTCTGTGCCGACAGCTCAGAGCCTGGAACCTGCTTCAGATTCTGTGTCTTCCTCTCTCTCTGCCCCTCCCCCGTTCGTGCTCTGTCTCTCAAAAATGAATGAACATTAAAATTGAAAAAAAAATTAAAATGTCAAAAATAAGGTCTACTACAAAAAAGAAAAGAAAAGAAAAAAAGAATGTGTCGTGTGATCCATACCGAAAACTGTCATGATCTGGCTGTTAGAGTCACAGACGATGTAGGAGTTGAGACTGGATGTCACTAATTACATCCGACTACCACTCAAAAAGAAATGATTTTTAAGTGAAAAGACCTCCCACTATGGAATGCTCCAGTCCTGACGGTAGAGACTTGACCTTGAAACAATGTAAAGTGTCGATTTAATGGTGTGAGCTTTCCTTGCCTCTTTCTTTACTATGTCAGCTTTTACCTCATGTTTTTCAAATCCACAGTGATCTATAACTTGAAACTATAGAAATCAGTATTCAGGGCAGAAAACAGAAACCACTCTTGGTATCTGAAGCATAAGGAGGCGTTGGGTGTTTACCAGGTGGCTGGAGGGGTGGCAGGAGTGCACTCTGGGCTGGGCTCAGGGACACCACCGCTAGAGCTGGCTAAAAACACAGCATGGTGGTGGCGAGCCAAGACTGGGACAGAGCACGGCAGCTGCTGCCACGGCCCCCCAACATTCGCAACACTGGAGGCCAGACATGGACACGGAAAAACCCAGCGGCTCTCCCACTGAGCTTGTGAGCAGTAATGACCCAAGGAAGACGACAGTGGCCTCTGCCTGTCATCTGCCTTCCGGATCTTGCACGGTGGCAACCAGTGCTGGAAACTAATCCACACTTGGAGCACTTAGCTGTAAGGGATTCTGGGAAATAATTGTCAGCTTTCCTTCCTCTGCAGGATAAGAAGGCACACCGGCAGGTGGGAACAGATGCAGAGTGAATCAGTCCACTTTGTCCTCCACTGTATTTTTAATTATTTTTCACCTACTTGATCTGCTTCTAAGCAGCTACTAAGCACCTGCTTGATCTGTTTTTAAATCTCACGCTATTATCATGGACTTGTAGATTTCTCCTCTACTTCAGTGAGTTCCTGCTTTATATATCGCAAACGCTTAATTAGGTATGTACACGTTCATTTATTTTTACATCTTTTTGGTAGGTTAGGATTTTCATCCGTGCCAAATGTTCTTTCTTGTGATCGGTGTTCTGTTGCTTTAATTCGTTTACTAGTTCGTTCATCTATTAGAAGTAATAAATTCTTTATTATCATAATTATTCATTTACTGTTTGCTTATATTTATTAGTACCTTGCTTCTTTGTGGTCACTATTTGCTTGGTATAATCTTTCTATCCTTTTCTTTTTCTTTTTTTAATTTTTTTGAATTTACATCCAAGTTAGTTAGCATATAGTGCAATAATGATTTCAGGAGTAGTATAACACCCAGTGTTCGTCCCAACAAGTGTCCTCCCTAATGCCCGTTGCCGATTTAGCCCATCCCCCCCACCCAACACCCCTCTGGCAACCCTCAGTTTGTTCTCTGTATTTAAGAGTCTCTTATGTTTTATCCCCTTCCCTGTTTTTATATTATTTTTGCTTCCCTTCCCTTATGTTCATCTGTCTTGTATCTTAAATTCTCTATCCTTTTATTTTCAACCTGTATGCGGTTTAGCTTTTCACCACACCTCTTGTGCATGACATAGCTAGTCTTTAGAATTCCAATCAGAGCGTCTCTGTCTTTCATCGATGTGTTTAATCTAATCATATTCTTGGGATTACTAATATAGTTGGTCTTATTTCTGCCGCTGCTTTCTACACTTATAACAAATTCTCTGCTTCCTTTGTATTCCTCTTCGTCTTATTTAGGATTTTATTTTATTTATTTTTAACGTTTATTTATTTTTGAGAAAGAGAGAGACAGAGTGTGAGCAGGGGAGGGGCAGAGAGAGAGGAAGACAGAATCGGAAGCAGGCTCCAGGCTCTGAGCTGTCAGCACAGAGCCTGACGCGGGGCTCGAACCCACAGACCACGAGATCATGACCTGAGCCAAAGTCGGACACTTAACTGACTGAGCCACCCCAGGTGCCCTAGGATTTATCAAATCACATTTACCCCCTTTATTTTCCTCAAAAGAAAAAAAACGTCCTATTTCTAATCTTCAACAGTGACCCTTAAACTTATAACGTGTATACTTTAGTTTCTTCCAGTCCAGTTTGCTAGGCCTCTGCCAGAGCCCTGCCGGGACACCCCTAGATGTGGCTGCACCTCTAAGACCTGGTTGTTGCTGAAGTTACTAGATTTCCCGTGCCCCTGGGCTCCCAGCAGCTCAGGCCACGTCCAGGCCATGTCCTCATTCCCATCCTGCCAGGTTGTGGACAGACAGCCAGGAATGGACCCGAGCTGTGGCTACTGCAGGCAAGCACGCTCGTGTTTATGAAAAGCAGAACTTTTTCAAGGCTGCCAGGGGCCCCTGGCACCCTGACCAAGGCTGCTGATGGACACACATCAGATCGATGTGACTTATCGCTGTTGATGTTGACTCCGATCATCTGGCTGGGTCATGTTTGCCAGGTTTCTCCTCTGAAAAGGCCACTCTGCCCCCCAACTGTACTCTTAGGAAGGAAGTCACTGTGTGCAGCCCACGCTCAAGCAGTGGGGAGCTGGGCACCATTTCCCTGAGGGTGGAATTTCTATATAAATTATTTGGGATTCCGCATGGGAGATTTGTCTCCTCGCAATCATTTATTTATATCATTTATTCAATCATTTATTTATATCAGTATGGACTCATGGATATTTATTTTATACTTGGGTTACAACCCAATGCTGCCTTTTTTTTTTTTTTTTTTTTTTTTTAAGGAGAGAGAGAGCACGAGTGGGGAGAGAAGCAGAGGGAGAGAGAGAATCCCAAGCAGGCTCCACCCTCAACACACAGTCTGACACAGGGCTTGATCCTATGACCCTGGGATCGTGACCTGAGCCAAAAATCAAAAGTCGGACACTCAACCGCCTGAGCAACCCAGGTGCCCCCAGTGCTGCTTTATTTATTTTGTTGGTCAAACTGTTCCAGCTGTGGCCACTGGGAGTTCTTCTAGTTGGGTCCTGTGTCTCTTAACATTTTGACATATCTCTATTATTGTGTGTGGCGGGCGGGGGGGTGGAGGGAGGTATATTTCCCACCTCTTTGGAGACTTTGCAACCCTACTGATGTCAGATGTCAGATGTCAGATGTAGCTGGGACCCAGACTGACCCCCTCCTTCACTCACCCCTGCCGCTTGCCATAGGGCCTTCGAACCCTGAGCCCTGGCTGCACCTCTGATTGTGCCACTGGACACACTGAACTTGAGACCCTGCCTTTTCTTCCTTCTCCTAGCCACTGCCCTGAGAAACAATGCCCTCTCCCTTGGCTGAGTCTTTCTGCCAGTTCCGGCCCCAGAAAAGCTTTGTAACCTTAGTAACATAAATGCTATCCTCAATGTGTGAGAATAAACTTATTTAAAGGACAAAATAAAACAAAAAAAAATCTTCGTCTCTGTTATCTTTGAAACCTACCTTATCGTCTCTGTTCCTGAGACTTCAGATAAATGTCCTTTTGCCTGAGACTGTTACTGTCTCACACCCTCCTCTCTGGCCAGTGTAGCACCAAGGTCTCTGGAGATTCCAATCCTAGTGGCCCTGAGCAGTCACTTGACCTCACAAAACCTCTGTTTCCTCTTCTGTAAAAGAGGGATAATGAAAGCCTTCCAATGGCCACCACTGTGTTTATTAGGTGATAACTTAGGAAAAGCACCTACTATGGGGCCTAACACACATAGCAGGTGTTCAGCAAATGGCAGCTATTGTCACTACCGGCAGTGAGAATAGCCATTTGTCTCCCTCTCCCACGTCTCTTTCTCAAGTCCACCCCCTGCTCTGAAGCTCAGACATGACAAAGCCACTCTTCCACTCACGATCCCTCCAGGATCCAGAATATCGAAACTTCCCGGGATTGAAGATCTTACGGAATCTTGCCCTGCTCCAAGACTGGCCTCGTCTTCCTTCTCTGCCCAAATCCCACCAGACTGTTCACTGTGCCCTGAACAGGCCTCACTTTATACCTCCTTGCCTTTGCCTATGCTATTCCTTCTGCCCACAAGGCTCTTCCAGCCTTTCTCCCTCTGGAGACGCTCAGGTCGGGTTTCTGTTCTCAGTGACAGAAACCAACCAACCAATTGGGGCTTGTGGCTCCTTCCTGCCTCACAACACCTCCTGGTACCATGATTGCTGCTGCCGCCTCTGCCCCCCACCCCCAGGGTGGGCAAACAGGGGCCTGTTTTATTGGACCGAGTGGTAAGGAGGAAAGCACGTGGGCTCAGAATCCCACAAACCTGGGTCTGACCTGCATTTGGATCCTGGCTCTGCAGTTTATCAGCTGCATGGCCTCAAGCAAGTCCCCTAACCTCTTTGCGCCTTACTTTCCTTATTTATAAAATGATCATAATAGTAGTTATTCCATAGGAATGTTGTAAGATTTAAGTAGATAATCCATGTTAAGCACTTTGCATAATGCCCAGCACACAGAAAGCGCTTAATAAATGGTCCCGTTCTCTCATCTTATTAATATCAGGCAGCCAGGAGTCGCCTGCTCTGCCAGGCTCCATTTATTGATGGATTCAAGGCTAAAAATAGAGCTGCAGCTTTGGGGAGTAGGGCCTTCCAGAGCCAGGAATTGATGCCCTTGCTACTGCGGATGGGGAAGGAGCCTGCTTCTCCCTCCAGGGGCTCTCAGAGGAATATACATCTTGATGCCTTTCTCCCATTGATTCCAGGGCAGGCATGCAGAGGTCAGCCCAGCCCAGGCTGATGAGCTCTCCTAGCAGGGGGCTCTGTGATCCAACAGGCCGGCTTCTAACTCCAGCCCTGCCTTTGACTGGCTCTGTGACCTTGGGCAAGCAATGTTCCCTCTCTGAGGGTCATGATTCCTCTGTAGCCCGGAAAATAGACAATGGTAATAACAGAACTTGGAAGAACCAACAGCTTCCATGCACAGAGGCCCTGGGACTCTGCCTCATGATGTACCCCCGCCCCGGGCCTCGGTTTTCCTGTCTCTGAAATAGACACAGTAGCCCTCACCTTAGAAGGCTGTTGTGAGTACCTAGAGAGGTCACGGACAGCAGTCACTGACAGGAGGAACACCGGATGGGAACCAGAGTTATCTAATGGCCCAACATCTCCCTGTCACAGGGTACGGAGAGCAAAGACAGAAATTTATTTCAGCTGTGTGTAGCTACTGATCCACCAGCCTTGGAAAATGCAAAGAAATGCATCCAACAGAAAAACACCTCTCACCTTGCGCTGCTAACAGACTGGCCCTGCCAGTGCACAAAGCACTTCCGTGCCACTCACTTCCCCTGCCATCAGTTCAGTGCTCTTGGCGAGTCGTTTTGTCTCCCAGGACAAGACACTGATTTAATTAAAGCAGAGCCTGAATTGTGGGCAGGACCCCCATTTTCCCTTCTGCAGCTAATCTTAACGGTGACGTCAGAGGGCGTAAATCTGGCTTCCGGGGACACTGAACCAGCCTCCTTCACATAGATATGCAGGGCCTGGAGGGCCCACAACCCCAAGGCCACACACCCTGGATTGTTTCTTTCCTTCTTCCCTTCCTGAGACAGGTGCAGTCAGGCTTTAGCCCCTTGCTTATTTCTGACCACGAGATGGGTACATAATTGTATGACAATACCATTAATCTGGGGCGCCTGGCTGGCTCAGTAGGAAGAGCAGGCGACTCTTGACCTCAGGGTTGTGAGTTCGAGCCCCACACTGGGTGTAGAGATTACATAGAAATAAAATCTTTTAAAAAATAAAAAGCAGACTAAAAATAAAAATACACAATCCCATCCCAGTACGTATCATCTCACAGTCCTCACAGAGGAGGACAGTACAGTACTCCCTACAAGAGATCAAGAGCCTTTGGCCAGGGCACCAGATACAAAGGCTCTCATCCCAGTCTCCTATAATCTGTGCACCTGACAAAGAGGGAGGAGGTCTTAGTTTCCTCAGTGTGTATATTTACTTCTTTGCACATTCACAGTATTCTTGCTTGCACACAGCAGAGTCCATTCTGGCCAGTTTAAGTAGAAAGGGAATTTACTCAGGGATGTTAGCTTATCGGATGGTGAAGAAACAGACTCGAGATGCAGTTTTCAGGAGCGTGTCCAAGAAGCGCACAACCGATGTGGGAGCTGCTGCTGTCGTCACTGACTCCAGAGCCATACCGCCTTGGCCACCCCCCAGGCTAGCATGCAGCTGGCCCCACACGGAGCTCACTGCCCCCCCCCCCCCCCCCGCGCCCCGCCATTGGTATCTCAGATCGATCGGTGAGTGCGATTGGAGGGAAGTAGGTCACATGCCTGCACCTTCGCTTCAAGAGAGGCAGGCTTCTGCTTTGGGAAGGAGGAACTCAAGATATCCGGAATAATCAAAATGTAGAAAGAAATTGTAAAGGTCATTGGGCGAAGAGCAAATATTCAGTACAGCTTCTTTTTTGTCTATTTCCCCCACCTGGAACATACACTCCATGGGGCAGATGTCTTGAATGTCTCGTTCTCGTTCACCTCTCTGTCCCCAGCACCTTACATGGAGCCTGTGGGGAATGGACAGACAAATAAAACGTGGGTCAGGAAAGAACCACCTGTACCTTGAGGCTATCGGCCAACTTGCAGTCTCTCAGGCGGCTGTAGCTCCATGCCTGGGGGAAATCTTCTCCTTCTTAAACCATACGATTCATGGATTCAGCAGGCTGCAATGGGATGCCCATTCCTTCACAGCCTCTTGCCTGATGGTGAAATTGTCTTCACCTTTCATGTCTCAGTTTTGACTCCCCTCTTCCTGGAGGCTTTCCTCGATGTGCAACTCCATCACTTATCACTGCCATGGTCAACCACCATCACCACTTTGCCCCAGGGAACGGGTTTGGTATGGAGGTTACAGTCTAAAAGGCTGACTTCAAATGCTGGCTTAGGCTCTCACTAGGTGTCAGAGCTTGAATAAGTCATGTTCGCCTTCTGAGAATTGTTCTCCTCATCTGTGAAGATCCTGAGGATCACTCTCCTTGTCTAAGTCACAGAGTTGTTGTGAGGTTTAAGCGAGATATTGTATGCAAGCTCTTCCACCCGGGGGCTGGGTGCAAGAGAGCTAGCTCGGTTTGCCTTTCCGGCTGCTGCCTTTGCAATCCTTATTATTCTAGCACTTACTGAGGCAACGCTATGGTTGTTTTCATGTCTGCACCCCCAACTTACCTGGAAATCAGGAACTGGGGTGTCCATTACTCCCCCGCTCCCTATCTCCCCATGTACCTGTCCTATGGACGGGGTGCTCACACAGGGCTTGCTGTATAAACAATTAGCTAAGTCAAAGAAATTACAAATGCAGAGACTTATAGACAAAACACTGAAATTCCATATATTAGAAAAATAACTATAATTTAAATGTCACCCAGGAGTGGGGAAAATGGCAAGTGGTTAACGTCTACCTTATGTAAGGGTTTCATACACACCGATGAAAAATGCCTGAGTTGCTAAGAGATACATCTGGACAAAGGTCACAAGCAAGTAATTCGAGCAAGGAAATAGAAGCAGTAAGTAAACATGGAAGAATACGCAACCTTCAACAGGAAATAGGAAATAAAAGTGAGATGCAAATGAAAACAACGATAATATGGAATATGTATTTCAATAGGAAATTGTGACACTGCAAAATGTCCAGTAGCAGAAGGGTCACATAAATAATGATACATTGATTCAATGGCATGATGTTCCGCCATTAAATAATTACAAGAACATGGACACAAGTGCTTATAATATAGTAAGTCTACAAGCAGACTGCAAAATTAGATTTAAAGCGTGATCACAAGGGTGCAAGATATTCATCTTGACTTGATGAAAACCTGGCAGAAAATACTAGAAAATGAAAACAGTCCCCTTGATAAAAAAAAAAAAAAAGAGAGAGAGAGAGAGAATGCCCGCCATACACCAGACACTATGCCAAGGGCTTATTTCTACTAAACAAGAGTACAGAAAAGAGATAGAAGACCTCACAGAAACAAAAGAAAACAATCGAAGGAAATACAACAAGCTGTCAGGATTCAGGAAAATGGTATCGCAGAAATAAAAGTCAATGTGAAAGTAGCACCGAAGAAAACAGACTCTTCTGAAATACGACTAGGGACAGAGTGGTTAGAAATGAGGAATGTGAGGGGTGCCTTGGTGGCTCAGTCGGTTGAGCGTCCGACGTCGGCTCAGGTCATGATCTCGTGGTTCACGAGTTCGAGCCCTGCATGGGGCTCTGTGCTGACAGCTCGGAGCCTGGCGCCTGCTTCGGATTCTGTGTCTCCTTTCTCCCTCTCTCTCTCCCCCTCCCCTGCTCACACACACACACTCTCACTCTCAAAAATAATAAACATTAAGAAAAAACTTAAAAAAAAAAAAGAAATGAGGAGTGTGAGAAAGACAAAATGGAAAGATTTTTCTTTTTTTTTTTTTTAATTTTTTTTTTCAACGTTTATTTTTGGGACAGAGAGAGACAGAGTATGAATGGGGGAGGGGCAGAGAGAGAGGGAGACACAGAATCGGAAACAGGCTCCAGGCTCTGAGCCATCAGCCCAGAGCCCGACGCGGGGCTCGAACTCACGGACCGCGAGATTGTGACCTGGCTGAAGTCGGACGCTTAACAGACTGCGCCACCCAGGCGCCCCTGGAAAGATTTTTCTTAAGCTTAAATGATGAGAGAACATGACAGAGACCATATACACATAACAGAAAAAATTAAAAACAAAAAAAACCCAGCATCAAACAAATATCCTAAGATAGAAGAAAATGTTTTTTAAAAAAAGGAGACAGTGAAAAGTTAATGAGACCCAGGAAAATGGATTCATAATGATCAATACCAAGTATGTCCTAATAAGGGTATTAGATCTCAAAGTTATAAATAATAATAATAATAATAATAATAATAATCCTTTGGGCAACTTGACAAAAGGCAACTAGTCACTTACAAGTGGGGGCATATCAGGCTGGCCTCTGACTTCTTCATGGCAGCATCCAGCATTAGAACTCAATAGAGCACCACCTACAAAGTCAGCAAGGAAAGAAAGTGTGACTCAAGAATTTTATTTTGAGCCAAACTGCTGATCAAGTATAAAGCAGAAGACAACATTTTTGAACATGTGTGGGAGTTTGGAGGCTGAAGCAAAAGCACAGTCTGGATTTATTGGAAGAACAGGACTTTTTTTTTTTTTTTTTTCTCCTTTTGGTGACCTAAAGGCTTAGTCATAGTTTCATTTATCTGTTTATTCAACAGACACTTACAGACCCTCGTATGTGTTGGGACCTGTGTCCCAGACTATAAACGAATCTTGCATCAAGGGCGAGAGGGGGTGGAAGGAAAGTTTCCTTGAAGAGGTGAGTTGGCCTTTGAAAGATAAGTGGGAGTACATAAAGGAAAGGGTATTCCAGGCAAGGAGAAGAGCCGGCAGGAATGAGGAACGGAACAGATATTCTAAGACAGACTTTAAGATCTCATCAAAACTGCGTTCTGGAATGTCCAGACATCTGGAATGGGATCAGTGGGTAAATCCTAAAGACTCAGGATTGGGAAAGAGTAAGAGGCCTTGAATGCTGGGCTTTTCAAAGGCTTAAACTTCATCCCACAGGGACTGTGGACTCTTGGAATGGTTGAAGCATGAAAAATCCACTGTTTAGTCGCAGAAGAAGAAGATCAGAGGTTCCACGAGGATTCAGATTTCACTATTCCCACAGCTGCTTAAGCTAGCATTCATACTTGATGATACACATTCGAGCCATTCCCTTGAAAGTCAGGAACAAAGCAAGGTTGCCCACTAACACCACTTTTGCTCACTGTCGCATTGGAAGTTCTGGCCGGCACAGAAAGACACAAAAAAGAAATTAAAAGGGTGAGGATTACTGTACTGTATCTAAATACCCTTCATCGCTGAGTCAAGGAGTGTGCTTGTATATTTCCTTCCTTCTGCATCTTTATGTTTTTCCTGGAGTTTTAAGTGGTCTTTCCTTCGCTCTCACACTATTTGCCTTTATTACTGAGGGCAGAATCTTTCCAACAACTTGGTAAGGTCGGTTTTCTTATCCCCATTCTATCGATGGAGAAGGAGGCTGTGAGGAGTTGACAAATACCACACAGCACATAGCACACAGCACACAGTGGAGATGGGACTCTTATCTGTCTGGGCTGGATGACCCTGTCACCCCTAGGCTGGCCCTATATGAAGAGACACAGTACGTGTCTGGGAGACGGTGGTGTAGTGAGGGTATGTCTCCATTATTTGAACTTCACAAAGTTCAGAAAGGGGAGGACAGTGTAGAAAAGCCCAAGAGGCATCTAATTAATGAAAAGTCTATGAAATGATGCTCAGAGGGCTAGTCACTTTTGTCAGTATTCAACTCCCCAAAGAGGCTAAGCAACCTGTCCCCTGCAGCAGGACTTTTGCACGTTCCACCCAACATCCAAGCATATTCCAGATACACCTCTTGTGTCTGGCTCTTCCTCACCCTTCAGGTCACCCCATTCTTTCCCCTCCTCAGAAAGCACCCACGCACACACCAGATACTCTTCATCTCTACTTCCCCGGATTGCTCAAGGTTTTTGTTACCAAGTCAGGCTCCTTCCTCCCTGAGTGAGGATGCTTCTTGAAGGCTCCCTCAGGCCTGGGGTGCCCATCCCACCAGATCATCAGATTACCCCATTCCTACCGAGGTCACCATCCCTAGTACCTGTAGAATGAAGGAAAATAAAGCACTTGAGGGGAGGCACGTGGGTGGCTTAGTCGGTTGAGGGTCCAACTCTTAATTTTGGTTCGGGTCGTGGTCCTAGGTTCGTGGGATTGAGCCTCCCATCCAGCTCTGCAGTGAGCATGGAGCCTGCTTAAGATTCTGTCTCTCCCTCTGCCTCTCTCCCCTTCTCTCACTCTCTAAAATAAAATAAAAGAGAATAAAATAAAATAAAATAAAATAAAATAAAATAAAATAAAATAAAATAAAATAAAATACACCTGGAATATTCCGTATTATTTTGCACCTGGAAGCAGAGGACTTCCTTTTGAGCTCAAGTGAGAACCCCTCAGCGGCTCCCTCATCTTCTAAGCCCCCACACCTAATCATCTACTTAGTACATTTCTTGAGCACTTCTCATGTGCCAGGCCTGGGCCAAGCACCGGGTATACAGCCCAGACAGGTCGCTCACCACACGAAGTCCCCCCAGCTGACAGACAAGTGGGGCCAAGATCCAGCCCACGGACCAACCACCAGACTGTGGGCTCACAAAGCTGTGTCTGCTCAACAGGGTGCCTTTTCCTACTTCTTTCAAAAGCAATGGATGTACCTGAAGCAGCCCTGCACGTCACCGAGTTAGATCGATATGATGCCCGCCCACGTGCAGTTACGGTTCAGGGGTGGGGGACAGACAAATAATTAAACTAAATATGTAATTAGAATTCACTCCTATTTTGCTGGTGAGGACACCGGGTTCCTGAGAAGCAAAGTCAGTGGCCCAAGGCCACTCCACTAGTGAATGACAGAGAAGGGTTCAAACGCCTGGCTCCTGGCTCCAGAGCCACAATCTGCCCAGCAGGATGAAAGAGGCATTTGGGATACATCGGCATTCATGGGGAGCATCAGCCCTAACCTTTATCATCTCAGCTTCTCCCTCTTCCTGACCACACAGGTGATAAAACTGGCTTTCTCTGATCCTGAAGAGCCCTCCTCTTGACCTTGCCAGCCTTTTCGGCTCGGCTCACTTGGATACACCTGCTCCCTATTGCAGAGGGTTGTAATGAAAAGACATTTTTTACTTCCTGACTCATGTGTCTTTCAGACCTAGTCATTCGTCCCAGGGGCTGGGCTGGGGACAGACCTGAGTGACAGCCCCTGTGCTCTACTCATGATTCCGTTCACAGCGGCAACTAAAGCCATAATATAGCTAGGAATAAGCCGATATGAATAAAATTATAAAACTTTACTGAAGGACATAAAAAAAAAAAGATCTGAATAAATGGAGAGCCACACCATGTTCACGGATGGAAGAGCTCGGGGTTATAAAGATGTTCGTTCTCCCCAAAGTAATCTATAAATTGAACACAATTTCAATCAAAATATCAAAGGTACCTTGTATGGAATTTGACAATCTGATTCTTGAGTCTAACAGGAAGAGAAAATACACAAGAATAGATATCCAAAAAAAATTTTTTTTAGAATTTTTTATTGTAGTAAAATCTACATAACATGAAATTTACCATTTTAACCGTTTGTAAGTATACAGCTCAGTGGCATTGAGTACACTCAGAGCTGCTCCCCCAACACCACCATCCATCTCCACGACTCTTTCATCTTCCCAAACTGAAACTCTGTCCCCATTAACACTAACTCCCTGGGGCACCTGCGTGGCTCAGTCGGTTGAGCGTCCAACTTCCGCTCAGGTCATGGGTCTCATGGTTCGTGAGTTCGAGCCCCGCGTCGGGCTCTGTGCTGACGGCTGGGAGCCTGGAACCTGCTTCGGATTCTGTGTGTGTCTCTCTCTCTGCCCCTCCCCCTCATGCCCACGCGTGTTCTCTCTCTCTGTCTCTCAAAAATAAATAAACATTTAAAAAGCAAACCAAAACCCCACTAACTCCGCATTCCCTCTTTCTCCACAGGAAAAACTAATTTTAATGAATAAAAATGAGGGGGGGACTATCAAGCCTGAAATAAAAATACTTATAAAACAAGAGTTTTATTTCTTTATTTCCTTCCTTCTCTCCTTCGTTATCTATGTATCCATCTATCTATATTATGTGTAGCATTTCAAATCCACGAAGAAAATATAGGCGATTTAATTAACGGCACTAGGACAAATGACTCCGATTTGAAAGATGGAAAATTTGAACTCCGCCTTACACCAGACACACATACAAAGTACCTTTGATTTCAAGAGCTGAATGTAAAAAAACAAAACCCCATAAAAGCTTTAGATGACATGTAGGAAAGGTGGAAAGATTTGACTACGTTTCGCTTCAGAATGACAGAGACTGCATGAGCCAAGTTAAAAGACAAGTAACAGACCCGGGGAAACAAACCCGCCATAGACAGGCAGGAATGCAGCTAGTACATATCTCAAAATAACAATTTTGCTTTTATTTTTTCGACTTCCTTATGTCAATCAAAGGTTCCACTCTACCCCCAGGAGAATTAGTGCTTTCATAGCAGGAACATAAAGAAAGAGAAACAGCCTGCGTTCAGATGTCATTGTTTTTGAACTTCCCAGATCATCAGAAACCACACTTTGGAAGGCAGAGGCTTTCATTTGCAAGAGGCTGCTTTTGCCAAAGAAAAGTGCTTTCGAAAATCAAAAAGGTAGATCCTGAAGGAAGCTGAAGATAGAGTTTATACCTTAGCTATAGATTGAAAGAGGACAGAAAAGACCCAGACCATGTGCCGCCTGGGGAAGTCAGTGGGGTCACTGGGATGGGAGAAAGGAAGGGAGTGGGATCGGACAGGGCCTCGGAAGAGGTCAAGGGGGACTGAGATGAAGGAACCAGACCTGTGGGGCCACAAGGAGGGGAAAACAGTCAGTGCCCAGAGACCGCTAAGCCCTCCGTCATTACTAACAGGGAGCTTTGTCAGGGGGCTGGGCCTTCACCGACAGATCCTCTGTGGTCACTTAGGTGGGTGCCCCAGGCCACTTTGGCCACTGGGCTCTTCACTGTCCAGCCAGGGCCTTCACTAACAGTTGTCTGGAGTGCTCAAAAGGAGCGATGCCCAGCCCTGTCCTGAGACTTTGCTGAGGAGCTCCATCCACACTCACCCCTATCAATGTCACCCCTTTCTAAATGGCCTAGGACTCTTATCAGCCTCCTAAACCAGAGGGTGGGATCTTTGACACCCATAGAAGAGGCGGTACTATGGAAGTGCAGACCCCTTGCAACCTGTACTTGCTAGAACGAGATAACGGTAAAATCTGCTTTGGCTAAAGAGATCCACAAGACATAAAGAACTCTTATAAATCAATAAAAAAATAGACCGATAATGCAATACAAAGAATGGGCAAAGAATATGAAAAATAAAATGCACAGAAGACATACAAACCTCTAACAAAGTGTATGAAAAGAAAAATACGGGGTTGTGTTTTTTTTTTTTTTAAGTTTATTTATTTATTTTGAGAGAGAGAGCATGGGGGAGAGGAGCAAAGAGAGAGAATCCCACACAGCCTCCGGGCTGGCAGCTGGGAGCCCAGCTCGGGGCTTGAACTCAGCAACTGTGAGATCACAGCCGAAATCAAGAGTGGGACGCTTCACTCACTGAGCCTACCAGGCGCCCCGCGGTAGAAATGTTAAATATGCACACCTTTAAGCCCAGCAACCCTCCTTCAACCAAAATGTCCCTCCAGGCAATGAGAGAATCTTGGGTAAAGGGTGTCTGCCCAACAGGAGTGCAGTAGGGTTGTTTCCCAACATTGCGGTTAGAGTGAAAAATTGGGTAATAGACTGGGAGTGCAGCTGGGGGGTGCTGCCTTTTAGGGAAGGCGGACATGATAGGCTTGACTGACGATCCATGGGGACTTGGGAGAAGACATTCTAGGCACCAGGAATAGCTGATGTGAAGGCCCCCAAGCTGCATCGGCAGGAAAGGGAAGCTGCCATTGTGGCTGGAGCAGAGAGATGGGCAGACGGGAGAGGTCTCTTGAAGGAGGGCACACCGGGCACCCGTGGGAGGTGGCATGGGTAGGCAGGTCATGTAGGGCCTTGTAGGCCGCTGTAAAGGTGCTCTGATACTTGCTCTGAGGTTGGAAATCACTGGAGGGATTTGTCATTAAGATAAAAAAAAAGAGCGGAATATAAGCTCAAAGTATAGCTTGAGAGGTTTAAAAACTCATTTTAAAATTACTAAAAGGAGGGGCGCCTGGGTGGCTCAGTCGGTTGAGCATCGGACTCTTGATTCGGGGCTCAGGTCGGGATCTCACGGTTGGTGGGGTTGAGCCCGGATGGGGCTTTGCGCTGACAGCACAGAGCCTGCTTGGGATTTTGTCTCCTTCTCTCTCTTCCCCCTCCACAGCCTCCCTTCCCCACCCCCACTCTCTATCTCTGTCTCAAAAATAAATAAATAAACATTAAAAACAAAACTGAAAGGAAATAACCAAAATTGACCACAGCTGCTGCTGAGTTAGAGTGACAGGGTTATTCTTTTTTTTTTTTCCCCCTCTCCAACTTTTAATGTCTCCTTATAGCATGTTTGTAAGAAAAAACCTTTTTCTAAGAGCTGTTTTGTAAACCGGCTCTCGATGGGGAAACTATGAAGGAGGAGGAAGGACACAGAGAGCTGTGAAAGGTTGGCGGTGTTTCCAGGCCAAGATAGAGGCGGACCTGGAGGGAACGGGGGGGGGGGGGGGGGGGGGGGGCCTGAGGCTGAAGCGGGAGGGAGACAGGCCCGGGAAGGAGAGAGGGGACACTGAGGCAGATGGAGGGAGGAGAGGTGGCCGCCAGGATGGCCCCCCAGCCACCTCCCCGCCAGGCCCTTCCCCCCCCGCGCCTGACCGAGGCAGCTGAGCCTGAGCCGCATTCCAGCATCTCAGGAAGGCCCACGGCTGCCTGGACCGGATGGTCCTCAGCAGGGAAACAACATGATGGAACTTGAGCGCCCGCGGGGGCCCACGTCTGGGAGGGGGACCGGCCCAACACAAACCCGCAGAGAAGCACGGCTGGGGCTGCCCGGCGCTTTCACGCCACACTCACGCATCGCACAGCATGTCTGTTACAGCCTGCACGCACAAATTCCGGCGCCTGCCTGCCGAGGGCTGGCGGGGGGGGGGGTGGGGGGGGTGGGGTGCCGGGGGCACCCCGGAGGGCAGCAGCCGCACCGCCAGCAGGAATTCTTTGGGAGCCCCTGTAGGAATCCCCCAAAACGCCTTCGGGGACTGGGGTTGCCCCTCCCACTTCCCCTCGCCCCCTCCCCCAACTCGAAGCAGCTGGGGAGACAGTTCCGTGCCCTTCCCCCTCCCCGCAGCAAAGGTTGCCTGCGTTTAGCTGGGTAAAGCCGCTCAGCCCTCCAGCTGGGAACAATTTAGAAATGCAGGAAGCTGATGCCCGTGGGGCAACCCTTAACGGGGGAGGGGAGGGGAGGGGAGGGGGGCTGGAATCTCGGAAAAACACCTCGGCTGTCAGGCCCCAAGTGGAACAATTCCGAGGCCACGGCTCGTGGGTCCTCAGAGCGGCCCAGACGGAGCCCGGTTGCCCACAGGGGTAACCAACTCCGAGACCATCCTTGTGAAAGAAGTCGTTTGTCCTGGAGAAGGTTCCCCCCCCCCCCCCATTCTGGGTTTCTCTAGGTACTCCATTATTTACCTTGTTCCTCGTTACCCCTGATTTTCTAGAAATAGAAGTCAGCCCTAAGTTCAACTCTTCTGGCATGGCACCACCGCGGGGGGTCTTGGTGCTTCACCAAATCCTCTTGGCCAATCCTGATAGCTACCTCCAGACAATCCCAGACCAATGCCCTTTTGAGGCTTGCACCCTGAGGGCGTTCTCCGGTCTGGAGAGTGGCTGGGGAGCTCCTGCCCCAGAAGCAGGCTTTGACCAGTGCCCGGTGGGAGCTGGTGGCTCCAGCCTCCTTGCCTCTGAGACGGGGGTTCCTGACACCTGTTTTGCAGTCTTTCAGGGGATCCCCAAAGGACCTGGGCCCCCTGGTGTGTGAGTGGTGGCCCCCCCGCTCATCCATTCACTGTTCAGCGGTTTTCTTCTCTCCCTGCCTCGGTTCTCCACTCTCTTAAAGGTACTTTCTGGGATCATCTCTCAAGTGAACCGCTGGCACCCAAATCTTTTTCCTAGGGTGTGCTTTTGAGGGAATCCAAACTATGGCAGCCACTTCACGGGTGAGGCTGTGCACGTCATATGACATCACATCAGGAGACACACAGCAATTGCAAAGATGGACCTGTGGGCTCAGGCAGGCACAACCTGATTCCCTCCGTTATAAAATTCCCCATCAACTTTTCATATAATAGTTTCATCCATCGGTGATTATTGCCTAAATCCATTATTTTATTAGTGATTGTAAAAAAAAAAAAAAAAAAGGTAATTTTCTAATCCTATCAATCCCTCTATATTTATTAGTTGGAATTTTTTTTTATAAGAAACTATCATTCATAAACGACAGCTTGTAGGTTGAGATGAAATAGAAGAATGACAGGAGAAGGGCCTGATTCTCTCCTTGTCACCGCTAATTCTCAGGATGAGAACTGGCCTGGTTACCGCCAATGGTGTTTAATAATATTTGGGTGATTTGAGGCTTTCTCTCTCTTTCTCGGAATGTCAATATGGACAGATGATTGTTTATATATTCAGTGTGATCCCATTACTCTGTGACAGTGTCCTTGCTTGCTGGCCCATCAAGATGCCCCAGACTTGTCTTAGGTCTATTTCCTGCCCCAGCTCTGGAATCAGCTGCCTTTCCAAGGAGCCCTGGTGGTTGGAAAACACAATCTGGGCACTAGGCATGCTCACTGATGGTGGATGATCACTGCTTCCAAATTTTTCAGTGGACAGAGCTGGAAAATACATACTTTTGAGCAGAAAAATAGAAGGATTATGGGAGTGCCTGGGTGGCTCTCTTGGTTAAGCATCCAGCTTCAGCTCAGGTCATGATCTCACAGGTCATGGGTTTGAATCTCCCATCGGGCTCTGTGCTGACAGCTCAGAGCCTGGAGCCTGCTTCGGATTCTGTGTCTCCCCCTCTCTCTGCCCCTCCCTGCTCATGCTCTCTCTCCCTCTCTCAAAAATAAATAAACATTAAAAAAAAAAAAAAAACAAGATTATGAGTTCCTGCTAATATTTCCAATTCAAATGTACCATTTCAGGGTTTTTAGTTAACTTCTTTGGTTTTATCCTCATATCTCGTACTCTGAAGATCTCAGATTCTAGTATTAACATAATTACTTATTTGCATTATGCAGTGATTTATATAAAATAGTTACAAAAACGCCAATATTTGTACTAACAGTAAGACTTCCAAATGAAGTTTTAAAATTTCTTTGCAGCTCTTTTTATCCTTAGAAAATATTTTTTTAAGCATGTACCATTGATATATTGTGTTGTAAAGCCACTTCAGGTAATTATTTTCATTGAGTGGTTATATCACCAACTTAATATACAGTTAAGGTCCTTCATTTCAGATTGTTTTTCAAATTTTAGACATTGCCTTTATTTCTCTTTTCCTTTTGATTTAATATTATTTTTGAATGTGTGAAATATTAATCTGATTCCAAAGCCAAAACCATATAACAATATGTGTTTAGAAAATTTTGCTTCCATCACTGTCCTGCCACCATGTTCTTTCCTCCCTCAGCAATCATTTTTATTGTTGTTGGGTGGTGGGTTGTTTGTTTTTGTTTCGCTTTTTGGTTTATTCTTCCAGTGTCTCTTTTTGCAAATATAAACAATTTGTATACATATTTATACCCCTTCCTACCCCATTGTTACACAAAAGATAGCATGCTATAGATACTCAGTTCCACACCTTGCATTTTTCACTTAGCAGCGTATCCTGGAGATCATTCCACTGTAGTGCATTTTCCACATTTCTTTTTACAGCTGGATGGCACCCTTTGGTTCCTTGGTGTGAATGTACCACAGCTTATTCAGCCAGTCTCCCTAATGATAGACATTTGGATTGTTTCCAATCTTTTGTTATCTCAAATAATGCCACAACGAATAACCTTGTGCATTAATCATTTTAACCTTTTTTCCAGGGTATCATTAGGCTGGAGTCCTGGAAGTGGAAACGTTGGGCCAAAGGGGAAATGCATAAGTCATCAGGGATTTTTTTTTTCTTTAGGTATTGCCAAGGTCACCGCCCAAAGAGTTGTACTATTTCGCATTCTCCCTGATAACTATTTTTCAGTCATTCATTCAATAAGAAGATATTGAAACAGTGATAAAGATCAATACAGTCCCTGAGCTCAGGAGCTTCTGGACTGGTAAGAAACGAAAAGGAACAGATCATCACACAAAGAATCGTTCTAATGTGTATCAGAAGTATCAACTCTGTAAGAGTTTACAGCTAAAAGCCCTAACCTGATTGGGAGGGTCAGGAAGCCTTCCCTGAGGAATAACATCTAAGCTGAAAATGGATGAACAAGTAGGAATTTGCCAGGAAGAGTGGGTGGAGGAAAATACCTGAGAACAGAGGAAATAAAAATAGAAATCACAATGATCAAACTAGGGAAAATTTGTATCACAATCTATGGAGTCCAGTAATCTTCATTCACAAGATAATTTATCATTTAAAATTACGTAGTTAAGGGGCGCCTGGGTGGCGCAGTCGGTTAAGCGTCCGACTTCAGCCAGGTCACGATCTCCCAGTCCGTGAGTTCGAGCCCCGCGTCAGGCTCTGGGCTGATAGCTCAGAGCCTGGAGCTTGTTTCCGATTCTGTGTCTTCCTCTCTCTCTGCCCCTCCCCCGTTCATGCTCTGTCTCTCTCTGTCCCAAAAATAAATAAATGTTGAAAAAAAAAAAAATTAAAAAAAAAAAAAAATAAAATAAAATAAAATTACGTAGTTAAAAAAATGCTGGGGTGCCTGAGTGGCTCAGTTGATTAAACGTCCTGCTCTTGATTTTGGCTCAGGTCATGATCTCACAGTTCTTGGGACCAAGCCCTGAGCCGCACTGACAGCATGGAACCTGCTTAGGATTTTCCCTCTTTGCCCCTCCCCTACTCCCCTCTCCCCTCCCCCAAAATAAATAAACATTTTTAAATTTTTTTTATTAAACTTTTTTTTTAATGTTTATTTATTTTTGAAAGAGAGAGAGACAGAGTGCAAGCAGGGGAGGGACAGAGAGAGAGGGAGACACAGAATCCGCAGCAGGCTCCAGGCTCTGAGCTGTCAGCACGGAGCCCGATGCGGGGCTCGAACTCACGCACTTCGAGATCATGACCTGAGCCGAAGCTGGTTGCTTAACCAACTGAGCCACCCAGGTGCCCCAATAAATATTTTCTTTAAATGCTGAAAAAGGGGTGGCTGGGTGGCTCAGTCTGACTCTAATTTCAGCTTAGGTCATGGTCTCCTCGTTCTTGGATTCGAGCCCCACGTCAGGCTCTGAGCTCACAGCAGAGAGCCTGCTTGGGATTCTCTCTCTCCTTCTCTCTCTCTGCCCCTCCCCCACTCATGCACGTGCACTCTCTTTTAAAATAAATATTTTTTTTTAATTAAAATAAGGGGCACCTGGGTGGCTCAGTCGTTTAAGCGTCCGACTTTGGCTCAGGTCATGATCCCTCGGTCCGTGAGTTCGAGCCCCGCGTCGGGCTCTGTGCTGACCGCTCAGAGCCTGGAGCCTGTTTCAGATTCTGTGTCTCCCTCTCTCTCTGACCCTCCCCCGTTCATGCTCTGTCTCTCCCTGTCTCAAAAATAAATAAACGTTAAAAACAAAAAAATTAAAAAAAATAAAAATAAAATAAAATAAATATATTTTTTAATTAAAATAAAAAAGGCTGAAAAGGAATGAACTCAATGTGTATGCAGCTTAAGACCTAGAAAAAGGACAAAATAAAGAAAAGTAAAAGAAAATTAATAAAAAGAAGGCAAATTCATGAAATAGAAAAGAAATAAAACGCATCGAAGGGAGCGAATTAAAACTGGCTCTTTGCAAATATTTTGTAAAGTCCAAAATCGCTAGCGAGCCTAATTAAGAAAAACAGGTGTGGCACTTTTAGATACAGATACAGATCGTGAGAAAGGAGATTTAACTGTAGGTGCAGATGGGGCTAAAGGAATTGAATGAGATTATGACAGCAAATCCACGGGAGGATGACACTCTATCAAAAATAGAAATTACCAAAATTGACTCAAGAAGTAGAGAAGCTGCGCAGACTAATAAACAAAGAAAAGATTTAAAGGGCTATTAAAGATCGACCAGTGAAACAAGGCATAGGTCCCTCTCCCTCCCTCTCAACTTTCTACCTTTATTTGTATGTTGGCCCCACACCCTCATGTTACACGGTGTCTTTGTGACCAATGAGAAACCCACTGGCAATTTCACTGACAGCCTATACCTCATCCCCTTGTGACACCAGAAAGAGTACCAGCCATGCTGTGAAGTATAATAGTGACAATAATAACAGTAATAAAACCTCCTGTCTGATCGCCCAGCTTGAACTACAGCATCTATCAATCACAGGACTGGCTTGTGAATCACGACCCCACCCCCCATGGCTGTGGTGTTGGGACGCCATGACAGCTCCACCCAGCTCACACGGGCCTGGGGGGTGGAGTTCCCAAGAAGCCATAAGCCAGTGGAGGACCACAGTCCACTGTAGCAGTCTAGCACTTTCAGACAATGAAACAGGAAGCAACCAAGTAGAGCATGCAATAGATCGGAGACTAGCGTACCGAATGGTGACCTCGAGTCAGACAAAGCCACGTGATGTGGCTAAAATTTAACTAGGTGCTACCCCAGATAGTATTCACTCCACAGTTAACATCTGTGGGGCACCAGCCTTGCTCCAGACACTGCTCTACGAATCAGTAAAGAACAAAAGAGACAGAGTGTCTGAGAACACCTGTCCTCGTGGAGCTTGGGTTCTGTCCTTCGAGCTGGGTGACCCTAAAAGCACGACGGAATTTAAGAGCCTATCCGGCTCAAAAGTCTTTACTGTAAAATGGAGAAACATGTTTACACATCTTAAGAGATAAAGAAATGCAAAATCCATCCCCCCCCTTGGGTGGGAGTGCAGCCTTCTCTGAGGAAAGAGAATTAGATAATATGAGTAACTGGAACTCAGAGCATAGCCTACAGGTTCTAGGTTACAGAGAGGCAGTCTAGAAGAGTGATTAGGCACATGCATTCTCAGTCCAAATCCCAGTTCCACCACTCACTGGCGAGGTGACCCGAGACAAGTTCCTTATCTTCCCTGTGCCTCAGCCTCCTCATCTGTCGGATGGAAATGAAAATTGTGTTGGGGCACCTGAGTGGCTCAGTAGGTTAAGCATCTGACTCTTGGTTTTGGCTCAGATCATGATCTCACGGCTGGTGAGTTTGAGCCCCGAGATGGGCTCTGTGCTGACAGGGCAGAGCCTGCTTGGGATTCTCTCTCTCTCTCTCTCTCTCTCTCTCTCTCCCTTTCTCTGCCCCTCTCTGCTCGCTCGCTCTCTCTCTCTCAAAATAAACAGACTTTAGGGGTGCCTGGGTGGCTCAGTCGGTTAAGCATCCAACTTCAACTCAGGTCATGATCGTGCAGTTTTTGAGTTCGAGCCTTGCACTGGTGGTGCAGAGACTGCTTGGGATTCTCTCTCTCTCTCCCTCTCTCTCTCTGTCCCTTCCTCACTTGTGCTTTCTCTCACTCTCAGAATAAATAAATACACTTAAAAATTTTTAAATAAATAAATAAACAAACTTTTAAAAAAATTGTACTTGGGGCGCCTGGGTAGTGTAGTAGGTTAAGCGTCCGACTTCAGCCAGGTCACGATCTCGCGGTCCGTGAGTTCGAGCCCCGCGTCAGGCTCTGGGCTGATGGCTCAGAGCCTGGAGCCTGTTTCCGATTCTGTGTCTCCCTCTCTCTCTGCCCCTCCCCCATTCATGCTCTGTCTCTCTCTGTCCCAAAAAAAAAAAAAAAAAAAAAGTTGATAAAAAAATTGTACTTTTCTAATGTGACTGCTCATATAAAAAAATATTTAATGGGGGGCCTACCAAATGCCAGGCATTATTGTAGGCATTTAGGAGAGAGATGTCAGGGAATAAAACCAAAGTCCTGGCCTCTAGCAGGAGAGATAAACAATAAACACAATAGGTAAGTAAATGCTACGTCTTTTCTCCAGAGATGGTTAAGTGCTGTGGGAATAAAAAGCAGAGTAGGGGGAAGGGAACAGAGGAGGTGGGGGGGGGGGGCGGTGGCTGGCTGCCATATTGGTAGGGTGGTTGGAGTTGGCCTCCTAGAAATGGTGAGATTCAAGTGAGGACCTGAAGGAGGTGAAAGAGTGAGGGGAAGCAGGTATCCGGGGAAAGAGCTTTCCAGGCCCAGGGAGTAACTGCTATAAGGAACTTGCATGGGATGTTGGGGGAACTGGAGGCCAGCGTGGCTGGAGCTGACGAGGAGGGAAAGGAGCAGGACAAGGAATCAGATCGCAAGGCCCTGGAGGCCACGGCAAGGATTTTGGCTTTTATTCTCAATGAAATGGGAGTCATTGAAGGTTTTGAACAGCACAAAGACAAGATCTGATCCACTTTTTTAAAAGATCCCTCTTGGGGCGCCTGGGTGGCTCAGTCGGTTAAGTGTCCGACTCTTGATTTCGGCTCAGGTCATGATCTCACGGTTCGTGAGCTGGACCGGGCTCTTTTTTGACAGCATTGAGCCTGCTTGGGATTCTCTCTCCCTCTGTCTCTGCCCCTCCCTGGCTCTCTCTCTCTCTCTCTCTCTCTTTCTCAAAACAAATAAATAAGCTTAAAAAAAAAATAAAAGGATCCCTTTGGATACTATGCTGAGAGTAGATGTAAATGGACAAGGCAGAAGGGACATCAGTTAGGAAGCTACCGTAATAATCCAAGTAAGACTCAGACAAGGGTGATAGCCGCTGAGGTGGTAACAAAGGCCAAATTCTGGATGCAGCTTTACGGCAGAGCCAACGGAATTTTGCACTTGGAATATGAGATGTAAGACAGAGAAAAACCCACAGATTTTGGTCTGAGCACCTGGAAGGATGCTCATCAACTGAGGTGCAGACTTGGTGAGCAGGTGATTCAACCCCCCGGTGAGCAGACTTGGGGGTGGGTGGAAGATCGGGGATTCAGCTGTGAATATGTTTGACTTGAGATGTCTATGCAACATGCCAATGGAGATGTCGAGCAGGTGGTTGGATACGTGAGCATGGAATTGAAAAGAGAGTTTCGGACTGATGATGTAAACTTGGGAAGGAGGGGCGCACAGATAAGTGTATAAAGACCACGGGATGGGACGAGAGCAGAGCGCCAAGGGGGTGAGGGGGCATAGGAAGGAGACAAGCAGCATGTCCAACATGAAGAGAGAAGACAGAAGAGCAGAGAGAAGAACCACAGAGCAGTCAGAGGTGGGATGGCAGGGAGTTAGGAGGAAACCCCAGAAGGAATTACATCCTGGCCCCGGACATGGTTTCTCCAGGAAGAGAGAGTCATTAGCGGTCAGGCACTGCTGATGGTCAGGTAAGATGAACCAAGGTGACTTAGTGGGCGTGCTGGGGGTGGAGGGGGGCAGGGGAGAGGGACAACAATGCCTTTGAGGAGTTTTGCGGCAAAGGTGAGCTTTTTAAAAAAATACACTTACTTATTTACTTATTTTTGTGAGAGAGGGAGATCGCGAGTGAGGGAGGGACAAAGACAGAGAGAGAGGGGGAGAGAGAGAGAGAACCCCAAGCAGGCTCCACACTGTCAGTGCGGAGCCTGACTCGGGGCTTGAACTCACGAACCATGAGATCATGTGTGACCCGAGCCAAAATCAAGAGCTGGACGTTTAACTGACTGAGTCACCCAGGTGCCCCAAGGTGAGCCTTTTTTTTTAACGGGCTGATAGCTAGCAAGGAAAATCTAGCAAAAAAAAAAAAAAAAAAGTAGGAGAGACCACGTGTTTGCTGTGTAACAGGTCACTGGCTGAGATAGGGAGGTGTTGGGAGGTTGAGAAGTGGGCAGCATGTAGAAAATAGTCACTTAAAAACATGTGAGCTTGAAGGGTCTCATGGCATACAGTGTGGCTGCCAGGCAGCCCTCAGGGCTCACTTGAAGTTTGTGGTCAAGAGTTGGGACAATTAAATAAGCTAATACATAATATCTGAAAAGCACTTAGAACAGAGTCTGGCATATAGAAAATGCTCTCTTAGTGTTAGCTATTATTATTTTAAATTAAGTACAGAAAGGCCCAAGAGAATCAAAACTTCAGCATTAGAAATGTTGTGATAAGAAGTCTGGGGCGCCTGGGTGGCTCAGGCATTTTAGCGTCTGACTCCTGATTTGGGCTCAGGTCACGATCTCATGGTTTGTGAGATTGAGGCCTGTGTCCGGGCTCTGTGCTGACGGCATGGAGGCTGCTTGGAATTCCTGCTCTCCCTCCCTTCCTCTGTCCTTCCCCTTCTCGCACTCTGTCTCTCTCCCCCTCCTTCTCAAAATAAATAAATAAGCTTAAAAAAAAAAAGAAGTCTCCTAATATTTGGTATTGTATGTAGTTGTAATATTTAAGAGCATTTGGTCGATTAGAATGACTACTGTGTGACTCCAATTTCAATGTGCAATTGAAAAAAAATTAAATGAAGTAATTAAAAAAATATTATTTTAATGTAAAAGAGGGGACACCTGGGTGGCTCAGTCAGTTAAGCATCCAACACCGGCAAAGGTCATGATCTCACAGCTCGAGGGTCCAAGCCCCCCATCAGGCTCTGCACTGACAGTGCAAACCTGCTTCGGATTCTCTGTCTCCCTCTCTCTCTCTGCCCCTCCCCCATGCACACTCATTCTCTCTCTCTCCCAAAAATAAATAAATAAACATTAAAAAAAAAAAAGATTCTCTCTCTCTCCCTCTGACCCCTCCCCCTCTCTCAAAAACATAAATTTAAAAAAATGTGCAATTGAGACTTCTGATTGCAAGTTGAAATCTTACTAAAGTAATGCATAATATTGGAACATCTAAGTGAGTTTTGGGCTCACTGTATTTATTAATTTCCTATATTGATAGGAATTATGTTGTACTTAGCAAGATTCTGTTTAAGTGAGAAAATCTAAATACTTGAAATCAAATATATTTAAATGTATTCGTGCAGGTTTACAATGTGAAGGTGTTTCACTGAGTTTGGAAATAGGACCAAACATTTAAAGTCTCCTTAAAAATTACTCCGAAGATGCATTAGGCTTATAAATAGAACAACAAGATTTGTAAGTTGAACATAAAAGCCTAAGAAGAACTAAGGTTTTGGGATTTGTAATTTTAATAAATTGACTCCATTTTTAAAACCAAAAATAAACCTTAATAGTCTTCTCTGCAGACAGAAAGAATCCTCAAGGGCACCAAAGGACAGAACCAAAGAACTCCAGGGACAGCTGCTTCTTGTGGGAGAAGCAATCAGAACCCAGAACAAGCTATGTTGCTGGGAGGGGCATGTTGGGGGCTGGGCGCCGGGAGTGGGCACAGTGTGAGGCTGGGGGAGTAGTGTTGGGAATGGTGACTGGATAGAGGGAGGAGGTGGTCAGCCAGCTGGGGTGGGACTTGGGAGTGAAAGGCTGTGTCTTCAAAGCAGGTGGAAGGTGTGGGTAAGACACGACAGAGGAAAAGGAGGCAGCTTCAGTCGGGAGTGCCCTTCACTGAACTGCCTTTCACGCTGTTCAGGACCCACCAGGGAAAATGTGAATTGCTTTTTACTTTGGTCACTGAACAGTCTTTCTTCCAACACAATCCCAAGCCAGAGGGACCATGTGAGGCCTTGGTTTAGGAGAATGTGGGGTGTCCAGGAGGCAAGCTGACAGTTGAGAAGGTCCCTGCAGCTCTGTCCTGGCAAAGGGCAGGAAATCTGGAAGGCATATGGAGTGTGGGTGGTAGGAAGGGGGTGCTGCTCTGGGCAGAGATCATTCCTGAGGCTTTTCCTCAGCGTGAAAGGAGCCACCCTCAGGACTGCTCTTCTCTTTCGGCCTGATTCCTGTCCACCAAGTAGCCTGTGGTTTGTTTTGTTACATTCTGTTTTTCAACTCCTGTCTATTTAGTGTTTACTCTGTGCCAGGCATTGTTCTCTGTTCTATACACAATCATTCTGTTAAATTCTCCTAAGAACTCAGGGTGGGGGTGGGTGTCCAGGGTCAGTTGGCTGGTTACTCCAGCCCTAGAGTCCAACTCAACCACGATTCTACACTGCCTTTCATTGGCAAAGTTTGCTTCCCAGAGACCTTGCTATCAGGCTTAACGATTTCAGTCCTAGCAGATTTCAGTCTCCTCGGGTATAACATGAGAATAATGCAGCCTACATATTGGGCAGTTACATCAAGTGACAGGAACAACTTGATAAAGAAGGAAATAGTTTCTTTAGGAAGACCCTGTTCCCTAAACCCATGGGTAGTGCAGGAAAGGAAAAGAGTAGACCAACCTCGCTCATTCTATTGATGCAGAACTCCTGAATCAAATCATGGCAGAATATGAAACGTGATATTTCTTGTGCAACTGGGTTTAGTTATAGACTGAGTTCATGCTCTTTAAAAAATATTGGCAAAACAGGTCACGATCCCAGGGTCATGGAATCGAACCCTGGGTCAGGCTCCATGCTGAGCATGAAGCCTGCTTAAGATTCTTTCTCTCTCCCTCTGCCCTTCTCCCCTACTCTCTCTCTCTCTCAAATAAAAAAACATTTTTTAAAGATAAGCAAAGTGAGCCTAATAGTGTATTAGGAAAGAAATATGCCTTGATCAAGTGGTATTTATTATAGGAATGTTAAAACAGTTCAATATTAATAAATCTATTAATATAATTTATTATAGGAAATAGACTACAATAATCATGTAAAAGAAAAATATACCATGACCAAGTGTATTCTTTACAGAAGTAAAAACATAGATCAATATGAGAAAATCTATTACTATAATTTATCTTATAATAAGGAGAAAAAGAAAGCCATACAATATTATTAAAAGATAGTGAAATTGCATTTCATAAATTTAATATCAATAACTAAATTTTACAAATCTTAGTAAAGTAAAAGTGATACTTTCACATGATTATTGCTTTCAAATGTCTTAAACCAACTTTAAGCTCATGCTTCACAATAAAACTCTAGAAATAGTTTCATTAGTAAAGAACAATCTTGGGGCGCCTGGGTGGTTCAGTTAAGTACCCAACTCTCGGTTTCTGCCCAGGCACAGTTCGTGAGATCAAGCCCTGTATCAGGCTCTACACTGAGTGTGGACCCTGCTTGAGATTCTCTCTCACCGTCTCTCCCTTTCTCCCTCTGCCCCTCTTTCCTGCTCTTGTGCTCTAAGGTAAAATTTTTTTTAATTTTTACTTATTTTTGAGAGAGAGATACAGAGTGTGAGTCGGGGGGGGGGGCGGGTAGAAAGAGAGAGGGGGACATAGGATTTGAAACAGGCTCCAGGCTCTGAGCTGTCAGCACAGAGCCTGATGCAGGGCTTGGACTTGGGAACGGCAAGATCATGACCTGAGCCAAAGTCGGAGGCTTAACCAACTGAGCCACCCAGGCGCCCCATCTAAGATAAATGCTTTTAATTTAAAAAAAAAAAAAGAAAAAGAACAATCAAGGATCCCTACTACAGTGCTTAATTAACAGTTCTGAACATTCTAGTTGATGTAATTAGAGAAACACATTAAAGGGGTATAAATATTACAAAGAATGAGGCAAAATAATCCTTATTTAAAGCTAATATGATTGTATATCTGGAAATCCTCCCCCAAATCCATTAACAATATAAAGTGGGTCCAAGAACGTGGCCAATTACAAAATCAATAGACAAAAATCAATAGCATTCCCATCAAACAATAAAAAGCAGAGGGGTCTAGTTTGGATATTGTGCTTGCGTAGAAAATATGAGTATTGCTCAACCGGCTTGATGAGCTGATGAACATTCCAGAGAAGCGTTTCAGTTAGGAACCAATTCAAACAGCAGTTAGGACAGCTAACAGGGGCCTGAGTAAGGGGATTTTATTTTGGCTCCAGGGTCCTTATGGTGGCTTCTTGTGTCTCCCACTCTGCCATTCTGCTCCTCTGACGTCACAGTCACAATAAGGAAGATGGGGGAATGCATATAGAAAATGCCACTGGGGACACCTGGGTGGCTCAGTCGGTTAAGCGCCTGACTTCGGCTCAGGTCACGATTTTGTGGGTTCGTGAGTTCAAGCCCCACGTCCGGCTGTGCTGACGGCTCGGAGCCTGGAGCCCGCTTCGGATTCTGGGTCTCCCTCTCTCTCTCTCTCTGCCCCTCCCCCGCTCATGCTCTGTCTTTGTCTGTCTCAACAATAAATGAACACTAAAAAAAAAAAATTTTTTTTTGAGAAAATGCAACTGGCAGAGTCTTCCACACGGGGGATAAAGTCGCCAAGCCACACTTCGGCACCACCACTATGGAGCCTTCATTTAAATTTAAAAAAAATTTTTTTTTCAACGTTTATTTATTTTTTGGGGGGACAGAGAGAGACAGAGCATGAACAGGGGAGGGGCAGAGAGAGAGGGAGACACAGAATCGGAAACAGGCTCCAGGCTCTGAGCCATCAGCCCAGAGCCTGATGCGGGGCTCGAACCCACGGACCGCGAGATCGTGACCTGGCTGAAGTCGGACGCTTAACCGACTGCGCCACCCAGGCGCCCCTGGAGCCTTCATTTAAAAGAAAGAAAAAGGCTTAAGAGTTTTGAAAGCCAGCTGATTAGAGGAGAAGCAGAGGGAAGTTTGGAGAAACCCTGTATCTTCAAGGTTCCACTCCATGTCTGGATCTATGGGTGGGCACCCCTCAACTTCACCCTTGGCTCCCAGAGACTACAGGAACATTGGCCTTCGCTGGATGAGCAGGGCCAGTGGGCAGGATTTTCCAAGAGGCTTCACAGTGGAGCCTCATTCGGAGGGGAGACAATGCCCCCTAGAAACGGGAGTTTACTTGTTAGTTTGGGGACCCTTGTACTGGTAAACTGGCTCTAATTTTTTTTAATTAAAAAAAAAACGTTCTGATAGGTAGCATTCACTGATTTCCATTGTATAAATACTCCCAGTGTGGCCAATTTCAAGCCTCCACGGTATAGCAACCAGCTCACAGAATTCCGGAATATTTAACAATCAACTCTTAGCAGCCGGCACGTGCTAACTCTAGCATGCCATTCCTGGGAGCCCTTCTCTGGGGACTCCCAGAAATAACTGGGGTCCCCTTGAGGAGAGGCTGAGGATTTGCCATCATGTGGATGGGGTGTTAAATCATCATAAGTTGAGTATGAAAAGGTAATCAGGCAATTAAACCCAATCTTGTAGTAACAAACTGATGAAGTTAGATACTTGGGCTACATTTGCATTAAAAGCTTTCGAGGGGCGCCTGGGAGGCGCAGTCGGTTGAGCGTCCGACTTCAGCCAGGTCATGATCTCGCGGTCCGTGAGTTTGAGCCCCGCGTCAGGCTCTGGGCTGATGGCTCAGAGCCTGGAGCCTGTTTCCGATTCTGTGTCTCCCTCTCTCTCTGCCCCTCCCCCATTCATGCTCTGTCTCTCTCTGTCCCAAAAATAAATAAAAACGTTGAAAAAAAAACTAAAAAAAAAAAAAAAAAGCTTTCGAGGCGCCTGGGTGGCACCATCGGTTAAGTGTCCTGACTCTTGATTTTTGGCTCAGGTCACGATCTCACATTTGTGGGCTCCAGCTCCTCGTTGGGCTCTATGCTGACATCATGGAGCCTGCTTGTGATTCTCTCTCTCCCTCTCTCTCTCTGCCCCTGCCCTGGTCGTGCGCGCATGCACACTCTCTCCCTCTCTCTCAAAATAAACACATAAATAAATAAACCTTAAGAGAAAAATCTTTTAATGAGCATCTCATTGCACAATAGATAACCTTGCGGATCCATCCATTCGACGGGTGTTTGTGGAAAACCTCCTCTTTGCTTGGGACGGTTTGAGACACTTAGGGATGAATAAAGTAAATAAAATAAAGTCCTTGTCCGGGGCGCCTGGGTGGCTCAGTCGGTTAAGCGGCCGACTTCGGCTCAGGTCATGATCTCGCGGCCCGTGAGGGCTGTGAGTTCGAGCCCCGCGTCGGGCTCTGTGCTGACAGCTCAGAGCCTGGAGCCTGTTTCAGATTCTGTGTCTCCCTCTCTCTGACCCTCCCCTGTTCATGCTCTGTCTCTCTCTGTCTCAAAAATAAATAAATGTTAAAAAAAAAAAAAATAAAAATAAATAAATAAATAAAGTCCTTGGCCTCCTGGAGCTTACACTCTAGTACGTAGGACATGACGTCAGGTGGTTAACAGTTGTGACGAAGAACATTAGAGAAGGGAGTAGAGTGAGACGATCTTATTTTAGAAAAGGCTTTTGGGGAAGCCCTTGCTGATTAATTAGTGTTTGAGCAGAGGTAGGAGTGAAGTGAGGGAGGGAGTGAAGGGAGGGAGCCAGCCTCGGTCTAGGGGGAGCACCCCGGCAGAAGGAGCAGGGAGGCCCTGGGATGGAGGAGCAGGATCCCAGGGCAGCAGGTGGACAGGGTGGGGTGAAGTCAGACACACACAGAGAAGCCCCGTCGCATACACTGGGTGTGAAGTTTGCCCTACGAGGAAGACACTGGAGGGCTCTGAGCAGGGAAATAACCATACCTCCTTCGCGTTATAAAAGGATATTGTGTCACCATCATGTGGGTGGTAAGAGAGGAAGCAGAGGGCCCAATTAGGAAGTTATTGCTACAGTTTGGCGGGGAGATGATGGTGGTTTGAGCTAAATTAGTAGAAGTGGCGGAAGTAAGAAGCGGTTAGATCGAAACAGAGTTTACGAGGCTGCACACAGAACAGGATTTGAGATGATGGAAAAAAGAGATAAATCTCAGATAGCGCCAATATTTTGGTACTCCCTGTCCAAATTTGGGGTTTGCTAGGGAACAGCAGGTTTGGGGTAGGAAGAACTAAGAGTTCAGTGGATGACGATATGTCTTTATTGAGTCTTTGTTTTCGAAGGATATTTTTGATGGATGAGTTCTGAATCGACGGGGTTTTTTTCATCATTTTAGACATGGGGGAGAAAAACAACCATAAAGGTGACATTTTCAGACAGAGAAAAGCTGAAACCGTTGCCACTAGCAGATCTAAAGACTCTAAAGACATTCTAAATATTTTATTTCAGGCAGGAAACGATCCCAAGTAGAAAGTCTACGTGGATATTGAATGTAAATAATAATAACAGTAATAGTAGTCATAATAATAATAGCACATTGAAGTTTAACAACTAAATATTTCAGTCAAAAGGCAAATATTGCCAATTGGATAATAAAAATGCGATTATATATTTATTGTCTACAGAAAATACCTTTCAAGTATAAACATACAAAAAAAGATTGAAAGCGAGAAGGTAGAAGAATCATGTCATGCAAATACTAAACAAAAGGAAGCAGATATAGCTAGATTAGTTGCAGAATTAAATAGACTGTAAAGCCAAAACCATTTCACAATGGGAAGGTAGAGGTCATCTCATAATGATAAAAATTCGCTTTAAGAAGATATAACAATTCTGTGGGGCGCCTGAGTGGCTCAGGCAGTTGAGTGTCTGACTCTCGCTCTTGGCTCAGGTCATGATCTCATGGTTCATGAGATCGAGCCCCGAGTCAGGTTCTGTGCTGACAGCCCAGAGCCTGCTTGAGATTCTCTCTCTCCCTTTCCCTCTGCCCCTCTCCCGCCCCCCCCAAAATAAATAAACATAAAAAAAAAGAAAACATAATAATTCTGAATTTGTATGTACCTAATAAGATGCCTTTAAAAGGTATAAAGCCGGGGCGCCTGGGTGGCTCAGTCGGTTAAGCGTCCGACTTCAGCTCAGGTCACGATCTCGCGGTCCGTGAGTTCGAGCCCCGCGTCAGGCTCTGGGCTGATGGCTCAGAGCCTGGAGCCTGCTTCCAATTCTGTGTCTCCCTCTCTCTCTGCCCCTCCCCCATTCATGCTCTGTCTCTCTCTGTCTCAAAAATAAATAAACGTTAAAAAAAAAAAGGTATAAAGCCAAAAAATGGTAGCAATAACAAGGAAAAACAGACAAATCAACCATCATAGCAGGAGATCTCAACATATCTCTTCCAGTGATTGCTAGGACAAGCAGACAGAAAACAGTAAGAACGTAGGAGATTTAATGATTAACAAGTCTGACCTCGAAGGCACCTGTAGAACAGGGTATCCAACAACTGTTGATTTCGTGTTCTTTCTCAGGACACGTGGAACATTCAGGACACGTCAGAAATCAACCATATCCTAGGCTATTAAGTCTGAACAAGTGTCAAAGTATTGAAATCACATAGATTATGTTTTCAGGCCAGAGTGCATTTGTTACAAACTAATGAAGGAAAGGTAACCAGAAAATCCCTATATACTTGAAAATTAAGAGTTATGCTTCTGGGGGCACCTTGGCTGGCTCAGGCAGAGGAAGCATGCAACTCTTGATCTCGAGGTTGTGAGGTCAAGCCCCACCTTGGGTGTAGAGATTACTTAAATTCAAAAAAAAAAAAAAAAAAAAAAAAGAATGATGCTTCTAAATAATTCATGTTATCCATTCATGGCATACAATCATAATAAAAATGTCTTCCGGGGGTGACAAAGAAAAATAAGACTATAGAGGCTAGTTATTGGAGTGAGGGTGTTTTAAGGTTGTTGTGCCCGGTCCAGGGGGAAAAAAGACATCGATTAATTTTAGACGTTGATGAGACGTTGACGGCAAGGTGAAAGTTACTAGGGTAACTACTATAAGAATAGGATCAGAACGTATTTCTTCCGGACTGATGGAAGGGGGGAGAAAAAGAAGAAGATGAAATAACAGACCTCTCGTAATCGGTAGAAGAAGCAAACAAAAGTATAAGTAACAACACGTCAGATTTGAATCCATCTGGAATCCAAGGTGGGTGGCAAAATGTTTCCAGCTGCTTCCGGGGACTGGGTGGGAAGGTGGCGTGGTGTGGGAAGATTTCGTTGCCAACAGAGCCCTGGCCCTGGGAGTACTGGCACCAGGATGTAGCAGACATGGCTGATTCCCCCTCCCACACCGCTCGGCGGGATTTCTTCAGACGGCTCCAGCCAGCTTCCGGTTTCTGCGTCTCGTTATGTGAAGGCTTTTTCCAAAGCTGCAGAAGACTCCTGTGCCCTGAGAGTGACCGACAGGGTAGGTATATAAATACCCCAGCTCCCTCGCCCCTCTGATGAGCTCGCTTAGCTCTGGTTGCCCGGTGTGGTAGCTGGTGATAACATACCCTTCACAGGTGGCCTTCCCATCCCTGTGGTGGGATTTCCCCCACTCTTCTGTTGGTGTTTCTTGCACTTTCTGAAAAACCGTGTACACTTAAATCCATGTTTCAGGGTCTGCTTCTGGGGGAAGCAGGTACTGTGTTAGAGAGAGGCTACTGGACCCAAGCGGCTTTTGGACGCAAGAGCCGCCTCTTAGTGGCTGCTATTCCCAAGGAAACCATGGACCAGGACCCAAGGGAGGACCTTGTCTTTTTGACTGGGAAGGGCAAGACTCAGGGTTGGGCTGGTCAGCGTCTAGGCCTCAGCCGGCAAGAAAACCTGGAGGGTTCAGGGCGCTTCTCCTGGGGGCAGAGAGGACAACAGGTGAATCTGCTTCTGAAGAGCGCATGGCCTCAGGCAGCCTGGGCCTGCTCGATGACAGGGATGGTCCAGATCAAAGGCTTTCTGGACACAGTCCCCAGGGAAGACTGAGTGTCTTTGTTGGCAGGTACATAAACTTTCTTAAGGGGAAATGGGTCCAGGACTGTGGGGCCTCCATTTATGTTTCAAAAGAGCTAGATGGGGGACCTTCCAGGCTCCTTTCCTCCTAGGGCTGCAAGAAAAGGATTTTTTTTTTAATTTTTACTTATTTTTGAGAGAGAGACAGAGTGCGAGTGGGGGAGGGACAGAGAGAGAGGGAGACACAGAATTCGAAGCAGGCTCCAAGCTGTCAGTACAGAGCCCAGTGCAGGGCTTGAACCCACGAACCGTGAGATCATGGCCTGAGCTGAAGTCCAGCACTTCACCGACTGAGCCATCCAAGCACCCCTGGAAGAAAGGGACTATAAGCAGTCTTATTTTAGTAGTTGGGACACAACACAACTGAGAGGAAAGAGAGTGGGTTATAGAATGAACAGACCTCCACTCCAATCCCTGTGTCGTCACTTGCTGGATGATGTAGACAGGTGACTTAACCTCTGAACTGCAGTTCGCTCACCTGTGATACCGGGATTACAACTGTATTACCTTATAGGATTCTTGTAAAGATTAAATTAAATATTGCTTATAAAGTGCTTGGTGTCGGGACCCCTGAGTGGCTCAGTCGGTTAAGCGTCTGACTTGGGCTCTGGGCATGATTTCAGTTTGTGAGTTCGAGCCCCACGTCAGGCTCTGTGCTGACAGCTCAGAGACTGGATCCCACTTCCTATGCTGTCTTTCCCTCTCTCCCTGTCCCTTCCTCCACTTGCACTCTGTCTCTGTCTCTCTCTCTCTCAAAAATAAACATTTTAAAAAAATTTTAAGTGCTTGGCATAGTACCTGGTACATAAGTAGTAATCAATAGATCGTACCATAATTATTATATTTGCCACAAGCTTGCTTACAATAAGGAAAAAGAATGGAAACAGCCTAAATGTCTACCAGGAAGGGATTGGTTAAATAAAGATATTACATCCATATATACAGCGGGTTTCTGTGCAGTCATTAAAAATTATGACGCAGATCTATGCTTGTTAACGTGGAAAACTGTTCCTGTACAGAGGGTCCCCAACTTGCTACGGCTCGACTTTACGAGGCTGGGAAAGTGATATGCATTCAGTAGACAGCGTATTTCAGGTTTGAAATTTTGATCTCTTCCTAGGCTAGGGGTACGCCGTACCATACTTTCCTGTGACGCTGGGTGGTGGCAGCACAGCTTCCAGCCACGCAATCAGGAAAGGGAATAACCAGCCCATTTACAACCATGCTGCGTCCGTACATCCATTCTGGTTTTCACCTTCAGCGCACCGTTCAATAAATTACATGAGATAGTCCACGCTTCGTTATAAAAGAGGCCTTGTGTCAGAGGATGCTGCCCGACTGTAGGCTAAGTATGTGTTCTGAGCACGTGTCAGGCAGACCAAGCTAGGCTATGATGTTCGTAGGTCAGGTACATTCAGTGCGTTTTCAACTGTACAATATTTTCAACTAACAGTGTTTTTTTTGGGGATGTAGCGCCATCTTTTAAAAAAAAAAATTTTTATTTGGTGGGGGGGGCGTGCCTAGGTGGTTCAGTTGGTTGAGCATCTGACTTCTGCTCAGGTCATGATCTCACAGATCATGAGTTCAAGCTCTGCTTCGGGCTCTGTGCTGACAGCACAGAGCCTGGAGCCTGCTTTGGATTCTGTGTCTCCCTCTCTCTCTCTCTGCCCCTCTCCCACTCACGCTCCCTTTCTCTCTCTCTCTGTCTCTGTCTCTCTCTTTCTCAAAAATAAACATTGGGGTGCTTGGGTGGCTCAGTAGGTTACACGTGCGACTTCGGCTCAGGTCATGATCTCATGGTTCGTGGGTTCGAGCCCCGCGTTGGGCTCTGTGCTGACTAGCTCAGAGCCTGGAGCCTGCTTCGGATTCTGTGTCTCCCTCTCTCTCTGACCCTCCCCTGTTCATGCTCTGTCTCTCTCTGTCTCAAAAATAGATAAACGTTAAAAAAATTTTTTTTAATAAATAAATAAAAATAAACATTAAAAAAATGTTTAGGATATTATTTTTAAGTAATCTCTACAACCCAACGTGGGGCTCAAACCCACAACCCCAAGATCAAGAGTCACAATGCTCCACTGACAGAGTCAGCCAGGTGCCTGACTCGGGTTAAGATGTAACCCCGTCTTAAGTCAAGGAAGATCTGTACTTATTACAGAGGAAAAAAAGCAGGTTATGTCTCAGCATATATCCTTTGACCTGATTTTATGTTTATACCCAGCTTTGTATAACTGTGTATGGATGAATATGGAATGCTAGGTAGACGTACTTGGAAGGATGTTAGGAAAGAGATACACCAAACAATTAACACTGGTTATCACTGCAGGCTGAGTACCTGAGTAGATTTAATTTTTCCTTCTGCTTATCTGTACTTCCATCTTTTTAAAAAAATTTTTTTTCAACGTTTATTTATTTTTGGGACAGAGAGAGACAGAGCATGAACGGGGGAGGGGCAGAGAGAGAGGGAGACACAGAATCGGAAACAGGCTCCAAGCTCTGAGCCATCAGCCCAGAGCCCGACGCGGGGCTCGAACTCCCGGACCGCGAGATCGTGACCTGGCTGAAGTCGGACGCTTAACCGACTGCGCCACCCAGGCGCCCCAGTACTTCCATCTTTTAAATAACTACCGTGTGTGATGTGTGTAATAAAAATAATAAGAAAGGAAAAGATAAAAAATTTCTGGTCCAGAATAAGGGCTCCAAATGAGGTCTGCCCGACACAAAGCAGAGCCAAAATGGAATGAGGTTTTTGGGTTTTTTCCAAATGAAAGGGAAGCTTTATCCAGCTTTTTTTTTTATTTATTTATCTTTGAGAGAGAGTGACAGAGGCAGAGTACGAGCTGGGGAGGGACAGAGAGAGAGGGAGACAGAGGCTCCAGGCTCCGAGCTGTCAGCACAGAGCCCGACGCAGGGCTCGAACCCACGGACCACGAGATCATGCCCTGAGCTGAAGTTAGACACTTAACCAACTGAGCCACCCAGATGCCCCAACCCAGCTTGATTTTAATTGTGACAACGCATACATAACATACAGTTTGCCATGTTAACCATTTAAAATGTACGGCTCGGTGACATTAACCGTCTTCACACTGTTGTGTAACTACCACCACCATCCATTTCCAGAGCCTTTTCATCGTCTCGAGTCGAAACTGAGCCCCCACTAACTTCATTCCCTCCTCCCTTCAGCCCCTGCGACCCCCATTCTAATTTCTGTCTCCAAGAATCCGACTGCTGTAGATACCTCATATAAGTAGAATCATACATTATTCGTCCTTTTGTGGCTAGCGTATTTCACTTAGCATTCCTTATTTTTGGAGACTAAATAATATTCCATTGTGTGTCTGTACAGTTCGTTTATCCACCCACCTGTGGATGGACATTTGGGTTGTTTCCACCTTTTGACTGCTGTGAATGGCACTGCTACGGACAGCAGTGTTTTACCAGCTTTTAAATAAAAGGTCACCGTCCATCAGTCTCTGGCTGGCCTCTCTCCAATTGCTGATGAGGTTGAGACTCAGCTAACATTTAACAAGTAGCTCTGAGCTCCAGGAACGAGGCTAAGTGCTTTCAATCCATTGCTTTATGTAAATCCGCAAAACAGCCCTGTGAGGGAGGTAAGCCACAATTATTCCCATTTTATAGAAAAGGATACTCAGGCTCAGAGAGGTCCAAGCGTCATGTCCAAGGCCACTGTATCAGGATGGGCTAGGTTATACTGTAAATACCAGATGCCTCTCCCCCCCAGTCCTCAGAGACAATTTTTCTTCTTTGACAAACATTTATTTCTCACTCGCATCACATGTCCTCATAGGTCAGCGTGTCTGTCCTCCACGTGACCTTCAGTCCAGGCCTCTCAGGGCCATTGCTGGATTTACGGCAGAAAGAAAAGAAAAAGATGGCAATCCACAAGCTAGCTCTTAGCGTGGCTGAGCTGAGAAGCAGCAGGGCCATTTACACCTGCAGTTCATTCACCAAATCAGCTAATAACGTGTAACAAATATATATAATATATATGCAAATGTGTATATACAATTGTATATATATTTATAGATGTATATAGTGTGTGTGCATGTAATGATCTTGCCTGCCTACATTTTACATATATATACACGTTATATGCTATATATGTTATATATTCTACATAACATATACTATGTGCATATTACCTATATATAATATACGGGTGTGTATATAAAATGTAGGCAGACAAGACCAGTGGAAGAAGGTCAAGAAGGTTGTTTGCTGGTGATGTAGTTATGGATATTTTGATTTTATGGATATATAGATATTTAGAAAAAACATATTTCTGATGTGCCTTGACATGGGCATGAACTCCTAGGGCTCCTGCAGTGGAAAAGGAAGGCAATGAACAAGTGGTTTCCATAAAGTGTTACGGAGTCCCAAGAACCTGAGAGTAGTTAAGAGTTTTCCGCAAATTGCCCAGTGACTCAGTGGTTAAGGACACTTAAACGGAGTGTGTAAGGCCAATAGCCTTCGGTCTGAATTCAAAATCTTGGTTCCATCACCTTAGCCATGTGAGCCACCCCTCCACTCCAGGCAAATTACTAAACCTCCCTCTCAGCCTCGGTTTTGCGCTCCGTAAAATGGGTGTTTGTAAGATTCGCTGAGATAACGCTTATAAAATCCTGAGCTCTGTGCCTGGCGCACAGTGAGTCGCTGATATTTAAGCAGACGCGCGAGGGGCGCCTGGGTGGCGCCGTCGGTTGAGCGTCCGACTTCAGCCAGGTCACGATCTCGAGGTCCGTGAGTTCGAGCCCCGCGTCGGGCTCTGGGCTGATGGCTCAGAGCCTGGAGCCTGTTTCCGATTCTGTGTCTCCCTCTCTCTCTGCCCCTCCCCCGTTCATGCTCTGTCTCTCTCTGTCCCAAAAATAAATAAACGTTGAAAAAAAAAATTAAAAAAAAAAAAAAAAGAAGACGCTCGACCCAGGACTTCCAAATCCAAGCTTGTTGCCCTTCCCAGACCAGGGCCCTGCCTCTAACTGGGGACTGGGCCTACTTCCCCAGTCACCACGGTGCTCCCTGCCTTGCCGTAGGGGCCTCACGTCTCTTCAAAGGTAATGACTGACAAGAAGCTGTTGTCTCTAGAGAGAGAGGGAGCTGGGAGCAGAGAGGATGCTACGTATCCTTCTGAACTGTTCCAAAAGACCATTTACTTGTTCCCGAATTCCTTTCAGATTTAAAAATATGAGAATGAAGTTATTTTAATGATTTGAATTCATGAACTATTCAGTGACTCCTTCAGCGGAAAGCGCTTTTCCCTCTGCAGAGCACGGTTTTCCTCAAAGTTTATAGTCTGAGGACCCGCTTGTGTTAGAATTCTGTGCTCCCCCCACCGCAGGCTCCAGTGAAACAGAGTTTCTGGGGCGGTGAAGGAGAAGGAAGCCTCCTTAGTCTCACTTTTAATTAGCTCCCCTGGTAATTCTTAAAGACACCAAAGTTGAAGAACCACTACTTTACGAATCGTCTGGCATATCAGGTGCTTAGAAATGTTACTTCCCCTTTAGTCTGCCCTCACTGAGATTATGTTACAGTTTGCTAGGCCGAGAGAATCCACCTGTAACTTTGTCGTTACCTGCTGTGCAAACTAAAATTATTCACTTCCTCATCCCATGGTCCTACCAATACCAGTGGTCAAATGCTGCCGGACTGGTTAAATAATGGAATATTATGTAAATATTAAAAAAAAAAAAAAAAAAAAAGGATAGGCAGGCCCTTTCCACTGTAGTGTGGACGAAGCCCTAAGATATGTACAGGGGAAGAAATCAAAGTGTACCACAGGGTGCTTAGCCTGCTAGCACTCGTGTAAAAAGTGCTACACGCGCACACACACACACATACAAGATATACACACGTCTGTGCTCATACATGCAAATCTTGTACCTGCAGATCTCTGGAAGAACATACAAGGGACTGGGCGGGGGAGGCTGTGGTTGTCTCTGGGGACGGGAACTCAGTGGCTGTGTGGGTAAGAGAAAGGCTTTTCTTTTTCTTTACATTTGTTTATTATTTATTTTTGAGAAAGAGTGCGGGCAGAGGAGGGGCAGAGACGGAGAGAGAATCCCGAGCAGGCTCCGCGCTGCCAGCACAGAGCCCCCACGGCGGGGCTCGAACCCACGAGCCGTGAGATCGTGACCTGAGCCGAAATCAAGAGTCGGACGCTTAACCGACGGAGCCACCCAGGCGCCCCGAGAAAGGCTTTTCACAGCACTGTGTACCCACCCTCGCTCTTGGATTTTGAACCATCTGAGTACATTCCTTTTTCAGAAATAAACGCCAGTGTAAAAACGTGCTGCCCAGGCGGTGCCGTCTTTAAGCTCTGAATGTTCGAGACTCGTTCTCAGCTCATGCTATGGCTCCCTGTCTCTCAGACCACCTTTTCATCCCAGGCTGTCCTTGCCTGGAGTCCATCACTGTCGTCGTCCGTCCACAGACAGATGCTGATCGCACTGTTATGCCAGACGACTCTGCCGGCACTTAACATTCCAGTCCGGTGGCAGCGAGAGCACACTTGAAAAAGATTCCCTGATGTTAGATTTTGGCAAAGAGCAAGAGGTCAGTGGGCTTATGTAAGCCAACATTGCTCTCAGATGTGACGTGCCCAGGAGGCCAAGGTGTTTGCTCAGCCCAGTGCGACAGCAGGGCTTGCACAGGACCAGAGGCAGCGCAGGGGGAGGCGGGAGGGAGGGGACTGAGTCCCAGTCCTGCTGACGGACCTTGACCAGTCCTAACCGACTGGCTTCAGCAAAAAGAGAAATATATTATTAAGAATAACCTAAGGATGGGGCTTACATAAGGATGTAAGGTAAGGATGGGGCTGACATCCTTACCTAAGGATGAGCCTGGGTGGCTCAGTCAGTTAAGCATCTGAGCATCTAACTCTTTCATTTCGGCTCAGGTCATGATCTCGCAGTTCTTGGTGGGGCCGAGCCCCGCATCCAGCTCTGCGCTGTCAGCTTGGGACTCTCTTTCTTGGGATTCTCCTTCTCTCCCTCTCTCTCTGCTCCCCATCCCAGAAAGAGAGAGAGAAGAAAGAAAGGAAGAAAGAAAGAAAGAAAGAAAGAAAGAAAGAAAGAAAGAAAAAGGAAGGAAGGAAGGAAGGAAGGAAGGGAAAGAAGGAAGAAAGAAAGAAAGAAAGAAAGAAAGAAAGAAAGAAAGAGAAAGGAAGGAAGGAAGGAAGGAAGGGAAGAGAAAGAAAGACAGAAAGAAAGAAAGAAAGAAAGAAAGAAAGAAAGAAAGAAAGAAAGAAAGAAAAGAAAGAAGAAAGAAAGGAAAGAAAGAAAGAAAGAAAGAAAAGGAAAGAAAGAAAGAATAAGGAAATAAGGAATAAAGAAATAAGGAATAACATAAAGATACCATACGATCCAGCAATTCCACTCCTAGGTATTTACCCAGGAGAAGAAGAAATGTTATGTCCATACAAAGACTTGTACAGGAATGTTCATAGCAGCTTTTTATCTGTAATAATCCCAAATGAGAAACAACCCAAACGCCCATCAATAGATAGATGGATAAACAAATCATGGCATATCCACTCAACAGAGTACTACCCCGCAGTAAAAAAAGATACTTGCCACAACACGGGTGAATCTAAAAGCAATTACACTGAGAGGGAAAAAAAAAAAAAAAAAAAGCCAGACAAAAAAGAAGGCACACTGCATAATTCCATTTATATAAATCTCTAGAAAACGCAGGCTCATCTACAGTGACAGAAAGCAGATTAGTGGTTGCTCAGGGGTGGGAGCGCAGGGGGCCGGGAGGGAGGGATTACAGAGAGGCAGGAGGAAACTCTGGGGAGTAGGGGAGATAGTGGTGATGGCTTCATGGGGGGGGGGGGGGGTCACGTGTGCCAAAACTTATGAAATGACTTTACATAGGTGCCGCTTACTGTATATCAAATACACCTCAACAAAGCTGTTTTTAAAAAAAGAATCTTGGGGTTATCATGTGAACTCCAGAAACAGGTTATGCATTTTGGGTTGAAGAAAATGTTCTATCTCTTCACGGAGGACTTTACATTTGTGGGGTTTTGTTTTGTTCCGTTTTGAATTTTATTTTTAGGCCATCTCTGTACCTGCCATGGGGTTTGAACTTACCACCCCGAGATCAAGAGTCGCACGGTACTTGACTGAGCCAGCCAGGCGCCCCTGTGTATTTGCGAAGGCCCTTTGAATTGGATACTTAAAAATCAGGGTTTCGTCACATACACATTTTACCTCCACGAAACTGATTTTTAACCAACAGGACATACACATGAGCATGTGCACACACCCACCTAGAGAACAGGTTAGCAGCTGGACCCCAGGAACACCTGATGCCCACCTCCCACTCCAGCAAACATGCTCTCCCTCCGTCTTTCTCTCCTGTGTCTGGTTCTCCATATGCCCACAGCATTCTTCTCTCTCTCTCTAGTCGTCTCACCCATCGATTCTTTTCCAGTTGTCTGGCCTAAAAGGTAGAACCTTTAGCTGCCAATACTCTCTGAGCTTTCTATGCTAAGGCCCAGGCATTTAAAAAAAAAAAAAAAAGCTACAAAATTCTTGGGGAACGATTTGAGGTTGTATGTTGGGCTTTAATTCACTTATTCAAAAAAATATGGAGCAGGGACGCCTGGGTGGCTCAGTTGGTTAAGTTTCTGACTCTTGATCTCAGCTCAGGTCATGATCTCACAGTTCGTGAGTTCGAGCCCCATGTTGGGCTCTGTGCAGACAGTGTGGAGCCTGCTTAGGATTCTCTGTCTCCCTCTCTCTCTCTGCCCTTTCCCTGCTTGCACGTGTTCTCTCTCTCTCTCACTCGCTCCCTCCCAAAAAAAAAACAAAAAACAACAGAGTGGGGCGCCTGGGTGGCTCAGTGGGTTGAGCGTCTTACTTCGGTTCAGGTCATGATCTCAGGGTTTGTGAGTTCAAGCCCCGCATTGGGCTCTGTGCTGTCAGCTCAGAGCCCACTTCGGCTCCTCTGTCCCCCACCCCTCTCTCTGCCCCTCTCCTGCTCATGCTTTCTCTCTCTTTCTCTCTCTCTCAAAAACAAACATTTACAAAAATATGGAGGGGCGCTTGGGTGGCTCATTCAGTTGGGCGTCCGACTTCAGCTCAGGTCATGATCTCGCGGTCCATGGGCTTGAGCCCCACTTTGGTCTCTGTGCTGACAGCTCGTAACCTGGAGCCTGCTTCGGATTCTGTGTCTCCCTCTCTCTCTGCCCCTCCCCCATTCACACTCTGTCTCTGTCTCTCAAAAAATGAATAAATGTTAAAAAAAATTTTTTTTTAAATACAGAGCATCTCTTGCTGGCATTGTGCTGAGTCCTGGGGTCCCCTGGCGAACGACACTCATGAAGTCTCCGCCCCCGTGTGCCTTCCAGTCTAGTGAGGAGACAAAGCAAACTTCAAACCAGGATCAGCACTTTAAAGAACAAACATGAGGGTAAGGGCATAGGGAGTGATGGGGCATGGAGTAATTCTAGATAAGGTCGCCAAGGATGGTCTCCAAGGAGGTGACATCTGAATAGACATGGAGGATGAGCACTCAGTTCTCCGAAGATCTGGCTGAAGAGAAGTTAGGTCCGGGCAGAAGGAACAGCAGGTGTAAAGCTCCCGAGACAGGTGTATGAGTCAGGAGAATGGAAGGGGTTGAGGGCAGATCTCTGAGGGCCTTGAGGGCAGCGAGAGGAATTCGCATTTCATTCTCTGTGTGTCAGAAAGCCTCTGGAGCCACTAAAGCAGAGGGCTGGCTTGATGTGATTTTTTTTTTTGTCATGGGTCAAGAGAGGAAGCAGGGAAACCGTAGTGGCAGGTGCTGGAGGTTTGGCGAAGGGACTTGTGGATGGGTTGGGTGTCGGGGATGGGATGGGATGGGTTGGGATACGTTGGGAGGGAGAGGGGAGAAAGGTGGTGTGTAGGCAAAGGCAGGAATAAAGTGACTTAATGTGGCCAGGGCGGAGTCCCGCTTGCCAACAAGGCCCTTCCCACGGTGATCATGTGGCTGAAGACGGAGAGATGGGGCGAGCAAGCAGTCAAAGGAATATGTGCTTGTTTTAAATTCTCTCTCTGAGTCCCAGTAACTAGGTCTGGAAAAGGAGATGGTTGGAATAGCTTCAGCGGTTCTCAGCGGGGGTGGAAACACTGGCATTTAGAGGAGGGGGCTGGGGATTCTACACATCCAGAAATATGTAGGACATCCCACACGACAACGAATGGTCCTGTGTCCCACTTTCGAATATATGTCCCACTGCAAATTTATGAAGATGAGAAGCCTGTAAAGCTATCTGAGCCTAGAATCGAACTCCATTTTACATACTAGGATGGTATAAATTTTTTTTTAATGTTTTTATTTATTTTTGAGACCGAGAGAGACAGAGGATGAGCAGGGGAGGGGCAGAGAGAGAGAGAGAGACGCAGAATCTGAAGCAGGCTCCAGGCTCTGAGCTGTCAGCACAGAGCCCGATGAGGGGCTCGAACTCACAGACTGTGAGATCATGACCTGAGCTGAAGTTGGGCGCTTAACTGACTGAGCCACCGAGGCGCCCCAATACTAGGATGGTTTAAAAAAATATTTCCCAAGGGGGCACCTGGGTGGCTCAGCCGGTTAAGCGTCCAACTCTTGATTTTGGCCCAGGTCAGAATTTCACAGTCATGACAGCGAGCCCCTCGTGGGATTCAATGTGGAGCCTGCTTGGGATTCTCTCTCTCTCCCTCTGTCTCTGCCCCTCCCCTGCTCGTGATCGCTCTCTCTCTCTCCCCAAATAAATAAATAAACTTTAAAAAATAAAACAAAATACATTTTATAAATTACTTGCCTTTTATTTCTCTCTCTCTTTTTTTTTACTGTTGAGATTGCACTCCTGAACACATTATATATGTCAACTCACTTACTCTTCAACACACTAGGATGAAGTAGACCCTGTCATTGCCCCATTTTATGGATGAAGAAACTGAGGCACAGAGTAAGACCCCCAGCTGACACAGCTAATAAGCAGCTGAGCAGGGATTCAAACCCGGGAAGTTTACTCCAAATTTTATATGCTCTAAAGCACAAGCACTATATCATATAGACTTTAGGTAGGTTTTCTGTGGATCTTAGTTCAGGATAGTAAGGTCGTTACTAAATATTGATAAGGATGAAACCCAGAGGGCATCTGGGCCCCTCCCAGCTCTAAAATCTGTTCACTCTGGCTGTGCTGCTACAGAAGTTCTCGTTCAACTGAACCTTAGGCTTGGAAGCTTGAGGAACTTCCTGAAGAGGAACAGTGTTATGTCAAATTAGTGAAGCTGGCTGGTGACCCGGCAGTGAGTGACCCCTTCTCAACAGAAGTTCGGTGCTGTACTACGTCCTGTGACTCAGGAAAATCTTTCCTTGGGAAGTATTTTTTATTGTGGTAAGACACACATGACATAAAATTTGGCATCTTAACCATTTTATTTTATTTTTTAATGTTTATTTGTCTATTTTGAGAGAGTGAGAGCACGCAGGGTAGGGGGAGGAGCGGGGGGGAGAGAGAGAGAGAGAGAGAGAGAGAGAGAGAGAGAGAGAGAGAATCCCAAGTAGGCTCCACACTGTCAATGCAGAGTCCCACACGGGACTCGATCCCACGATCCTGGGATCACGACCGGAGCCGAAACCAAGAGGCAGACACCCGACCAACTGAGCCACCCAGGCACCCTGCTCCTCCGTCACTCATGCACGCTCTCGCTCTCTCTCTCTCTCAAAAATAAAAAATAATAATAATAAAAATAAAGGGTACACTGCAGTAACGTTTAGTACCTTTACGATGTTGTGCAACCGGCACCACTGCCTTGTTCCAGAACATTTCATCACCCCACAGGGAAACCTTAACATCCCTTACACAGAGCCACTCCCCCACCCCCCTCTGCCCCAGTCTCTGGCAACCACCAATCTGCTTTCTGTCTCTGAGAACTTATCTATTCTGGATATCTCCTAAAAGTGGAATCACGCAACACGTGACCGTCTGCGTCTGGATTTTTCACTCGGAATAATGTTTTCAGGGTCCGTCACGTGTTGTAGCACGTGTCGATATTTCATGCCTTTCACAAATCTTTCCGTTGAGGTAAAGTTCACATAGCAGAAAATGGCACATTTTAAAGTGTACAATTCCGTGTCGTGTAGTACATTCGCCATGTTGTGCAACGACCACTCTACCTAGTTCCAAAGCGTTTCATCGCCCCCAGATGAAACTTGTACCCATTAAGCGGTTGACTCCCATTCTCTCCTCCTCCACTAGCCCCGGGCAACCATCCGTCTGCGTTCTGCATCTACGGATTTATCTCTTCTGGATATTTCTTATGAATGCGGTCACATAGTACGGGACCTTTTGTGTCCGGCTTCTTTCACTAAACATGATGTTTTCAAGGTTCATCCACCCTGCAGCATACATCGGTACTTCGTGCCTTTTTGTGGTTGAGCAACATTTCCTGGGATGCACAGACCACATTTTGTGTATCGTCTTCGTCCATTGATGGACACCTGGGTCGTTTCCACCTTTCGGGCATTGTCAATAGTGCTGCTACAGAAAGACATTCGTGTACACGTTCTTGTCCGAACACCTTTGGGGCCGATACCAAAGAGTGGGATTTCTGTGTCATGCAGGAATTCTATGTGAGTTGCTAAGGAGCCTCCATCCAGTCCACCATATTGCACATTCCCAACAGCAATGTTCCGCCTTCTCCATCTCCACACAACCCCACCCCCCGCCCCCGCCTAACAATTTTTCAAAAAAATTACTATGGCTATCCTGGTGGGCAGGAGGTGGTGTCTCATTATGGTTTGGATCTACATTTTCCTAATGACTGGTGACATTGAGCATCTTTTCATGTGCTTATTAGCCATTCGTACATTTTCTTCGGGGAAATGTCTATTCAAGTCTTTGGTCCGTTTTTAAAAACCGGGCTGTGTGTCTTTTTGTTGCTGAGCTGTGCCTAAGGAAATCATTTTAAATTTGGAAAAGCATCTAAACGTAAAGATACTCACCACAGTATTATTTGCGCTAGGGAAAAGATTGAAAGTGACACTAATGTCTGACAATAGGGATATGAAGACAATCCCTGTCCTCCAGGGGCACACTGTCCTGTCAGCAGACACACAAAAAAAAACCCCAATAAATTCAGCAAGTCCCATATTCAGGGTGTGCACCGGGTACCGAAGGAACTCGGGAGAGGGGTGGAGGGTGTCAGACAGGGGAAGAAATGTGAGGGTAGGTGAGTACAAGGCAGAAAAATGGTACTCATCCAGAGCTGTGAAGGAGAAGGATACAACTAGAGAAACACAAACAATTTGGGGGCTTGTGGTGTAAGTTTCAGGCAGAGAGGCAGGAAGGAGCAAGAAGGTCTTGTGTGCTAAACATTTACCTGAAAACTCAGGGAGCTTCCAAAGGGGGTGAATTCCAAACATCAGCTTCATGTTTTGGAAAGATCATTCTGACAGCCACATGGAGGATGTGCGATGGTGGGGCCAGACTAGGGTCTCGTCAGGAGGGGTGTCACAAGACAGAATGAACCAAGCAGTGGCTATCGGGAGAGAGGAGGTGAGAAGGCTGGGGATCAGATAGGATTCCTAGATCATCGTTCCTGCCTGATATGGGTTTGATCAGGGCTTCCCCAACCCCCGCCCCCCCCCCCAAAAAAAAACCAGATATGTTGAAATCCTAGCTCCCAGAACCGTAGGATGTGACCTTATTAGGAAGTAGGGCCATTGCAGATGGAATCGTTAAGATGAGGTCATCCTGTACTAGGGTGGACCCTCATCCAATATGACTAGTGTCCTGATAAGAAGACAGCATGTGAAGACAGAGACACACAGCGAGAAAGCGACGTGGTGACGAAGGCACAGACCAGGATGTGCAGCTGTTAAGCCAGGGAACACCAAAGATTGCCAGCAAACCACCGGAAGCTAGGAAGAGGCGAAGAGAGAGTCTCCCATAGGTTTCCGAGGGAACATGGCCCTGCTGACACCTTGATCTCGAACTTCCAGCATCCAGAACTGCGTGACAATAAATTTCTGTTGTTTAAGCCACCCAGCCTGTGGGACTTTGTCACAACAACCCTAGCAAATGAATACATTCCCACCTGTTCAGGATACCATCCTGGCATAGTTACTTAGTTCAATAAATACCAACAGCTAGCATTTCTTGAGTGCTTACTCCGTCAGGGTACGTTTTAAGTGTTCTGCTCAGAGCAACCCATTCCATCGCCTTAGTTCCCCGTGAGGAAGAGTCCATTACTATTGTCACTTTCTATTTAAGGAAACGGAAACACAGAACGGTCGGACAAGTTTCCCAAGGTTACCAAGCTAGGTAAGTGGCAGAGCCAGGATTTGATGTTTGGTAGGCTGACACCAAGCTCTAACGTTCTTGCACAGTATGCTACACAGCCTTTCTAATAAATATTTGCTGAAAGGTTCAATGGATGAATGAATGAATGAGTAAATCTGGATATAGTACCAGCATGAAAGACGGGGATGATGAAGAAACGAGAGGGATCGAAGATAACTCCCTGGTGTCTGGCTCAGATGACTTAGTAAATAAGGCATCTCCGTTGTAGAGGAAAAAAAAGGGGGGGCAACGTCAGACTTGAGGGGTGGAGGTTGAAAGCTGAAGATGCAATGAATAAATACACTCTTGAAATGCTGAGTTTGAATTGCTGTGAGACCAGCGAGTCCAATAGGCTGCTGGACAAAAGGCTCCGGCGCTCCAGACAGAGATGTGGTTAGGAATTACAGATTCAGGAGCCCTCGGGGCTCTTCGTGTCAGGGAGTTGGATGAGATCACCCAAGCAAGCTGTGTGGGAAGAGACAAGCAGACCACCCACCACGGAGCCCTGGGGAAAACTGGAATTCAGGAGGCCAGCGCAGGAAAAGGAGGCTTCACCTACTAGCACAGGGTCCGTCACAGAAGGGACAGAAGTCAGCTCGTGGTGGATTGAGGGTTGAACAGAAAATAAACCAGAGGGTAAACAGATGAGCTGCAAGTGAGAGAACGCCATGGCTTTGTGGTCTGGAGTTCGCGAGTAGATGCAGAAATGACTTTCCACAGTGCCGTACTGGAGTAGCTCCTACCCCGTGACTGGTAAATTTCAGGAATTGGGCCATTATTTAAAATTAAGTTGCAGGGGCGCCTGGGTGGCTCAGTCGGATGAGCGTCTGACCCCGGATTTCAGCTCAGGTCATGATGCCAGGGTTTGAGCCTCACATTGGGCTCCGTGCTGAGCGTGGAGCCTGCTTAAGATTCTCTCACTCTCCCTTGGCCCCTCTCCCCTGCACACGCACACGCACTCTCTCTCCCGCTCTAAAATAAAAAAAAATTTTAATAGTTTAAAAAATGTTTAAGAATAAGTTGCAAAAACTTACAATTAAATAAATCATATTGAAAGACAAAGGTCATAAACTCTTAACTCATCTCTTCCTAATTAGTGCATTTTACTTCTATCTGTGCTATTTTGGTGTCTCTGTATGGTGGAAATACTGTAACAGTGTGCCTGCCCCTGCACCTCTCTTTCCAGCTCTATGTTCAGTGACACCTATCAATAGCTTGAAAGTGGCCGTGGTGGGTGTATTTATACTGTGGAAACCAGCAAGTGCTACTGATCAGAGCTTGATTAATTTTTTGTCAATTGTCTACACTTAAGAAAGTAATAGAGGGATGTTTGGTGGCTCAGTCAGTTAAGTGTCAGACACTTGATCTCGGCTCAAGTCATGGTCTCATGGTTTATGAGATCGAGGCCTGCATCAGGCTCTGCAAAGAACCTGCTTGGGATTCTCCCTCCCTCTCTCTCTCTCTCTCTCTCTCTCTCTCTCTCTCTCTCCCTGTCTCTGTCTCTGTCTCTCTCTCTCTTTGCCCCTCCCCAACTTGTGCTGTCACTCTCAAAGTAAATAAATAAACTTTAAAAAAAAAAGAGAGAGTTTGGGGCACCTGGGTGGCTCAGTCGGTTAAGCATCCGACTTTGGCTCAGGTCATGGTCTCGTGGTTCATGAGTTCGAGCCCTGTGTTGGGCTCTGTGCTGACAGCTTGGAACCTGGAGCCTGCTTCGAATTCTGTGTCTCCTTCTCTCTCTGCACTGCCCCTGCTCACGCTCTGTCTCTCTCAAAAATAAATAAACATTAAGAAATTAAATAAAAAGAGTTTGGCAAAAGTCAACAAATCATTCTGTGAGAACCAGTTGGCTCCATGGAATTTACAATAAAGAGCAAAGCACATTTTATCATTTTTAAGTTATATGTTACATCCTTTATATCAGTAAAATTTACAGTAAATTATTGTACGTGGGGGTATACACACACACACACACACACACACACACACACACACATTGTTCAACCTCCTGACTCCACAAGGGGCAGAGAAGTCTCACCCCGCTAGGAACGGATCATTGGAATTAAGGTAGCGAAAGCCTTCAGTGCTGAGGGGCTAGAAGATGCACTGAATTTTCCCAGGAGGAGCATGACTAGGGGTGGTCTTTAAGGCCCAAAGAACTCCATGCACTGAGTGATGGGGAGGGTGACAGAAGTCAGTAGCAATGAGGGGTACTGGTTGTAACAGCCTGATGGTAAACGATCTCGAGCTGGTATTACCCAAGGGCAGAAGAGCAATGGTCTGAACATGGCCATGGATTGCCAAGCCCTCATCTCCCACTGGCCTTTGTAATACAAGGGTCATGGGAGAATGAGTAGCCTCCATTTTTGAGGTCCCAGGGAAAGCAGTATCCTCAGGGGATAACTTGGTTTCAGTTAATAACAGCTTTCTCTTACTGAGTGCAAGGGGAGTATAGTGTGGTGATATGATCAGGGTTTCTGAGTTAGACATTTCAGGTTAGAGTTCTGGGTCTGCCACTTCCTAGACACGTGATACGGGGCCAGCTACATACCCTCTGAGCCTTCATGTCCTAATCCATAAAATGGAGATAATACAACCTCCCACTCAAACGATAATATCCCTAAAACACTATAAGCACAGTGCCTGGCACATGATAAAGTTTCAATAAATTGCAAATATTTTTGTGGCTATGCAAGTGAAAAAGCAAAATAGTCATAAAATTACAATTACACATGGCAAGAGGCGGGGAACTGACAGGAATACATCGTGATATTAACAACAGTTGTCCCTGAATGGCAGGACCATGGGGTTTATTTCTTTACCTCCTCTGTATTTTCCAAAACTTCTACAACAACCCTACTTTGGCTTTCATTCGGAAAAAAATATTTTTAACTTTATTTATTTATTTTTGAGAGACAGAGAGCAAGAGAGCGCACCCAAGCAGGAGAGGAGCAGGGCGGGGGGCGGAGGGGAGAGAATCCCAAGCAGCTTCCATGCCCCCATCAGCACAGAGCCCAGTGTGGGGTTCCATCTCACAAATCCATGAGATCCTGACCTGAGCCAAAACGAAGAATCTGTTGCTTAACCGACCAAGCCATCCAGGAGCCCCAGAAAAAATACTTTTTAAGCAAGCAAGGACAGTGTATAGCAAGGAAAATCCTCATTAAAAAAAAAAAAAAAAAAAAAAGACCAGTGTTGTCTCAGGGCATGAGAAAAAATTTTTAAAGTCTTCTGTGGTATACACAGGCCTATCACCCTAGCAAATTATTGCAAAGGGCAGAAAAAATATTTGCAGAGTTTAGCATTCCCAAATCATCTTTTTTCACCAGTAAAGAAATGAGTAAGTTCAAGGACTGTCTCCTCTTCTCTATTTTCTGTCTCATCCTATGATTTTTACATTTTAGGAGGACTTTTCATGAATAAAAGTGCTATAAATTAATCTAAACATGATTCAAATCTTCAATTTATGTATTCATTAAAATTTTACCTGTTATCAATCTTAGGGTTCCAGGTGTTAATGGCAACTCTAAATGAAAGTCAAATATAATCATTTGCATAAAAGCATTAGAAGATGATTAATTGGTATTTTCATACAGCTGTGATCCATTCGGCACTTCAAGAGCTGAAAAAAAATTTCCCCTAAAAACATTTACCTACACTAATCCTCATGAAATTGCAGAACACCTTCCAGTTTTTCATGCACTCAGCTACATTTATAGCATGTTCATTACTGGAGTCATATTTCATATTTCCTGATTTTAAAAGACATTACAATTGTGCACCCTTGAAAATTAGGCTGATTTCCACACCATTCCTTGAATATTTATGTGTTCCATTCCTACAGGAAGATAAAGATTAAACCTACTTGTATGAACACATCCCCATTTGTGTGTTTTAGCATGATCTGGGGAATATATTCCAATTTCAAGGGGCCTAAACTTGAGGGACCCTAAAAAAATAAGTCACAGGGCTTAGGTAGAAAAGTGTTTTCAGAAAAGTGATTTATCTCTGCTGAATAAAAGCTGTGGCCCTGGCAGCTCAGATCCGGTTACGATCGCTAAGGCATGTCCAGGCTGGTTATCTAATGCCTCTGCAGGAATTTAGGCCACGCATTAATGCACTGAAGATAAAATCAATTTGAAAATTTCTTAAATCAAATACCAATCCTGGAGTACGACTCTATGTGCAGGGGAAGCAGCCAACAGTAATAGGAAGCCAATTATAAACTATAAACCACTCTGCTCAAACATCCTGGTTTGTCACTGGTAAGGCCCATTACACAGTTTGCACAAGTTAAATCCACTGACTAGACAGAATGGCTTGCTAGACACACACATACGTGTGCTACACACACACACACACACACACACACACACACGCACACACAAATGTGCAGCTCAATTAACAGGGACTCATTGAGTGCAAAAAACCACAGCAACATCCTGAACATAAATATCGTCCCATTCTGCTATGGCAGTATAGGCAAGCATTTTAGAAACCAGGCCCTAATTCAAATACTGGCCTAGCCAATTACTTAGTATTTCCCTCCTCAGTTTCCTCATCTACGAAATGGGATTAGCAATGAGTAGAAGCCCATGGAGATTACATGAGAAAATGCATGTGAGATTCTGAGCACAGCTGTACTCGGCCGATGTTGGCTAGGATTCACCCCATGTTCCTTCATCATCCTGACTGCCCTGACCCCAGAACAGCAAAGGCATGGCACTGTGGTCACACGGGCCAGTGAGTCTTCCAGGGCAGTTGACCAGGCTGCAGGCAGTGAGGTGTTCTAATTGCTTTCACTGCATGTGTGATCTGCAGAGAAAACAAGAGGTGAGGGCCATCTTACAAATCTTTCCCCAAGGCCAGATATCACAGCTGATGAAATTACTCCCTTGAAATGTGAATGCAGATACACCAGTCATCGTTTCGTGTAATCCAGGCTGGTGGCTGACAGAAAAGATAGTTTTCTACCCTATTCCTCTGCGGCTCCCTTAGATGAGGCCCCAACACCTCTGTCCTGGCCTCCTGCAAGCCATCGTCAACTCACCGTCCATAAACGGTCAACTTCTACTCTCTGCAATTCATTTTCCTTCCTTCAGCTGGTATTGGTTGCATGAATAATACGAATCAGGCACTGGGTTTACAGGTATGGTCTCTGAAGAGTTTCTTGGGGGCATGGGGTGGCTCAGGATGTTAAGCTTCTATTAATTTCGGCTGAGGTCACAGTCTCATGGTTCATGGGATCAAGCCCCACATTGGGCTCCATGTTTGGGATTCTCTCTCTCCTTCTCTCTCTGTTCCTCCCCTACTGGCACACTCTCTCTCAAAGTAAATAAATAAACATTTATTTATTTATTTTAATGAATGTTTATTTACTTATTTTAATAAATGTTTATTTAAAACTTTTTTTAATGTTTATTTTATTTTTGAGAGAGAGAGAGAGACAGAGCACAAGCAGGGGAGGGGCAGAGAGAGAGGGAGACACAGAATCTGAAGCAGGCTCCAGGCTCTGAGCTGTCAGCACAGAGCCTGACGTGGGGCTCGAACTCCCAAACCGCAAGATCATGACCCTTTCAAGTTTACTCATGCTATTATGGCCACTACTTGAAAAGTGCCTCCAGCACCTTCACAGAGCATTGCACATAGTAGGCTCCTTTACCTTCCTCAGAGACCTTCCCTGACCATCCCATCTAACTCCATACATAACCCCAGTCACTAACCCCTTATCTGCCTTACTTTCTTCCAACTTTCAGAGCGTTAATCATTATCTAAACATGTATTACTTGGTGGCGTACCTGTTTATCCTTTCATCTCAGCTAGAATTTAAGCCCTGTCAGGGCAGAGCATTTCCTGCCATATCCTCAGTGCCTAGAACAGTGTGTAGTATGTGGTGGGTACTCAAATACTTAGTGACTAGATCATCTCTCCTCCTATGGGTGCTTCGGTCACAGCACTTAACACGCCGTTTGTATCATCAAAGTCTAGGCTCTGTTGGTTATGAAGCAACGGACACAAACTAGGGACAAGGGACACGAGGGACAAGGGAAGGGGCAGGAATCACCGAGAAGGCCTCATGGCAAAGTGGAACTTGGCTGGGGCCGAGGCATTTCTACCCAGCTCCCGGGCCATCGTCTTTATGTTTTGCTCCCTAAGCTGCAACTCCATCCTCCTCCTTGTCCTGTGTTTACTCAGCTCACCTATGACCCAACATATGCACCGGCCCTGCTGGCTTCTCAACATCCAAGAGTCTCCCTCAGTTAAAAGTAAGAACTTGCGGGCCGCTGGTTAGCTTTGGGCCAGCTGTCTATCTCTTGACCCAACTAGTTGTAGCCTTGGGGATGGAGAGGGAGGCACAAGGGAGGAGTGTCTAGCACGCTTCCTAGAATCTCAAGACACCCAAAGCTGCCTGGCATAAACCATCCCCTCCAGAGATATCAAATCATGCCACTTCTCCCGAACATACCTTCCTCTTTATCCACTCCCTTGTATTGTTTTTCCTGCCTGAAATGTATTTTCTTCAAAGCGCAGCTTCGGTACATTCACAGTGTTGTGCAGCCATCACCATTGATTCCAGAACATTTCGTCACTACAGAAAGAAACCCCATACCCATCAGCAGCCACTCCACATCCTCACCCCCACCCCAGCCCCAAGCAACCACTCATGTTTTCCATTCTCTCGGGTACGTATCTAGAACTGGATATTGGATACATTGCAATTGCCGGGTTATATGGCAACTCTATGTCTAACTTTTTGAGGACCTGCCAGACTGTTTTCAAAAGAGGCTGCACCACACTGTCCATCCCCATCAGCAAGGTATGAGGGCTCCAGTTTCTCCACACTCTTGCCAGGACTTGTCACTGTCCACCGTTGTTTTTTTGTTTGTTTGTTTTAGCCATCCTAGTGGACGTCAAGTGCTACCTCATGCAACAGCCTTTTCTACCTCACATGTCAAAGCCCAGTTCAAATGTGACCGCCATGGAACTTCCTTAACCTGCTCCAGGCCAGACTGTCACTCATTCTCCATAATACCATCATTTATCTATTGATCTATTACCATTCCTGAGCACCCGGTACATGCCAAGCACTGTTCTAGGTGAAGGTACAGTGAACGAAACCAAAAATCCCTGTGCCCTGTGGAGCTGGCAGAAAGAGACAAAGTTTGTGAAATGGTTGTTAAGGGCTAAAGCATAGCCACATAGTAGAACATGCCAATGGGGGGGGGGAGGGGGAGGGCAATTCTAAAGTGAAAGTCATGGAAGTTCTCACTGAAGTTAAGTTGAGCAGGAATTGAAATTGTCTGAACTATGGAACATCCATGAGAGATGTCAAGTAGGTTTTGAATAATGGGTCTGGAGTCCAGAGAATAGAGTCCAGGTAGATAAAGCAGAGGTGGAGATCATGAAGAACCAGAACCTCAGACTAAGGTGTGGCTGCTAAACTAGGTGAAACCTCAGAGTATGAGATCTGTCCTAGAAAGCAAAACTCTGTGTTCATTTTCTATTGCAGTTGTTAACAAATTAACACAAACTTAGTGGCTTAAAACAACATAAATCTATCATCCTACGTTCTGTAGGATGTCCTACATGGGCCTAAATCATGGGCAGGCTGAGTTCCTCTTTGAAGACTCTAAAATTAGAGAACGTTTCCTTGCTTTTTCCAGATTCTGGAGGCCCCCTTCCTCTATCTTCCAAGACAGCGACACTGCATCTCTCGGACCATTCTTCCTTAGTCCCATCTCCTTCTGATCTCAGCCAGGGAAGAGTCTCTGCTTTTAAGGACTCATGCAATTAGACTGGACTCATCTAGATAATCCAAGACAATCTCCCCATCTCAAGATCCTTAACCACAGCCAGAAGTCCCTTTTACCATGCAACATATTTACAGGTTCCAGGGATTTAGAGTATGAACGTGGGGTAGTGGGTTGGTAGGTATTACTCCTCCTACCACAATAAATGAAAGCATTTCAAAGAGTGATTAACTATGTCATATGCTAACACGTCAAAAAAAAGTTAAGGATTAAGAACTGACCATTGGACTGGGGCGCCTGGGTGACTCGGTCAGTTAAGCGTACGACGTCAGCTCAAGTCATGATCTCGTCGTTCTTGAGTTCGAGCCCTGCGTTGGGCTCTGTGTGGACAGCTCAGAGCCTGGAGCCTGCTTCGGATTCTGTGCCTCTCTCTCTCAAAAATAAACATTAAAAAAAAAAAAAATTGACCACTGGATTAAGTACCACAGAGGTTCTAGTGATCTTTACATGGGCAGTTTCAGTGGAATCAAAATCTTCATTGGAATGGGTTCAAAAGACAAAAGTAGAGTGTACAGTTACATAACTCTTTTGAGTTTTGCTATAAAGAGCAAAGGGGATGAGTGTGGGTCAAACAGGATTTTAACATGGAAGAAATAATAGTACATTCAAAGGCTGACGGGAGTGATCTAGCAGAGGTAAGTTAATGAACAGAAGGAAGAATGGCTGGATCTGGGCCCTTTGAACAGTGATGGAATCTAGTACACAAGTGTTAGAGCTTGCCTGAAGAAGGGCCGGGACAATCTGTCCATACAACCAAAGGAAAGACTGAGCATACAAGCAGAGATGCATGTAGGTAAGTAGAGATGCCATCAGGCAGGAGCCTGCGGAAATTTCCTTGTTTCTATTTTCTTAATCTGGGCGGGGGAGGCCGCAAACTGAGAGAAGGGGGAAAGAATTAACATTTAAGTGTTCTCGGGGAAAGTCAAGGAGTAAATAAATCAAAGAGAGAAATGAAGCAGGATTGTCAGACGGTACTGTCTATCTAAGGTCACGACTTTAAACACAGACACGGAGTCAGCGTGTCCAGTTGCACAAGTGCACACGTGCAAATAAGGGGGCGGACTGAACTTCACCAAAAATGGAGGTTAGCCAGGCAAGTAAAATGAAGAAAGAGATGCGGCAGGGCAATTTGCCACGTAGCCAAGTGAATGGAACAACAGCCCACTGAATGGAAGCTAGATAACGAAGACCAGAAGGTGGGAACTTTAAAACAGGGAGGAGGCTCAATGAACTGTAAGTCACACAGTACTCTATCTGCTTACTCTGTTCTTAACATCTACAGATCTAACTCCTCTCCTAAACTAAGGTCCTCACAGTGTGAACAGTGTCTTGTCTTCTCGTCCTTAGTACCCTAGCAGATAAGCTTGTTTTCTGAATGAATGGGTGGATGCTGACCCATGGTTTGAAAGAAATTCCCCACCCCGGACCTAGGATATATAATGTTCCTCCTTCCTTACTGTTCTTTAAGAGTTCAAGTAAAAAATTGCAATGCTTCACCAAAACCTATGGTATAAACAAATCCTTTGGTCCTAAAAGCCAGCAAGTTATTGGGAACCCACCTCTTCCTGAGTAGTTTAAAAAAAAAAAAAAAAAAATCCTGTGGAATAAGATGCTGAATTCCTACAATGTTGTGTCCAAGAACTGAACCCCGAAATGTACCAGATGTATCCCAACTGCAGTTAAGTTCGCCATATTGAACACCTGGGTGGCATGAAATCTTTGCACTTCCCAGCCTCTAATTATTTCACCTCCTTGCAGTAATTAGCAGGATCCAAAACAGACCTTGAGAATACTAAGTTTTCTAAGGAGACATAAATGAAATTCAACCTGGGGTGGAGAACAATACACAGACAAAGAGCATGTAAAATATGTTTTATTGTTCTTTAAAAGGGTTCAGGGTTTGGTTTTAAATCAGGCTGCACACCTTTCATCAGTCTGACATCTCTCTCACCATGTCAAACTGGCTTCAGCTAGCAATACTTCATTAAATCCAAAAGAAAAAAAAAACTTTTAATTTTGAGGAAGAAAATCCAGTTCTGAGAACAATTAACATTAGTATGTAATTTAAAACAAAATGAGGGATAATGTTTCTTGTCGCTTTATACACCCTTCTCCTCATACAGAACCAGGAATGTAATTTTCCTAACTCAGGCAGGCACTGATACTGCTGGACACTGCACACACATATACACCCGACACATGCGCGTGCGCGCGCGCGCACACACACACACACACACACACACACACACACTCCCCACAAACAACAAAAATCAGAGCATGTCAAAGGGAAAAAGTTTGTTATTGTATTGATCAAAACCCTTGGAGTCAACAGACAGTCTGAGTTTAGATGGTATGCTGTTCTGATCTTGAACCTACGTTAATGGAATCTATTGTAATGTTCTGAAATAAAGAATTTTGGAGAGTACCATCATTTTTCACTTTAAAATTCTAGAAACAATTTCAGAAAGCATTATTTTGTTTTGTTTTCAGGGATGGGGGAGGAGAGAACCTACATACTTTCATTTAGTTAAAAATCAGAACAACTCCGGCACAGGAAATAGGCAGTTCACATAGCCAGCCAACGTCTGAGGTATCATCAGTGTGAGACAAGGTCCCGGTCCATTCCTACTGGCCTAGCTGATCCTAAAAAAAATGGGAAGTTTATGGCTCTGCATAGCAAATTCCAGCAAGACAAGATGACCCTAAGCCTTTATTCAAATCCTTAGCAGCAGAGCACTATTAAGTAATGTTTAGATGAAGGGTGCAAGAGCCCTGGATGGTGTCCTTCAACTTGCTTTGTGAGTGCAGCCCGGTCACGACTGCTTTCTGCAGAAGAGCAGAAAAACAGCTTCTCTAGATCAGCACAATGAACCCAGCAAAGAATCTGTAAAACTGATACTACACCATTTCATCAACAACACAGTCCCTTTGCTATTCACTGGGTTGCTTTAGGTCTCTCTGCCACCCTGGATGGCCTGTGGACACATACTCACTAGGCATTGTTGGTTTTGAACCAGCGATTTTTTTTTAATCTCATAAAGAACCTAGTAAGAAAATAACAAGGCAATCAGTGGTTAAACTTAACTGTACATAGAGGGGGCAGTTTGGAAAATATGCATCACAGGCATTTCTCGAGTCCAAAATACCCCATCTTTGCTGTTAACTCCTTCCACCATTCTCAAAAATTCATAGTACGAGTAAATCCTGAATAAAAACTTCAAACTATCGGCATTCTCTGATAACATGAGACAGAAAATCAGAGTAATGCTACGACCCACAATTTTCGGTGATGTACAAAGTATGCTAACTCTCCGCCTGGACACACCTTTAGTGATGGCCTGGAGCGCTCCCCTTCAGAAAGCAAAAGTTTCTGGGATACCTACTTAGCTTCATTGGTTGGAAAAGAGAAGAATTCGACTCTCAGCTAAGTTCTCTGAGAAGAAAGACTCTTTTTAAAATGCCATTTCCCCACTAATTTACCAAAACAAAACCAAAACAAAAGGCTCCTGGCTACGTTGCCTAATGTTGAATAGGGTTTTCAAGAAAAGAAACTAACATGAACACCCCATCATCAGTAAAGACTAAAAACCACCTGGATCATATAATATATATGCCACTGCTTTTTTTTTTTTTTTTTTTTTTTGGTGTTTTTTGTTTCTTTTTTTTTTGTTGGTTTTTTGTTTGTTTGTTTTTTCTAAAAGTGCCCAGGTGGGCTTAAGGCTGCCAGACTGCACACACGTCTACAGCAACAAGGGCTTCTCCTATTCCATCTACAACTTGTATCGGGGGTGGGGGGTGGGGGGATGGGGAAAGAAGAGAAGAGAAAAATATACGCCCACCACCACCAAAAAGAAAAAGAAAGAAAGTCCCACAACAGGGAGACCTATGTGCCAAGCATAATGGAAAAGTGTGCTCCCCAAACAGATGGTTCTGCACAGGCTAATGTTCTGCTGGTTTTCCTTAGAGACCTAGTTTGAAAAGTTAAAAAAGACAGGGGATTTTGATATAATTCAATTCTGACAGAAATTCAAACTCCAACAATTAGGAGCAAACTCATCCTTCACTGAATTAATCCCTTTTTTCTTTCTCTTTTTCTTTTCTTAAACATTTTATTCATGTTATAGAGGGATTTCTTTTTTGCTTTTTTCCAATCATTAGGAGAGTGGTTGAGGAGTACTGAATCCATCGCTACTTTGGTGACACAGTTAAGATTCCAGATTCACATTTCCAGGTACCAAGAGTTCCCTCTAAATGCACAATCAAGTCAGCCTTCGTTTACACTTCTTTCTACTGAACACAGCAGTGCCCATTGGTGTCTCTGACACGCAATCGCATCTTAGGTCGGTATTTCTCCAGGTAAAGCAGCTGTTTGGAATTGAATGCTCCCCTTCTTTTTCTGAAAATACAAGAATGACAAACTTTATCATGTAAAAAAGCTATCTGATTCACTGAAATGCATTATTTATGGCCTAAGGCTTTTCTAACTTCACGCTGTGAAAACCAGTATATTCCTTGTACAGTATCACTTCTTAAGAGAAGGGGCTGATGAATGACCAAGTATTAAATGAAGCAGCAGGCACAGATGGCATTCCTTGAAATATGCCACCTTCCTAGAGCTGCTACCATACATTTCATGACCTCTTGTTACAGTCTTTTCTTTTTTTCTTTTTCTTTTTTTTTTTTTTTTTAAAGAAAAGGCTGAAAGGGAAAGGACAAGGTATTAACTGCCAAAGAATTCTGGACAACAAAATAACATGGCCCATTATTCCAGACTGATGCCAAGATTCTGTCTGGGCACTACCATCCAGATTTTGTGCCTGAACAGGTCACTTAAGATTCTTAAGTGATTAACTGCTCCTCTATAGATTCTTCCTTGTCTCTCGGTCATAGTTGCACTTGAAAGGTGTTCTGGACATCCACTAAAAGAAAGAGTCACTCGATCTCTGAGACTCTACTACCTATTCATTTTAAAGATTCCTAGATATTCAAGTCATATTGGACAGATTCTTTAGCGTCCAAATTTGCCACCTAACTTAAAAAATCTTTAAATCTGGGAGCCAACAGTACTGTTACAAGTTTATCACTTTTGATTTCTTCGATCAAACAATATTTTAAACCAACAAGTTACTCCATACTACAAAAGGGTACTTTCCATAATTCCTTCTTCTTGTATGGTCTTGCTTTATGTGTTTCTGAACATAAAACTTCCTACTCACTGTCTTATAAACTGAACTGCATCTTCATACTTCATTCCGCATTCAATCAAAGCAAGTGCAACCAGCACGGGTGCCCTATAGAGAGAAACGCATCTGTAAATATCCACAAGTCTTTGGAATTGAAGGATTTTTTTTTTTTAACCCAGGATTACATATTACCAAAACAACACGAAGTCTGAGCTTCCCTTTTTTTCCGTGTACTAAAATAGCTGCTATTTTCCTTATACAAATGTCTGTATCATGATAGGGTCTATGGTGTTACCCACTTTTAGTAAAGCACTAAATTCTACACCTCGTTAAGAGATCTTTATTTAAAGCACCATCACATTAGATCTCAAATTTTCACATTATATGTCATCAAAAATTCTTCATTGGCCTTTAACCAGTACTGTAGCAAAATAAGTGAACAAGTGTGTCATCCATACTAAGCATCTCAGCATTTTCATTACAAATCCATTTTAATATCATTTCCTCAACAAATACTAAAAAGGTGCTACATTTCTTCAACAAAATCCTTTCTGTGAGCTACGAGAGTGTCAGAAAATTGGTATTTACAAACAGTTTTCTATATAAGTATCTTTTTTTTTTTTTTTTTTTTTTTTAACATCTAACAAGGGACATTGAGGCCTGAGCAGGTCCCAACCTGTCCTTGGTTTGGAGATGTTATCTGCCTCATAAAGCAAAGGAGAGGGTTTGTCTTCTGGGAAGACAAAGTTGTCTCCTCTGAAAAAGCCTCCTACATAGTTGGATTTGGCATCTTCCAGGAATGGGAAGGCAGGGATTGGGGCCTAGGGAGTCTGTGTTTTCAGCTGAGGGAGAGACAGAAGACTGGATCCTGATCAGAGAGTCCAGAGTGAGATATAGTTACCTCCAGGACTCGTTACTGTGAACCCAGCTTGGGCTTCATGACAGTCACAGAAGCAGACTCCTTAACAATAAAATAATACACACAAAAAAAATCTAACAAGGGAAATGATGTTTGAAAATGTCTACTACCTGGGACCGCAAGCTGGTACAGCCACTCGGGAAAACAGCATGGAGGTTCCTCAAAAAACTAAAAACAGAACTACCCTACAACCCAGCAATTGTACTACTAGGCATTTATCCATGGGATACAGGTGTGCTGTTTCGAAGGGACACATGCACCCCCTATGTTTATAGGCGCACTATCAACAATAGCCAAAGTATGGAAAGAGCCCAAATGTCCATCGATGGATGAATGGATAAAGAAGATGTGGTACATATAGACAATGGAGTATTACTCAGCAATCAAAAAGAATGAAATCTTGCCATTTGCAACTACGTGGATGGAACTGGAGGGTATTACGCTAAGTGAAATTAGTCAGGGAAAGACAAATATCATATGACTCCACTCATGAAGACTTTAAGAGACAAAAGAGATGAACATAAGGCAAGGGAAACAAAAATAATATAAAAACAGGGAGGGGGACAAAACAGAAGAGACTCATAAATATGGAGAACAAAGGGTTACTGGAGGGGGTGTGGGTGGGGAGGGGCTAAATGGGTAAGGGGCACTAAGGAAATCTACTCCTGAAATCACTGTTGCATTATATGCTAACTAATGTGGATGTAAATTTGAAAAAATAAAATTAAAAAAAAATTAAAAACTATATATATACAAAATTGCAACAAGAAAAAAAAAATCTACTACCTGGCACCAACTTTGGACTACCTGCTAGAATAGGTACTAGTTACAAAACTGCCAAGTCCAGTTAGAACACTACCTTCACCCTCAGAATAAAGACTGAAGCTTCTGACCCTGAAGAAGAAACTGTAAGACACTGATATGAAAAAAAAGGAAAACAGCAAACAAAAGGGCTAAGCAGAGGTAACAGCCTGAGTCACCACCACCTTGAGACAAGAGCAGCCTGCACTAATGTTCTGAGTCAAAGTGCACGTCATAAACTGGCATTTAATCTGCTGCCGATGAGAGTGTTGCGGCACCACTCCACACAGTGCTCCAGGAAAAAGGCTTTGAAATCAACATCATTTTTCATTCTCTCTACATCTCCTTTCAGGAGTTTGAAGTTCAGCCATCTTCTCTCCACCTATTAACTTCCCATTCATCTCAATCCAAAATTAACCCCATATAGATTCTTTAAAATCTAAAATTATTTTCATTTTGTTGCCTATTTCAAAGACCTAAGCCTTTGAATATGTGAAATAAGGGGGCGCCTGGGTGGCTCAGTCAGTTAGGCGTCCAACTTCAGCTCAGGTCATCATCTCACGGTCCGTGAGTTCGAGCCCAGCATCAGGCTCTGTGCTGGCAGCTCATGGAGCCTGCTTCAGATTCTGTGTCTCCCTCTCTGCTACTCACCACTCACACTCTCTCAAAAACGAATAAATACATTTTTAAAAATTGAATATGTGAAATAAGGAGAAGGAAAAAAAATACTGAATTAAGACCATATTTTTTTTAACTCAAATAAGATAATTACATTGAATCAGTTTCAAAACAATTTCTGAGTGATCATCTACTAAACCTATTATGGCATTAGAATCAGACAGCCAATGAAACACAAAAGCTGTCTCAAGAAATCTACACCAGTTTTTGCTCATTTCCTTTTCTTTCAGGCAATTTAATATTTAGTGTCATAAATACAAATTTTACCAAAGTGAAGTTTTTGATAATGAATTCACAGACAAAAAAGGAAGAGCTTACCTTCCCAATCCTGCAACACAATGCACTGCAACACAGCAACCTGGCTCTTCACGAAATTTGGTTTTTAACAGGTTCAGCCAATCGTCTACTATCTGATTAGGGGGTGGTGCTCCATCATCAAATGGCCAATCCTGGAAAAGAAAGATCTTTTACATTAAATTGTTATTTTCTCCAGGATAATATCTAATGCAGAATAGCTGCATAGTACACAGCGGGGATTTAAGTGAACTAACTGTACTTTATATACCTATTCTTAATACTGCAATTCTGATCACTATTGAAAAATGATCCAAGACCAAAATTCCTTCTCAAATACATGTAGTCAGCACTGTAAACATCTAATTTTATCTTATGGAGATCTTTTATCAGAGTGATGAGAAACCAGTGTTCCTCAAATATTTTATCTGAATAAAGCAGTAATTAGACATAATAGAGAAAACTATAAAACCGAGACAAAGTAAGAGAGGATAAACACCTGTCAGTATGATGCAAATGTCCACTCTGGCAAAGAATACCATCTGACCTGTACAAATATTTTGAGGATTATCCCCTCAAATAGCTCTAAGTTATGATGTCTTTCCTTTAGAGGAAGACTCTCAAGAAATCACCAGTAGTTGGCATATCGTAACAGAAATATACTACCATCTTTGTGCTTATGTATTAAAAAAAAAAAAAGTAGCAAATATTTTTAAAAGTTCTGCCTAAATTATACATATCCCATTTAACAAGCACAGTACCAGACGATAGGGTCCTGAGCAAATGGAGAACTTTTTCTTAAGTATCCCTTTCTCTTTATATTCACCAATTTGTGCATTTTTGGTTTTTTGTTTTTTAAGTAATCTCTACACCCAAAGTGAGCTGAAACTCACAATCTCAAGATCAAGAATTGCATGCTTTACTGACTGAGGCAGCCAGGTGCCCCTTAGGTTGCTTTTTAATTAAGACCAACCCCATGTGCATTTATCATATAGGCAGAGGTTTATCTTCCTTTCTACCTAGCAAAAGACCTAAGAAACCAACATAAATCAGTTCAGCTGGTTAAGTGTCCAACTCTTGATTTCGGCTCAAGTCGTGATCTCGAGGCACATGAGACCGAGCCCAGCAATGGGCTCTGCTTGGACAGCGAGGAGCCTGCTTGGAATTCTCTCTCTCTCCCACTCTCTCTCTGCCTCTGTCCAGTTCACGTGCATGGTGCACACTCTCTCTCTCAAAATAAATAAACTTTATTAAAAAAGAAAAAAAAGGGGGAAGGGAATTCACATTTTGCAGTCTCTCTTCCATCTAGCTTCAAGGACAGAAATGCAAAAACACTGGGAATTTTTTTTAAACATAAGATTATCCTAATGAGATTGGATAAGGACACTTTAAGACACTAGAGAAAGAAAAAGAGAAAAGTGACAAAACACTAAATTGATTCTACACTCATGGGCACCACTAGAACATTTCATGTAGCGCATTAGCAATGACAACACATTATGTTTGATTTGTCAACTACACCCCATTATTAAATGGCTGTCAGTGTTACCATTAAAAATGTCACCATAGAGTTTAACTGTAAATAGCAGTAAAACAAGTTAGTGCCTTAGTTGAGAGCTTATTTCCTCTAATACTTCCTAAAATGTACCTAGTTAAGTAACAGTAATATGAAATATGCTTCACTTACTCATATAAGCAGTCTCTACCAAAAAAATCATTAAAATAATTTAGAATGGTCTGAACTTCAAACTGATGGACATAAATGAAACTACCATTATTAGTCTTTTCCAATATGCCTCTGATTTGTAAGAACATTAGTCAAAGGATTTAAAAAGTCTTATTTTGGGGATATGCCCTTATAAAGTGTTCCAAACCCTCCTCACCTACCAAAAGTAGATTAACGATCCACTTAAAATCTCTGTCTGGGAAAAGGAAAGAAATTCCAAGCTTAATTCTAAATGTTCTGGTTTTTTATAAGCTTAAATTAGACCTTTAATTTTATCTGATCACAGCTATTTGAAACAAAAACAAAACAATAGCCTAGATTTAAGGGCCTAACATAAATCCCAGCCCTACCATTATCTATCTTCTACAAACTAGTTCAAGTTCTTTAGTTCATTTCTCTTTCATCAAGGTGTTTACCAACATTACTGATTCAAACAGACTATGGCCAACCCACAGTTCATTCCCTGACCCATGCCATCTGTCAAAAACGGATTTCTCATCTGGCCACTGGAGATCATACTCACAACACAGGAAAAAGAACTTGTATTCAGCCTAGTTTCAGAAAAAAAAAATTTTTTTTTTTAACACAGGGCTACATTTTATACAAGCTTCTACTTATTCCCCAGTGATTTACAGCCAGAGGACCTTAAAATCATTTAGAAACGGGAATGCAAGCAAATTATTACCATGCCATACTATTAAAATACATTTTTTTTACAACATAATGTTTGGGGGCACCTGGGTGGCTCAGTTGGTTAAGCGCCTGAATTTTGATTTCAGCTCAGGTCTTGATCTCATGGTTCGTGGGACTGAGCCTCAGGTGGGGCTCTGTGCTGGCAGTGCAGAGCCTGCATGGGATTCTCTCTCTCTCTCTCTCTCTCTCTCTGCCCCTCCCCAGCTTGTGCACAAGTGCACATATAGTTCTTCCTCTCTCTCAAAATAAATAAGCATTAAAAAAAACAGGGCGCCTGCATGGCTCAGTTGGTTAAGCGTCCAACTTCGGCTCAGGTCATGATCTCACAGTTCAGGAGTTCGAGCCCCACGCTGGGCTCTGTGCTGACAGCTCAGAGCCTGGAGCCTGCTTCAGATTCTGTGTCTCCGTCTCTGTCTGCTCCTCCTCCACTTGCACTCTTTCTCTCAAAAATAAATAAACATTAAAAAAAATTTTTAAACAAAATAAAAAATAAATAAATGTTTAAAAAAAAAAAAAACCTAATGCTTGGTTGTTTGTTTTTATGTTTTCACCAAAATGAAGGCGAGGTGGGGCGCCTGGGTGGTGCAGTCGGTTAAGCGTCCGACTTCAGCCAGGTCATGATCTCGCGGTCCGTGAGTTCGAGCCCCGCGTCAGGCTCTGGGCTGATGGCTCGGAGCCTGGAGCCTGTTTCCGATTCTGTGTCTCCCTCTCTCTCTGCCCCTCCCCCGTTCATGCTCTGTCTCTCTCTGTCCCAAAAATAAATAAAAAACGTTGAAAAAAAAAAAATTCAAAATGAAGGCGAGGAAACTTTACAGATCAGATATGAGACAGCTGCCTTACCAAGAAGGCATTTATTTTCTTTGCAACTGACTTTCCAACCACGGATGACCAATGCATTAAGACTACAAAAGTACCTCTCAATAAATAACCTTGTACCAATATCTTCTTTATTACTTTTTTCCTAACCAACTACTTACAACACCACAGTGTCTTCCCACAATCAAATCAAATAGCTCTAAGACACCTAAGACTACAAGGTCATTTCATTACATGCTCTTGCAATTTAGACAACTATTTAGGGGAAAATAGCCTAATGCTCCTGTTTCTGATACATGAAATAGTGTATTTAGGGGCTAAGGAGGAATTTAAAATAATTCCAAGCACTTTATGCTCAAACTGAGCATAAATAAATCTAATCACACATGAGCTTGTTAGAAGCCCACCAAAACGTGTCAGAACCTATGCTGATTACTCTAGAGCAAGATGCCTTCTCCCTCTCCCTTCTTAACCTCTTCTCCAACCTTTTTGTCCCCTATAAGTTATCCACAAAACATTAAATAACAAATAGTATTTGCAAAGTGAGACAGAATACAGCTGACCCTCAAACAACATGCATTTGAACTGTACAGATCCACTTACATGCAGATTTGTTTTCAATAAACAAAGTACGGTACTTTAACGTATTTTCTCTTATTTTTTCTTAATACAATTTTCTTTTCTCTAGCTAACTTTATTGTAAGAATATAGTACATAATACCTATAGCATACAAAATACGTGTTAATGGACTGTTGATGTTATTAGTAAGGCTTGTGGTCAACAGTAGGCTTATTAGTAAAGTTTTGGGGAAGTCAAAAGTCATATGTGGATTGGTGTCTCTAACCCCGCATTCAAAGGTCAACTGTATTTCCATGTGACTTAATTCCTGATGGAAATTACTTTCAGCTAGATTCACAACAGTAGCCTAGAAACAAAAACTAAATATTGCAATAATTTCCTAGAGAAAACAAAATTAAATTTCCATTTTCTCGAAATAAGTGTACATTAAATTTTGCTTTTCATTTGTTGAAAATACTTTGCATATATAGACTTTAAGGGCACAAATGAACAAAACTGCCAATCTAAAAAGTTTAAAAGACTGCTATCAACGTTGTACCTCCTATAAGCTTAAAAAGCATACTGAATGTCCAGTTTTCAAAACAGCTATGTTTAAAAGGTACTACTAGTAGTTCGTAATGAAAAATGCAAACACTACACACTCACTAGAACGTGGATTCCTTCTTTTTCAACTGGAGCTTTATCATATGTAGCATCACAAACTCGAACCAAAGTTGTCACTCCATACTTCTTAAGTTCCTTTGAAGAAAAACAAATATAAGGGAACTTACTTTTAGAATCTGCAACCAAAACTTTCAAAGCATACAATTACGAATTGAAGCAATGAGACATCATTCTCAAAGATCAAAATCATTCTCATTGTGGCAACATATAGAATGGACACTCAAGTTCTTAATGGAAGCATCACTATGATTCACCTTTATAAAGGGCAGTTTGGTAACCTGTCACAAAACCTTTGAAAGCACACACACACTATGACCTAGAAATTCTACCTCTGAGAATTTATAGTAACAAAGTAATTAAATATACACCCAAGACTTAGGTACCAACACGTGCAGCATGGGCTGTTTGGAATGGTAAAAAGGTAGAAACATTAATGGTCCAAAAACAGGGGAACAGTTAAAGAAAGTATGGCATGGGGCGCCTGCGTGGCTCAATCAGTTAAGCGTCCGACTTTGGCTCAGGTCATGATCTCGCGGTCCATGAGTTCGAGCCCCGCGTCAGGCTCTGTGCTGACAGCTCAGAGCCCGGAGCCTGCTTCGGATTCTGTGTCTCCCTCTCTCTCTGACCCTCCCCCTGTTCATACTCTGTCTCGCTCTGTCTCAAAAATAAATAATAAAACATTTAAAAAAAAAATTTTTTTTTAAAAAAGAAAGTATGGTACATCCATACAGAATACTGTGGCAGCTATAAAAATAATACTAAGAAGGTTGGGGGGGATGATAAAATATAATGTGATCCTATCTATATGAATGTAAGCAAATATATACATATATGTAGAGAAAAACATCCAGAAGACAGGTATTAAGAAGAGTTAAGTATTTTTAAACTGTCTTTTTAAAAATGCTTTAATGTTGATTTTTGAGACAGAGAGAGAAAGAACCTGAGCAAGGGAGGGGCAGAGAGAGGGGAGACAGAGGATCCGAAGCGGGGCTCCGTGCCAACAGCAGACAGCCCAATGTGGGGCTCAAACTCATGAACTAAGAGATCATGGCCTGAGCCGAAGCCAAAGGCTTAACCAATGGAGCCACCCAGGCAACCCTAAACTGTCTTTTGCTTATATGTATCTTCTGATTTTTACATACTAAGTACCACTGCTTTTTTAATTTAAAGAAACAAAAGGTGGGATGCCTGGCTGGCTCAGCTGGCAGAGCATACAACTCCATCTTGAGGTTGTACATTCAAGCACCATGTTGGGTACAGAAATTACTTAAAAATAAAATCTTTAAAGGGGCTTCTGGGTGGCTCAGTCGGTTGAGTATCCAACTCTTGGTTTCAGCTCAGGTCATGACCTCACAGTTTCAGGGTTCGAGCCCCACGTCTGGCTCTGCGCTGGCAGCACAGAGCCTGTTTGGGATTCTCTCTCTTCTTTACCCCTCCCTTGCTTGCACTTTCTCTTTCGCTCAAAATAAATAAACCTAAAAACATTTTTTTTAATTTAAAAAAAAATTTTTTTTTCTTTTTACATTTATTCATTTTTGAGAGACAGAGAGAGACAGAGCACAAGCGGGGGAGGTGCAGAGAGAGAGAGAGGAAGATAGAGAGGAAGATACAGAATCCAAAGCAGGCTCCAGGCCCCGAGCTGTCAGCACAGAGCCCGATGCGGGGCTTGAACTCACAAACTGCGAGACCATGACCTGAGCCGAAGTCAGACGCTTAACCGATTGAGCCACCCAGCGCACCAAAAACATTTTTTTTAATGATTAATAAATAATAAAATATTTTAAAAAATAAAAGGAAACAAAAGTAATTTTGAAATTAAGATTAAAAAGTGGTATCATGTTACAAAGCCAACAAACATATAATTATAGCCAGAAGCCTTGCTCCTTTAAAAATTTTCCTCCAGGGCGCCTGGGTGGCTCAGGCAGTTGAGTGTCTGACTTCAGCTCAGGTCATGATCTCACAGCTCATGAGTTCGAGCTCCACGTCAGGCTTTGCACTGATAGCGTGGAGCCTGCTTCAACCCTGTGTCTCCCTCTCTCCACCCCTCCCCTGCTCTCTCTCCCTCTCAAAAATAAACATTTAAAAAAATTTTTTTAACAAATAAAAAATGAAAATTTTCTCCAGTAATGCCTAATCCAGTGACTACCTATCTTCAGTGGGTCACCAACATCTTTTTATAGTTGCAGGACAGTGGCTTCTGCCACTCTTGGAGTCTATGGCCAAGGAATCCACAGGCTGAAAATAGTATCACATAATTCAACCAGGCTTAAAGGTGACTGAACAAGCTAAGGGCACACAGGCCTGGAATCAACTTACACACTGTGTACACACAGTTAAGAAGCTCAGGGAATTATAAGTATAAATAAGCAGGAACAGTGATATCCTACAAGTGTCCATCATTTGGTTAACTAAAGGGTAAAAGTTATTCTAATTGCTAAATGACTTTATTTTTCAGAGAATGGCCTTCTTCTAAAACAGACTCAGGAAAGTTGTTGCTATTACATGGAGTCAGTAATTTTAAAACACTTCAAAATACAAATAAAATCCTATTAAAATGAACTCCATAGTAGCCATTCATTGAAAGGTTATGGTACAGTTTTTTATAGTAAATATTTGTGTCCTTATGAAAGTCAAAACCTCTTCTGAACTCCATTTTGCTATCTGTAAAATGAGAGGGGTAGATTTAGAATCCCTAGGAGTTCATCCAGCTAAGTTTACTCTATAAATACAGCAGAGAAAATGAAAGATCTGACATAAAAATGTTACCTATAATACCTTTCCTCCCCATAAGGTTTTGATCCTTGCAGATGATAGTTACGACTGATAAGTAGTTCTGGAGTAGCTTTTTATCAAAAGTGGCTAGAATATTTGAGGCAGACCTGGATTTCAGGGTCAGAGACAGTTCTATATGTTGTGTACCTCTAGCCAAATTACTAAATTACCAAATTGCCTTGAACCTCAATTTCCTCATCTGTAAGAGGAAGAAAATAACAGTACCTATACCTCATAGGGCTATTCTGAGTAGTAAATAATATAACGCCTAAAACTGCGCTTTTTTTTTTTTTTTATAAGACTGATTATAACGTTGGGTACATACTAAGTATTCAATAAATATAATTTTTATTATTAAAAATCTGACAAAAGAACTGCTAATTATGTAGAAAGGATATTAAAAAAACCAGCACTAGACAATCTCCCCAAACTCTATAAGTGTTCTTTTAAAAAACTGTTGTAGGGGTGCCTGGGTGATTCAGCTGGTTAAGTGCCCGACTCTGGATTTCGGCCCAGACCATGTTCTCATGGTTCGTGAGATCGAGCCCTGCCCTGGGCTCTGCGCTGACAGCACAGAGCCTGCTTGAGATATTCACACTCTCTGCTCCCCCCCCTCCTCTTTGTCTCTGTCAGCCCCTCCCCTGCTCACTCTCTCTCTAAATAAACTCTAAAAAAAAAAAAATTGTTATAATTAATTCAACCCAATTTAAACAGAGACTGGGAAGGATGACCACCCATATTCCAGTCACAGAAATAAATGGCTTTGTGGTAAGAGATTTCTTTACTAATGGTGTTCACTTATAATGGAACTTTACCTATAAATCAATCCAAAAAGTAGACCATACTACAATCTTACCTCTGTGAACTTGTTGAGGGTAGCATTGGTAGGGTTGTGAGTTATCAGAAAACGCATGTTCTCATAGGAGATCTCCACAGGGGCTGGACGGTTCATTATGGCAAACAAAAAGTGTGAGCGTGCGTGTGTAGGTGTGATGGGGAAAATGAAAAAAAAAAAATCAATAAATCTTGAAATGTTTCACAGCAGAAAACATTAAAAAGACCACTAAAATGCCTAGTATCAATCAGTGTTTTCTCTATTCAACTTGTTTATTCTTTAAGAAGCTTCTCTCTTCAAGGTAAGCAGAAGTATTTAGAATCCACTTGAATCCAAATTCAACTTGGGCCTCAATGTCTGCAGATGGATACCTTCGGACTCCAAAAATTCCAACTACATACAAAACTGAAGTAGCCTTTACTACATTTAGGCACTAGTGAGACAAGTTAAAAGTGTAGGTTGCTTTCCACTTTTGCTTACTTGATGCTTAATTTTACTGGAGTCATTAAAAGAAATATGCTTGCAATAAAAAAAAAAAAAAAAAAAAAAAGCCAACTGTTTCTGAGGCCAGTCTCGGTGTCCAGAGTCTTCAAGGCAATGTTAATTATGGCACATAGAAGCCCCAAGCTCACTTGTCAGCGAAAACGCTGTGCTGAGCCTGGCAGAAGTCTGCCCTCACGCTCAGAATCGCCATAAATGTGCAACGTATATTCCAACGAAAAACCTAGAGGAGAAAAGCAGAAGTAAAATGAAGTGGAGGTTGACAGCATAGTAAACATGATGCTCAAAGTCATGAATACATTCTCTGTGAGCCCAAAGAGCTCTGAAATGCTGAAATGCCACCAAGTTTTAATTACTGTCATCTATGAAGACTAGGATAAAAATGTATACCAAGAGTTTTAAAAGTCCAAAATTCAAAAGTGTGTTTTTTCTTTTCCAAAACGGGATTCAGCAAAATTTTCCAAAGCGGGATTCAGCAAAATTTCTGTGTCAATAAGATTATTTGTAACTCAAGTCATTTTTTAAATGACCGAATTTTTAAATTCACTTAAAATAGTTATTAAAAGATCCTTAAAGAACCTTCCGTCCATAGGCTCTTCGTAAAGTTCACAGCAATCTTATTCTTCTGCTTTGATGGTTAAGTCTTTCATATACACACTTTGCTTAAAATAAGATACATCTGTAAATGGATGAAGGATATTTACCAAAATTTCACTCTGAGGACTGAATTCTTTCTATCCAAAGGATATGCAATGGCCCCCAATTATAACACTAGTCCATAAAGTACTTTTTGAAAAATTAGCTTATTTTCCTCACAACTCTGAGTACTTATTGCTACCTAGAAGGAATGAGGAAAGAGCATCAGAAAAGTGAAATGACTTGTCTAGGTAAATGTCTTCTGTTAATCCAATGTTTTTCCAATGTACCACACATAATGCCTGCTACCTCAACTAATGCATGAATCCCATCATCTCATTTCTAGCCCAGTTTACTTCTTTACTATTTCTCACATCACATCTCTATCTCAAGAGTACAAAGCATCTAAAGGTCATTGATTCACACAGCATTCTTCTGCCCAAGTATTAATCCATCCCCAAAACAAGGCAAAAAACTGGCAGAATTTTTTAGTATTATTTTGGGCCTGCTGCTTTGAAACACAGTAACCTTTATAGTTAGCTCAGTCAGAGTATCAAGATAATCATAAATTGCTCTGAGGATGCCTGGCTGGCTCAGTCCGTAAGGGTTTGGAAGTGAGGATTTGGGAGTTGGAGCCCCACCTTGGGGGTAGAGATTACTCAAATAAATAAATAAATCTAAATAAATGAATAGCTCTGGAAATAGGGACAGGGTCTAAGTTCTTTCACTTGCCTCTTCTCAGCCACCCGTAAATGCTTATTTAGTAGTCTCTGAAAAGATGATTTGACCAGATAGAAAAAGACATGGAAGATAATGGCTACAGAACCATTTTCAGGAAGAAACTAAAATGCATCTAAGAAAGAATCTAAGCTTACAAACTTTCAAGCCTATTCTATTCACAAGTCATCTTTTTATGATATTCTTATGGCACTGTATTTTGTTGTCACTGACATACTTGTGACTATATTAACCATGGACAAAAGCACAAAACACATAAGAAATCCAAAATGGCATTCTAAGAACTTCAATACCTCAGCAGAAGTTATACACTACAGTAAAAACATGAAACTTCTATACTCAAACTAAGAAAAACAAGAATATACACCACCACTTTCCCAACTCCTAATTCTAACTCTAACCACAAAACACAGCCACCTTAGATTACACATTTCATAGAGTACTACTCCCTGTGCAGTCAAGGAATTTTAAAGCTACAAGAAACTTAGAGAGCAACTACTCTGACCTTGGCGGGGTGGGGGGGGGGGGGGGGGGGTGGGGAGATGATGTTTGGGAGGCAGATTAAAATGACTTAACTAAGACCACATCCCTAATAAGTAGCAGATCAAGGACAAGAACCCAGATCTCCTAACTCCATTCATGTTTCCAATTTTGACTAGGAGGAACCCACATATTTTTCAAGTCATAATTTTTTTTCATGCAACTGTAACTTTTCTTCAAATATTTGCTTGGATGTTGATCTGCAACTCTGTGACCTTAAATAAGGGGAGAAAAGATTATTAAAGTAACCACTCAACAATGGTTTGCATGCAGTGAAAAGCAAAACACAAGGAAATTCTAACCTATTGGAATCCCTTTGGTTTAACGATGTTATCACAGCTAGTATGTGTGTCAGCTGAGGAAAAGCACTGAAAGACCTGCTTTGTAGGGATGGCCAGGCTTAAAAGGTTACAGCTCTAGCATTAAGTTTTCTACCTAGTCTCCAGTGTTTGTCTGCTCAGCAAACAAATGTTATCCCATCTTACTCCTCCAACTTCATTTTAGAAGGACCACTTCCAAGGATAAGGATAATTCATTATTAGATTTTCAATTCTTAACACCATACTGAGATCCCCAGCAAAGGAATTTCTGCCAAATGAAACAGTATGTTCTATCAATGTTAACAGATACATGATAAAAACAAGCTTCTGCTCCTTCTCCAGCCCCCCTCCCCAGTTCAACTACACATCAACAGTTAAATGCTCTTGCACCTGTCAATTCAGATAAACTAATGTTAATTCCTGTAACAGACATAAGAACACAAAACAAGCAGTCTGCAAAAAAATCATAAACAACTCACCACAGCTGGAAAATACTCAAAAGTTACAAAGGCCTGTTATTTCAGCATAAACTTAGCACCTGCACATCTTACAGGAAAACTTTCTTCTAAAACTGTCTCACTGGCATTAATTAAGTAATGTTATCTTTTAGAGAACTTAACTTTTAAAATGTTGAATTTGGGACATTTCCTATACAACATTTCCATTTTTTTTTTTTAATTTTTTTTTTCAATGTTTTTTATTTATTTTTGGGACAGAGAGAGAGCACGAACGGGGGAGGGGCAGAGAGAGAGGGAGACACAGAATCGGAAACAGGCTCCAGGCTCTGAGCCATCAGCCCAGAGCCCGACGCGGGGCTCGAACCCACGGACCGCGAGATCGTGACCTGGCTGAAGTCGGACGCTTAACCGACTGCGCCACCCCAGCGCCCCAACATTTCCATTTTTAACAAAAGATGGTAACTTCACTGCAGGATTAGAAGGAATGGTCTGTGACAGAAAAATCCATTTGAATTTTTTTTTTTTTTTAAGAGACAGAGACAGAGCAGGAGCAGGGCAGGGTCAGAGAGAGAAGGAGACACAGAATCCGAAGCAAGCTCCAGGCTCTGAGCTGTCAGCACAGAGCCTGACCAAGGGCTCAAACTCACGAACTGTGAGATCATGACCTGAGCTGAAGTTAGAAGTTTAACTGAGCCACCCAGGCGCCCTGCAACCGTTTTAATTTTTTTTTTAATGTTTATTTATTTTTGAGACAGAGAAAGACACAGCATGAGCAGGGAAGGGGCAGAGAGAGAGGGAGACACAGAATGTGAAGCAGGCTCCAGGCTCTGAGCTGTCAGCACAGAGCCCGATGCGGGGCTTGAACTCACGAACTGTGAGATCATGACCTGAGCCGAAGTCGGACGCTTAACCGACTGAGCCACCCAGGTACCCCCCTGCAACTGTTTTAAATTAAGGAGACGAAGAGAGGAAAGAGGGAAAGAGAAAACAGAATAAAGAGGAGACTGGAAACAAGCAAGCAGAGGCCTACCAAGCTAAGATAGTGTACTGCCAGAAAGACTAAGTCAGTAACACAACAGAGACTACTTAAAGCTTTGAAAAGCGGTGTATTAGAGTTTAAATGTCCTGTGTCAAGTCTAGTCCTAACATCTACTTAGATGAGAATCAAAAACCAAAATACATGAAATTATACACTAACCATCAGTTAATCATGGTATATTCTTAAAAAGGAAAACCATGCCGAGGTTAAAAAGAATAAAACACATCTATGTGAAATATGGAAAGATGGCTAAGAGACTAATAAGTGAAAAGAGCACATGATAGTATGAACAGTATATACAGAAATACCTGTGAGTGCTGTATAGCTTTCATACCCATCAATTATCTGGAGAGTTACAAAGAGGTAACAGTGGTTGTCTAGGGGGTGGAAGGGACTGGAGCTGGAGGCCAGAACTCTGAATTACTCTACCATAATACATACCTTTTGAAATGTTTTGTTTTTCATATATATATTACTTTTATAAAATTCTAGGGTATGGGATGCCTGGGTGGCTCAGTCGGTTAAGCATCTGACTTTGGCTTAGGCCATGATCTCTCCATTCATGAGTTCGAGCCCCACATCAGGTTCTCTGCTGTCAGCACAGAGTCCACTTCAGATCCTCTGTCCCCTTCTCTCTGCCCCTCCCTTGCTTGTGCATACACGAGTCCCTCTCTCTCTCTCAAAAATAAATATACTTTTTAATTAAAATAAAATTCTAGGGCGATAAAGAACCCTACAATGATTTATAATTTACGTTCTCAGGGCACCTGGGTAGCTCAGCCCATTAAGCGACTGACTTGATTTCAGCTCAGATCATGATCTCACAGTCGTGAAATGGAGCCCCACATCAGGCTCCACGCTGGGCTGTGAAGCCTGTTTAAGATTCTTTCTCTTTCTCTCTCTCTCCCCCCCTCCCACACGTGCATACTCTCTCTTCCCTCCAGCCCCCCAAAAACTAAAAACTACAATTTACATTCTCAACAGTGCTATAACCATAGGATTACAAAGAGCCTTAAGAGAGTGCTAGTCACTCTGTCCTAGGCAGGCCTGTACCTACACAATTCCAGACAGTCTTCTTCTTTGTTAAAGATATTAAATTATTGGGGCACCTGGGTGGCTCAGTTGGTTAGGCATCTGACTCCTGATTTCAGCTCAGGTCATGATCTTAGTGTTTGTGAGATTGAGCCCCAAGATGGACCCACGCTAACAGCCTGCTTGGGATTCTCTTTCTCCCTCTCTGCCGCTTCTCCCCCTCACACATGCATGTGCACGCTCTCTCAAAATAAACAAACTTTAAAAAAAGTATTAAATTATTGAGTAACATTCAGGTTCCTCTTTGGCAACTGTAATTCTAAGTTCAAACATAAATGAACAGAATTTGAGGGCAACCCAAACTTACTAGGCATCCTTTTAAAAATCCTGTCAATCCACTCACATCAAGTTTTCCACTGAGAAATTACCCCTATTTCCAAATTAAATAATACCATAAACCCTCCAATTTGATGGGTCACACCAGTATTCACCAAATTAAAACAGTAAATTATAACATACATGCACAATAAAGAATTCTAGACCTAAGAAAAAATCTAAAAGCAAAGGTCTAGAAAAACAAGCAAGCATACATTTACTGTTGCTTTTCTTACCAGAAATTCTACAGGAAGTCATGCAAATTTGAGTCAGCTTGGTTTGTACAAACAGGCAACATGAAAGCATTATACTGCATATAAGGTTAAAAACTTGCAACAATCTCTTCCTAAAACAAATTCATCTCACTTCAACAAAGACACCAGCACTTCTCTTAAACTAGAAATGAATAATCTGTCAACAGTAAAGAATTCCTTCTTCTGAAGAGTTAAGACATCCTCCTTGCAATTTGGCTAATTAACAATTTATTAATAATTCAAGTATATATTAGACATTTCCTATGCGTCATATACTTTTATAGATGCACCAAGAGCAGTAAACAAAAATTCCTGTCAGGGTGGATCTTATATTTTAGTAGGCAGAAAAAGACAAACTATGCCACTGTTACAGAGGAAAATGCAAAGTAGGGGAATCTACAGTGCCAGAAAAGAGAGGGATTCCAATTTTAAATAAGGCTATCAGAAAAGGCCTCACTGAAAAAAGTGACATTTTATCCAAGACCTGGGGGTGTGAGCCAAATAGATATTTGAGGGAGCATTCTAGGCAAAAGGGATTAGCTGTTGCAAAGGTTATGAGGTGGGGCCATGCTTGGAGTGTTCTAGGAACAGCAAGGGGGCTAGTGCTACCGGAGCAGAGAAGGCAATGGAATGAATAGGGTCAGAGAAATAAGAGAGCCTTAAAGGTCAATGTAAGTATTTCGGTCTTGTTCCAAGAAAAATGATAAGGTTTCAAGGAAGATTGACAACTTATGTTTAAAAAGACCACTCTAGCTGCTATGTGGAGACAGATAATACGAATAGTGAGGGCAGAAACAGGGAGATCTGGTAGGAACCACTGCTAGCCGTATCAGGAGAGAAATAGCTTGGACCATGGTAATAGCAGTAGAGGATAAGGAGGGATCAGTTTCAAGATATACTTTGAGGTAGATCTGTCCAGACTGGATGTGTGGTCTGTGAAAAAAGAAGGCCCTGAGTAACTCCAAGAACTCAGAGAAGCCTAACTTAATATTCTGAGTCGATTCAAACAATGGACCATAAAATCACCACAACACCATGCAAGAAGAGTAGGGAAACTCTTCTGTTTCTACTGCATCCTGACCATTTGTGGGAAAATGTATCTTAAAGACTTGTTAATTAAGGAGAACTCAACTTCGCTAATGAATCTTCTAGTTACCTGTCTCAAACTGAAATCGTACTCTTCTTTCATACCCTACCAACTCATCAGAGCCTTGTAGAAACAACAGTTCTACTCTCTCTGCTACTTTGTTCATCCCTTGATGGTTGCCATTTACCAAGCTAAAATTGTATACATCTGGATCCGTGAACTTAGACAATTCAAATTAATGTTAGTTCCCCTCCCCTACTACAGTGGCAGGGAGTTGATAAGGAAAGAGGTATCATTAAATTCTACACAAATTAGGATCCAAAATATCTGTAAACAAGCTAAAAATACCAAGATGCTTCTTTACTGCTAAAAAAAAAAAAAAAGTTTCATAGTTACTGTCTTGGTTATTCCCACTTTTCCACTTCCTCATTTAAGGAGGGAACTTGAGAATCAAGTTCCAGTACAGAAATCAATAATCACTTATATAAAAAGAAATCATGACCTTGACAGTGGGAAAGTATCTTAACATTTCAGAACCAGCCTGAGATACAGGGCCTGCCACTCAGAAAGGAAAGTCATTAACCAACAATCGCACCTGCTTCTGAGAACAGTGACCGTTATTTACTGAAGTCCTGTGGGCTCTGTTCCCACTCAAATGAAAAGGGAGTGGTTTTCAAATTTGTATGTGCCCTAGTGATTAGAAGTACTTGTCATTTTCTAGTAATTCTTACCTCTACAAATAACTATAAGATGAAAACTGCATTAAATATTTTCAATACCACACTTGAAAATATTTACTTTTCAATTTTGTACTTTACTGTTTCTCTAAAAATTAGCAATTCTCCAGCTGAATTTCTTTTCCCAAAAATGTTATGTTTCCTTTAAATTTAAATAAAATTTAAACGGTGGTAACAGGACTATGGCCAGTTTTCAGTTTTTCCAAAATAGTCATTTGAGGGGCGTCTCGGTGGCTCAGTCGGTTAAGCGACAGACTTCAGCTCAGATCATGATCTCACAGTTCGTGGGTTCAAGCCCCAGGTTGAGCTCTGTGCTGACAGCTCAGAACTTGGAGCCTGCTTCAGGTTCTGTGTCTCCCTCTCTCTGTGCCTCTCCCATTCATCTGTCTCTCTCTCTCTCTCTCTCAAAAATAAATAAACATTAAAAAAAAATTTTTAGGGGCACTTAGGTGGCTCAGTCGGTTAAGGGTCCGACTTCGGCTCAGGTCATGATCTCACGGTTCGTGAGTTCGAGCCCCACATGGGGTGAGCTCAAGCCCCACTGTGGCCTCCACACTCCACACTCTCTCTCTCCCTCTGCTCCTTGCTCACTCGTGCTCTCTCTCTCTCTCAAAAAAAAATTTTTTTTTAATTTTAATAGTTATTTGAATACTGGTAATAACATTAAAAATCCTAACAGCACAATTCTAATATTGGGCTTAATCTTATTGATTTCAGTAAATCTTCTGTTATTTTTTATTATTATTTTAGAGAGAGTGTATGAGCAGGGGAGAGGGAGAGAGAGAAAATCCCAAGCAGGCTCCACACTCAGCTGAGAGCCCAACGTGGGGCTTGATCTCACAACCCTGGGATCACGACCTGAGCCGAAATCAAGAGTTGGGACGCTTAACCAACTGAGCCATCTAGGCAACCTTTTAAATCTTTTAAAAGTTAAGTTAAATAGCTCTATTAAATTGATTCTATTTATTCACACTTTTCCTTTCTAGGCAAAGATATTACGGCTATCCTCTTCACGGGCTTTGCGTTTAAAGACTTTAGTTTACATGCACTTTAAGACTCCCAATGTTATAAAGTTTAAGTTCACTGTTTTCCTAAATAACTGTGGTAACCTCTTTTATATAATAATAACTATCTCATGGGGCGCCTGGGTGGCTCAGTCGGTTAAGCAGCTGACTTCGGCTCAGGTCATGATTTCGCGGTCCGTGGGTTCGAGCCCCGCGTCGGGCTCTGTGCTGACAGCTCAGAGCCTGGAGCCTGTTTCAGATTCTGTGTCTCCCTCTCTCTGACCGTCCCCCGTTCATGCTCTGTCTCTGTCTCAAAAATAAATAAACGTTAAAAAAAAAAAATTAAAAAAAATAATAACTATCTCAAATTCAGCAGCACTCCCGTATAATTAAATTCTAATATTTGTTTTTTTCCTTTCTTACCTCCTTTAACCTCAAAAGGCTAAGTAATTTTCCTGGAAAACAATTTAATAAGTTTTAATCATTTTAATTTAGTTTCCAACATCACTATATGTACATTAACCCAGAGCCACTGAATTGATTATTTCATTAATAAAGAAATACATTTGAGGTTCTGAACTTCAACTGTAATAATGCAAATTCAGTAGTGAAAATCCAGAAAAAAAGAAAAAGAAAGAAGAAAGAAAATCCACAAGGACACCTGGATTCATCCTGTCAACACCACTTTGAAATATTTTCTGAGCTATATCAGGACAGTTAGAATGACTGTAACAGCTGTGAGTTCCCTGAGGTTGCAAAATAGATACTTGGGAAAAGGTTATTTGAATCACCTTTCAAAATAACCTACAGCACAGGAGCAGCATGCAAAGTAAGAACTTCCAGGCTATTGTTAGCATTATTTAAAATATATGTTTCAGAGCTGAGCAGTTTATGGGTCAGCTTAACTCTTTCATTTCCCCATTTTGTCAAATATATTGAACATTATTTAAAGGTCCTGTTTAAATATCCACCACTGACAGGGAGGGAAGGAAGCTATGCACAGGATACAGAATAAAAAACATTCCAAATTACATCTTGTCAGCATAAATTCTTTTGTTTGAGCCCCAGAAATTTTTCTGCTGTTAGGGCATTTTGGTCCAAGTTTCCCCTAAAACCGGTTAAGTTACACTTCACTTCCTCTCCTAAACTTGCTTTTTATAAATTACATTGTACTTCACAGCCATCTCTCTCTGTGTACTCACTGTAATACAAGATAGACAAGAACCCAAATCATTCTATTTGGAGCTGCCAGTGGCCTTTTAAAATATACTGTCTACCCACCAATTGTCCATTAATGGCTTGATGTTTATTTTCATAAAACACAATATTCACAATCTTTAAAAACCATACAGTGAAAGCAGTTGTTTCACATTAAAACACGAGAGTGAAGTAAAAATGGTGAAATACCTCTATAACACCATGTCAAGGGATTATTATTCTTTGCTCACCAGTTTAGGTCAACATGGATTCACCTTCCTTCTCTTCCAACTTAAAGAATGCAAAACGTACTTTCTCGTCCTCTTCCTCCAAATGCTTACTGAGATGGGGGACAGTATGCCACCTCTGAATGATACTAAAGTGCAGCATATCCAATATAACAACGAGCCTTTGTGGAGCTCTTTGTGCACACCATACAAACACTATCCAGGATCAAGAGCCTAAAAGAATCCACGTGGGTGAAAATATTTGATGAGGGACATTAAAATTTCATATTAATGCCACATACTTTGAAGACACAAAGTAAGTATGAGTAGAATGGAGGAGGATCACGACTTCTGAGGAAAGGTAAAACTTTTCTGACAAGACTGTAGAAACAGTGAAGGGCCATGGTAGCATGCCTTGAGAAAGGAAAGGAGTCTTTGGTTAAATAACTCCAGGAGGCCTTGACCATGCTGAGAATTTCAAACCAATTTGAATGCAATAAAAGCTTTTAAGAATTTAAAAGTAGGAATAGTAGTCAGGGAGTGACTCTTTACTCAATGACAGAAAACAAATACGTCACATTGGTGGACATCTTCTGATCTACGGAGCACGTCCATAGTTACAAGCTTCACAAAAACAGACTCTCAACTTACTAACTCCTACCTCATAGGTGAATTATTTTTCCTAGTAAACAGAGAGAGGAGTTTAAATTCTACTTGTTGACAACCTCCAAATGAAGATCTCATTTCACTAGAAAAACAATTCAGGGCATAGTCTATGACTTAAAGTTGGACTGCTTCTCATCTTGGAAGATCTAAATTATTTGAGTAACTTAAACCAATCACCAAAGGAAACTTGTTTGCATCCACACGTGTGGAATGAAGAATAATGTCACTAGAATCTATTGTTTCTCCATCATATCCTTCTCAATTTGCTGACAAACCCTGCCGATGACTCATATCCTTCTGCACTAACCAGTCATTCTGCTCCCTCATGAGAGGCTTTTCATAAATAATGGAAAGTAAAAAACATCAATTTGTTTTGCTGCTAAAAACAGTAAATATCAGCATATGTCTATAAATCCAATTTACGGATACTGTGGTGATACAACCTAGTGAACGTCTCCTATAAGACTGCTCAAATCTCAACTAAAACTAAAAGAGGACTACAAGAAAGCAGACTGAATTTGAATTCTTGTCAAAGGATACATTAGTTAAGAGCCAACATTTCTGACCACTGCAGAAATAAAAACACAAAGTAATTTATCTGATCTGCTAAAGCAAATATATCATGTGTGCATTTTATGCCAAAAGAATTAACATTTTCTGAGAAGAATGAAATTTCAACCCAAAAATGCTATGAAAGGAATTAAATATCTCTAAAGGTAAAGACCATTCTAATGGTCAAAATATTTTTTCAAAACAGGCTCAACTAGAAAAGAGTCACAGAAAAGCTTAAAATCCTCTATCGTTTAAAAAGGCAATGTTGTGCAACGTAAATTTATATTCAAATGATGAAATTTAGTTTCTAGGCCCCTTAAAATGAAGTAGATGCTGTATTACAGAATGTATGGGTAAGAAATCCGTGCAGGCAAACAAAAAACATTTGTATTCAAGTAACAAAAAACTGTTGGTATAATCTGTCAACTCCTCACAGTCATTTTGTCAGGAAAGATTTTGTGCCCTGTCAATCTATGCTGATTGAACAGACAGTTCAGGGAAAACCACCGTTAAGACGTGCAGAAGGGTCATTTTCTGACCCAGGTCCTGTTAACTCCACAGGGTAACTGTGGAAAGTGGACAGAGGGGCGCCTGGGTGGCGCAGTCGGTTAAGCGTCCGACTTCAGCCAGGTCACAATCTCGCGGTCCGTGAGTTCGAGCCCCGCGTCAGGCTCTGGGCTGATGGCTCAGAGCCTGGAGCCTGTTTCCGATTCTGTGTCTCCCTCTCTCTCTGCCCCTCCCCCGTTCATGCTCTGTCTCTCTCTGTCCCAAAAATAAATTAAAAAACGTTGAAAAAAAATTAAAAAAAAAAAGAAAGTGGACAGAGCCCACAGTGCTGTGCAGCTTCTTTCTTAGAGGTGCTAGACTAGTGACAATTTCCGTTCAGCCCACATAGATCTCCACTACTCCAAGGAGAGAAAACATACATACAATACCTACTTGGGCTCTACATCAAGCAGTCCTCTAGGGCTCCAAGTCCCAAGACAGTGGCCAGAAGTCAAAGGAGCTAGAGAATGTGGTTCAGTCAGTAAAACAAAGGGTAACTAGAGAAAGCGACCAGACACCTCTATACATATACACTAGCCCTAAGGATGAAAATGGATAAAAGGCTCTTCTAACATTCCAGATTAACAGACTCAAATCCCCATTTCCCCCAAAATTTGTAATTGGTGGTATCCATTGTTCATTAACAAACCCAAGGTACAAAATTATGTGAACTGTAACATCACAGACTCTTGCTTTATCTTAGAAAATAATCATCAGTCTCTATATAACCCAACTAGTGTCTTAAGAAAACTCTCAAAGCAGCAGTATCACCAAAAGAGCAAACAAAAAATATGCAGGTAACTGAAGTATCCTTTAAAAAAAAAAAAAGAAAAAAAGAAAAAAAAACAACAACCCTAAAGACTACATTTCAAACAAAACGCCATCTGCTTATGTATTTAAATTTAAGTTCATCTGCTTATGTATTTATTTACTTATTTAAGTAATCTCTCTACCCAATGTGGGGCTCAAACTCATGACCTTGAGATCAAGAATCACATGCTTCTCCGACTGATCCAGCCAGGTGCCCCAAGGCCAACTTCTTTAACATCTACTTAACTCCTATATACCTCCCTATAAAATGACCAGAGTTAACTCAAAAATCAAGTTTAGCCAGAGATTTAAGTACCTTAAGCCTCAAGGGGAATTTTTTTTTTTATCCACTGCCATCTATTTACTGATACTCTTTAACTTGGATTCCAAAACCTGGGATTCAACAACTGATTCTATAAATCAATTTCTTTATCTGTACAATTTAAAGAATGCCACTTACTCAAAGGATTATTATGAATTTTAAGTAAGATTTATGCAGCATACATAAGACTCTCAAGAAGGGAATGTTGAAATTTAAAGTGTAATAATGTTGGACATCACAAGTATCCTATGACCTCAAAATCTCTACCACTGCCCTACTCAATAAACATAACTAAATCTACCACGTTAAAATGATGGATCTTGATATTCAGTTGCTCAAAACGTTTAAAGATTCCCAACTTCTTTAAGTAGTATAGCTGATTATACAGTACTTGAAGAAATCAATCTAACTTGGGTTTCACTCTAACTTAAGTTTCGCTCTTCCAAGAGCAACAGCTAAAAATTTATGTACTGCCCCTCTGCATCTTATCTGTAAATGTTTTTTCTAGAGGCTTCGCTGGTTAACAATCCCATATTCCAACAAAAAGGTACAGTATAAAACCCTGTTAAATGAACCTTTACTAAATTTCAACTTTGTCTCAAAATCATAAAAAGTTCTATAACTATTACATACAAAACTTCTACCTTTGAAAGAAAAAATGTTAAGGGGCACCTGTGTGGTTGTCAGTTAAGCCTCCAACTTCAGCTCAGGTCATGATCTCGTGGGGTCTGTGGGTCCGAGCCCCACGTCCAGCTCTGTGCTGACAGCTCAGAGCCTGGAGCCTGCTTCCAATTCTGTGTCCCCCTCTCTCTCTCTGCCCCTCCCCCTGCTCACACTGTCTCTCTGTCTCTCTCTCAAAAATAAACAAACATTAAAAAAAAGTTAAGACAAATTGTTAAACAAAGAGCTAAATCTTAAGAAAAACAAATCTATTTTACCTCATTTCACACAAATATCTTTTCAAGGAAATATGAGACTTTCAAACTTTTTAAGAAAGTTATACACAAAAGCATTCAAACATTTACTCTTCCTAGTGCCACCAAAGTTCAATGATGTTGTAAATGATTTCTGCCTATAAATTTGGTTCGTTCAAATTAAATATTACTAGACTGACTCATGGAGGGAGTGGTTTGACTTTTGCTGTTCTGAGTCAGAATATACCCAGTTCAGCAGTTCTAAACAATTTTTCATTTGTATAGGTGTCCTAAACGTTAGCTTTTTCCAGTTACTAAATATGACAAACTGTTGCCTTAGAAAGGTCTTAATGGTGATAATATTCTGAATCTATATAGTTCAATTTATAATTAACAAAGTGCTTCCACATGTATCTTCTCACTTGCCTTCACAATCTGAGTTAAATATCTCATACAGCTGAACAGAAAAGACTTTCACAGAGGAATGACAACTTCTAGTTGACTCTTAACCCCAGTAACTCTTTCTCTTTCCCCCAAAATAAAAAAACATAAAAGGCTGATGGGTTTCTTTAATCAGACTTTCCTCTCCCAGACATATCCCAGGTGCCTCATAAAAACTATGTCTCAAAGCACACACCCTGGGGCCCCAAGAGTTTCAAGGCAGAATCTCCACCCACATAAAAGCCTAGCTTAGGCCCCAAAGAGCCTCAAGTCAGCATCTCCTAAATGATCCCTTTGCCTCTGGCCATCTAGTCTTCTGCATTAAATTCAACATTTCTCATCTGCAGAAGCTGCTGGGTCACTGTGTGGTTGAGAAACCTCAAAGTGAGACAACCTACTGCGAGGGTGGTGATGGTGTAGTGGAAAAACCAAGGACTCGAATCAGACAGACCTGGGTTTTTAATCCAGCTCCAATTCTTATTATCTTGTGACCTGGGACAAGTTACTTAACCTCTTTGCGTCTCTATTATCTCTTCATCTCATCACTGTAAGTCATTGAGGGCTCAGCACTGAATCCCAAGTGCCTAGCAAACAAAAACCACTCAGTATGTGCCAAATAAACGTAAATGAGGATCCCTACAACCTTCACAGTAGCTGTGAGATTTAAATGAGAGTGTATAAAAAGTACCTGGTGCACAACAGGCACTTAATACTAATTAGTCCAGTCCCCCACTGAATATTAGTTAACAATACTATTCACTACTTCTGAAAGCAGAGAGCATGGCATGCTAGTGAATGAGAAGAACACTCTAGAAAAAATATAATTTCAGACTTCCAATTACACGTAGATGCTTTGGTCTATAATTCGATTATGTCTACTATCAAAAGGACTACCTTCCTCTTTGCTTATATTGAAAGACCCCCAACTTCTAAGAAACTTATCATTAAAGTGTAAAATCCATACCAAATACTCTATCAAAAACCCCTACTTCCACAACACAAGAATCTGGCAAAGTCCATTAACAATGTCTATTCGAGGGGCGCTTGGGTGGCTCAGTCAGTTGAGTGACTGACTTCCGCTCAGGTCATGACAGCTCAGAGCCTGGAGCCTGCTTCGGATTCTGTGTCTCCCTCTCTCTCTGCCCCTCGCCCGTTCACACTCGATCTCTCTCTCAAAAATAAATAATCATTAAAAAAAAAAAAAAGTCTTTTCACTATCCAATATGAAACAATTTTGAAAATGTCAGATCAAAATACAGGAGACAACTTCTCACCATCTTCACCAACACAAGTGATCCTGGAGCCTTAATAATGTGTTGTTCCGCAGCCTTAATTTCCCTTTGCACATTGAACAAGGCATAACTTCACTCACTTCCTGTCTGAAACTACTGTAAATAACTACCATATTCTAATCCAGCACCAGTTGTAGTTTGGTGATTCCAAACAGACAAGTAGGTCTGTGGTGATGCGAGAACTGCTGAGCACTTTATATGTTTGTTTCTTGACAAACTCCAGGGAATAATAAACTAGCCTGTGGTTCATCATCATCATCATCATCATCACATTATTTTTTCTCAAGAGCTCTTCTCCAGAAGGGTAGAAAAGAGCCAAAACCTAACAAAAATTCTTTCCACTTACCTAACAATAAAATACCTTTCACCTGAAAAACCAGCAGTACTTGTACAAAAGCGTCTATGCCTCTGAACACTCTAAAGACAAGAGTCGAGGATCCTGGGCAATAGACAAGGTAGCGTTCAGAGGGCCAGACTAGGTTGGGATGAAGACCATGTCCTTGACAAATTTAGAAATTTATATGAATGTCATAAGACATGGTATTCACCCTCCCCCCCTTCCGAAAAAAACACGACCGTTCTTTTAGAAATCGCAGAACCAGAAGATTATAGTGCCATTGGAATAGACTCCTATACCGTTTCCTCATACTGGAACCCAGGAACAAGACGCTCTTGGAAAGAACTCTCTAACCGAGGACACGCGGGTTCACTATCGCCATACACAGCGATCACGATCACGGAGAGTCTCCAGGATGCCCGCTCACACGCTGGACAATCGCAGGCACACCCTTCCACGCTCCCTCCTCTGCCATTCACACTCTCCCCGTCCTCCCTCTCACGCACCACTCATATTCCCCCCACTCTACCCCATACACTGACCGCTCTCTCCCTCTCCCGCTTCCTCACTCTCCCCCATTTACCCCTGTCGCCTACGCACACTCCCCCAACACACCCCCACTGCCCTCTACACTCCGCTCGCACTCACACACACACATTGACCCCGGACACGGCCCCCAACTCTCCCATCCACACCCCCCACTCCGTCTTCCTCACCCCATATGCACACCCAGCCCTCTCCCCAACTCACACTGTCCCCCTCATGCACGCACATTCTCCACACACACACTCCACATTCTTGCACACGCACAGTCCCCCCTTCCTCACCCACCCTCGTTCTCCACGCTTCCCGGCTGCGCTCCCCCCGCCCCCGGCCCGGCCCGGCCCGGCCCTCCTTCCGGGGACGTGTCTCGGGCCTGCACTAATGGCTGCGGCGCCTCCCGCCCTCCCCTTCCCCGAGGCCCCGGGAGCCGGCGCGGGGGCCGCCCGGGAGGAGCGCACTCACGCTGGCGAGCTGGGGACTGGGCATTGAAGTCCGGCGGCGGCGGGAGCGAGGAGGCGCCTCTCTCCTCAGTCACCTCGGCGGCGGCGGCGGCGGCGGTAGCGGTGGCGGCGGCGGCGACGACTCCCCCCCAGCCTCGGCGCGCGACACCCGGCCCGGCCCGGCGGCGGCGGCGGCGGCGCGTGTCCACGAGTCCGTCTTGCTGCTGCTGCTGCGGCCGCCGCTGCGTCTCCTGCTGCCGCCGCTGGCCCCGCTCCCGCCGCTGCCCTGTGGCGTCACCTCGCGCCTTGCCCGGCCGCCGCTGCCGCTCCAGCCGCTACCGGACGGACGACGGTTACAGCCCGGCCGATCGCGCCGCCGCCACCACCGCTGCGCGCGCAGCCGGAACCAGCTCCTGCCGCCGCCCCTCAGGGGGCGCTGCGGGGCGCGGCGCGCGCGCCCACTGGCCCGCCCCCCGCGCCCGCTGACTGGCTGACCGGCCGGCTCGCGGGGCGGTTGAGCCCGCCCACCTACCCCGCGGGGCGCTGACCCACTGCCCTCGGCGCCTCCCCCGCTCCTCCTCGTGGTTCGTTCCGCTCCGCGCTCCCGGCTGCGGAAGGCGCGTCCATGTGACCGGGGAGGGGGGGGAGCGGAACGTGGCCTGGGGAGTCGTTCGCCCACACCGCGGCCCCCTCAACCCGCACCTGGGCAGAGGCGAGGGCCGGTGGCCGCTGTGTAACGTGCAAGGTCGAAGGGCTTTTTCCCGCATCCCGAGCCGCGAAGCCTGGGGCCAGATCCTGATGGGACGGGGCGGCGACCGAGCCCTTTGCCCGGGGATTTCCAGCTCAGAAGTGACAACCAGGGCAGCTCAGTACTTGGCTGCCCTTCCTCGAGGCCCCAAATAAATAGCGTGTGCGTCTGCAATTGTGCAGGATGTTTCTGCCTCTCTCCCCGCCCAACTCCGCGCGACACACACACACACACACACACACACACGCACACGCACACGCACGCAAACACACATCCTAGGAACCCTCCTTGACAGACCAAAATTCAAACTTCCGGGACGGAACATCTTGGGCAAGTTATTTCCTCTCGCTGAGTATTCTCAACTATTAAGTGGAAATAGTTAGCTACCTCATAGGGCTCTTTTCACATATCAGTGATATAATGTATGAAAAATGCCTGGGTTTCCAACCCAATGTCCCCTTTAACGACAGAGATTATCCTGGAAGAATCTACTATTCTCTCTTGTGTTTGGAAGGTGATCACAAATTCTTTAATTCTTTGCCAGACCACGAGTTCTGAGTTTGGGTTTGGAAAATGTGGTCACCGGTGAGTTGGGAGAGTGGTCTGGGCCACTACTGGATGGCAGCCAAAAAGAGGAATTCCAAACTGGCTTGGGAGGAAGAGGGGAGGCTCACCCATGAGGGTTGGGGAGGGGGGCTTGATCTCCCCTGTCCACCCTAAAATGTCTCACCTGCCCAGAAATGCCACCTGTCCAGAAGGGGCTCCTGCCCCTTAGGCTGCTTCCCCTCCACCACACACATGTTCATCTGGCCCTGTGCGGAGAAGCAGTGGTCAGCAGTCATCATTAGGCCATCCCCACAAGGTAGACCTGGGGCATTGCTCCTGACCAGAAGGCTTCCATTAGAGCTTAGCAGTAAAAAGAAAGGTCTTATGACTCAGCCACATTAAGCCACAGAACAGAACCCAAGATGTTCACCACCAGCAGGTGGCCCAGGAGAGGGTATTCCAGGGCAAGGCTGGCTGGCAGGACTGTGTGGGAGTTGAGAGGCCCTCAAGGCCCTTGGATGAGGAGCACAGGCTCAGCTGCCATTTGCACTCTGTCTGCCTCCAGCAGGCAGCATTTTCTACTTCCCGGAAGCACAGACTTGAAACAGAGAACTGCCTCCTCCACAAAACTTGCGCTGAGTTTCCCGGCCATTGATTCTTCCACTAAAGTCTCAAAACACCTTACGCAGTCCCCTGTCATAGTACTTATCATGTGTATTGTAAATGCCTATTTTCATGATTCTCCCCTCCTTCGATTGACCTACCTTGGGCAATCTAGTACATGGTTGAACAAACGAATGAATCTTCCCTCATCTAGCTCTCAGCCTGGCCCTAAGATGTCAGTAAATAATACAATATCAGCTAAGGAAAACAATAATGGCTATGATAGTAGCTACCAGTTATTAAGTATCTACACTATTATTTTTTCTTTTTTTTTAATTTTATTCATTTTCAGAGGCAGAGACACAGAGCCCGAGCAGGGGCCGGGGCAGAGAGAGAAGGAGACACAGAATCTGAAGCAGGCTCCAGGCTCTGAGCTGTCAGCACAGAGCCCAACGTGGGGCTCGAACCCACAAATCCTGAGATCATAACCTGGGCCGAACCCGGGTGCTTAGCCCACTGAGCCACCCAGGTGCCCCACATCTACAGTATTCTAAGCCCCAGGTAAATTGTTTTTAAATATATTATCAAGTTTACTCTTCATAATAATACTATAAGGAAGGTATCATTCTTATTTTGTCTTTTTTTAAAAAAATTTTTAATGTTTATTTTTATTTTTGACAGAGAGAGAGAGAGAGAGAGACAGAGCATGAGCGAGGGAGGGGCAGAGAGAGAGGGAGACAGAATCTGAAGCAGTCTCCAGGCTCTGAGCTGTCAGCACAGAGTCCAACATGGGGCTCGAACCCACAGACCGCAAGATCATGACCTGAGCCAAAGTCGGACGCTCAACCTACTGAGCCACCCAGGTGCCCCTTTTTAAAAATTTTTTTTAAGTTTATTTATCTATTTTGAGAGAGAAAGAGAGAGAGAGAGAGAGAAAGAGAGAGAGAGAGAGAGAGGGTAAGCGGGGGAGGGGCAGAGAGAGAGAGAGGAGAGAGAGAAAATCCTAAACAGGCTCTTCACTGAGTGCCAGGCCCGACTTGGGGTTCAATCTCACAAACCATGAGATCATGACCTGAGCCGAAATCAAAAAGCCAGATGCTTAACCAGCTGAGCCACCCCAGCACCCCTATTATTCTCATTTTAAAAGGGATTAGGGGTGCCTGGGTGGCTCAGTCGGTTGAGCGTTGGGACTTCAGCTCAGGTGATGACCTCGTGGTTTGCGGGTTCGAGTCCCACGCTGGGCTCTGTGCTGACAGCTCAGAGCCTGCAGCCTGCTTCGGATTCTGTGTCTCCCTTTCTCTCTGCCCTTCCCCTCCGCACATCTGACTCTCTCTGTCCGCCCCCCCCTCAAAAATAAATAAACATTTAAAGAATATTTTTTTTAAGGGGCAATTGGAATTTCAGAGAGATGAAGTGGCAGAACCAGGACTCAACCCAGGCGTCTGCCTCTGAAGCCCAAATAAGCATATTAGTCTCTGACTCCAATCAATAATGGGTGTCCCCCAGAGTAAGCTGGAAACCCTTCTGAAGTGTTAGAAACACTGGCCTCCGAGAGTGAAAGGCCTGAGACCATGATGCCACCATACCCCCAGGACAGCAGGGGAATGCTCTAACCCCTGACATGAATGACCTTGTCCAAACGGTTTCCCAAGGAAGGCTGCACACCTCAAACAGATCAGGAACTGGGCTGCAGGCGCCTTATTATAGTTATAAACCACCCTTGGCAGTGAGTTTCACACATAATGAGTGCCCTGACTTCATCCACTGCCTTTGCTGAAACCTTCCAAGTGCCATTAGCTTATTAATCTACCCAGTGCCCCTGTGAGGCAAAGCTGGCATTATTCTTGGCTGATTTTATAGAGTGTTAGCTTCTTAAGAGCAGAAGCTGTGTGGGTCTGCCACACACAGGAGTTAGACGTAATGGCGATGTGGCAAAGAAACTGAGACCCTTGGAGAAGTGGTTTTAGATAGAGGTGGGGACACAACCCAGGTGCCTGGTTCCCACCCCAGGACTCTAGGCTGTTTCCTGTGGCATCCCTGCATTGCCATGTAGTTCCTGGGTGGCCTTGGGAAGTTACTTCATCTAGTCTCAATCTCCTCATCTGTAAAATTGAAATGGTAACAGTGCTTACCTCCAAAGGTAGTTTTGAGCGTCACGGGAACCAGCGTATATAACTCAGGTAGAACCACACCAGACACATAGTGAGTGTTCGATAGGGGCGCCTGGCTGGCTCAGCCAGTAGAGTGAGCAGCTCTTGGTCTTGGGGTCATGAGCTCGTGCCTCACATTGAGTCCAAAAATCACTTAGATAAATAAAACTCCAAAAAAAAAAAAGTGTTCAATAAATGTTAGCTACTATCACAACTATGAGAATGGTACTGGGCACTGTGGAATGAATAAATGGAATAAGTTTTGTTACCCCTGGTTCTCAGGGTCTATTTCAAAATTGCAGGCTCTGTTCCTTATTACTAGCTTTGCGACCTTGGACACGGGGCTTCACTTCATGAATGAACCGCTGTCTTCATCTGTGAAGAGACAGTTCTGAAATGAGGGTCCTGAAGGTGCTTTGTAAACGGTCAAGCACTGTGTAGACACGAACCGTGGTTTTGCGCTATGACGGTACAGGAATCCCAGTTCTGCCCCCGAAATCCCTGACCTGTAAAGTTCCTTCATGTGTAATATGGGATGGGGATCACATCGCTCTCAGGGGGTCGTGGCGAAAAACATTAAATGATTAAAGGCGATATAGTCTAATGCCTAGCAGGGTGGAGGTGGGCCATACATGTTACTTCCCTAACCCCCAACGAGTGTTGCTTTTCAACGTCCTAAAGTAAAGGAAGCTGCAGGATGTGGTGGGAAATGTATAAAACCAATAATAGAGCTGGGATTATTCTTGCCACCGTGTGGCCTTGGGCAAGTTATCTAACCTCTCTGAGCTTTCAGATTCCTTGCCTCTAATAAGAGATAAAGTATGTCTACGTTGCAGTTTTAGGAAAACAAGACTGATTGACCAAGCACAGACCTTGCCTCAGAGGAGGGGCTTGCTCAATAAATGGGAACTACTAACCAATGTACTGACAGACCTATGAACTACTCTTATGAAAAGGACCCAGTTGGACCAACGACCAAAATTCCCCAACCCGACACCAGACGCGGTCATGAGCTGCAATATAAACGATCCAGCCTCTACAAAGTTCAGCTGAGCTTGGGAGGTGCCCGCCCAGCACGGCTTAGCTTGTCTGGACCCCAAGGACCGGTCAGGAGAAGGCCAAGAGAGGACCCACCCCCTCCCAAAGTGATAACCGGGGAGGAGGAGGCAGGGGGAGGAAGGAATGTACTGATTCACCGCCCCACCCATCCCCTGCTTCTAATCTCTCTTCCGGAATTTTACAGCCCTCTTGTACTGGGGCGGAGGCGGAGGGGGCAGGGCCCCAGTTAAGGCCGGCAGCAGGACACCCCCCCCCCCCCCCCCGCGCGCGCACACACACACCCTGCCAATCAGCTGCTGCGGGAAGCCTGGGGATTCAAGCACGGACCCGTGCAGTTTGCTCCCCGCGGTGCGTGCTGTTGGAGGGGAGCCCCGCGGTGGGGGAGAGGAACTGTGAATTGCGACCGACGGCCAGGCTCGCTCCGGGTGGGTCCCCGGGTGGAGAGAGTTGCCTCGCCTCTAGCCGGTAGGAGCTGGAGAGCTGGAGCTGAATCCCGGCTGAGGCCTGAGTGCGCTGGAAGGCCGCGGCCTCCTTCAGGAACCTTCCCGAGGCCAATCAGCTCTCAGGATCCCCATCTCCACCGCAGTCAGGTGTAGCTGGATTTCAGCCAGGAAACCAAAGAGAAAACGACTTCAGGACCTGGCGGCGAAGGAGTGGGAAAAGTTTAGAAACTTTGTAGAAAAGGTAGCTCAGCCACCTTATTGGACCCTCCTAAGGATAGGGGCAACTGCTCCCGGACAAGGTGGGGATCTGCTCCAGGCGGTACGGAGAGTCAGCGGTGGACTCCCCAGAACTTGAACCTCTGGAGCTGCCCTGCCTTCTGGGTTCCGTTCACAGCATTCTCTGATAACCTCGAGACTTAGTTTCCCCATTTGGCAGTCGGGAAATAAAAAAGAATTTATAACTGAAACAAGAGCTGTTGGAAATGTAACTCATCTCCTGACACAACAAAGGGTTTTGGAGGTAATGATGTTCACAACTAACACGTACTGAGCCAAGTACTGTTCTAAGCATTTTATATGTATTAACTAACTTAAATTTCTCAATATGCTAGGAGATGGAACATTTTATTATCCCCATATAGAATATGGGGAAAGTGTGATAACAGCAAAGCCACTTGACCAAAGTCTCCCAGCCAGTATATGATGGAGGCAGGATTTGAACCCAGGGAGTATTTTTCCAGGGCCCCACACCCTCAACCACAATGCCATCTGCCTCTCCTAATGAGAATGTGGTCACAGCCTACCCACCTGCACATTGGTTTAACAGTGTAAGCTCTTTTCATCATGGCAACCTCTTTCAGAGTGACTTAGATTATCTGTGTGAGCATAAATGTTTAATATGTGCTCTCTGACTGTGATAATGTTTCTACACACTGAGACATCAAAGCACTAGGTTAAATGGGGCAGTCAAGGTCACATTGTGAAATTGAGAAGATGCATTTCCCAATGGTACACAGTTGTCTTAATTCTGTCCAGTGCTATGGCCAGAATGTTGACTTCCCCCCCGCCCTGATCCCACCCCAGCCACAGTGGGCCCCATCATACCTACTGGTAACCTGGAGTACCCATCTCCCCACCAGTGATCCTAATTTGACTACTGGTATGTTTTCAAAGGTGCTGAAAATGTTACCCTGCCCCCCACCCAAAATATATCCCCTACGCTATCCTTAGCTTGTGTGCCTATAAACTACAGAATTGGAGGTTTCTTTCTTGGTTTCAAGCCAAAATAGAGTTCATCTTTTGTTAAAATGCAAACATTACAAGGGAAAAAAAATTAACTGGATTTCACCAGCCATTTTCATGTAATGAGAACAAGATTATGCGAGCCTCCCTAAAAATGAGTTTTGGTGGGAGAGAGAGCTGGACTATGAACCTCCCTGAATTAATGTCCGAAAGAATGGCAGAAGTCACCCAGTGCAATGCCTCCTTTTATGAGCCCAGCTAAAGAAAAAGAATGTCCCAGCCACTCAGAGATATTGAGAGCCTGAGAAGGGGTAAGAGGACCCACTGTGGGGAAGGGAACAGACCTATAGGCAAAGGGACAAAAGACTAGATTAGCCTCAATGTTAGAAGTCTTTCCTTCCAGGGGCACCTGGGTGGCTCAGTCCGCTGAGCGGCCGACTTCGGCTCAGGTCATGATCTCACACTCCATGAGTTCGAGCCCTGCGTCGGGCTCTGTGCTGACAGCTCGGAGCCTGGAGCCTGTTTCAGATTCTGTGCCTCCTTCTCTCTCTGACCTTCCCCTGTTCATGCTTTGTCTCTGTCTCAAAAATAAATAAACATTAAAAAAAATTTTTTTTAATTAAAAAAAAAAAAAGAAGCTTTTCCTTCCAGTGGTGGGTGTTTTGTTTTTTTTTTTCAAGCAAGCTCCATGCCCAGTGTGAGGCTTGAACTCACAACCAAGAGACCAAGAGTCACGTGCTTCACCGACTAAGCCAGCCAGGTGCCCCTCCAGTGGTGTTTTAAAAAATCTGTTCTCGGGGCGCCTGGGTGGCGCAGTCGGTTAAGCGTCCGACTTCAGCCAGGTCACGATCTCGTGGTCCCTGAGTTCGAGCCCCGCATCGGGCCCTGGGCTGATGGTTCGGAGCCTGGAGCCTGTTTCCGATTCTGTGTCTCCCTCTCTCTCTGCCCCTCCCCCGTTCATGCTCTGTCTCTCTCTGTCTCAAAAATAAATAAACATTAAAAAAAAAATTTAAAAAAAATCTGTTCTCAAAAAATAATAATAATAAATAAATAAATAAATAATCTGTTCTCCCAGGGCACCTGGGTAACTCAGTTGGTTAAGCATCTGACTCTTGATTTCGACTCAGGTCATGATCTCAAGGGTAGTAAGATCTAGCCCCACCACATCTGCGTGGAGCCTGCTTAGGATTTTTTTTTTCTCTCTCTCTCTCTCTCTCTGCCCCTCCCCCACTTGCTCTCGCTCACTCTCTCTCTCTCTTTCAAAAAATAAATAAAAAATAAAATAAAAAATCTGTTCTCTCCCTAGCCTTAAAAATAATATATGCATTTTATGGTATGTAAATTATGCTTTAATAAAGCTGTTAAAAAATAAGACATGCTTCTTATAAATATTTTTTAATTATAGGGATGAATATTTCATAAAGTAAAAGTCCTCCACAATCATTCCCAGAAAAGGAACCACCATTAACATTTTGTATTAGGGGTGCCTGGGTGGCTCAGTTAAGCGCCTGACTCTTGATTTTGGCTCAGGTCATGATCTCAGGGTTGGGCTCAGATTCTCTCTCTCACTCCCTCTCCCTCTCTGAAAAAAAAGTTGTATTATAGTGTTTCTCTAGACTTTTCTCTCTGTACATTCAGATTTTTTTCTGTGTATTCATTTATGCATGCATGCACACACTCCCACGCATGTGTATGTTTAACAAAAATGGGATTGTTTCTCTTAACAATATGTCTCGGACGGTTTTCCATGTCAGTGCTTATAGATCTACTTTATTCTTTGAAAGGCTGCCTACGTAGTATGGATAAACTATAATTTACTTAACCGGTTCCCTAGTGATAGATATTTGGATTGCTTCCAATATTTTGCTATTACAAACAGTACTGCAAGGGACATTTTTGCACATAGATCTTGGAGCCCTTTTAGGGGAATTCTGAACGATAAATTCCCAGAGAAACTCTTCCTTTTAAAACACCACGCTTCATAAAGTATCGTTTCCGTCTAATTCCAAACGCCTTGACATAAAAGCCTGTTCCTGATCAAAATCACATCAACTGCTTAGGATATAGCACGCATTGAATACATTTTAGTTGTTCTCATGATTATTCTTACCTTTATGTCACAAAATCATCGGTCTGGTGCCAAGAAATTCATTCCTTCAGTCAACAATTATTGACGAACTTCTGCCATGGGATGGGCCTGAGGAGCCAACCGTGAACAGAGGTGGATCCTGCCCTCCAGAAGTTGACAATCTCTTGTGGAGGAATGTGTCAACTGGCAATTACAACACCTCTGAGATAAGTACCACAAAAGTGGTAACCACAGGGGAGATAAGGGAGCATGTAGGAGGGATACTAAGCAGCCTGACGAAGGGCAGGAATGATGAGAAAGAAGTCATAGCTTCAATTATCCAAAGAAGTAAGGCAGTCAGTGCCCCAGCCACCAGAGGTATCCAAGCAAAGGCCAAGGCACCACCCCCAAGAAATACTGGTAGGAACCATAAACCAAATTTGGTTCTCAAACGGCCATCCTCAGACTCGCTCATGGGGAAAGGAGGAAAATAAAGTGGTGAGTTTTGGGGGCGTCTGGGTGGCTCAGTCGGTTAAGTGTCCAACTACAGCTCAGGTCATGATCTCGCGGTTCGTGAGTTCGAGCCCCATGTCGGACTCTGTGGTGACAGCTCAGAGCCTGGAACCTACTTTGGATTCTGGTCTCCCTCTCTGCCCCTTCCCTGCTCATGCTCTCTCTCTCTCTCTCTCTCTCTCTCTCTCTCTCTCTCTCTCTCAAAGAATAAACACTAAAAATTTTTTAATAAATAAGTAAACTAAAGTGAATTTTTATATGCTATACTTGTTCAGTTTAAAGGACAGTCTTTCATTCTGAGAGTATACCTTTTCTACTTTTTTTTGGTATTAAAATGTCCTTTTATGAAGCAGTGGTTGTAGTCCATGGGAGTTATCTTTCTTTAATGTTCTTGTCTGGCCAAACTAAAAGCTGGCAACCAATTGTAGGTCCCCCTCCTCATTTTTTAAACTTTTGACTATAACTGACATCTAAAAGTCTGCAGACCTCTGAGCCAGGTGATTTATTTATTTTTTTTTCAAGTGATTTATTTTTTAAAAATTATTATTATTGAACTATAATTAACATACAGTGTTATATCTGAGCTGACTCCTAAGGTTCTTTCCGTCCCTGTATAAGATTTTCTGCTCAATACTGGTTAAGTCCTAAAGCTAATTTAAGTTTGGAATCTGTGAATCAAATCTTTTTCAACAGACCCAAGGTAAAAATAAATACATAAATACCTGAATAAGTAAAAGAGAGAAAAACAATTTGGTCTTCCCTCACACACCTTTAGTTTTTGGTTCCCAAACCACATAAGAGTGCCTCAAGTTTTCATATAGACTTGCTCTCCTGTTCCCAGGAAATACAGCACTCGAGAAGAAAAACCACAGAAATAACAGATAGGGGTGATATGGGAAAAATCAATTTGATGCAGTTTTCACAAACCTTTAAAATAGAGCAATTTAGGTGATGATGGGGTTTTGTGACCAGTGGCGACAGAGCCTCGGATGGGGATGCAGGTGTTTTTTTGGCATTTCTCTGAGTGGCTTGGGAGGAGAGGAAAATATTTGTTGTTGGGTTTTTTTCCCCCTTCCCCTTCCACTTAGAAGAAAATGGAACCAATGAAAAGCAAAAGTCTCCTGTAACGTCCCATTAAGAGGAACAAATGAAATGCGGCTCCCCTGTAGCCAGAAAATGCAAACCCTCAGACAGACAGGCACTGGGCAGGCCTTCCTCGGTGATGCTGCAGGAACTGAGTAAGTATTCACCACCACACCGGGCACTGCTGTTTCCATGGCGACTCCTCACCTTTTGCATTCCTTGACTTGAGGGTTGAGACTGGTTCAGGGCACATTTAAGCTTTCATGTTTCTCCTTGGCTTCTGGAGAAGGAAAGGGGAGGCAAGGGAAGGATTCTAAGCTACTTGTCTGCTGCCTTGGCTATTTGCTTTTGAGCTTGTGTAACTAAAGGCCTTCCTGGGTAAGAGGGGTCTGCAGCAAGGGAACAGAAATGGCTCTGGCAGAGCCCAAAAGGCCCAGGTTCAAATCCCAGCTTCTCGGCGAATCCATTCATTCAAACAAGCCCTCGTCTGGGCCAGCACTAGCAGGTACAAAGAGAAGACTTCACAGCCAGAGTTGACTCTCAGACAGGTGGTAGTCCAGAGGGAAAGCTGGGTCAGCAGAGCCAGTATAAGTGACTTTGCAGAGGCAGGTGCCGATTCTATCACTGCCCAGAGAGGTGACCTTCCAGGGAGGAAAGAAACTATATGAAACCCACACTGCACTGAGAAGGACTCTTAGAAACGCTGGAGCAAGGATTCCTTCCCTCATTCCTTTTTTTTTTTTCATGTTTATTTATTTGGGGGGGTTGGCGCAGAGAGAGAGGGAGGCACAGAATCCAAAGCAGGCTCCAAGCTCTGAGCTATTAGCACAGAGCCTGACATAGGACTCAGACTAACAAACCGTGAGATCATGACCCGAGCCAAAGTCAGACGCTTAACCGACTGAGGCACCCAGGCGCCCCAGGATTCCTTCCCCTTGAGCATGAAGGCATCAGATTAAGGGTGACAAGAATTGAGACTTGCACTATGACCCCGGGCAAATTAATTCACTCTCCTGTGCCTCACTTTCCCCATCTGTAAACCAAAGCTAATGATAACTACCTTACCTCTTGCTGAGAAAAGTTACATTCATTAATATATAATGATGAAGCAAAAAACAGGCCCAGATTCAAAACTCAACTCTCCAATGATCAACTGAGTGACTCTGGAGAACATTAGCCCTGCTGAGCCAGTTTCCTCACCTTAGAAGGGTAATCACAAAGGGCACCTGGGTGGCTCAGTCAGTTAAGCGTCAAACTTCAGCTCAGGTCGTGATCTCACAACTCCTGAGTTCAAACCCTACGTCAGGCTCTGTGCTAATAGCTCAGAGCCTGAAGCCTGCTTCAGAAGATTCTGTGTCTCCCTCACTCTCTCCCCCACTCCCGCTCTGTCTCTCTCTCCTTCAAAAATAAACACTAAAAAAACATTTTAGTGTTGGTTAAGCGTACAACCTCCGCTCAGGTCATGATCCCACAGTTCATGAGTTTGAACCCCGCATTGGGCTCTGTGCTGACAGCTCGGAGCCTGGAGCCTGCTTCGGATTCTGTGTCTCCCTCTCTCTCTGCCCCTCCCTTGCTCATGCTCTCTCTTTCTCTCTCTCTCTCTCAGAAATAAACATTAAAAAAATTAGCAATCATAATCATAGTAACTCATAAGCGTAGTGCTAGAATTACATGAGATAATGTGCATAAACCACATAGCACCAGCCGATAGCAAAATTCTAGTTACTTATTACAGAGGTAGAGCTCCTGTTCCTGATGTGTCCTAAGTCAGATATTATTGCTATGTCACATGGCACCTGGTTCACATTCTGTAAACATTACTTTCCCAGCCTTTTTGGAGCCTTTCCTCTAGCCACTCTCCCTCTGTGCCTTCTCTAGATTTCAACAGTGTTGGCTATTCCTCTCCCAGGCCAAGGAAGGTGCAGCTTGAGGTCTAACATCCCTCCCTCCCCAGCATCCCCTTTATCACCTTGGCCTTGTTAGCCCCTCTCCCAGGCTGAATGAAGGGGAGAGGGCCTGGGCCTGGCCCCATTGGCTTCCCTGCGAGCGAGGTGGGGAGAGGCAGGGAGTGCGTCAGTCCTGATGCAATCACAGGCTCATTGCTTGGCCCACTTCCTCCTCTTTGGGTGTTTACCGGAGGCTGGATTCCACAGGAACCCTTGCAAGTGTGCGCTGACAACAGGGCCACACAGCACATGAAATTGTGTGACAAAGCTACACTGTGCCCACCTGGGCCTCGTGTGCCCTGGCTCCGGGACACCAGAAAAAGATACCAGGTGTGAGGCCAGAGGGAGGGGCAGGGAAGGCAGGCTCCGGGAGGGAGGGACTAATCCCTGGCCGATGCCAGGGCCAACTTCCAGACCCAGCTCTCTGAGTCCCGATGAATAGGCCTTTTATCCCTGAACCTGGAAGCTTGTGGGGAGGGAGCCACGGGAAGGGGTCTCAGGTGACATGGAGCCTCTGAACAAGATCAGGGGATCCTGTCCCTTCCTCCCCAATAGAAATCCTAGCTGGAAAGAAGTTTGTTTTCCTATCACGTGTGCAGGATCTTCATCTGGGGGGGGGCCCTCACCAAACCCTCAGCCTTGCTGGGTCACCTAGAGACATCCTAAGAAGGGCAGTGGTGCCTAGTGGTAAAGAACATGGCTTTTGGCAGTCAATTCTCAGCTCTTGCAGCTACTGGCTGGATGCCCCAGGCCAGCCACTTCCTGTCTCTCACTCTCAACTTCCTCTTGTCAAACAGGATAATGAGAGTAGTCGACTTCAGAGATAAAGCCTATAGGCCCACAGACAGTGCAGGGCCCTGTGAGTAAAAGCACTCAATGACTGTTAGATATTGTTATTTTTATTCAGACCTGGCGGGGGTGGGGAGGCAGAGAGGAAAAGCATCTCAGCATCAGCTGTTTGCTCCCAGATCCAAGCACTAGAATTCTCTAGTGCTTAGAGGACATTTTTTTTTCTCTGAAGCTGGGACCCAATTGTCCTTCTTTCAATACCTAATGACTGTTTCCCAGTTATCAGGAAAGAATCTGACCTCCCCTCCCCCAGAGCTGTGAAACCGAGTAGCAAAGCTTGCTCAAACTCCTGAGTCATTCAGCAAAACCAGCCCAAGACAATCGGTGGGGTCAAGGAAACCAGATGCAGAATGGGGAAAACCCAGCCACAAAGTCGGGTTGCTGTCCTCTCAGGGCAATTCCCTCTGTTGGTCCCTAGGCTGAACTTTCACGCGGGTGCCACCAACAAGCCAGCACCTGACCCCAGGCCCTCCCAGGTGGGTGCCGGGAACAAGACGTTAGCAGCCTGCCGCCAGGCCTTCCCACGGAATCTTGTTTGACTCGAGCTCTTGGACAAACTTTCTCCGTCCCTCCACACCCCAGTCCTAGGGAGAGTGGACACCCTGCCTCCCAGCCTCCCCACCCACTAATTTCTCAGCCTCCAGCAACTTAACCCAGCCACTCCAACACCATCACACTCATCCTCATCGATGACCTCTTAATTGACAAAGACTGCCTCCAGGCCTTTCCTTCCCGCCCTCTCTAAACACCCAGCACTACTGACCCCACCTTAGTCTTTAAAGTCTCCTTCCTGGGTTTCTCTGCAGGAGGGTTGTCCTCCTCCCTCTGCAGCCAGCACTTTTTGGTATGGGATATGGGTTTCTCTCCCTTCCTTAAAGGTTGCTCCCTGGTTCTGCTCTTACTTAGCCCTTTCCCCTCCCGGTCTGCATTCCCCTTGCAGGGTTAACCTGTGTCCGAGTCTTTAACTTCACCTCTTTGCTGGCGACTTCCCACACTGTATCTCCAGCCCCGATCTCTCCTCCAAATGTCACCTGCCTACCAACACCACCTTTTCACCCTGTTACCCAAGCCAGAGGCTCAAACGTCACCCTGCCTCCCCCCCGCCCTCGCCCTGCATACAAAACCACCATGCTCTTCACATCTTCTCAGTCTCCTCTTTTCCCTCCCATCCCCCTGGTTTCTGCCTTCATCATGACCTGAAGCCTAGATCACCACGCAGCTTATTATAAGTGGGCTCTAGGCCTTCAGTCTTCCCCCCGCTTTCACTAGACCGGTCTTCGAGTGTCTGCCCAGCTACAGTCCTCTTCCTGAGGACCCACTGTTACCCACAGACCTTGCTGAAGACTTTCCCCGAGATGCCCACGTTGACCTCACCGAAGCCTGCCCTGCTATCCCCAGGATGTCTTGAACCAGAGGTGCACATCCGACCCACGCTGAGCTGAATTCTATCTCCTGGGACCATGAAACTGGGATACGGCCACTCTAGTCCAAATGCCCCCCAAGGGTTACGTCAGTAATAAAAACGCGTGAAAGAGCCCAAGCAAACGGAGAGTATGTGCCTCGTCTAAAGACAGCAGATGGTTGCCATGGGAATATAAGCCCAGGCTTGTCGCATATTCCGATCTTCCAGGTTTTTTTTTTTTTAATGTGAAATTTACCAATTTTCAAATTTTGGGCACTAACTCATTCTTTTAAATGCCACCAGCTAAGCATATCTTGTGCATCCTATCTGGCGTACAGGGCTGTCAGTTTGTAGTCAGCACCAGGGAGCAGGGTTTAAGCACCGGACCCAAAGCTGGGGACGGCCACTTTCTGCCGCGTGTATGGAGAAGCGGAGAAAGCCCTCTGCACAAAGAGAACAAAGCCTGATCCTGCTGGCTCCTTGCCCCCCCAGGGATATGTGGTCCTTGCCCACATCTGCTGGCCCAGCGTCTCATCTCCTGTTCTTCCTCCCAGGCCCAGGGTTTTTTGAGACAGTTATGGGCCCTGAAGTCAGACAGACCTGGGTTCAAGGGCGGAGTCTACGACTCCTCAGCTGAGTGAGCAAGTCACTTCACCTCTCTGAGCCTCAGTTCCTTCCTCTGCAACATGGGGTACATTTTTAATAGGGTTGTTACTGGGATTAAAGGAGATATTGCTCAGAAGGCTCTTAGCCTGAGACCCAGCAACGCACTGAACGAACATTAGCCATTGCTGTCATTTCTGTCATCAGTAGTAGCATTCGGTCTCAGCCCAGCCTTCTCTCTCAGAACACTTTCTTGTTCGTGTAACTCTCTGGGCATTTACCATTTGCTCTTCTGACGGATCGCTATTTTATCTGCCTTGGTATATCGTAAAACCACATTTTATCTCTCTTTAGAAAGGAAGTGTGTGCTTTGTACCTGGTAGGCGCTCAAGAAACATCTATTTGTTGGTACACTACTGGAATTTAGTCTCCGTGAAAATAAGGACCTTGTCTATCTGACTCGCTCGTGTATCCCGAGCCTCATACGGTGCTGAGCACAGGTAGTAAGACCCTCAACTCACAGATACTGAATAAAAAAATGAGAGGCACCTCTTTGCCTTCCACCGGGATTCTTTTTTTTTTTTTTTTTTTTAACGTGAGAGAGACAGAGTGTGAGTGGGGAAGGGGCAGAGAGAGAGGGAGACACAGGATCGGAAGCAGGCTCCAGGCTCTGAGCTGTCAGCACAGAGCCCGTCGCGGGCTCGAACTCATGAACTATGAGACCATGACCTGAAAACCAAGGTTGGACACTTAACCGACTGAGCCACCCAGGCGCCCCCTTCCACCAGGATTCTTTTTTTTTTTTTTTTAATGTTTATTTATTTCTGAAGGAGAGAGACAGAGACAGAGTGCCAGCAGGGGAGGTGCAGAGAGAGAGAGGGGGGGACACAGAATCCCAAGCAGGCTCCGAGCTCTGAGCTGTCAGCACAGAGCCCAACTCGCTCTAACCCACCGAACCGGCGAGGTGGAGATCATGACCTGAGCTGAAGTCGGACGCTCAACCGACTGAGCCACCCAGGCACCCCCAGGATTCTTTAACATACCCTTGGAGGTTACTGGTACAAATCTCAATCCACTGTTTTAAAACAGTAGGTTCTGGAATGTCTGTGAATAACCCTATTTTTCCTTTAGGGAACTGTCCAACCCCCCCCCCCACCTTGTCCCTTGTGGTTGACCCCCCCTCAGCTGTAGGGATGGTCATGTGACTCTCGGGGCTAGCCAATCAGAGATAGCTACCCCCTGAGTATTGTGATTGGCTCAGGATGGGCTTATAACTCAATCAAAGCCAATCAGAGCTGAAACTTTTGGAAAGGAGACGTTTGCTTTCCACACCGGAAGCTAGGTCACGAGACTACAAGGCTAGACCTGCCAGTGGTAATGTTACCACCATGAGAGGAAAGCCTACCTAGGAATAACAGAAAAAGGTCTGAGAAATGGAAAGAGATGGGTTCCTAACGGTATTTTTTGAGCAAGTGCATGTAGCTGTGCCTGCAGCCAAGCCCTTAACTGTTCTGTTAGCGACAGAGCCGCGTGCTTAAACTGAGGGATGTAAAATTGGGAGCTGGGAGAAGGTCACAGGCACAGAGCGGCAGGGAAGCTGATCTGCCGAAGGACAAGAATGAGGCTGCCGCACACAGGGAAGCAGAGGCTGGAGGCCATGTTTTCCCAGAGAGACAGAGAGGAGAAAGAGAGCGAGCGAGTACAGGCGGCCTCCTCGTCCCTCCTGAGACTAATTACTTCTCCTCTTGGGTTCCATGAGATTTCTCAGGATTCACATAATGCTCTCCCCTGCCATCACCCTCCCCTGTTTTGTTTTTTGGGTTTTTTTTTTTATAACTTAAAATAGCTCGAGTGGTGTTTTGTTTTGCATTGTTTTTACTTGTAACTAAATGGCTTTTAGACAACCGGCCCAGGAACAAGTCTGCTGCTAAGTGTCCTGTTCTCTAGGCTGACAAAGACCCTGGCTTCCTGAATCAGGACACCCTCAATGGTGGCCAAAACCCCTGGATTCATTGAACTGGCTTCCCTCTCTGGAAAATGGGAATACTAATGCCTACCCAACTGGGTTATTGTGAAGACTGAGATAAGATGGAAAGACGAGCTTAGCACACTTGGGGGCCCCCAAGAACCCATTATAATCGGTGTGAGCTGAATGCAGGAGAGAGACTGGGTACCAGCCTAGAACCAGTCCGTTGGTGGGTCCCACACAGGACGAGCAAAGGAAGCTTAAAGCTACAAGCTCTGTCCCTATCGGCACCCTTTTCATCTCACGTGCACCGATTTTTCAAAAGCATTGAGGAGGAAAGGAATATCTTTATTTTTATTTGTATTTTTTTAGTTTTTATTTCTTTCGAGAGAGAAAGCGCGAGCAGGGGGAGGGGCAGAGAGAGAGAGGAGAGAGAGAATCCCAAGCAGACTCCACGCTGTCATGAACGGTGAGGTCATGGGCTGGGCAGAAATCAAGAATCTGATGCTTAACTGACTGAGCCACCCAGGCACCCCTATCGTTATTTTTAAACGTGCCCATTCTGGAACTGTGTTCTAATAATATAGTCAAACAAAAGAAAATATATATGCATAAGTGCAGTAGTGTTTATGTTAGAGAAAAACTAGAAGTGACTTAAATGTCCATCACTGTGTTTTGTTTAATAGATGATGCTATGTATATACACACAATAGAATATTATGAAGATTGGGGAGCGAAGAAAACCACAATATTTATAAATAAAAAATAAACAAGGGGGTGGGATGAAGGATGTTATGGGATTGAATGCGACATTTGTCTGAGTTTTAAGGTAGGAGCCCAATATTTCTTTTTTTTCTTTTAATTTTTTTTTAAACGTTTATTTATTTTTGAGACAGAGAGAGACAGAGCATGAACGGGGGAGGGTCAGAGAGAGAGGGAGACACAGAATCTGAAACAGGCTCCAGGCTCTGAGCCATCAGCACAGAGCCCGATGCGGGGCTCGAACTCACAGACCACGAGATCATGACCTGAGCCGAAGTCGGACGCTTAACCAACTGCGCCACCCAGGCGCCCCATGGAGCCCAATATTTCAAAGACGTTCCTCTAGCTTTCTTACATTCCAGCACCTCACACCGTCTCACACACCAACCACCCAGCAACGCGTTCATTCATCTTCTCTGCCTTTGGGGTAACTTGGGTGGAAAATTTTAAGAGGCATTTATGTAAGTACAAGTCCTGAGGCCTCTAACATTAAAGGTATTGACAAAGATAGATGTCCACAACATTTTCCAAGTTACAGGAAAGACAGGTTACAGGGTGCCTGGGTGACTCAGTCTGTTAAGCGTCTGACTTTGATTCAGGTCATGATCTCCGAATCTGTGAGTTTGAGCCCCGCATTGGGCTCTGCTCTGGGAGTGTGGAGCCTGCCTGGGGTTCACTGTCTCTCCCTCTCTCTCCCTCTGCACCTTCCCCACTATGTTCTCTCACTCAAAATAAATAAACTTAAAAAAAAAAATCCTAAAAGAATAGTGGTTACTTCATGCCATGGGATTTCAGGCCGTTTTTTTTTCTTCTTTATACTTATATATTGTTTGAAGTTTTTATAATGTGTGTGTATTATATTTATGAGAAAAAATAAAACGGGGGTGCCTGGGTGGCTCAGTCAGTTAAACGTCTGACTACAGCTCAGGTCATGATCTCATGGTTCGTGAGTTCGAGCCCCATGTCAGGCTCTGGGCTGTGGAGCCTGCTTCGGATTCTGTGTCTCCCTCTTTCTCTGCCCCTTCTTGCCCACCCCCCTCTCTCAGAAAATGAATAAAACATTAAAAAAAAAAAAGAAAAGAAAAAACTATTTTCATGGGGCAGGGGAGGTTAGCTTGATTTTATTTTGTCTTCTATTGTCCAAGATGCATGTTCTACCAGATTTCCTCTAACACTTCTTCCTCCGTCAAGAATAAAGAGGCTTACCTGCTCAGTCCTCTGTGGAGCGGCGGGAGACAGAAGTGACTTGTACAGGGAAGACAGCCTTCGGTGCTAGGCAGCTCACTACTGCTCTCTCCTGGTGAAAACAGGCCAGAGCCTGATGTAGCTAAACTGCACCCAGTGCACCCTCCAAGGTCATCTCCAGAGGTGTTATATCCGGCTACCCCTGCAGTCCTCGGTGTGCTGCACCCCGGTATCAGTAGCTCGGCACCTCTTCCCAGAACAGACCAAGACCCAGGCTTAACCATGCCTGCAAACCCATCTGGACAGTGCTGTCCACTCCACGCCAGAGAATCGTGGGAAATGCTCTATTCCAACTGTTAGAGCAAGTGGTGGAGAGCTTTCCCGTCAACTAGAAAGCGCTGACGCTCAGGACTTGGGCCTCGAGAGAGTAGAAGACCGTGTTGCGGGAAGACAACTGCAATCACCCCTATCACGAAAGCCCTTGTCTTTGTATGGTTCCTTTCACGTTTTAAGGTCTTTCCAAAGTAGTTTGACATGTACAAATAAATTCATATAAGGATGTCTGCTGCAGAATTGCTTGTATCAGCAAAAGACTGGAACAATCTCAACATCCCTCTGTGTGGGAACATTTGGACAAAATGGAATAGTATATAGCTGTTTCGAAAACGAGGTGGATCCGGGGGCACCTGATTGGCTCAGTTGGAAGAACATGCGACTCTTTTTTTTTTTTTTTAATTTTTACTTATTTTTGAGAGACAGACAGAGAATGAGCCGGGGAGGGGCAGAGAGAGAGAGAGAGGGAGACACAGAATTCAAAGCACACTCCAGGCTCCATGCTGTCAGCACAGAGCCCAATGCAGGGCTCGAACTCACAAACCTCAAGATCATGACCTGAGCCGGAGTCGGACGCTTAACCGACCGAGCCACCCAGGTGCCCCCAGAAGAGCATGCGACTCTTGATGTCAGGGTTTGAGTTTGAGCCCCACTTTGGGTGTAGAGATTACTTAAAAATAAACAAATGAATAAACTTAAACAAATAAGGTGGATCAGTATGTGCTGTTATAGAATGATTTCCAAGATTCATTAAGTTTAAAAACAAGAAAGATGTGTAAGAGTCAAGAAGTGTGAGTGTATGTGTCTTAAATAAGGATCTGTATAACTGGAGAAATAAGTTTCTAGATACACAATCAGAAGGAAACAGCAGAAACGAATAATAATGACTGCCTCTAGGGAAGGAAGGACTGAGGATCATGGCAATAGGAAAGAGAACTACTTTCGCTATATCTTTGTATAATGTTAAATTCTTCACCACGTACATGTATGGCTTTTTCAATTAATTTTTAAATTTTAAAATAATATTTCCCCAAACACAGTTTGATATAATGGCATCAGAAAGGCTTGGGTTCAAAGCTAGACTCTGAGATTTACCAATTACATGACCTTGAGGAAACCACTTAGCTACTCTGAACCCCAATTTTCTTACATCTACAATGGTATTAGTAACGTCAGTCTCATGGCATTGTTGTGAGGATTAAAGATAAGCATTTAGGGGCGCCTGGGTGGCGCAGTCGGTTAAGCGTCCGACTTCAGCCGGGTCACGATCTCGCGGTCCGGGAGTTCGAGCCCCGCGTCGGGCTCTGGGCTGATGGCTCGGAGCCTGGAGCCTGTTTCCGATTCTGTGTCTCCCTCTCTCTCTGCCCCTCCCCCGTTCATGCTCTGTCTCTCTCTGTCCCAAAAATAAATAAACGTTGAAAAAAAAATTTAAAAAAAAAAAAAAAAAGATAAGCATTTAGTATCAGGACAATCTTGCCACACACCTCCAGGGGGCATTATTCACGTTACCTTTTATATGATGGGCAGCCTCTAGAGATGAACATTGTGATGGCCCTGCTGAATATGGGGCCTGGTATGTGGTAGATACAGGGAGAAAAACTTACAATTTTCATGTGTAATTTCAGTTTAATTTGTCATTTCTTCAAAGAATTTTGTACCTACAGAAACAGGAATAGATCAGCAGCCAGAGCTGGCTCAGAACGTAGGTCTCCAAATTCCTACTCCAAATTAAAAGCAAACCACGAGGGGGATTAGCTAAAGGCTATGTGTGAGAAGAAAGACATAAGGTTAAGGATAAGAGTCGGAGATCAGACACCTAGATTCGAAGGTAAGAAGTAACACTCTTTCTATTTGCAGATAACATGATCTTACATATAGAACATCCTACGGAATACACACACACACACACACACACACACACACACGCACAATTAGACCTAATAAATAAGTTGACCAAGTTTTCAGGACACAAGATCAACACGCAAAAATCAGTTGAATTTCTATGTGCTAGTGTCTTAGTCCATCCAGGCTGCTGTCATAGAATACCATAGACTGGGTGACACAAAAACCAAAAATTTATTCCTCACAGTTCTGGAGGTGGGAAATCTGAAATCAGGGTTGGGGCACCATATTTGGAGTCTGGTAAAAGCCCTCTTCCAAGCTGCAGATGGCGATTTTCTCTGGGGTCCCTTTCATAGGAGCTCTAATCCCATTCATGAGGGTGGGACTTAATCACGCTCTGAAAGGGTCCCCTCCCTTCCTAATACCGTCGCAGTGGGTTTTAGGATTTCAACATGAATTTGGTAGGGACATAAGCATTCAGCCCATAATCACTAGCAATGAACAATCTAGAAATTGAGAAAATTTCATTTAAAACAGCAACAAGAAGAATATTATATTTAGGAATAAATTTAACAAAAGAGGTACAAAACGTGTGCACTGAAAACTATAAAACACTGAAGAAATTTAAAGAAAAACTGAATACAGGTAAATCGGGGCAGGGGTGTGGAATCTTAGGTTCGTGGATGGAAATAAATGGAGCATTGTGAGGAGTAAGATGATAATGGCTCCCAAACTGATCGACATCTCCAATGCGATCAATGCTCGTCAAAATCTCAGTTGGCTTTTTTTGTAGAAATTGACCCTAAAATTTGCATGGAAATGCAAGCGACACAGAATAGCAAAAACAAATTTTCAAAACATATTATATAGCCTATTACATAGCTGAAATAATGTGTGATACTGATATAAAAATAAACATACAGGGGCACCTGGGTGGCTCAGACGGTTAGCATCCGACTTCAGCTCAGGTCATGATCTCACAATCTGTGAGTTCGAGCCCCGCGTCGGGCTCTGTGCTGACAGCTCAGAGCCTGGAGCCTGCTTCAGATTCTGTGTCTCCCTCTCTCTCTGCCCCTCCCCTGCTCATGCTCTGTCTCTCTCTGTCTCAAAAATAAATAAAAACATTAAAAAAATTTTTTAAATAAACATACAGATTAATGGAATAGAAATGAGAGTCTAGAAATAAACTTATATTTATGCAGGCAGAGAGAAGCCAAGAGTATGACACTAACGGATGCCTTTTCCATGGTAGGGAAACATCAGGAGGAGGCTATGAGTATTTCACATGTAACAATCCCCATATTAAAAAAAATAATAATAGTTTTATTGATATACAATTCACATACTATCCAATTCACTCTTCTAAAGTATACAAGTCAGTCTTTTTTTTTATATTTATGGTCAATGAATTTTAGACAAAAATATGAAGACAACAACTGGACATCCATATGTAAAAGAATGAAGTTGGGCCCCTATTCGTGCCATACAAACAAATTGATTCAAAATGCATCATAGGAAAAAAATACATCATAGACCTAAATGTAAGAGCTAAAACCAAAAACTCTTAAAAAAAAAAAAAAAAAAAGGAGTAAACCCTCATGACATTGGGTCAGGTAATCATTTCTTAGATATGAAACCAAAAGAATGAGCAACAAAAGAAAAAATTAGATAAATCGAACTTTCTAAACATTAAAAGTTTTTGTGTTTCAATGGACACCATCTCTTGATGGTGAAAAGACACCCCGCAGAATGGGAGAAAACACTTGCAAATCATATACCAAATAAGGGAACTTGTATTTAGAATGCATAAAGAACTCTTAAAACTCAACAATAAGAATAGTTCAATTTAAAAATGAGCAAATAATCTGAAAAAAACATTTCTCCAAAGGAGATACACAAATGGCCAATAAGCGCATGAAAAGATGCGCAAAATCAAAAGTACAATGAGATAGATACCACTTCACGCCCACTAAGATGGCTAAAGTTAAAAAAAAAAGATGATAATAAGTGTTGGTGAAGATGTGGAGAAATTAGAGCCTTCATAATCCTGTACACTGTTGGCGGGAATGTAAAATAGTGCAGCCACTTTGGAAAATAATTTGGCATCTCCTCAAAATGTTACACATAGAGTTACACCCCTAGGTATATAACCAGGAGAAACGAAAACATAGCCACACAAAAATGTGTATGTGAATGTTAATAGCAACAGCGTTCACAATGGTCAAGAAGTGGAAACAACCCAAATGTCCATCAGCTAGTGAATAGATAAACAAAATGTGGCGTGTCCGTACAATAGAATATTATTTGCAATAAAAAGGAACGACATACTGACACATGCTACAAAATGAATGAACCTCGAAGACATTATGCTAAATGAAAGAAACCAATCACAAAAGTCACATCTTTTATGATTCCATGTACAGAAAACAGCCAGAAGAGTCAAACCCATAGAAACAGAAAGTAGATTAGCGGCTGCCAAGGGTTGGTGGGGGTTGGGGAGTGACTGCTAGTAAGCATGGGGTTTCTTTGGGAGCCATGAAAATATTCTGGAATCAGAGGGTGGTGATGGTTGCACAACTGTGAACATGCTAAACACTGCTGACTTACATACTTTAGAAGAGTGAATTGTACAGTGTGTGAATTGTATACCGATAAAGCTACTATTATTTTTTTTTAATTAGGGATTGTTATATGTGAAATACTCATAGCCTCCTCCTGAGGTTTCCCTTCCACGGGAAAGGCAGCCATTAGTGTGGTCCTCTTGGCTTCTTTCTGCCTGCGACTCACTCCTCCCCTAAAAGAAAGAAGCTATTTAATTGATCTGTGTGTTTGGAATAAAGAACTGATGCGTGCAGTTCTGCACACTCCTCTCTTCCTGGAGGAGGCATTCTCCCTCTTTCTGTATGCCTTAAATTCTGCAATATCAGCCATTGCCTGTGAGTGGGTGGTTAAGGTGGTCCAATTCTGGGGTCACTATTAGGAAGCACCTATCCACAAACTCCAATATCAGCTTTACCGATACTGCTGCTTTGGTTTTCATACGCCTCATTCCCTCATCTTATTTCTCAAGTGGCTCAGAACATTTTGAAGCATGGAGGGTGCTATTTAATTGACTCCCCAAGAACCCCAGCCTAGTATGAATTCCATCCAATAACTACTTGTATATCACAGAGCCATTGAGTTTGGAGAGGTAGCATGGAGCGATGGAATAAGTCAACAGCCCTCATCTCTCCCTCTAATTCCATTCATTCATACATTTATTCAACAGATATTTAAACACCCAGTATGTCCCAGGCATTGCTAAAGGAGCTGGGGGTTCAACAGTGAAAAAAAAGTGACCAAAACCCTGGTATAATGGAGCATATATTTTAGTGGGAAGACTGACAATAAACCAGGATATACGTTATCTTAGATGATGGTAAGTCCTAAGGAGAAAAATATATATAACACAGGGAAAGAGAACAGGAAATATTATTGGAGGGTGTGACATTTTGGATAGAGTGACCAGGACAAGCCCTGCCAGGAAGATGGCATTGGAGGAAAGACCTAAAAGAGATCCGGAAGCAAGTCATGTTGAGAATTTTGGGGAAGAGATTCCCCCAGGCAGGGTGACCAGCACGTGCAAAAGCTGTCAAGGAAGAATGTATGGAAAAGCACGGGTAGCAGAGTGATGGTGGGGAGGGGAGACCGGAAATGAGGTAAGAGAAGTCTCAGGAAACCAGCTCAGATAATCCCCCATAGCTCAGAGTAAGGACTTTGACTTTTACTCATCAACTTACCCACTGAAGGGTTTTGAGCAGAAGGGTGACATCTGACTCTGCTGAGAACAGATTAAAGAAGGCAAAGGCAGAAAGAAGCAGGGAAACCAGCGGCTTATGATGATAGGTTGGACCAGACAGGGAGCAGTAGAGAGAGTGAGAAGTGGTCAATTCTGTCGGGATTTTGAAGGAGGAGCTGGCAGAATGTGTTGATGGATTAGAGCTACGACGTATGAGAAAGAAGTTAAAGATAACTCAAAGTTTTTGTCCTGAGCAATTGAAAGATGTAGTTGCAATTAGCTGAGCGGATAGGAGGGAGGGGACATCAGGAACTCAGTCTTGGGCATGTTCATTCTCAGATGCCCATTGGACATTCAAGAGGATGTGTCGAATAGGCAGTTGGGACACGTGAGTCTGGAGTTCAAGAGAGAGGCCCAAACTACTCACTAGCTTACCATTCAGCTACTTGCTAGCCTTGTGACCCTAGACAAGTCACCTAACTTCCCAGAGCTGCACTTGACCCTTCTGTCAAATAGGAATAAAAACAGTAGCAACTGGGGCACCTGGGTGGCTCAGTCGGTTAAGCATCTGATTCTTGGTTTCGGTTCAAGTTATGATCTCACAGTTTGTGAGTTCCATCGAGCCCCACGTCGGGCTCCACACTGACAGTGCGGAGCCTGCTTGGGATTCTCTGTCTCCTTCTCTCTGCCCCTCACCCCTCTCAAAATAAATAAACTTTTTTTAAAAAGCAGTAGCTATAACACAAGGTCGTTGTGAGGATCAAATTTGACAGTAAAGTAACTGGTTCACGGGAGGCTTTGAATAAATCATCACTATGATTAAGTTCAATTCCTCGGTGGCTAGAAACAGAAAAAAGAAAGATACAGCCTCTACCCTCAACCCCGAATGGAGAAAACTCAACCAAAGTTCTCAACAAACAATCTCTCAGGTAACATCAGTCCTCTGGGGGAAACACCAAGGCCTGGCACCTGACTGGACAGAGAGAATAGAGGAAGAGTCAAAGATAATGGACAACCAGCCTCAGAAAGAAGCAATGCGGGGGATTGGAGAGCAAACCAGAATGTATATCTGTCTTCCCACAAGCTAGCTGGGAAACCTTGAACTCATCAGGCCTCTGCACCTCACTTCCCCAATAGGGGTAAACCCCAGTCCTCCAGAGAAGTGTCCAAAGCTGCTCAGGGGGAAAACACTGATGCGGTGACGTTACATCACATCACATCACATCACATCACATCACATCACATCACATCACATCACATCCCTATATCTGTTTTCCCTCCTGCTCTCCTCTGGTTGGGCCCTGTCCCCCTATCAGGACTTCTCCAATATCCTGAGGCCCTGAACCTGGTTCTTCTCAGCTTCTGGGCAACCGGGGAAATGGCTCAGAGACCCTGTGCAACATCAAAGAACCAAGAATGGTCAACGCTGCAGAGATACTTGAACCAACGTGAAAAGAAAAGGCAGGCAGGAGGAGGAGAGAGAAGCCACTCTGAGTTCCTACCGGGCCGGGGGCTGTGTCAGGTGCTTTCAGGACTGAGAGAGCTGTGGCAGGGAATATGAATATGAATCCATGTAGAGCCCAGCAAGAGTACAATAAATGTTGGATACGTTATTTTTATCGTATCTCTTTGAATCCTCCAACACCCCTGCAAGCTGGCCTCCAAAATGAGAGGCAGTCTGTTATAACGGTGCGTGCTCTTGGGTCAGACAAATCTGGGTTCAGATTCTAGCTACATCTAGGCTTTTGTGATCCCGGAAACGCGACCTTACTTTTCCGACTCTTGGTTTGCTCATCGATAAAGTGGGGGAAATAATGGTACCTGCCAAACAAAAATTCATTTAAAACCCTTAGCCTAGGGCCTTGTGTACCCTAGCTGCTCAATATTCATTAGCTATTTTTAGTGCTCTCGGAGGAGAGGACACCAAAGTTCCAGAGGGTGGGTCAGGTATCGGAATTCACACAGCCAGGCGTTATATAGACTCTTGTAGTTTTGCTTCCTGGGCAGCCACCCTACTCTTTGGGTTAGAGTACCTTCACTGTCTTTTGGCAACAGCCCTCCCCCACTCTCAGGCCACGTGATTTGGGTGGGGTTGACACCTCTATTTCAAGCTCCAGGGGCGGATATGTGACTCAGGTCTGGCAAGTCCCTTACTCTATCCCTCTGGTCACAGGGAATGGTTTGAGATTAGACTTGTAACTCATGCCGAGTCAATGAGAATCCTGGAACTTTGTTGAGTCCATTGGGAAACAGATGAACCTGCCTTTGGACTTGACATCAGGTGGAGAGAAGCTTGGGACTGCTGGGGGTTGCCAGGTGGAGAACATGCCTGTGTGTAAAGCAAATCCAACAGAAATAGAGCGGAAGGGTGGAATGGGGCTGAGCGTGTACACTCGGAGCTCTTGCCTAAAAGCTTGGACAGATATGTCTCAAGTCTATACTTCAGGCTTTAGGCACACAAGACAATAATTCACATTCTCTCTGTCTCCTGAAGTCCACCCAAAGAATCGTTATTTGGCAAATGTCTCCATCAGGGTCCCAACTGAAAACAGATGGAACGCTCAAATTAGAGTAATTTGAATTTTTTTAATGTTTGCCTATTTACTTTGAGAGAGAGAGAGAGAGAGAGAGAGAGAGAGCTCGCGCGCAAGCAGGGGAGGGGCGAAGAGAGACGGAGACACAGAATCCGAAGCAGGCTCCAGGCTCTGAGCTGTGAGCACAGAGCCCAGTGCGGAACTTGAACTCATGAACTATCAGATCATGACCCGAGCCGAAGTCGGATGCTTAACCGACTGAGCCCCCGAGGTGCCCCAAATTAGAGTAATTTGAAGAGGGTTTCTATCTAATGGTATAGGTGGTGTAGGAGAACCACAGGAGACAGCATGGGGACCAGGGGCTACTAACAACTGAGGAGCTATCACCACCCCTAGGCCTGAATGGACAGAGAAGATAGTCATCTGAACCAGGAGAGAGCGAGCTTTGGAAAAGGGACCTCCTCAAGAAGAGCAGGGACTCTCAATCATATTACTGGTCTGTGGAGGGAGCCAGGGGAATAAATACCCCGACTTCTCTCTCTGCTGGTCTCTCATCCACAGACTACCATTGGCTGAGCCCAGCCAGAAGCCAGAAGGTAAAGGAGTCTGCCAATGCATCAAAACAAGTCAGACCCAGAACAGAGTGAAGCATGGAGCTGGAGGGACACACAGGAAATAGGGGGCCCAACAAGAAAGCAGCACAGCCTGGTCTGGCTGTCTTTCCCACAATCCCACGATCATCTTTTGGAAGCTCAGACCGGTTTTAAAACTCTCATGGTTCCATGGAGGCAACCCCAAAAGATGGCATATAGGGGACAAGTACTTTGAACATCTGGGAAGAAGTCACTGAACTAGCCCTGCTAACTTGGGAGCAAAAAGCCTCCAGCTCAGCTTCCCACATGGCCAGAGAGTCCTGAGCTGACCCTCAAGCCATTACCCTGCCAGCTCCCTTGACCCCTTACAAATCTGTCTGCTGGCTGGTTTGGCCCCAATCTCAGGCACCGCCAGACAGCGGCTCTGCGATTTCCCTTTCTCTCCATGGGAGATGTCTGTTTCCTTCTGCAGCCAAGCCTGAGAAGCTTCTGGGATTCCCCACTACTGGCAGGGGCCCAACAGTGCCCTGAGGACAGGCCTGAGCTGCGTCCAAGTATCTCATTTTGGTCACACAGACACCTGTTCCCTCTTCTTCCTTCCCAAAACATTCACCCCCGTCTTCTTTGCCGAAATAGATTCCTCTCTACCTCTCAAATCCGGTTAAAACCTCTGAATCTCCTCAGAAAGCTTTTCTCATTAATTTGCCTGACTGTGCACTCTTCTGCTATTAGGATGGCTATCAGAAGTACGTCTGCACGTAATATAACTAAGAAGATCAACTCATATTTACTGAGTGCGTTCTGTGTGCCCACTGAGCTAACTGCCGTACAGAAACCAGCTCGTGTAATCCTCACGACCACCTTATACAGCAGGTGCTATCAGTATAGGCTATGTTGTGATCGGCACCCCCCGGGATTGTGCCACGAGGCAATCTGAGGAGCAATTACTTTATTCATTTCTACAGAAGAGACCACTGAGGCTCAGAGCAGATAAATTACTACTTTAAGTTCACACAAGCAAGCAAGAGGCAGAAGTGGGACCGAAACCCAGGGATGGCCGACCACAGAGCCCATCGTCCTCAAATTGCGCTGTTTGACGGTGTCCCAGAGGTAGGCAGTGGCTGAAGGAGTTCCCGAGCCTTCTCTGTAACACGGATGCACGTGTGTGCTGGAATCACAGTGACCCCCGTTTGTTATGCACAGGAAATACATCCCTGTTCAGTGTAAACGATGCAATCTCCCCAGATTTTGCAACAAACACCACGATCATCTTGTTATGGTTAGCCCACTTGGCCTCCACTCTGACTCTCGAGCCCCAGTGAGACGCCAAACACTTGAAATAATTTCATTAGTAATGTCAGTGTGAGATCAAGAACACGTTACAGACAAAATACAGAAAACGAAGGAACTCTCTAGAAGTTACTGGTAAGACACTCAGGCTGCATTTCCCACCACCGACAAAGCCGTCTATAGTCACTTGGAAACCTGGCCTTGCTTTCACTTCCTTGGTGAAATGTCCCGTGTGGTATTTCCCCCCACCCAGCGTAAACAAGTGTTTTTATGTTAATCAACTCATTTAATGCTCACAGCAATAGTATAAAGTGAGTGCCACTCCCATATTCATTTTACATAGGAGGAAAGTGAGGCACGAAGAGGTTAAGTAACGTCCTGAAAGTCACACAGCTGGTAAGTGGAAGTGCTGGGATTTGAACCCTTGAGTCGGCCTCCCGAACCTGTGCTTTCAGCAGCTGCGACTCTTTAGTTTGACATAAAGCTAAATGAAGATAATTAGAAAATCCATCAAAATACTAAACATGCAAAAAGGACTGTGGAGGAGTCCTTTTTTTGTAGAATCTATGTGTTCCAGTAACGTGGAAGACAGATCTCCTACCTAGAACACGTGGCTGGTTGGACTGACCAAGAAAGAAACTCCGGGGCACAGTGAGCTAAAAATAACCATCCATCGGAGCCTTTGGTGGGAGAGGCAGGTGAGCTTAACAAGGAATCAGGGAGCAGAGATCCATGGCTGAGAATGTGTGAACAACCCTTAGACCAGCAAGGGCGCACCTGAGGATGGTGGGCTGGAGGGAGGACTGGCAGGGAGAGTCAGAAGGAAGGACCCAGCAAAGGGAAGAGGAGGAACCCTTCCATCTTTCCTTCCTTAAACTCCTATTGCTGAATTCCTGTGACGTGCCAGTCCCTCCTGCCTTCACAAAGTTTGCAGTCTAGTGAGGGAGTATATTATTTGGCACATTTCTGGTTGCAAGTGATTGAAACCAATTCAAATGGGCTTAAACAAAGGAGAATTTACTTGAAAAGGCAAGTGGCAGGATGGGCTTCAGGCTGGTTGTTCCCGGGCTCAAAACTGTCAGTGGGAGTCCGTCTCTTCCCACCCTGACCTTGCTCTCCTCTGGGCTTCCTCCATTCTCAGGCAGGCTTTCTCCTTGGCTCTTTCCTCTTGGCTCTTTTCTTTCTCACTGGCTCTTTTCCTCTTGGCCTGTTGAGTAACCCCCTCAGGAAAAGAATGTTTCTTTCCCAGTTGTTCCAGTAAGAATCTAAGATTGGCTCCCATCAACTACTTTGATTCCCTGTTAAGAGCAAGTAATGGGGCTGAAGGATGGAACGTGCGGACTAGCCAGGCCTGGGTGATATACACACCCCTCTGTGCAGCCCCAGCTGGACCACACGGATTGAGAATGCAGGCACGGCCCCCAGGCCACTGGCGTATCAAGAAGCAGGGAAGTTCTGCTTTGTAAGCGAAACAGCAGATGTCTGATCCAGAGATTCAGGCAATGATATTTACAACCCAGTGTGGTAAATGACACAAAGGGGAGGAACTGGCGCTAGAGGGGCACATAGGAAACGCCTAACCCTGAGGAAGTGCATGCAAGCTGAGACTTGAGGGGAGGTCTTGGGGGCAGGAGGAGGGGCATGGGGTGAGAAAAGGAAACAGATCATGCAAATTGCTTGAGATTGTGGCCTGAACATTTTTTTTTTTTTTTTGAGAGAGAGAGAACAAGAGAGGGAGAAGGGCAGAGAGAGAGAGAGAGACAGAATCTTAAGCAGACTGTACACTCAGAGCGAGCCCAACACAAAGCTCAATCCCATGACCCTGGGATCATGACCTGAGCTGAAATCGAGTCTGACACTCTGGGCATCTGGGTGGCTCAGCTGCTTAAGCATCTGACTTTGGCTCAGATCATGATCTCAGGGTTTATGAGTTCAAGCCCCACATTTGGCTCTCTGCTCTCAGCACTTCCCATCCTCTGTCCCCCTCTCTTTCTGCCCCTGCCCCACTCACGCTCTCTCTCAAAAATAAACATTAAAAAAAAAAAAAAAAAGAGTCGGATGCTCAACCTGAGCCACCCAGGTGCCCCTTGGCCCGAACCTTAACAGGGACAGTTAGAATGAAGATGATGGACCAGATTACGAGTGGGCCTGAGCAGAAAGGACAAAAAATGGATTTGGGACTAAAGAGGAGATTCAGTTTGGGATTTTGATCTTGAGGGGCATGCGGGTCATCCTGTTAGAGGTTATCAAAGAGCCAGCAGGATATGTGGGTGTGGAGTTTAGGAACAGGAACTCTGGAGGCAGCGCATGAGTGACCCACACAAGGATGGTCATTAACCCCCCGGGGGGACATCTCTGGGTGAGAGGATCAAGATTGAACAGAATCTTGGAAAAGAACAGCCAACTGGCCAATAAACATATGAAAAGGCCAAAAACACATGAAATAAGCATATGAAAACAACATCATTACTTATTAGGGTACAGATAGGCAAAGAGTGAGAGGTCCCTACCCATCAAGCAGAAGGGCTGAAATTAAGAGGATTGACACCATCAAGTGTTAGCAAGGATGTAGAACAAATGGAACTCCCATACACCGCTGACAGGAGGGTAAATGACAAACTACTTTGGGAAACTGGCAGTATTCACTGAAACGAAACAAATGTATCCTCCACGACCTAGCAATTCTACTCGCCTATACTATATAGCCAAGAGAAATTTGCGCTTCGTTCCACCAAAAGATGTGTAAACAATGTCCATAACAGCACTTTTCAGAAGAGCCAAAAGCAGGAAACCAACCCAAGTCCATTGTTATACGTTCATTCAATACAACACTACACCATTCTTACAAAAAGAATGAAGTACTGATGTGGATGAATCTTACAGGTATAATGTTGAATAAGAAAAGCCGGACCTAAAAGAAGCATCCTGTGTGATTCCGTTCATGAAAAGCTCAAAAACAGATGTGACTGGTTAATGGTGATACAGGTCAAAAATAGTGGTTTCTCTTATGGGAGGGGGTATACCTGAAAGGGAGCCAAGAGAGTCTGCTAGGGTGCTGGAAATGCTTTTTTGTATCTTGATCGGAGCGGTGGCTATAAAGCCAAATACATGTATAAAAATTCATGCAGTTGCTCACTTAAGATTTGTGCACATTACTGTGTCTATTTTGTATCTAAAGAGGGGGGGGGGCTTATCCCCTCCCCCCAAAAGGCAAAAACAAAAAAACAAAAAACAAAAAACAAAGCTCCAATCCAGGGACTATCGATATTTGAGTTTCATGATATGTTATGACAGTTCAAGAGCCCCAGCTGGATAGTGAGGTTTCCCAGGGCCAGACGTCTTGTTTTGATTTTTAGCTCTCCTGTTCTAAAGCATACTGGGGTTAAGATCACAGCAGGCTCACAGCAGCCATGACCCAGTGTCTGTTCAGAGCAGCACACTCTAGCCCTTGTTCAACTCAACACTCGTTTCCTGCATATCCGCCCGTGCCAGGCCCTGTGCTGAGAGCAGGGAGAATGAAAAACATCATCCCTGCCCTTCAAGCCTGCCAGCCAAGAGGTGGGTGCCGCAGGATGAAGGAGGCGTTCCTGCAGCAGCCAGTTCATCCATCAGCACCTGTAAAATAATAATAGCAACAAACAACTACCATTTCTGAACTGCCGGGTGCTTTACGTGCAGAACAGATTTTTTTCCCCTCTTAATTGCTATTTAAAACCACAACTGCCTGCAGCTACTTTTGTCTGTTAGGGGAATGGCATAATTTTTCTCTAGGTAGATGGCTCTTTGTTTAGGAAAATACTTAATAAGTTGCTTCGGCTTGAAGAACGAATCTCCCCAGGGCGAGGGCAAGACAAAGGGAGTTGAATTGCTTTGCACATTAGGGACTCTGCTCCTCAGGGAACCACTACTCACTCATTCTCCAGGTTGTCCTTTTCAAAAATCACTTCCTCGTACCACACCCAGCCTTCAAAAAGAATGAGGCAAAGCTCTCTCTACTGACATGAAAAAAAAGCGCTGGATAGATTGTGAAGCGGAAAAAAAGTAACCGGCAGAATAAGTGCATAATGGAGTCCCATTTTTTATGAGATCATGATGTGAGCTGAAGTTGGTTGCTCAACCAACTGAGCCACCCAGGAGCCTCAGACAGTCCCATTTTTTAAAAGGAGCGCTACGGGGGCACCTGGGTGGCTCAGTCGGTTAAGCGTCCGACTTCGGCTCAGGTCATGATCTCACAGTTCATGAGTTCAAGCCCCGTGTCAGGCTCTATGCTGACAGCTCGGAGCCTGGAGCCTGCTTCAGATTCTGTGTCTCCCTCTCTCTCTGACCCTCCCCTGCTCATGCTCTGTCTCTCTCTGTCTCAAAAATAAATAAAACATTAAAAAAGAAAAAAGGAGCGCTACGTATATGCATTGACACTTGGCTACATACGGAAAATTCCTTAAAAAGTATATAACACCAAACTAGCAGCTGTTACCACTATGGAGGATGGTAGGGGATCATCAGAAGCTTCTTTTTTCAGTTTTTACCTTTCATCTTTAAGCACTTTTATCTTTTTATCTTTACACACTTTATTATTATTATTATTATTATTATTATTCAGTAGGCTCCATGCCCAATGTGGTGCTTGAACTCAGGACCCTGAGATCAAGAGTCGCATGCTCTACTAACTGAACCAGCCAGGTGCCCCTTAACCTTTAAACATTTTATCAGGGGATTGTATCCCTTTTTCAAAAGTCTCTTCCTCAAGCAGTCTTCCCTGACTCCTATTGTAGATCAGGTAGATCCTCAGGGTATCCTCCCCTCCTCCACTGTGACATTTAGCACCTTTCTACTTGCTTCTTCACAACCTCTCCTAGCCCCTCCCCCCCCCCGCCCCCTCCCCCCCAACCCTAGGCTCACAGAGACCAGAAACTCCTAGCAGAGAGCTTGCTATAGTTGCTAATCAGAATGAATGAATCCTTCTTCCAGAGTTCTCTCCTATGGTGCCTGGAGGCTCAGTCGGTTAAGCATCTGACTTCCACTCGAGTCATGATCTCACTGCTCGGGAGTTCGAGCCCCACGACGGGCTTTGTGCTGACAGCTCGGAGCCTGGAGCCTGCTTCAGATTCTGTCTCCATCTCTCTCTGCACCTCCCCTGCTCGCTCTCTGAATGTGTGTGTGTGTCTCTCTCTCTTGAATATAAAATAAAACATTTAATAATAATAATAAAAAAGAGTTCTCTCCTGCCTGGCTTTGAATCTCTCAGAGAGAAGAGTGAACAGCTCAACCCCACCCGTGAGTGCCGCCCAGTCCGGGCTCATTCCCTGCCTAGGGCAGGGTGAGATGCCCTGTCTCTTGTTCCTGAAGGGAAGCGTAGAAGCAGCTCCAGCCCTCTTCTGCTGCCTCAGCCCTCAGGGACAACAGGATGCCTGAGACCACGACAACTTGTGACAGGTGGGACTAGGTGGGGTAGCCAATTACTGGAACAGGCCAGGGCACCCTGGCTGACCTTGGTGGAAGCAGGGACAGCTTCCCTTCCGTGTTCCTTTTCTTTCCAGCAGTAGGGGGAGGAGGGGACGAAGGCCTAATTGTTTTCACCTTGAGAAAAATCTGCTGCTGATTATGTACAGAGAGGATCACTCAGTTATACAGCAGGGGGGCCGAAATTAGATCAGATCAGGAAGGCTGACATTTTCCCCGAGGCCCTCTGACTAACAACCGAGGGGAAGAGAGGCACTTGGCCTAATATTCCCTCCCCTGCTCTGGCCTACCAACCGGTGTCATTTCTGCCCAGAACCCTGCAGGCAAATCTCTGTGCCCCCTCCCCATCCAGGCTGCTGTCACTAAGACCAAGCCTTCAGCAGGTCTTGGCCAGGCCACAGGTAATGTTGCCGAGAGGGAATTGGAGCTCTGGCTCACAGGCCCCCCGACTGCCAGGCGGATGCCTCCATTGACCCAGCCAGTCTCTTCCTGCCGAGTTCAGACAGGAAAAGTGATGCCGGCCACCGGAACTGCAGGGGGAGGCACCGGCCAGCCACAAGTGCCTGATTCCGCCCGAACACTTCTGACAATTAAGGCAGCGATGAACTCTCATGCTTTCTCCGTCCCTGATGGAAAGCAAGTTCAAAAGCCACATACTGTCCGCAACCCCTGGGGTGAGGAAAGAATGTGATAAAGAGAAAGCATTGTATCTCAATAGAGCCGCCTTGAGTGATGCCGATGCCACACAGGGAGTCGGCCACCAGAGAAGCTCAGCATTCCAGCCACTGAAAATCACCCAGGAAGTATGTGATACTGGCTTTATCCAATTAATGACTTCTAAAGCTTCTGAGCACTATTGGGCCCCAAGAAGAAATTTTCTTTAAGAAATCTTGAGGGGTGCCCGGGTGGCTCAGTCAGTTAAGCGTCCGACTTCAGCTCAGGTCACGATCTCGCGGTCCGTGAGTTCGAGCCCCGCGTCGGGCTCTGGGTGATGGTTCAGAGCCTGAAGCCTGCTTCCGATTCTGTGTCTCCCTCTCTCTCTGCCCCTCCCCCGTTCATGCTCTGTCTCTCTCTGTCTCAAAAATAAAACGTTTAAAAAAAAAAAGAAATTCTTGAAAGGCAGGGGCGCCTGGGTGGCTCAGTCTGTTAAGCGTCTGACTCCGCCTCAGGTCATGATCTCAGGGTTTGTGGGTTCGAGCCCCGCACTGGGCTCTGTGCTGACAGCTCAGAGCCTGGAGCCTGCTTCGGATTCTGTCTGTCTGTCTCTCTCAAAAATAAATAAACGTTAAAAAAATTTAAAAAAAAAATTTTTTTTTAACATTTATTTATTTTTGAGACAGAGAGAGACCGAGCATGAACGGGGGAGGGTCAGAGAAAGGGAGACACAGAATCTGAAACAGGCTCCAGGCTCTGAGCTGTCAGCACAGAGCCCGACGCGGGGTTCGAACTCACGGACCGCGAGATCATGACCTGAGCCGAAGTCGGCCGCTTAACCAACTGAGCCACCCAGGCGTCCCCCCCAAAAATTTTTTTTTAATTTCTAGCTGTGTAACTTTGGTCATATCACTTCACCTCTCTGAGCTTCATTTTCCCCATCTGCAAAATAGAATTAAGTATACCTACTTCAAAGGGTGTCATAAAATAAAATAAATGTATATAAACTACTTAGCACAGTACTTAGTGCCCAGGAAGTGCTCATTCAATGGTAGACGATCATACTATTTCAATTATGGAGCCATCAGCGCTCACTCCAGCACAGACACTGTGGTGAGGCAGAAAGGGTGGGACCTTTAGGACCACGCAGACCTGATTTGAGATCCTAGTTCGATTACTTCCATTACGTGGCCTTGGGAGAGTTAATTAACTGCTTTGAGCTTCGGTCTCCCGCTCTAAGAAGACACTGATAATACTGGCCTGATCCACGGGATAGAGTCAGCCAACCCCCCGAGCCTGAGCACGTAGAAGGTGCTCAGGAAATATTAGCTGCATTGGTATAGACTCATCACCCTCTTCCAGCATCCTTCACCTTGTCTGGTAGTTTTTACTGAGAGGAAAGTCTGCTCAAAGTGATTTACTTTGGGAGAGCGTATTGATTTTCTCAAAGCCAGTGGTCTCTTGCCTGTTGTGATTCTTCTTGCCATCTGTGTACTACTTGACCCTGGTCTTCACCTCTGCCTTTTTTTGAGACCTCCTCCCTCTCCCCAGTGGTCTTCTTGACTCTTTGATCCCCTGATTGATAGATCTCTCTCTCTCCCCACCATCTGCCCCTCCCTCCCTCTCTCCCCCCTCTTTCCCAGGCTTTTCAACCTCCTCAGATTATTTCTCTGTCCTTTGCTCACCACATTCTACCTGCCTGTCCCCAGAGAAAGGCCACAACACAGTCACCAAAAGCAAACTCAGTCTGTTCTGGCTCCCGATCTCAAAGCTCCTGGCCACCCACACACCAAATTCTAGATGCCGGTCTATTTCTTTCCCTCTCTTTCCGAGTCCAATCAATTGCCAAGCATCTCTATTTTTTTCTTCAAAACATTTCTCACTTACGCCTCCTTCTTCTTTCCCAGCTTTCCTCTTGTCACTCCAGACCAGGTCTGATCCAGGTTTAATGGCCAATCCCAATCCATCATGAATACTGCAGCCCATGTAAAAAAAGATCACTTTTTAAGCATGCCACATGTGCTCCTTCCACCCGCTCCCATCTCCTTCAAAGTCCCTTTAAGGCCTGTTCTGTGAGATGCTGAGGACATTCCAGGCCTCCCATCTCATTTTGCTTTTTATTTATTTATTATTTTTTTTTTTTAATTTTTTTTTTCAACGTTTATTTTTGGGACAGAGAGAGACAGAGCATGAACGGGGGAGGGGCAGAGAGAGAGGGAGACACAGAATCGGAAACAGGCTCCAGGCTCTGAGCCATCAGCACAGAGCCCGACGCGGGGCTCGAACTCACAGACCACGAGATCGTGACCTGAGCCGAAGTCGGACGCTTAACCGACTGCGCCACCCAGGCGCCCCTATTTATTTATTTTTTAAGTTTATTTATCTTCAAGAGAGACGGACAGAGTGTAAGCGAGGGAGGGGGCAGAGAGAGAGGGAGACACAGAATCCGAGGCAGCCTCCAGGCTCCGAGCTGTCAGCACAGAGTCCAACGTGGGGCCCAAACCCACGAACCGTAAGATCATGACCTGAGCCGAAGTCAGATGCTTAACTGACTGAGCCACCCAGGCGCCACCCACACCCCGCCCCCCCCCCCCCCCATATCTCATTTTCTAGATTTGACTTTCACTCCGTGCATGCCTCACCCACACCCATCTCCTCTTTGCCTTTTCTGCTACCTCCCTCTGGAACACCGTTTCCTCTGTTCCCTCCTCTATTCAGATTCAATCCATCCTCTCAGGTCTGGCTCAAAACTCAACTCATTCCTGAGGCCGGCCCCGCCCACTCCGGTCCAAGGTTATCGCTTCCTCCAAGTTTCTTTGGATGATGATGCGGTGGTGGGCGTGGAGGGCCGCGGGTGGGAGGAGCTGGTCAATTGCCTGCCACACTCCTGCCTGTACCTTCTTCACCTTGTACCTAAGGGCAGATTTGCTATCTCCCACACCCTCCTGAATAACACAGCATAGTGGCACCGTGTCACAGTGGTTTGGAGCTGGACGGGCTTGTGTTCAAATCCTAATCTTTCCCACTGGTTGCAAGGCCTTAGCAGGTGACCCAACCTCTTCAAGTCTCGCTTTCCTCATCTGAAAAGCAGAGGTCACAGTGGCCTCATAGAGTTATCAGAGAGATTAAATGAGAATGTGTGCACATGGCTTTGCACAGCACCTGGCACCCAGTCTACATTCAATAAAAGGTAGAGATTATTATAGTCTCTGGCACCCTGCAGTCCCAACATTACTTATGCAGCCCTGCTCATTTGCATAGCCAAACAGGAATTTCCATAGACTGTGATATTTTACTATAGGTATATCTGCTTTCAAAACAGCTCTCTTTTTCCAACTTTCCATTTTTATAAACGGCACCACTCTTCCAAAGTCTCTCCCAGACTCCAACGTTGGCAGTGGACTCAGCTTTTTCTGCGCTTTCATGGGCCAAACCCGTTGGCACTTACCCATGAGCTGTCTCTAGAATGTCTTAACTCCCCACCGGGACTGTAAATGCTCTGAGAACAGAAACTCTCTCCTGCTGCCTTGATATCTAGTACACTGGCAAAGAGCAAGGATTAGATATATATTTGCTTTCTGACAAGATGCTATCAATGAGTTAATTTACAGGCGCAGGTGTGAAGGAAGAACTACAACAATCTGAAACAAGGATGAGATAGTCTGTGATTATGTTTTTTTAAATGTTTATTTATTTTTGAGAGACAGAGCGTGAGAGGAGCAGAGAGAGAGGGAGACACAGAATCTAAAGCAGGGTCCAGGCTCTGAGCTGTCAGCACAGAGCCCGATGCGGGGCTCGAAGCCACGAACCTGAGATCATGACCTGAGCCGAAGTCGGAGGCTTAACCGACTGAGCCACCCAGGCGCCCCTGTGATTATGTTTTATTCTCTCTCTCCTCTTTCTCTACTCCATGAATTCCTCCTACTCATTCCTTAAGACCCAAATCAATATCCTCTTTTCTGAGATCTGCATTATTTCCTCTCTTTCTTTCACTTACACTACGTATTTAATTGCATAGAGTTTTACCAATTTTTTAATCTAATGTTTAACTGAAAAAAAATGTAAATGACATAGAAAGGAATAAAGTGACGATGAAATTTTATTCTCCTATTCCTATTTCCCAGAGGTAACAACTGGGAACACTTTGTTGGGTATCCCTCCAGATCTTTTCCTGTTGCACTGAGAATTAATATCCTAGCCTAAGACAGAATGTGAAAATAAGCTTTTAAAAATAAGTGTGTTTTGGGGCGCCTCTCATCTCCCATCCTTCTAATTGTGTTTTTTGGCTTGATTTTTTTTTGTGTTTTTTTTTCAAAAATTTTAAATGTTTATTTACATTTGAGAGACAGAGACAGAGCACAAGTTGGTGGGCGGGGACAGAGAGAGAGAGGGAGACACAGAATCGGAAGCAGGCTCCAGGCTCTGAGGTGTCAGCACAGAGCCCGACACACACAGGGCTCAAACTCACAAGCCATGAGATCATGACCTGAGCCGAAGTTGGGCTCTTAACCAACTAAGCCACCCAGGTGCCCCTGGCCTGATTTGCTTTAAAAAATTTTTTTTTTAAATTAATTTATTTATTTGGAGAGAGAGAGAGAGAGAGAGAGAGAGAGAGAGCACAAGTGGGGAAGAGGCACAGAGAGAGGAAGACAGAAATCCCAAACAGTCTCCGCACTGCCAGCATAGGGCCCCATGCCGGCCTCAATCCCACAAACTGCGAGATCATGACCTGAGCTGAAACCAAGAGTTGGAAACTTAACAGACTGAGCCATCCAGGCGCCCCTTGATTTATTGTTCAATAATAAACAGGTTTACTTTGAAAAGTCTGCATCTCACCTTTAAATGGTTGATCTACCAGTCAGGGCCTCAGCAGAAAACTGAAACTCAGTCTCAGATGATTCAAGAAACTTCAATGAAGGGACTATTCATTCATGAGATGTGGGCACAGTTGGGGGAAATGAAGAGGGGGGTTGAGGTCATCGGAAACTGCCAACAGAAGCAAGTTATTATCATGCTTGCTTGAAAAGACAAGGGAGGGCGTGCGGAAAAAGAGAAGAAAAGACAAGGGGAAGGAAATGGGAGTTTTGTGAACCCAGTGAGACCCTGCGCCATGGCAAAGGGGCTGCTGACAGGAGCTGTTGTCTTGGAAGGAAGCAGTCACTGCCAGAAAATAAGAAAATAAAGCACAGAGCGGAGGAAAACCTCAAACTCTCTCTCCCCCTGCATGCCAGTCTCTTGCCAGTGCCTCCCACTGGCAGAACCCAAGAGAGCAATGAGTCCAGGTGATACGGTCCACGGAGCTTACCTTCCCAGGGCACAGAGCAAACAAGGGCAGAGAATGAATGAGCGTGGGCCACACAGGCAAGGCACCAAGTCCATCAGTTACCAACCACCTTGTAGTCAAGCCATGTCACCTCAGCTATCTCTCCAACTGGAACCTCCACTGTGACGTTAGCCACCACCAGTGTTTTTCATGCGAGATGGTAAGGAAGTAGGGGAGAAGGAGAAACCATGAATGTAAGATATCCATAGTAGCTACAGACCCTGCCTCAGCAGGTGGCCAGGAGGGCTAAATGGTACTCACGGCTGCCTTCTTCCATTATCTATTCCATGTTCCTAACTTCTGCAAGCACATTGGCTGGAGGAGATTCTCTGCTTGATGGCATGACATACACCTTCATTTCCACAGGATTCAAGCGTTTAGTGTTCCTGTCTTTACCGCTTTGCTATAATTTTACATTGATGGTTATTAGGAATGGAAGTACTAAGAGGTATTCTGGTGAATCCCCTGGGAGTGGACAGAGTTCGCCTTGCCCCTGTTGGTAGCAGCAACCTAATTCCCGCTAGATAATCAGGACCAATCACCCTAGCCAATACTGTAAACCCCTTTTCTGCCATTGGCTGAATAGATGAGGAACCCAAAATGAACAGGGGGAAGTCTCAGCTTCCAATTTAATGCAACCAGATTAATGTCTGTTCCCTGACAGAAGCATTTCTTGGGAAATAGGACCTCCGAACCCAGTGAATCCAAGTTGCAGGAACAAAAAGTAAAAATTCTTTTTTTTTTTTTTAATGTTTATTTATTTTTGAGAGCGAAAGAGAGAGAGCACAAGCGGGGCGAGGGCAGGGAGAGAGGGAGACACAGAATCTCAAGCAGGCTCCAGGCTCCGAGCTGTCAGCGCAGAGCCCGACGCGGGGCCCGAACCCACAAACTGTGGGATCGTGACCTAAGCCAAAGTCAGAGGCTTAACCGACTGAGCCACTCAGGCACCCCCAAAAAACAAAAATTCTATGGGTGAGTTGTTAAGTATAAATGTGAGAAAGCTCACTCCCATTTCCACTCTGGACCCCTGGATTCTGACCATAAAGAAGATGGCACCATATATTGGTTGCTTATTTAAGGCATATACCATTTCCTTTGACATCACCTTAACTTCGTAGGTTACTATTTCCTAGATGGCATTCCCAGAAATCACCTGGCTGTGGTTTGCTAAGCTATTTCTATGCCATCCAGAATTTGTCTTAAGGTGTGACATCTGAATTGGACATTTTTGCTGGTGGGTGGTCTTACCATCTCTTGATGAAAAGGATATTTGGGTTGTTTGAGAACACCTTGTATCTTCCTTACCCAAACAAACAAAGCCAAGAAAATAAAAAATGCTCTTGTTCTATAAGGATCTTTTTAGATTCTCCAGGCAGATCCCACCTAAGATACTTGGCTTTTGCCACACTCTTTAGTGCCTAATTGCCACTTATATCTCAGCTCTCATTGTCTCACCCCATCTACTAGAGGACATGTCCACTATGCCTACATCAGCCATTTTCACAGGGATGTTTTAGATATGACAACCTGGTAATTCTGTGACATTCATAAAGTGTGATATGCTCTGTAACACATCAAGAAGGTGTCAAGCAGGCCCGGGGTTGAAGTCAAGGAAGAAAGCTAATGACCCCCCCCCTTGCTTCCCATTTCACATTTTGATCTGACAACTTAGATTAAACTGAGAAGCAGTTTGAGATGAAAGGAAGAGTTGGATTTGTTCAAAATTGTAGGAGAAACACCCTCATTATAATAATCATTTCATACATTTAAGTAAGTATCTGTTTCTTGGAGTCAGTCTCTACACCTAGTTTATAAGTCTAAGAGCTTGGACTCCAAAATCAGACAACCCCAAGTTCCAAACTTTAACTCACCACTTATGTAATCTGGACAAATTATTTAAACTCTCTAACCTCAGTTTCTTCCTCTCTGTAAAGTGAGCATAACTATACAGTCCTTTCTTTTAGACTTAAAGACTTACACAGAGCCTGGCATATATTAAGTTAATCAGTAATTGTGATTTGGAGTAGGAATGTACTAGGTATTATATGCTGGACCCTAGGGTGAGTGAAATATTTTAGAAGTCTCTGTGTGTAACAGGGAGATTTACCAAGAGGAAAAGACTCCAACCTAAGTTTCCTTTTGATTGGTTTTTTAGAAGATTAGGTCATTTCCCCTCCCTCCTCCTGCTATCCCCACTCCCAAAGACTCGATTAGCTTTAAGAAAGCAAGCACAGGGGTACCTGGTTGGCTCAGTTGGTTGAGGATCTGACTCTTGATTCTGGTTCAGGTCATGATTCCAGGGTCGTGGGATTGAGCCCCGTGTCTGGCTGGCATTGGGCTGAGGCGTGGAGCCCTCTCCCCCATGCACACACTCTCTCTCTTTCTCAAAAAAAAAAAAAAAAAAAAAAAAAAAGGTAAGCACAATTGCTTAACGTGAGAGTTATCATGGCAACTTAATATCATAGCAATTTAAAATTAAAATTAGGGGCACCTGGGTGGCTCAGTTGGTTAAGCTTCCAACTTCAGCTCAGGTCATGATCTCAAGGTCGGTGAGTTCAAGCCTGCTGTCAGGCTCTGTGCTGACAGCTCAGAGCCTGGAGCCTGCTTCCGATTCTGTGTCTTCCTCTCTCTCTGCCCCACTGCTGCTCTCTCTCTCTCTCTCTCTCTGTCTCTCGAAAAAAAAAAAATAAACAGTTAAAAAATTAAAATTTTCGGGGCGCCTGGGTGGCACAGTCGGTTAAGCATCCGACTTCAGCTCAGGTCACGATCTCGCGGTCCGTGAGTTCGAGCCCCGCGTCGGGCTCTGGGCTGATGGCTCAGAGCCTGGAGCCTGTTTCCGATTCTGTGTCTCCCTCTCTCTCTGCCCCTCCCCCGTTCATGCTCTGTCTCTCTCTGTCCCCAAAAAATAAATAAAACGTTGAAAAAAAAATTTTTTTTTAAATTAAAATTTTCAAATTAAATTAAAATTAAAACTTGAAAAATATAATCGTTTGGAAACGAATTAACTCATTTAGGTCAACTTAATGACAGAAATAGATTCTGTTTTTATGGGTTGTAAATGTTTTTGTAGCCGTTGATATATGATGGCTAATACCATCATATAATTACTGAATTAAATATAATTACGCCCAGGTCACCTGGCTGGCACAGTAGGTGGAGCGTGCGACTCTTGATCTCAGAGTCCTGAGTTCAAGCCCCACGTTGGGGGTAGGGATTCCTTTAAAACAAATAAAAACTTCAAAACATAAGTATTCAATATAATTATGCCCAAGTTTATAGAACTAGAGGACAAAATATAATTTTAGGGGCTTATGATCATATCCTTGTATTTTATTCCTAAATTAGTCCCACTTATGGTGTAGTGCTTAAAAATTTGAATCTAATTACCTGGGTTCAAATCCCTGAGAACCTTGAGGAAGTGACATAACCTCCCCGTGCTTTTATTTTTTCAACTTTAACACAGGAATAACAACACCGGCTTCGTAGGACTGCTGTGAGAATAAACTGAACACATGTATTGTTGGCTATCATGGCTTTTTTTCTGCGATTCTGAGTTCCTAGTAAGAAGTTAATCGTGGAGAGAAGTAAAACAGTTTCTCCTATCAAAAAAGGTATCTGAAAGTCATAAGTGCTCTAGTGAGCTTGTGTCAAGGGAAAAATCTGATCCCACAGGTAGTAAACCACTACCCAAAGAAACAGACCAACTGTGCCACTCAGGAATCCATTTTATTCACGACTACCCTAGAGGTTAGGGACAAACCTAGCAAGTCAGCTTACTGGAGCAGAGAATCAACTGACTGGTCCCATCCTTCGACTAATAGAATTTTTCAGGACTCCATACAAAAGCTTAAGGTAGGGGCGCCTGCCTGGCTCAGTTGGTGGAGCATATGACTCTTGATCTTGGGGTTGTAAATTCAAGCCCCACGTTGGGTGTGGAGCCTACAAAAAAAAATGCTTAAAGCAGGCACCAAGCTTCTTTAGCACACTGTCCCCCTGGGCTGTGGCCTCACGGATGGTTGGATCTAAGTTGTCTCAAACAGTTTCCCAAGTAGGTCTTTTCCATTACTCAGGGAGTAGCGATTTTTCCCTCCACTGTGCCTTCTCATCCAGTTAGAGGAGAACAGAGGTGTTCAACCAGCATGCTTTGTGCTTTTCGACACTGAATATATTATCAGGTTCAGAGTTACAGCTCAACAGATTATTATTAAGACTGATCCAAGGAGATTAGGGAGAGGCAGTTGAGAGTTGGACAGGCCCCTGAATTACGTTATTCTGTGCCGAAAAACCTTGAATACCTTACCCATACAAATTCAAAAAGCTTGTATTACAAAAAACAAAAACAAAACAAAAAACTGATTTCTTTTTTACAGGACACATACCTCTAAGATCCAGCCATGCTGAACTCACTAAGTTTTCCCTCTCCTCTAAGCCTCTCAGTGCCTGGGATGCCCTTCCATAGCCCTTCACCTAGTTGACTCCTAAGGTCCTTCAAGGTCAACTTAAATGACAGCTCCTCCAGGAAGCATTCTTAACCCCTCAGACTGGGGACTGTCCTCTGCGTTCTCATGGCATCTTGTACTTACCCCATTCTAGCATTTACCACACTGATAGGCAATCACCAGTTTTCTTGTCCATCCCCCACTATCATCAGCAACCTGAGGACAGGAACCCAAATCTTATTCACCATTATATCCCTAACATCTAGCACAGTTCCTGACCTATAGCAGATACTCAAAAACTATTTGTTGAATATTTAGGGTGATAGCCTCTTTGTCTTGCACTTCTGTTCTTCCCCCAGTTTTTCATTTTTTTTTAATGTTTATTCATGTTTTGAGAGAGAGAGAGAGAGACGGAGCACAAACAGGGGAGTGGCAGAGAGAGAGGGAGACACACAGTCAGAAGCAGGCTCCAGGCTCCGATCTGTCAGCACAGAGCCCGACGCGGGGCTCGAACCCACGAACTACGAGATCGTGACCTGGCCGAAGTCAGCAGCTCAACCGACTACACCACCCAGGTGCCCCGACCCCCAGTTTTTCCACAACAGCCAGGGAAAATTTGGCTCCACAGCCTGCACAGCTATACAGGATTCTGATCCCACCCACCTCACCCCATCTCACTTCTATAACTACTCTCTGTGCCCACTTTATTCTCCAGCCATATGGCCTTTCTTCTGTTCCTAGAATTCACTCAACCAGTTCCTGATTCAGGGCCCCTGCACCTGCTGCTCCTTTTTCCAGAGTGTTCTTCCTCCAGTACTTGCTATGGCCAGCTTCTTCTCTCTCATCAGGACCCTCTCAGAGAGACCTTCCTGAACTATCCCCACATAAAGTGTCCAACTCCACCCCTTCTCAGTCACTCTTTCACAGTCTCTGGTGCCATTGTCTTTCTAAAATGTATTTTGGGGCGTCTGGGTGGCTCAGTCAGTCAAGTATCCGACTCTTGATTTCAACTGAGGTCATGATCTCACGGTTCATGAGATCAAGCCCTGCATCGGGCTCTACACTGACAGCACAGAGCCTCCTTGGGATTCTTGCTCCCTCCCTCTCTCTCTGCCCCTCCCCTGCTGGTGCTCTCTCTCTCTCTCAAAATAAATAAATAAACATTTTTTAAAAAACCCTTATTTTGACCTGGTTAGTGTACTTGGTGATTATCTGCCTCCCCACTTTAGAAAGTACTACCGGAGGTCCCTGGGTGGCTCAGTACGTTAAGTGTCTGAATCTTGATCTCAGCTCGTCATGGTCTCAGGGTCGTGAGTTCAAGCCTCACATTGGGCTCTGTGCTGGGCGTGAAGCCTACTAAAAAAATAAATAAATAAGTACCACCAAAGCAGGGATCTGTCTATTTTGTTCACCACTTACCTCAACACAATACTTGGCATCTATTAGGTAGGTATTTAATAAATATTTGTTGAATGGATGAATGCATTTATGCACAAATTCCATACTTGAAGGAGTTGCTTTGGGTGGGTGTGTCTACCCTTGTTCTGACAGAGCCATCATTACTCAAAAATATTGCAGGTGTCATCTTTTAGAATTGACTTCAGGATCACTTTAAAAGTTATACAAGAAAATCATATTCACTACTCTGTCTTTACACCTTTTTCTTTAAAAATCTTTCTCCCCAACTCAATTTCTTTTTTCTTTCCTTTTTTTTTAGAGTTTAATTTATTTTTGAGAGAGAGAGAGAGACAGAGTATGAGCGGGGGAGGGATGGAGAAAGAGGGAGACACAGAATCCACAAAGTAGGCTCCAGGCTTTGTGAGCTGTCAGCACAGAGCCCAATGCAGGGCTCGAACTCAGGAACTGTGCGATCATGACCTGAGCCGAAGTCAGACACTTAACCGACTGAGCCACCCAGTTGCCCCTCTTCTCTTTTTTTTAAAGTAGACTCCATGCCCAAAGTGGGCTTGAACTCATGACCCTGAGATCAAGAGTCACATGCTCTACTGACTGAGCCAGCCAGGGGCCCCTCCCCAACTTGATTTCTATCTTATTCAGTAACTTTGGCTCTGAATTATTTGTTTCCCCAAATTACAGTCATCCGCAAGAATAAAAAGTTGTCACCTTTGAAAATATTCCAAAGAATGGACTTTAGGCTCTGAAGACAAATTTGAAAAGAGGAATTCAAAACTTCTCATTTCAATGTGTAAGTTCTAGAATGTTGTGTTGGTTTCAAACGACGACCTTATTTTACATTGAAACTCTTTACACTGGGACAATAGTATTTTCACCCCTGGATTGGTTTTGCATTTTAGTTGTTTTTGAAACAGTTCCATTTTAAAGAATGCCTTTCTAGGGGAAAAAAAAAAAATCCAATGGGTTTTAGGTTAAAAGGCAGCCTAGGGTCTAAAAAAAAAATCACTTCTTTCTTTCCTACAAAAATCTCTCCAACCCAATATTTCACTATTCCTCAAACATCTCACACCTTCTCACCAGTGCTTCCTGTTTTTTCTTCTGACTAGAACGGACCTTTCGTGCCCCAAGCCAAGCCCTAGCAAAAAAATGTTTAATGTTTATTTTTTGAGAGAGAGAGACAGAGTGGGAACAGGGGAGGGGCAGAGAGAGAGGGAGACACAGAATCCGAAGCAGGCTCCAGGCTCTGAGCTGTCAGCACAGAGCCCGACGCAGGGCTCGAACTCACGGACTGTGAGATCATGACCTGAGCCAAAGTCAGCCGCTCAACTGACTGAGCCACTCAGGCACCCCAGCCCTAGCAAAATTTTATTCTTTTTGGGCCCAACTGAAACGATTCTCTTCCAGATGTAAGACTCCTGTCAGATTTAATCCCATCATCCTCTGATCTCCCAAACCACCTAGGTATAAGCTCTGAGTCAGAGCTTCTCCATAATTCTAACTCAGCACCTAGCACGGTGTCTGACACATGGTAGGTGCTCAAAATATATTAATTGAGTGAGTGCTTCTCTATTATCTAGCACATAATATCCAGTTATTTCTCTCCCACAAGACTGTCAATTTCTTCAACAGTAAGGATCTTACTCTCCTTCGTCTTTTATCTCTTTGTTGACAGGAACAGGGCAAAGGTGAGCCCTGAAGAAGTTATCATTTATCTTGCTAAAATTCCAAAGTTTCCATTCACTTACTCCCAGCGCAGCCAGGATCAAGGTAGATTTCCTGCTTTGTTTTTATCTTCCCTTTGGTCCCCAAACACTGCTGACGGCGGAAGAGAGTCTCTAGGTTCTGAAGCTTATTCCCCTCCCCCACCCCAAGCCTGGGCCAGACTGACTGGATCCGGACGTAATGTCCCTTAGGTCTAGGTGTCTCCAACTCCCATGTGAACTTCCTTCTCTCCCTCCTGTTCTTTCCCCACCTGTTTCAACCAATCAGTCCTTCTAGAACTGGGTCACGAACTCCAATGTTTAGTCTGGTGGGGAACAAAAATGCCCAGGAAGTTAGAGGCAGTGCCCTCTAAAGGCAGAACCTAATTATTGCTTGAAGAAATACGAACCCAAGGTTCCCAGAACATCTGATGTTTCAAGAAAAACTAGAAACTCAGAAATTTTTTTTAAAATGTGAACTCTCCCAATGTTTAAGTACCGGCATCTCTTTCATTTGTCGTGGTGGTGGTGGTGGTGGTGCCGGAACCCGGGATCAAATTTCATTTTTTAAAATTAGGCAGGCCAATTAAAATATACACACAGGCCAAATGTAACCTGTGAGTCACTGGTTTCCTTCTGGACTCTAGATCTGTGGCCACGTCACCTCACTGCTCTCTGTAGGCATTCTATTTCCTCACTTGAGCTTCAAGACACCTTTTGAGACTCATCTGCCATTTTTCATGCACGCTCCCCCTCCCCCGCTCAGTCTAGGTCATAGGACGTGACTTAACTAAACCAGGGACCCATGCCAAGGTTTGTAATGCTTTAATGTCTCTGTACGTGCTGTTGCTATTTCTATTTATCGAGAAAACAAATCTTCATTGATCGGCCAGTCCAGCCCATCACTCCGCTGGATGCTAGGGACATAACCTTAAACACCACAGGCAAAATTCTTGCCGTCATGGGGCTTACATTCAAGCGGCAGAGGTAGACGTTACTCAAACAATCACACAGAGTAAATTTAAAATGTGACAGGTTTTAGGAATGAGCCATGAGAACATGTAACAACAAGGGCTAATCTGACCTGCCATGGGGATCCGGAAAGGCTTTCTTAAAGAAGTGATATTTTCATATATCTGAAATTATAGCACCCAAGGAAAAGAGGTAGTAGGGAAGGGAGGGGCTGGGTTAGGGGCAGGAGAGCAGTGATTGAAGTTTTAAGATAAGGAACCAGAAAGAGTGCATTCTGGGGAAGGCAGGAACTGAGGAACTGAAAAAGGCCAGGGTCACTGAGCACAGGAACTGAGGAGAAAGGCATGAGATGAGGCAAGAAAGCCAGGCGGCGTTAGCCATGTGGGCAGCGTGGAGCCAGGCGTGTTAAGGGTTCTGGTCTTTAATCCTGAGGGCAATGGGAAGTCGCTGAAAAGATTTTACAAAGGGGGGCAGGGGAGAGAGACGGACAGGCAGGCAGGCAGACATGATCAGATCCGCATTTTGAAAATATTATGCTGGCTTCTGGGTAGAGAATAGAGAAAGGATCTAGAAGTTCAAATGAGGGGGGCGCCTGGGTGGCTCAGTTGGTTGAGCGTCCGACTTTGGCTCAGGTCATGATCTCGCGGCTGGCTCGTGAGTTCGAGCCTGGTTCAAACGAGGCATTACAGCATCTCAGATGGAGACAGAGGTGGTGGAGATAGAGAAAAAAGGATGGGATTTGCAATATTTTTGAGGTAATATTTAGGCATGTGTATGGTGGGGGTGAGGCAGTGGAGAGCAGTTATGGATGGCTTCCAGATTTCCAGCTGTGCAGTAAGTTAGGGACGCTGTTCTCGAAGATGGGGGGCACTGGAGGAGGAGCAGGTTGGTGGTAAAGAAAGGCAACGGGGAGAACGGCAGTTTAATTATTTTGCAGATATTTACTTTGTCAACATACACTTATCCAATGCCTGCTCTGTTCCAGCCTCTGTCTGTGTAAACAAAGACAGAAATGTTTCCTGCCCATAAGCTGCTAGCCTTCTAGTTGGGGGGACAGGTAGGAAAAAAAAAAAAAGATGATTATAATTCAAATATCATATAGGCCTCACAAGCCTGTGGACTCCAACAAAGCCATAGGAACAGCAATCATCATCCTGAGTTCCCGTTGTTGGCCCTGCAAAATCCCCTTTAAGTATTGTTGGGACACTTCTAGGGACTTTTCACAAGCGGCTGTCAGATAAAGCAGTGAGTTAAGTTATGGGGCACACTAACCCTGCTCTGATCCCCCACTGTCCTTACCAAATGAGGCACCGTCTGTGGGAATGCCAAGAGCACCCTGGGACTAGAACGAGGCAAGCAAGGAGGAGCATGGCCTTGAGAAGGAATGCCTCCTTAAGATTTTCTGGCCCTGGGCTTCCAAGCTGCTGGATCAGGCCTGGTCCTGGAAAAAGGAGCTTATTAACGTTAAGTCATCTGGGCCCTGAAGCAGAGCTGCTAGGAGCTTCGGTTTGAATTCTGTTGGGAACACGTGGGGTTGGAGGGGGTCTCTGACACAGCCAGACAAGGACGTGCCAGGGGTGCAACTGGCTATCTAGATTTGGAACTCAGACGTTTGGGCTAGAGATCTACATTTCAGAACCATGAACATGAAAAAGGGAGAATAGGCACAGGGACCAAGCTCTCCTAAACAACCAACATTTAAATGCCCTGCCCCCAGTCCACCTGGCAACTTCCCAAAGATCCAACTTCCTTAATTCACGTCTGTAGTTGGCCAATCGCCCTTTCCTGTGCATTCCTACAGCTCTTTGTAGTCCTCTACTGTAACACTTCTCACTCTACACAGTAACCCTGGTTTTTTTTTTTTTTTTTAATTTTTTTTTTTTCAACGTTTATTTATTTTTGGGACAGAGAGAGACAGAGCACGAACGGGGGAGGGGCAGAGAGAGAGGGAGACACAGAATCGGAAACAGGCTCCAGGCTCTGAGCCATCAGCCCAGAGCCTGACGCGGGGCTCGAACTCACGGACCGCGAGATCGTGACCTGGCTGAAGTCAGACGCTTAACCGACTGCGCCACCCAGGCGCCCCAGTAACCCTGGTTTTATTTGTCTCCTTCACTCGGCAGCAAGCTCCTTGAGGGCATGGAATTCTCTTATTCCATGTTCAATCCCATGCCATTTTCATCTACCACAGGCAAAGGCCAAAAATATGGGGGGATGATGCTCAGAATTGATTGAGGAGGAGGGAGAAGAGAATGCTGCCTCCCCTGCTGCTTGGTACAGTCTTTTTAGGCCATTTCTAGAAATATTGGTATTTCTAGATATATTGATACTAGTGCACAAAAATGCTGTCCAATGATGCTCGTTGCATTATGATTTGCCATACTGAAAAGGTGGAATCGCCTTTCCACATTTCCAAATACAGGCACCAGGCTTATATTTCTATCAGAAGGGAACTGGTTAAGGGCGCCAGGGTGGCTAAGTCAGTTAAGCGTCCAACTCTTGATTTCGACTGAGGTCATGATCTCATGGTTGTGAGATTGAACCCCACGTCATGCTCTGCACTGACAGCATGGAGCCTGCTTGGGATTCTCTCCCTCCCTCTCTCTCTTTCTGCCCCCCCCCTCCTGCTTTCTCTCTCTCAAAATAAATAAAACTTAACCAGTTCCTTTCTTCTTCTTTTTTTTTTTAAGAGGTAATCGATGGTATACGAAGCAGCCATGAAAAGTGAAACAGATTTATATATATTCAGAAGGGAAGATGACCAGAATATTTAAAATCAAGTACTAAAACTGTTCGTGTAAAATGCTGTAATTTGTGTTTCAAACAAAAAAAAAGGGGTGCCTGGGTGGCTCAGTCAGTTGTGTGTCTGACTTCGGCTCAGGTCATGATCTCACAATTCGTGAGTTCGAGCCCCGCGTCGGGCTCCGTGCTGACAGCTCGGGGCCTGGAGCCTGCTTCAGATTCTGTGTCTACCTCTCTCTCTCTGCCCCTCCCCTGCTCATGTTCTGTCTCTCTCTCTCTCTCTCTCTCTCTCTCTCAAAAATAAATGAACATTTTTTTTAATTAAAAAAAACGAAAAATATAGACTTGCATATAGCTGCATTAAAATGTCTAGAATGCGGGGCGCCTGGGTGGCGCAGTCGGTTAAGCGTCCGACTTCAGCCAGGTCACAATCTCGCGGTCCGTGAGTTCGAGCCCCGCGTCAGGCTCTGGGCTGATGGCTCAGAGCCTGGAGCCTGCTTCCGATTCTGTGTCTCCCTCTCTCTCTGCCCCTCCCCCGTTCATGCTCTGTCTCTCTCTGTCCCAAAAATAAAAAACGTTGAAAAAAAATTAAAAAAAATATTTAAAAAAAATGTCTAGAATGCTACACAAGCAACCATTGGACAATGCCCTTTGGAGACGGGGAGTCAAGGCAATGGGCAAGGTTACGGGGGGAATTTTACTTTTCACTATGCCTATATTACGGTTGGATTTTTCTTAAAACTAGAAATATATAGATTTAAATATATAAATTTAAATCTATAATATATAGATTTAAATATATAAATTTAAATCTATAATATATAGATTTAAATATATAAATTTAAATCTATATATTTCTATAAATACATATTTAAAAAATATATTTTTAAGATTTTAAGTAATCTCTACACCCATCATGGGGCTTCAACTCACAACCCTGAGATCAAGAGTCACATGCCCTAGCAACCGAGGCAACCAGGTGCTCCGAGCATGTATTTTTGTAGCAAAAAAAAAAAAAATCTTAGAAAAAAGTTTTTTTAATGTATCTTGGTCTTTCTTTCTCTTCCACTCTCCACATATTAGGCACCAAGTAAGGTGTTTAAGATTGAACAGATGAACTACACTCTTGGAAGAGAAACTCTCCTGTTCAGGGCTGGAGTCCTTCCCCCAGGCACTGCCTGCAAAGCAGGGGAGGTAGGCAGGGCTTGCGGATCACCCATTGGTGGAGATCACACAGCAGGCAGCTACAGGCAAACTTCCATCTTTCCCAACCCATCTCCATTAGAGACTCACACAAAAGTGAAAGTCATCAATAAGGTACTCAATAAATGTGTGTAGTAATAATAACAATGGTCGCTATCACCTCTCAAGCACCTACTAATCGCCAGCAGGGGCTGAGTGCTTTAATCCTCACAGCCTGGAGGTAGGCATTGTTCAGACTCCCGTTTTATCAAAGAGGAGGGAGCAGAGGCTGAGGAAAGGTAAGTAATGTGCTCAAGCATCCAGCAGTCAAGAAGAGCCTAAATCCATCTGAATCACTATGCTGTCAATTACTCCTGCATCCTACACCATAGTAACTGGATCAGGGGAGGAAATAGGGTAAAAGTTACTTAGTCTTTTTGGAAACTCCCCCTCCAAAACACAGTCTGGTTATACTCAGTGAAAATGAGACAAGATTCTAGAAAGCAGGCCTTTCAGATCCACAACCAACATGAAGCACCCCAAACTCTTCACTGGGCACTAAATGGCCATTAATTATTTCTTTCGCTCGTAAGTTCTGCTGTCAGGAGGTTTACACTGGTATTTGTCCCCAACAATTCTGCAAGGTAGATATCCTTACCTCCACTTTATAGAGGAGGAAACTAAGACACAGACAGGTTGTGCTTTTCCTAATGACATACAGTGAGGAGAAGGCATTGCTAGGTTTGAATCTGTCTGCTTCACTCCAAAGTCAGTTCTTTCCACAAGGCTATACTGTTAGTACCTTCAGGTGAACCCGGCGGGGGGAACAATGTGATATTGTGGTCAACACAAAATCAGCTCCAGACCTCTGGGCTTTCAGGACAGGAATTACCCTTCTGGCCCCCGGAGAACCCCACCCCCACCCCCCAAAGCTCCTGCCACCAGCCCTACCCCCCACCCCAGTAGAAGGCTGCTGTATCACTTACTTTGTAAGTACATCACAGCCTCACAACCTATTGCCTCAGAGATTACCTTTTGTGTGTCTCACCGGGAAGAAGAGTTCAAATCTCCCTTCAACCCCACCCTTTTCAAGTTAAGTAAAGGTTTGGCAGCCATCTGGAAAAACTGGTGATTCTCGTCTTAGAAACCCACAGATACCACTACCCAGCTCCTTCTCAGACACTTCTTTATCAAAGTTTTATTAGCCTCAGCTCAAGGTACCTCCATCTGGGCATCTCATTACAGAGCAAGGACACTTCAGCCATTTGTAACACCACCCCCACCCAAGCAGGATTTTCAAGGACAGCAGCAGAAATGACTTGCAAGAGAGCTATAAATCCATCTTGCCCCCTCTCCCCTCCTCCATCCGTTTGCTCTCTCAACCTATTTCTTCAGTCTGCAACTGGTTTACTCCTATTCCTTAAACACATCTCTGACATTTTCATCTTGAATGTTCCATTTGTTCATACTTCCCTTTGCCTGGAACTCACTCTCTCCTGGCCGAAATCTATCTCCTGCCTTGAAGTCCAATCTCACTTAATAGTCACGTATCTTTTGGCACTGGTGACATTACATTCTTTATTACAATTACTCGAAAACATTTTTTCTCCTACCTATGAACTATACCTACGCGAATTCAAAGTAAAATACTGCCGGTAGAGGGAAATACAGAATACATACGTGATGGTTTATGGAGATATTTGTGTTTGTTCTCATTTCTGTGGATAATTTCTTTTCCCCACCCCCAAGAAAGTAGTCAGGCCTTAAATGCTCCCTACTTGAAGGCTTCTAAGTTTCAGATCCAAAAATCAACAGTTCTGAGCAACACAGAAGACAATGTTCAGAAATGGTTTTGAAAAGCACAGTCTTACTAGGGGAACTGATCCAAAAGGAAAAGGGAGGAGAGTCCTTTGAATGGGGGAAGCAAAAATCTGTGGAGGGAAAGAAAGGTTAGAGAAAGCACCAGGTTTTGAACCAGTTCATGTTAGAGACCTATGCTTATTTGCATATAGCATCCAAAGATGAGAAGACTGCTGTGGGAGACTGTGCACTATATATATCTATATCTATACACACACACACACCTTGGACTCGAGAACAGTGGCAAGGGTCTTTCTGAGCAAAGCTGGAACGATCCACTGTGAAGGGTCCAACAGAAGCAAGGGCATTAGCGCTCATATTAATAGAAGGAGCCATCCTAGTGATACAACCATCACGGATTAAGGACCTGGCCTCTTGCTCACTTTTTTGCGGAAGAAACACTGAACTCAGCAGAAAGCAGCCCTATATGTAAAGAGTTAAAATGCTTCGTCTTTTAAGGCGACTTCTCAGACCAACAATGGCTAACGTTTTAGAGCCTACTCTACTGGAAAACGGGACACGACTTCTGGGGTTCCCTGTTTCGGTCGGGCGCCCTTTTCCTTGCTAGATTTCAGTTTTCCAATCTAGTTCAAGGTCTCCAGTCTTCCCACTGACCCGTCCTTCCTGCAAGCCCCTCGTCTCTGAGTCAGGACTCTCCCTGAATCGTCCCTTCTTCACCCCTAGTTTCCCCCGTGCCCTGTCTCTCCCCCCCACCCCCGTCCCCGTTCCGGCAGTCTCTCCCCTCTCATCCTGCCCAGACCGCCTCCATTCCCTCTCCTTTCCCTCCCGCGACCCCCCCACTCGGGTCTCCTTACATTTCAGTGAGCCCCCCTCTCCGCCCCACTTTTCCCCCCACTCCACCGACACGGAGTACAACCCCCCCGCCCCCCAGCTCAGCCGTTGGCGGGGGCGTGGCCCCGCGAGTAACAGGTCTCCCGCCCCACACTCCGCGGGCCCGCGCGCAGACAAAGACATTCCACAGCCCCCGCCCCTCCGCGCACTCGGCCAGAGGGGGAGGAGACACGTGTCCCGCTAGCGCCGAGTCACGTGGAAAAGAAAACGAACGAAGCCCGCGGCCACTTGCGCACGCGCACAAGGCTCTGGCCTGGCGGGCTCTGAGGGAAAAGGGGAGCGGGGAGGCGACTTCTTCGGGCTCCGCGGCGGTGCGCAGGCGCCGTGGCCCGACTGGAGACTTTGTTCTCCGCGGAGAGACCCAAGGGCGGTGCCGGTGGCTGACTGCGCACGCGCGCCGCCTCATTTCCGGTGCTCTCTTTCGCTGGGTCGCTCGGGTCGGCTTCGGTCGCTGTCGCTCCCGCTCTCCCACCCCCGCCAACCGCCGCTTGGGCCTCTGCCGCTGCCGCGTTGCTTCCTCGATTCCTCGATCGTACATCCGCCCTAATGCAGCGCCGGGACGACCCCGCCGCGCGCATGAGCCGGTCCTCAGGCCGCAGCGGCTCCATGGACCCCTCCGGTGCCCACCCCTCGGTGCGTCAGGCGCCGTCTCGGCAGCCACCGCTGCCTCACCGATCCCGGGGAGGCGGAGGGGGATCCCGGGGGGGCGCCCGGGCCTCGCCCGCCACGCAGCCACCACCGCTGCTGCCGCCCTCGGCCACCGGTCCCGACGCGACAGTGGGCGGTCCAGCGCCGACCCCGCTGCTGCCCCCCTCAGCCACTGCCTCCGTCAAGATGGAGCCGGAGAACAAGTACCTGCCCGAACTCATGGCCGAGAAGGATTCGCTCGACCCGTCCTTCACTCACGCCATGCAGCTACTGACGGCAGGTAAGCCGGGTCCCTCTGGGTCGCCTGGCCACTCGGGGGCATGGGTGGCAGTGGCTTTGTTCCTCCCGCTTCCCGCCCCCTCGGGGCCAAGGCAGTCGTGAACTCCTCTTCTCTTATCCTCATCCTGGGGGGATGATGGGGATCCTGGATTCCGCACCTGTCCCGGCCCACGGTGTGAGGGAGAATTTCTAGGCTGCAGTGGAGGCCCGAAGGGGACTTGGCGATCTCTTAGCGCAAAGATCTTGATGGATAGCGCTGCGCTCCCCGCCCCTTTGCCGACCCTTCCCCCTCCCACTTCTTGCAGCTGCCCTGCCCTCCGAGTGTGCAGATTCTTCCAGAAATGAACCTTTACCTCCCCCTACCCTAAAGGGAAAGCTTTCTTCCTTGCGGGTGGAGGTAGACGCCTCTACTGAGGGTGTAGGAGGCGAAGCCGGCCCGAGCGGGGAGGGACCGTGGGAGGGAGGGCCGAGGTGAAATGGGGTGAGGCCGGAGTGCCCTGTCCAGCGCGCCGCGGTCGCTGGGGCCGGGTGGGACTTAGCGGTAATAGGAGCTTAAGTTGCTCGGAGGCAGAAGCAACCTGTGGGAATCGGAGCTTGAGGTTTTCCGAATCAGATTTCCCACTTCGGCCGGTAAAGTGGTGATTGCTACAGAGCCGGAAGGTTGGACCCCTTTATTTTACAACGTGGTGTCCACCAGAAGGGGGAAAAAATAACTCTAGTGAAATGGGATAGGAGGAGGTAAAGGGTGGTGTGCAGGACTTTCTCCAACAAGATGGACAAAATTGAGAGAAATGGCAGGATGCTCGTACCTGAAAGACTTGGGTCTTTTGTTTTATTTTTTATTTTTTGCTTCAGTGGTGAAATAGATTAGAAATAGTAGTCTTTGTTCGCTGTCTGTAGACCCACGCTCCTTTCCTGCCCTGGCCAATCACCTGGTCCCTCTGGTTTCTCCCGAAAGCCGTCCGTTTCGCCCTCACTTCTAGTTACAACGTTGTTTTAATAAGTATTTCTTATGATACCTGAATTTTATTAATCAAGTAGAAAGTTGCAGTCTTCAACACTAAATGAGTAGGTGGACTCTTTGGCAAGGCTGATAGAATGAACAGATAGTTATGAAAAGATCGTTTCCCTCCCCTTTGTTCTCTAGCACCCTACATTGGTGAGGGGTCCTTACTTTTTAACTCAATGAACAAAGCTGGCTGTGGTCAGGAATAACATTTAGATGAACTGCTTACATTTTCAACTTGATGCTTTGCTGTTTTTGTAACATAGATTGTTTGAAACATTACTGCTCATTGTGTGCCTCTGGCAATCTTTTTGAAGGCCAGGAATGCTTTTTTTATCTTTATATTTTTCATGCTGTCTTGCATGTAACAAACACCAGGTGTTTGAATCGGAAAGCAAGCACATGGGCAGATTTAGGAATGTCAGGCTAAATTCTGAAAGGTTGACTGGTAGTCTAATTTTTATTTTCTCTAATCTTTAAGCAGTCCATATTAAATACAAGAGAATAACAAACTTTAGAACTTTTAGGTGTTGGCTTGGGTTTGAAATTCTGACCCTTAACTAGTTACCTACTCTTGGGAAGCTTTCTGAACCTCGGTAACTTTATCTGTAAAGTGGGATGGTGAGTTGAGAGAATTAAATGACATGTAAAAGCACTAGCACCATTCCCTTTGGTCTGTAATCAGGTAATGACTTGTCACCACAGTTTTCTTCTAGTTGTAAATCCAGGGTACTGAATATGGTATGAAAGCAAGATATTTTTTGCTTAACCACACCAAATGTCTAGTACAATGTTTGTCTTTTAAGTAAAAGATGGTTTCTTAGGTTGATCATCAAAAACTGTTGATCATTAAAAGTTACTTATAGGGGTGCCTGGCTGGCTCAGTCGGTAGAGCATGGGAATCTGGATCTTGGGATTATAAATTGGGTGTAGAGATTCCTTAAAAATAAAAATATTTTTAGAAAGTTACAGTTTTCACTCTTCTCTCACTGCTTAAATTCTGTTATAAGAGAGTGCTCTTCAATCTTATTTTTCACTTGGACATTTTGGTGTCTTTCTTTCTTTCTTTCTTTCTTCTTTCTTTCTTCTTTCTTTCTTTCTTTCTTTCTTTCTTTCTTTCTTTCTTTCTTTCTGTTTTAAAATCAATTTGAAATTTTAATTGGAGAATTGGGGTTGAGGTAATGCCGGCTCATTGAAAGAACAGTCTTAGAAGGGTATATGGATGCTTCTTAGCATGGGTAAGTCTTGATATATGTTGGACCTGGATCATTTTTGAATGATCTGGAAAGGGAGTGTGAAGTCCACCAACTATGAGGAAGTGAGACTCTGAGAAGACAGAATAGTAGTATTTAAAGTCTGATAAGGATACATGTAAGAAAAATAATACTTAACACTTACTGTGCTAGGCACTGGTCTGAGCACTTTTTATATCAAATATTTAGTTTTTGTGACAATATTATGAGGAAGTTACTCTTATCCTCACTTTTACCAGTGAGGAAATGAAGGCACACAGAGATTAATTTGCCTACAGCAACAAGATTTGTAAGCAGCGTAAGTAGGATTTGAAGTCAATCTGAATCTGGATCCACACACCTAACCATCCCCACCCACCCCACCCGTTACTGTATATAGTACCTGCAAAAAATTGTACTTTGAAAATATTTTGTACTACTTGCACAAAATACTGTAATGTATTTGAACGCATTGGAGTGGTAGCTAACATGACAGTAAAGATAATAAGGCCAGAAGAAAAAGAAGGAAACCCAGAGAGCAGAGCCTAGCTCTTGGGGTTAACACTCCTCAGGGCACCTCTGCTCATTTCCGAGGAGGTGCCTCAAGATGCAGCCCGCTCTTCCTTCAGCAGTCACATACCTCTTCCTGTCCCTTTCCCAGCTTTACTTTATTTTGCACTCACCAGCATCTGATGCACCATTTATTGTAGTTCTGTATTTAACCACACCTCTTTCACAGCTAGAATGTTAGCTCTACCAGGGCAGGGATCTTTTGTCTGCTTTGTTCACTGCTGTATCTCTTGTTCCTTGAAGACTGCCGCACAGAATGGCCTCTTACTAAATATTTGAGGAATGAGTATTCATCTTCATTGCATAATGGAAAAATATCAACGTAGTTCTGAGGAATTTACATTTTGAATATAGACTTCTGTGTTAGCCAAGTTGATATTCAAGCTGTGATGGCAATTAAATGCATTAAGCAGACATGCAAGGAATCAGTTTACCCACGCTTGTTTTCTAAAACAAAAATAATTTATTTTGTGTTACATATTTATATAATAAACAAAATGCTTTTATGTGTCTCAGTGTTTTTTATTCTACTTTGTACAATTAGGAAAATATAAATTAGTGTAAATGACTCAGAAGTAAGTAAACATCTTGAAGAGATTAACAGTCCCCAGAAGACCTTGAACGTATACTTAGAAATCCATTTTTCAAAAGCACCCAGTGGACATTTAAAGACAAAGTCTGTTGAAACTTCGAAATACTTAATTCCTTTATTTCATTCACAATATGTCATAGAAATATATCCATTCTACAAGGCTAGCAAAACCTATTAAAATCAGAAAGTGGAATTGCAAAGGAATTCTAGACTGAATATGGGTGTAAGTATCAATAGTAGGATAAAAAGGCAGAGGTTACAACTATTTGCAACAACATTGTTGTTTACTTAGGAAAGTGGTCAGTGATGTGGCTGATTACAATATAGAGATGTACAAATCAGTAGGTTTCTGATACATGAGCAGGACCCAATTAGAAAAGAATTGACAAAATCTCATCTTTAGAATAGTACCAAAAAATTAAAAATTAAAAAAAAATTAAAAGAATATATCAATTGCCTTGAAATTAGCAAGAAAACACTCAAAATGTATGTGAATAATCATAAACAATAACAAATAATATTTAGAGCATGTAATATGTGCCATGAGATATGCTACTCATTAATTCTGTCTCCTGGCCATTCTGTAAGGCAAGAAGAATTTTTTTTCTCAATATTACAGAAGAAGAATATTGTGATCACTTATTGTCAACTTAAAATTTTACTGAAGGTGATGAAGGAAGATCTGAATGAAAAGACAAATATGCCTTATGTCCTGGGAAGCTTGCGGGAACGGGGGGAACTAGTGTTATGATAGGACTTTTAAGTGGACATGTTGGTTTTTAACTAGGTCAAACAAGACTTAGGGCTTGAGAGGATGAGAATTAAAAGGAACTCTTTTTTTTTGTTTTTTAATGTTTATTTATTTTTGAGAGAGACAGAGAAATAATGCCAGTGGGTTAGGGGCAGAGAGAGAGGGAGACGCAGAAGCAGGGTCCAGGCTCTGAGCTGTCAGCACAGAGCTCGAACTCACGAGCTGTGACCTGAGCCGAAGTCAGATGCTCAACTGACTGAGCCATGCAGGCGCCCCTAATTAGAAGGAACTCTTAAACGTTGGTGGAAGTATGAATTGATACAGACACTCTGGATAACAGTTGAGCATTTCATCTGAAAGTTGAACTTTTACATTTCTTAAAATTCAGTAACACCATTCCTAGGAATATGCCCATAGAAACTTTTGCACATGAATGCCTCATTCATAAAATGGTGCACCTTGTTCACAAAATGGTGCAACTTGTTTCACCATTGATTGAATACTGTGAGATTTTCAAAATGAGATCATTACAAGGCAGTGAAAATGAAAACTTACAGCTACAAGCAACAACATGGAGAAATGTTGGAAATCTAATGTTGGAAAAGTAAGTCCCATAAGGCTAGATACGTACAGTACAATACTATTTTTACAGAACATAATACTAGCAAGATTAAGCAAAATATTGTTAGCATACATTTTTTTCTGATAAAGCAACTTTCTGCAAAACTAAGCATATGTTTACCGTACTAAGCAGTTGCAGTTTCTTGGGCATTTATCCCAGAAAAATTAAAACTTAGTTTCACACAGACCTGTGCCTGAATGTTCATAGCAGCTCTATTCATAATAGCCAAAAACTGAAAACAAACCGTATGCCTCCAATAGGTGAATAAACTGGTGCATTCCTACCATGGACTACTACTCAGCAGTAAAAAGAGATAAATGTTAACAACTTGAGTGGCTCTCAAGAGAATTAGGCTGAGTAAAAAGAGCTAATTTCTAAAGGAAACATAATATATAATTCCATTAATTAAACATTCTTGAAAATACAAAACAATAGAGATGGAGAACAGACAAGTGGTTGCCAGTGGTGAGAGACAGTTGGCTACAAAAGGGTGGCATGAGGAATCCCTGTGATAGACATGTTTTGCATCTTGACTGTGGTGGTGTTCACGTGACTGATTAAAATTCATAGAACTAAACACACAAAAGTAGGTGTAAAACTGATGACCTGAACAAAGTCAGTAGATTGTATTAATGTTAATTTTCTAATTATGATGCTGTATTGTGTATATGCAGAGTATTATCATGGAGAAAACTGGGTGAAGGGTATATGAGATCTTTTATTTCTCACAACTGCTTATAAATCTGTAATTATCTCAAAAAGTTTTTTTAAAAAAGAATTTAGAAATTCTAAAATGTATCCTAAGAAAGAGATTCAGGAGACCATGGTCAATATACCATAATAGAGTTTGCCACTATCTTGGAGTGTGAGAATTGAGCCCCTTAGAGGGCTCTTAACTCAGGCTTTGGGGGATTTTTCTGAACCAGTACCCACCCTCAGTCTGTACTGTATGTGAAATACTGTGTTATCTTTTCCTAGGGAGATAATCTGTAGCTTTCATCAGATTCTCAAAGGGGCCCATGACCCCAAAAAAGATTAAGAACCTATTGGTCTGTGCTCTTGCTTAATATAGTAAGTAATTTGATAAATAAAAAGAACAGATTTTTTTTTTTTTAATACAAAGGTAGTAAGCATATACTGGAATTGGGATTCCAAAAGGTGGTACCAACAAAAAAGGTATAGGGCAGAGAATTATAAAGTTGGGGATAATAAAGTCATGAATCTCTAAGGAAAGTTGAGGGTGTTAACATATGTTTCTTTTAGTAAATATTTATAGATGCCTATTGTGTATTAAGTAATTTACTAAAAATGGCAGGTACACAGTTTAGTGATGGAAGCAGTCTGGAAATCATTAACAAGAGAAGGAGTAGTGTGGTTAGAAGAGCAGAAATTGAGAGCAGGGCATGACCCCTGACCTTTTGGAGCAGATATTCTATGAATCTTGCCCTCTTAAAAACACTATCATTGGAAGCCTTAGAAAATTGTTGACTATTGTCGTTGCTTATGCAGCCTTTATCAAATGTTCAGTTAATGAAATGTACATGGTAATCTGTTTTTAGTTAAGCCAATCCAGATGATAAAGTTTGTATATATAATTTCCCCAAACTTCTCTAGTATTAACATTTTTGCGTTTATTAAATCTTTTTTTTTTCTTTTTTTATTTTCCTCCTTTTTAAAAGTAAGTAGGGAAGACTAAGAGAGAGGTTGGCTTTTTAAAAAAATTTTTAATGTTTATTTATTTTTGAGAGAGATAGAGACAGAGTGCGAGAGGGGAAGGGCCAGAGAGAGAGGGAGACACATAATCTGAAGCAGGCTGCAGGCTGTTAGGACAGAGCCCAATGCAGGGCTCGAACTCACGGACTGTGAGATCATGACCTGAGCCGAAGTCAGACGCTGAACTGACTGAGCCACCCAGGTGCCCTCAAGAGAGAGGTTTAATGACTTGCTCAAGGTCACATTCCAAGCGTGTAGCAGAACTGGGAATCAAACCCAGTTCTGTCTGGCTTTAAAACTCTTGCTCTTTCCTCTGAGGCATACGTTTAAGAAACAGTTCTCATCCTTTAGAGTTTACAATCTGATTGTGGTAAGATCTACCAAAAAAGGAATGGTTAAGTTAGAGTAAGAGAAATGCCACAAGATTTTGAATTTGCTTCAAGTGTTGGAAGGGAGTAACCTGGATTTAAGTACCTGCTCTGTCCCTAACTAGTTTTGTGATCTTGGACAAGTTACATGACTTTTCTGAGCCCAGGTTCTTTTCACCTGCTAAATAGGGATAGTCCTGGCTGAAAGACAATGAAACAGTACAGAATTTCTGACGTGTAGAAGCACTAGGTGGAATGTGATTATTGGAAGCACCTGGCTAAAAAACAAGTGGGTCACCTCTCTGTATTGTTTACATTTTCACTTTTCTCTCTTTGGCTCTGGGGACATCCAAGGTCTCCAGAGGCACAAGTGAAGATCACTTAAAGGAGTTAGTTTCAGAAAGGTTGTCTAGAAAGTACTTATGCCTGAGGGTTAAACCATTTTTAGGAAGCTTCTTGACTTTTTTTTCCTTCCCAATACGGCCTACTCCCAGCTCTCCAAGAGAAGTGAAGCCAAGGAGAGAAATACAGAATTGGAAAAGAAAAGCAAGATCAGGCTACTGTACATCTGAAGCACCCACAGAGTCCTTTCATTGCCTTTAACCTCATGACCGTCTCTGAGGGTAGAACTGTACTTCCCAACATTTTACACAATCAACTCTTCTTGCGGAAAAAAAGTGCCCCGCTCCCTCCAGAAACTCCTCATTGAGAGGCAGTAATAAAAGCATGAGGTTTGAAGTTAGACAAAGCCTGGGTTTTGAACTATATTCTGATACTTTAATAGCTTTGTGACTTAGAGACTCTTCTCTGAGTTTGTTTCCTCATTTGTAAAATGGGGATAGTACCAGCTACATCACTGAGTTATTTTGTAGGATAAATGAGATAGTATTTGTGCAGTATTTGATACATAGTAGACACTGAACTAATATTCAGTCCTTCCCCTTCTAAAGATGGAAGATGGCCCCTCTTAAGACATAAAGTTGCCTCTTTGTGTTTTTCTTTCAAGGCTAAACTTCCCTGACTCTTTTTTCAATTCTCAGTTTTATGTAAATAACTTATATTCTCTTATAAAGAATTCTTAGAATTCTCTAAAAATGCCTTAATATTCTTTTAAAAATTGTGAGATAAATTGGACAAAGAGATTCTAATTAAGATATGGCTAGTACAAAATAAAACAGAAAGATCCTGTTAGAAATTCTCAGGGTGCATTACATTGCATAAGAACAAATCTTTCTACTGGTTTCAGTTTTTGCAACCTTGCTTCCTATAGGAATACAACAGATCAACAGGCTTTGAGTCTTATCTTCTTGCACTGGCCAAGTAAAGTTTCTGGAAAGTAGTATAAAATACAGCAGAAGGGCCTTACTAGAGGGTAGCAATTAGGACATAGATAAAAGGAGGCGTGTAATTTGTTCCACATTTTTAGAAGCTCCTCAGTGATGTTTTCAGATCACAAATATGGCATCTTTGTTCCTAGGACTTTTGAGGATTGAGTACCCAGTTTTTCAGTTTTGGAAATTCAAGAAGAGATGTATTCAAAGATGGTAGGCTCAAAACTAGTGACTAGAAAAAGCTAATATTAGCAGTAAGTGGGAGGAGGGAATAGAGGTCAGGATATATCAGCAGCAAAACAACAAACAAATAGGGTGTTGAATGAAGCATTTAGCCTGTTAATTGTAAGGTCAAATTTGTTTTCTCTTCCAAGCAATGGAACATAGGAGTGTGAAGAGCACTGTTATCTATAGTTCTTCCCATAGGAGTAAAGGTTTACTTAATATTTACAGTATGGGGGTACCTGGGTATCTCAGTCAGTTAAGCGTCCAACTCTTGATCTCAGCTCAGGTCTTGATCCTCAGCGTCGTGAGTTCAAGTCCCATGTTGGGCTCCATGTTGAGCGTGGAGCCTACTTTAAAAAAAAAAAAAAAGATTCACAATATGATTAGCAGTTTTAATTGTCAGAAAGCAAGAGAGTATGTGTTCCTGGGCATAAGCAGGTTAGCTCACCCCATACTATAACATCTGAAATTAGGCTTTTTAATAAACGGAATACTTTAGTTTGAAATTCTGAATTCTTACGAAGTCTGTCAAAGTGACTTTTCTTCATCTATATACTTCACAGCTGGACTTAGTCTAAACAGTATTTTTAAAAACTGTTAAAGGTATGGGTTTGAATAATGTGTTTGAGGTAGTATATCTTTTTTTTTTCCTTCAGTAATCTCCACACCCAATGTGGAATTTGAACTTAGAACCCGGAGATCAAGAGCCCCACACTCCACTGACTGAGCCAGCCAGGTACCCTGAAGTAGTAGTCATTATATTTTAAACCAGTGACTTTCAAAGTGTGGTCCCTAGGTCAGTAATACCAGCATCACCTGGTAACTTGCTAGAAATGCACATTCCTAACACAAATCCTAGACTGGGGTTGGGGCCTAGCAGTCTAGTTTAATAAGCCCTCTGAAGCCATTCTGATGCATACTGAAGTTTGAGAACCCTTACCTTAAAATTATAGAAGATAGAAACACAGTATTAGAATAGTATATAAGGAGAACATTATGTGTTATTTAGAATTTTCTAATAATTTTAGGGAGTATAATTTTTTTTTCTTACTCTTTTCAGTGGACCACATAACTTTTTAGTTGCCTGTGCGTACCACTCCATCTCTGTTAGTACTCCTGTCATAGCACTTATCTGTACTTCATTGTCAACTTCACAGATTGTACTAATGTCAATGTATAAATATAGTGAAGGTGGGGATCACATCTGACTTGTTCTGTTGTATCTCCTATATTTTGTAGGATAGATGTCTGGCCCTTATTAAGTCTTCCATAGTGGTTAATGATCATCCTGTATCTCTCCCTTCATCTGCCTCTCTATAGGAAGCACTCAGACACTTCCAGTGAGTGAGTGAGTGCATGAATGAATGAATGAATGAATGAAGGAAGGAAGTTCCCTAATGATAGGAAATCTTTTTGAACACTAAGGTCATATCTGATGAAACTATCTTGACCTGTGAATTGAAAGTGCCTTGGTGCATTTTTTCTTTTAGGACATTGAATTTGGACTAATGTTGACTGTATATTAAGCACTTCCTAGGAAATGTTTTTTTGGTTTTTTGTTTTAACGTTTATTTTAGAGAGGGAGACAGAACGTGAACAGGGGAGGGTCAGAGAGAGAGGGAGACACAGAATCCGAAGCAGGCTCCAGGCTCTGAACTGTCAGCACAGAGAGCCCGACCTGGGGCTTGAACTCACAAACTGCAAGATCACCACCTGAGCCGAAGTTGGATGGGTGGTCGACCTCTGAGCCACCCAGGCGCCCTCCTCCCTCCCCCCTCCCAAGGGTTTTAATTAGCATATGTACATATGTTATTTTACTCTGTCTTCATAGCAACCTCATGAGGTGGATATTGCTTCTGTTTTACAGATGAAGGAGCCAAAAATTACAGCAATTGAATAACTTTTCAAAGTTCACAAAACTAGTGAGTGGTAGACTAAGAACCGTGTCTTTCAAACTCCTAAGGACTATCATCCAAAGAACTACTTACTGTCACAATGAAATTTTAACAGCGCTCTCCATTGTATGTTTAAATTACTGACTTTTGTATTTTCATCAAGATACGACTTTGTGCTTTTTCTTGATGCAGACTTTTTTTCGTTCATTTATCCCTTTTTCCCCATCTCTGTGCATTGGTTTTGTTAAATCCATTTATTCTTTTCTTTTTTTCTTTTTTTTTCTTTTTTCAACGTTTATTTTATTTTTTGGGACAGAGAGAGACAGCATGAACGGGGGAGGGGCAGAGAGAGAGGGAGACACAGAATCGGAAACAGGCTCCAGGCTCCGAGCCATCAGCCCAGAGCCTGACGCGGGGCTCGAACTCACGGACCGCGAGATCGTGACCTGGCTGAAGTCGGACGCTTAACCAACTGCGCCACCCAGGCGCCCCAAATCCATTTATTCTAAAGAAACATTTGAACGGCTCTGATGTAGCGGTTTCAGGTGGGGGTGGAAAAACAAACTGCTTTCATGAGAAGCAGGCTTTGGGTTTCCTAGTCAACTCCACACAGCTTTGGTGCTCTCAGCCAGTCTCTGAAATTAACACATTCATCTGAAGTGTTTGGTCTTCGACTGTTACTGCTTTATGCAGACTCGGAAACTTGCCTTTAGTTACCAGAACAAAACTAAATTGTGTTTGTCTTATTCAGAAATTGAGAAGATTCAGAAAGGAGATTCAAAAAAGGACGATGAGGAGAATTACTTGGATTTATTTTCTCACAAGAACATGAAGCTGAAGGAGCGGGTACTGATACCTGTCAAGCAGTATCCCAAGGTAAGGCAGAAAAGGCCTCACTTCATCATCTTTGTAGGTGTAAGAGTCACGGGCTGCAATAAAGACTTCTGGAGATTATGACACATCAGATACTTGAGTCTGTGAAGCTTCTCTTCCAAATACTGCTTTTTGTAGTATTTGTTCCTGGCAGTTGAAACATCTACATCCATAAACTAACACCTATAGCCAGGAAGGAAATATAATCAACTTTATTATCAAAAAGAGTTTCTTTCTGAAATGTTTGTTCATCCTCCAAGTTCAAAGAGAAAAACTGAAGAGTTGTTCTCTGTCAAAAAATTGACATAGGGGAAACAATGACATGAAATCTAAGTATAGGAAATTTAACACAAATCCTTGACAAGATGAAGTTAATTTTATTTCTTAACATTTTGCTTTTATATAAATGCTTTCTTGTTTTTCTCCTCCTCCTTTTTCCCTTTTTAAAATTTTTTTATTTTTTAATTTATTGTTTAATTTACATCCAAGTTAGTTAGCATATGGTGCAACAATGATTTCAAGAGTAGATTCCTTAATGCCCCTTACCCACTTAGGCCATCTCCCCTCCCACAACCCCTCAGCAACCCTCTGTTTGTTCTCTATATTTAAGAATCTTGTATGTTTTGTCCGCCTCCCTGTTTTTATATTATTTTTGCTTCCCTTCCCTTATGTTCATCTGTTTTGTGTCTTAAATTCCTCATATGAGTGAAGTCATATATTTGTCTTTCTCTGACTAATTTCGCTTAGCATAATACTCTCCAGTTCCATCCACACAGTTGCAAATGGCAAGATTTCATTCCTTTTGATTGCCAAATAGTACTCCATTGTACATACATACCACATCTTCTCCTCCCCCCCCCCCCCCCCCCCCCCCCCCGCTTTTTAAGGAGAAAGATTAGTTATATTTAGTTTACCTAACAAGTACTACAAAAGAATGTCATTTGTCTGTTCTGAGGTTAGTCACTGCATTACCAATATTTATGTGTGTTAAAATACTAAGGGTTGTAGTGTGATAATATGGAAAGAGCACCAGATTACATTAGGAAACCCAAGTTCAAGTCTAGGAACTGCTACTTCCTAGTTGTATAATCTTAGATTATTCACTTTTTCAGTATATCCTCGCATATCCTTCAGTAAAACGGGAATGGTAACTCCCTATTTTACAGGGTTGTTGAAGACCAAATGAGATAACATATATGGAAATGCTTTATAGGAACATGGGTATTTAGAAATCTTTTTTTTTTTTTTTTCAAATTTTTATTTAAATTCTAGTTAGTTAACATATAGTATAATAGAAATCTGTTTTTATTTTCTGTCAGTTCAATTTTGTGGGGAAGATCCTTGGACCACAAGGAAATACAATCAAAAGACTGCAAGAAGAGACAGGTGCCAAGATCTCTGTTCTGGGCAAGGGCTCAATGAGAGACAAAGCCAAGGTAAGCTCACGTGAGTGAGGCAAGAAAACATACCTTCTGGAAGCCAACACTTGTATATGTACAGGATGCAAATCCTTTAAATTTGCCTTGGATATAAGAGATTATAGACCAGGTTAATTTACTTGTTTGGCAACCCGGAAGAGCCTAGGTGTGCCCTGCAGATTGCGTGGGTTTTTTTTCCTTCTGGTTCTTAACTGTATAGTAATAGAAGCAGCAGTAGCAGTTTTCATGTTAGTAAGCTTGTCTGTGAAAAGTTGGAAGGGGGGCTGGATGTACTAAAACTTATCCAGACTAAACACACTAAAATGTGAACAGCACATTCCCTTTCCGGTAATAAGAAAAGTGAGAGCAATAACGTTGTGTGTGCAGGCGAGTCTGAGGACTAGTTGTTTGGGTTTGCTGTTTTTTTTTTTTTTTTTTTTTTTTTGTTTTTTTTTTTTTTTTAGCCAGCTGGAATGTGAAGCCCACTAAAAATTTGGAAAGGAACCATGAGTAATCCTGACAACAGAACCTAATGCTTACATGTTTTTCCATGTTCTAGCCCATAGGCTTTTTGTTTGTAAGTGCTAAAAAAATTCCCACTAAAACGGTATTATCTTCTAGGGTCAGCTGTTTGGATGAGACATAACCAGGGTACAGCCTAAAACTTAGTTATTCAGGGCTCCTTTTATGTAGCCTGAATTGACAAACATTGTTTTCTCAGAGCCTCTTTTTGTCCCCTCACATTTCTCACTAGATGAATACAGTTACGGTTGAAGTGTGTTATTCTAGCTAATGAGATTTACATGAAATTTCTTCACTCTATCCTGATTTCCTTCCTCCCTTAGAACTCCCCAGACCATATAAGCAAATAAGAAGAGCTTGTGCTGGGACACCTGGCTTGCTCAGTCAGTAGAGCTTGCTACTCTTGATCTCAGGGTTGTGAGTTCAATCCCCACATTGGGGCTACAGATGACTTAATAAATAAAAAAAAGTTAGGGGCACCTGGGTGGCTCAACCAGTTAAGCATCCGACTCTTGGTTTTAACTCAGGTCATGATCTCATGGTTTGTGAGTTTGAGTCCTGCATCAGGCTCTGAGCTGATAGTGTAGAGCCTGGCAGCATGGAGCCTGGTTGGGATCCCCCCGCCCCCGCCCCTTCCTTGCTTGTGCTGTCTTTCAAAAATAGATAAATAAACATTAAAAAACAGAGCAGGGGGTGGTTCTGGGTGGCTCAGTCGACTAAGCATCTGACTTTTTTTTTTTAATGTGTATTTGTTTTTGAGAGGGAGAGACACAGAGCTTGAGTGGGGGAGGGGCAGAGAGAGAGGGAGATGCAGAATCTGAAGCAGGCTCTAGGCTCTAAGCTGTCAGCACAGAGCCAGATGTGGGGCTCGAATGCATGAATGGTGAGATCATGACCTGAGCCAAAGTCAGATGCTCAACCGACTGAACCACCCAGGCACCCCAAGCATCCGACTCTTCATCTTAGCTCAGGTCATGATCTCATGGTTTCATGAGATCAAGCCAACGTTGGGCTCTGTGCTGACAGCGTGGAGCCTGCCTGGGATTCTCTCTCACCTCTCTCTCTGCCCCTCCCCCACTTGCACTGTATCTCTTTTTCTCAAAATAAACCAACATTAAAAAAACTTTTTTTTTTTTTTTTAAATAAAGTTAAAAAAAAGAAAAGCTGGTGTTTAATGGCTCTACTTGGGATTTAAGAGCAAATGCTTGGCAATGAATGGATGAATGAATGCATGCATGCTTGGCAAACTGCTATATTACTGAATGGAGACTGGAATTAAGTGAGTCTCTTCTATACCATCTAATAAGAGCTCCAGTGAATGCACCGAATTCATGACGTTAGTTAACTGTTTAGCAGACCGATTATAGGTTTAGTATGTTGTGTGAATTACTATTCTCCAGACCTTGTTTTGCTTTCTTCTTACACTTTTACTATTTTTCTCACCTGTTTAGGTTATTTTTTGCCGTCTCATTGGACTGGAGGTAATGGCATCATTTTCTCGCATTCACGTGATGATGTTTTTCTGCATTTTTTCCATAGGAGGAAGAGCTGCGCAAAGGTGGAGATCCCAAATATGCCCACTTGAATATGGATCTGCATGTCTTCATTGAAGTCTTTGGACCCCCATGTGAGGCTTATGCTCTTATGGCCCATGCTATGGAGGAAGTCAAGAAGTTCCTAGTACCAGTAAGGAATCCCACATTCTATATCTTTGAGCAAGAGAGAACTGGGATCTAGTGTTGTTGCTAAGGCAGGGGTTCTTAATCATGATCTCTGCATAATCATGATCTCTGAAATTGCATATCAAATTCTACATTTATGTTCACTTTTCTGCGGTAGTCTGTTAGTTGTACCTAGTTCTTAAAGCACTGTGCCCCAAACCCACTCTACCCTTTAATATGGTTTTAGTTATATAGCAGTGTCTGTTGTCAGTATTTTGAGTCCACAGTGTGTCTGGCATTTTAACATCTGGTTAAAAAAGATTGAACAGAGTCTTCACTGAGCTAAGTGTATTGATACTAGTGTGGAACCAGGAGGTGATGATGATAAAATGGCTAAGATGGTCGTAAACCCCCCTGTACTCAAGGAATTATGTTCTAGACTCTAGAAAGTGTAGAGGGTTAACTAACAGCAAGAAGCTTCTAACATCCAGTGTTAATGGATTAAATTTTGACCTAGGTACATTCAGGACTCTTTCTCCTGGAGGAATTTACTTACATAGAGTTTGATTTGAAAGAGGCATGATTGTTAACAGGCTTGACTATCGATGATATTAAACACATTGGTGTGCATCTCCTTCTGGAATGTAACTGAGGCCCAGGAAGAGTTGGGACAGACCAAGTTACCTGTCTTGCATAATTATTACCACCTGGTCAGAGGGTCCATTCTTTGAATAAGTAGAAAATGGTGTGATTCTTGCCTTTCAGCAAGTCCTGCTAGTTGTCAGAGTTAACATACTACAGTTGAATATTTAATGACCAAGGATGAATCTGGAACCTTAGGAAGCATTGAAATACTATTAACTAGAATTGGGTAAGCATCACGTTTGCATCACTAAAACTAAGAGTTGAGATACAGTTCTTGGTTTTCTTGTGTACGTAAAGTGAGGAGTTGGAACTAGATGTGGTGTCAGCAGATGTGAGAATAAGTAGAGCAAAAATTTACAGGCAGTGTGTACCTATAATGTCGAGCTCCACGAAGTCCAGCCCCGTCTCAGATGTCTCAGCAGCGGCTTTGCTTCCAAGTACCTCCTCTTTGTTAGAATGTTTAAACACGAAACAGCCAATTTAAAATATCCGAGAGAAAAAAGAGCCGGTAAATTTTCCCTTGATGGAGTTCTTTTTCCTCGTTTTGAGGTGTTCTATTGAAGCATCCTAAGCCACCCGGTTTCTGAAGGAATAGGGGGAATGCCCGTCTCCTCTTGATCCTTGGTCTCAGCATATTTCTCAAAAGGGGTAGCTTTACAAGGCTTTCGTGTAAGTGGATCTTCTGAAAAGATGCCTGCCAGGCAGATCTGGGTTTCCTCAGCCAGAAGAATCTAGGCATGTGGGCTGTCATTGGTCATTTGACTCTCCTGTGTGGGTCTCAAGCGTCAGTAATGTGTAAGGTAGGAAGGAGGTGAAGATTAAGCGGGGGGCATCTCTGTGGTAACTAGAATCATCTATTCTCGAAGCTCTGTCCACCTGGGATATATAAAAAAGCATGGAGTGTTAAAACTGAATGGCTCTCATCAGGAAATATTGAAAAGATATGCAAATGGCATTTGACTCAGTTCTTCTCTCTTGTGAAGACAAAAAAGTGACCCTATTTTTGCATCCATGACCAGAGCCTCCGTTTTCCCCTTAGAACCATTAACTGTACCAGAGAGGCTTCCTGGTACAGTAGGAAGAGCACTGGACTGGGACCTTTATCTGCGTCATCTTGGACAAGTTATTATTTCACTTTTCTGAGCCTCAGGTTCCTTGTTCATCCCAAACATTTGTTAAGTATCTGGTAGGTGCCTAATACTGTGCTTGGGTCTGAAGTTACAAAAATGGCTCCTTTCTCACAATCTAGTGAGAAAGACAGACAATTCTAAAATGACGTGGTAAGTGCTTGGGTAGGGAAAATACACAGTGCTGTAGAAAAAGAGGAGGGAGTGGGGGTAGCATCAAAGAAAGTTTTTCAAAAGAGATAGTATTTTAGATTAAGTCTTGTAAGAGTAAGTTTGAGTGTTTCAGGTGGACAAAAAAAGGCAGTATAGTCTGATGATTCAAAGCCTAGATTTGGGAGACAGGTAATTTCTGAATTCATATCGAGTCTGCCATTTACTAGCTCTATATCCTTAGGCTGGTGGCTTTATATGCCCTGATTCTGTTTCCCAACTGTAAAATGGGAAGATCTGCCGACTTATTTCAGGGTTATCTTGAAGATTAAACTGCAGAATCTATAGAGAGCTTATTATAAAGTGCCCATTGCATAGAGCCTATCTAATGGTAGTGGCTTTTACTGTTCTAGGAAGAGGAAGCTATTTGTACGAATGGATGTACAAGTATGCCAGGTTCTGAACGACAAGTTATTTTACATGGCTTGAAAGGAGGTTGTCCATGGAGAGTGGATGGAAGTGATCTTGAGAGCTAGGTAGGGACCAATGATGAAGAGCTTCAGCTGAATAATGAGGGGGTCTGCCATCAGGACTTTCCTCGAAGAGGTGACAGGTAGGGTGCCATTTGACTTCAGAGAATGCATGACCTGAGTCTTCATCCAGGCATTCAGATCTGGTCTTAGGATCCAAGGCTTATGTGGGCTGGACGACTTCTCAGCGGAAGGTGGAGATGTAGCACAGTACTCCTCATTATCTTTCATTTGCAGGATATGATGGATGATATCTGCCAGGAGCAGTTTCTAGAGCTGTCCTACTTGAATGGAGTACCGGAGCCCTCTCGCGGACGTGGGGTGCCAGTGAGAGGCCGAGGAGCGGCACCTCCTCCTCCACCTGTTCCCAGGTAAAAAATAATGGAGATGACTAGAAACAGGATGTAAATTTGACTGCCAGTAGCATCTCTCTCTTAGTGGTGGTCCAGCTTAGAAGGGGGCCTCAGGATTTGTACCATCAAGAGTGGAATAGTAGATGTTGGCACTTTGGTCATAGTCAAGTGCAGCTGTCCTGTTGAAACTTCTGCTTTTTTAATTTTGGACAGTTCTAGCATTTTCAAAATGGTCTCTGACTTTAGAATTTTACCTGTGACTGACCTTTAATAGAGTGTTCAGACTTCCCAAAGTAGTAGTCCGCTGATGAGACATTCACAGGTCCACTGTGGGACTGGGTCCTTTACCCACCCATACGTTCCTGTGTGTTGTAATAATAGTAGATTTAAGGCATCGTGAAATCTGAACATTAAACTAACCTATGTTTTAAAAGCTCTATTTAAAGTAAATTTTCCAGGGCGCCTGGGTGGTTCAGTCCAACTGAATGTCCATTGAATGTCTGACTCTTGATTTCGGCTCAGGTCATGATCTCACAGTTTGTGAGCTTGAACCCTGTGTGGCCCCATGTTGTGCTGTCAGCACAGACCCTGCTTTGGGATTCTCTTTCTCAGTCTCTCTCTGCTCCTCTCGTGCCCTCACGTGTGCTCTCTCTCTCTCTCTCTCTCTCTCAAAATAAATACTTTTTTTTTTTAAGTTTATCCTTTTAAAACATAAAAATAAATTCTCCTTTGCAGGGGCCGTGGTGTTGGACCACCTCGGGGGGCTCTGGTGCGTGGTACACCAGTGAGAGGAGCCATCACCAGAGGTGCCACCGTGACTCGAGGAGTGCCACCTCCACCTACAGTGAGGGGTGCGCCAGCACCAAGAGCGCGGACAGCAGGCATCCAGAGAATACCTTTGCCTCCACCCCCTGCACCAGAAACATATGAAGAATATGTAAGAAGTTTGAACAATGTGCCATTTCCCAATACCTAGAAGGTTGCCAAAGGCAGTTGAATGACAGGACCTAGGCCCTTAACATAGGTGGCAGGGACTGCCTGTAAGATCTGGAGTCTGCTCTCTTGTAGTGACTGTAACACTACGAGAAGATTTTTCCATTTTAAGCGTGGTTTACTATGTGTAAATAGATTAAACAGGAAATAGGCTGTGCCTTGATGTATACAGTGTTTTACTAAGGGGTTTTTTCACTAGTTACTACTGATAATGCTGAAGTTCAACTTTTTACCTTGTTTCCTGCCCACATGTTTGGTTTGGTTGGTGGTCCAGTTTTGTTTCATTTAAAAAGAAAATAACCCTTTCTCTCTCAGCCATTCCACAGTGGGTGTTAATTTTGGAGGGAAATTCCGCATTCTGTTAATCCAGAAGCCTGCCATACTCCCATGGGATGTAATTACCTCCCCTACTCTGTGTGATTCTGACTTTCGGTATCCTTTTATTTGTTCTAGGGATATGATGATACATATGCAGAACAGAGTTATGAAGGCTACGAAGGCTATTACAGCCAGAGCCAAGGGTGAGTCAGGCAACAGAAGTGCCATTTCGTGTCCTAGGGATGGATGGAGCTGGAGCAACAGAGATTTAGGAAGCACACATCTAGGGAGCGATGTGGCTTCTCTTTGGAGGGTATCTCCTTTGCTTTCCATGTCAGTAAGGCACACGGATCTGTTTCATTTAGATAACTGTGAATCTTATGGTGTAGAATCTGGAAATAGCAGATGGAAAATTCCTGAGCCGTGACCACATGGAAATAAAGGGAAAATGCCTTTAAAATTGTTTTGATTTATTATTTAAAACTATCACAGCCACATTAAAGGTGCATTAAAGTTTAAAAGGAAGCTAGAATCCCACTACCATAAGTGAGGTTATTTTCTGCACTTTTCTTAAATAACGTTTTTTGTGTATATGCATTGTATCTGTGATTGATTGTAAGTGTCTCATAATTCTACAATGGGGACAGAACAGCATGTTTGTGTATTCTTTTCCAGTGAGCCCTATAAATGTGTGTTTGTGTGCACTGTGATTAAGATGGTCAGTTTAGAATTTTGGTTTTTCACTTTATGTGGTATCCATTTTTCTCTGCTATTGTCATTTTTTTATAAATGCATAGCACATACATGTTTTGGAAGTATTTTCTGGTTTGGAGATGGAGCAGAATTAGCGTTTTCCTGTATTATACATGTAGTAGAATGACTGAGATGTGGGGGAAGTGAAACCAAAACAGACTTAACTCTCGAGCTCTCTAACACTCTGTCTTTGACTTTCAGGGATTCAGAATATTATGACTATGGACATGGGGAGGTTCAAGATTCTTATGAAGCTTATGGTATGTCTTTATTTCCGTGGTGGGCAGAAAGTAAGTGCCAGGGAGAGTGCTGGTGACTGGATTATTGGGGGTCCGCCAGTCACCCACCTAAGGAGAAGACTTCAGAAAGCTGAGATGTTGGAAACGTGACAATAGCAGTGCTGCTCTTACTTAAATTGTGTGGTGTGCCATAGAAAGAGGAGCTCTTAAGGTGAGATGGGGTTACTGTTACTCTTGGAAAGTTAAATGGATGTCTTAAACTAGGGCCCAGGTCCAGCTTGGCCTGGTTGGAACAGCAGACTTTTAAGCCAGTGTTGATCGTTTTCTACTTCAGGTCAGGAGAGATGGCTAGGCCTAAGTCATTTTGCAGGGCCTTTGCTGCTGGTGCTTAGGCCACATTGGTAGATAACAAGAACTTCATTGTATCTAGCTTTATTCTCCAGCCCCACTTTGTTTTTTAAGAACAGTATTAGCTCTCATCAAAAAGAATCTATGTAGAGGAAATGTTAGTTGAAGGGGAGCTAGATGGCAAGTAGCTGGCCAGGGCAGGTTGGATGCAAGAATAGTGCCTGTCAGTCTCAGATCTGAGGCCTTAGGGGCTGGAGCCAGGTCAGGGCAGTACTGGCACCAAGCTCCTTACTGGCTTGGAGACACGTCAGGTCAGTCCTTGATCCCAAGAGAGCTATAGAGGCTGGAATGGCAGCAGGACCAAGCTGTCTTCCCTGAGGTTTAGTTGAAAACACATTGCTCAAGAGTGTCCTCAAGAGCCAGTTATGGCCCTGGGTTAATGGGCCCCATAGGGAGTGCCATGTGGCAGTGGGTGCAGAGAGAGCAGCCTTTGAAATGCAAGGTATTTTCAGCATACCTGAGGGAATTCCAGAGTCCTTGGCAAGGGGCTCATCAGTTGACAGGTCATCTTAACAGACTAGTTAACAGTCTCCCCTTACCCCTGGTTGAAAAGAAGGGGTGGGGAGCCTTTTCGAGCTGAGACCAGCTGAGCTTAATTCTTCAGCACAGTATGTAGTAGCCAGTCAGTTGCTTGCCCAGGGAAATAGTTTTTACCAGTTCTCACTAAATGGTACTGGACAGTTGCCATCGGTAACACTGTACCGCTCTGCTCGCATGCCACTATTTAGAAGGGCGGTGGGATTGCCCTAGGGTATTTCCCTCCATCGGCGAGACAGTACAATGGGGCCTCTGTATGTGTTTGACTAAATTACATTTCTGTTTTGCCAGAGAAGAGACTGGACTGAAAGAGGCAGGCTGCCTCTTTTGCTCCTGGTATGATGTTGCCACAGTTAATCTGTTACGATTTCTGCGTTTATAAACAGAATTAGAAAAATAAACTGTCTTGTTGGTACCAGAAGCCACTTGGAAAGTGATGGATGTACCTATTACACTAAGGGTATAAACAAGCTTAGATAGGATTCTTTGGGACTTCCACATAGAGGTTTGAGACCTATAGTGATGGAGGCTCTTATTTGTGAATGCAGGCAGCTGGAGAAATACTTCAGGGATGAACTGGCTTGGGTAAAGTATGGGGGCGAGTGGGAAGAATAAGCTCATAGACACAACTCTTTTTCCTAAAAGGTCAGCTATAGAAGTAAGTGATACCTCCCTCGGGCTTTTCCCTGTGACAAAGGAAAACCATTTGAGGATGTCAACCATGGTGTCTGGCTTCTCTGGGCTATTGCCTAAGAAAGAAAATAGTGAATTCTCTTCATCAGTGCTATAAACACATTCTGTTGTACTTCCCTCCACCAGAGCAGTGGACCAGCTCTGTTGGTGAGGAGGCCTCATGAAATGTGGCCCTTGTTTGCTTCTCCCAGAGAGCCAGAGGACACGCCTCAACAGGGAAACCTGACTTGCTGTTGGAAAGGGAGCTGCCTACTTCCATTCTGAAAGACTTCCCAAAGTTGCCACGTTACCTGAGGCTTTCTGCCAAATTCCTTTGGGAACAGGAAAAAGGGCGTCGTGGACCCACTGAGACTGATTTTTGTTTTACTGTCTTGAGTAAGGTGTCGGGTTTATCCAGGTATTGGGTTATCCTGGAGTAGAGATCATGTTGCCTGCGGAGAACCTCTTTGCTGTAGATGACTCCAGGTCTTTTCTGAGCTGTTTCTCGTCTGCCCACTCCAAATTGCCCTACAGCTGGAAAATGAACTAAACCGTTCAGGAGGTCCAAGCAGAGCAAAAAAGCAAGGACCACTGGGAGGGTGGCATGCCACTGGAAGCGAAGCAGTGTTTCTGGTGATCTTTACCATATACTCTACTCCTGCTCATCCCAAGATGCCAGTGGCATGTGGTTTATTAAACTGTTCTTGCTTTCCCCACAGGCCAAGACGACTGGAATGGGACCAGGCCGTCGCTGAAGGCCCCTCCAGCTAGGCCAGTGAAGGGAGCATACAGAGAGCACCCATATGGACGTTATTAAAAACACACATGAGGGGAAAATATCAGTTATGAGCAAAGTTGTTACTGATTTCTTGTATCTCCCAGGATTCCTGTTGCTTTACCCACAACAGACAAGTAATTGTCTAAGTGTTTTTCTTCGTGGTCCCCTTCTTCTCCCCACCTTACTCCATTCTTAACTCTGCATTCTGGCTTCTGTATGTAGTATTTTAAAATGAGTTAAAATAGATTTAGGAATATCGAATTAATTTTTTAAGTGTGTAGATGCTTTTTTTCTTTGTTGTTTAAATATAAACAGAAATGTACCTTTTATAATAAAAAAAAGAAGTTGAGTAAAAAAAAAAAAAAAACCACAAACCTGTTAGTTTCAAAAGTGACATTGCTTGCTTTAAAGGTTCTGAAGTTTAAGGCTTGTTAACTTTCTCTTAGTTTTGATTTGAGGCATCCCGTAAAGTTGTAGTTGCAGAATCCCAAACTAGGCTACATTTCAAAATTCAGGGCTGTTTAAGATTTAAAATCACAAACGTTAACGGCAGTAGGTGCCACCATGTAAAAGTGAGCTCAGACGTCTCTAAAAATGTTTCCTTTAAAAGCACATGGCGGTTGAATCTTAAGGTTAAATTTTAATATGAAAGATCCTCATGAATTAAATAGTTGATGCAATTTTTAACGTTAATTGATTTAAAACAACAGCAACAACAAAATTAGGTTTGTAAAACTGACTTTTTCATTATGTGGGTTTTGAAATCTAGCCCCAGACATACAGTGTTGAGAGATACTTAGCCGGGAGTACGATTTGAAGAGGTTGATTTGGGGAGAGGGGCTGGCCACCTGGATTGAATTTGATGCAGAGCTTTTTAGCCATGAAAAACCTTTCAATAGTAATACTAATAATTAAAATTTCAGTATTTAAAAAGACAAAGTGTTTTGTCCATCTGAGATTCTGCACTCCATGTAAAGCTCACTTGGACACTTAGAGCCACAAGCTTATGATTTTTTTTAAGTTGACAGTTGTCAATATTGAACTGTTCCCAAGGTAGTTAGTGAAGTATGTCTCAACACTAGCATGATATAAAAAGGGACACTGCAGCTGAATGAAAAAGGAATCAAAATCCACTTTGTACATAAGTTAAAGTCCTAATTGGATTTGTACCGTCCTCCCATTTTGTTCTTGGAAGATTAAATGCTACATGTGTAAGTCTGCCTAAATAGGTAGCTTAAACTTATGTCAAAATGTCTGCAGCAGTTTGTCAATAAAGTTTAGTCCTTTTTTAATCAAAGTAAATGTGATGAATTGTCATTTTTTTTGGGTGGACAATAAAATAGTTTTCTCTTTCAAATAAACTTAAATTAATTCTAAAGTTAATGGGCTTGTTAAAAATTTGGAGACATTCTTAAAAGTGGTGGGGGGGATTTTATTTTCAGTTTACCAAAAAAAAGTTTATCGAGTTGTTAAGTTTTAGTTTAAAAATAACCAAAGCTTTTTCACCCCCTGGAAGTTGTTGACAGCAGTTTTATCCGTCCTATATCACAAGCTCTAATTTCTGGAGAGAAAAAACCCAACTGAGCCGAAACTTGGATTGGTTTCCATACATAGGCCTCAGTATTTAAAGTGCCAGCCACCCTCGCTTGCACCTTCTGTAGAGCCCCCAGGTGGCCCTAAGAGTGACACCAAATAACCTCTGTGAGCTTGGAAAGAGATAGCACCTGCCTTTAGATACGACAGTTCAGCAAACCCTGGGTGCCCTTAAGGGTTTCCCTTCCAGTCCCAGAAATGCTGTTGACCAATCAGCTGGGCTGGGGCAGGATCTGGCATGTTAGGCTGGCTCTGAACTCCCTCCTGAGAGACCAAGAGAGGAAATGATGGAATTGGTTGGCCCTGTTTCCACTCCTCTGTTAATTCTCGGGGTTCTCATGCCTTCCCTAAGGGAGCCACCTAAACTGCTCGGGGGTGAAAAATCCTCTTGTATGAAGTGCCAAGCTGCCTGCAGCAGTGCATGATGGACATTTTTTTTTTTTTCTTTTTAAAACACACCAACAAAAAAATGTATTTGTAGATTGTGATAAAGTGTAAATAACTGAATTTTCAACCATGGTTTGAAGTCAGCTTTCAGGGCATTATGTCTTGTTTTGATGAAAAGAGATCACTCTATACCCCCCTTTTTAAAGGAAAATTATCGCAAGAGAATCAGGATGTGTAAAGCTAACATGCATCGCAAAAAACCAAAGGTAACCTAAATGTCTGATTTTAATAGCACATATTTCTCTTTTACATAAACTGTGACAGCAACTTGCATAAACAATTCTTTAGCTGTTAATTTTAATGTTAAAACTTTGCAAAACTTGTTTAATAAAAATAGCTGTAAAAAGAAAAACCATATGCTGCCGCATAAATTAGCCATAACTCTTAATAATCCTGCCCATCACAAGTGAACTGTAATGTAACCTGGGCACAAAGTCTGACATCTTAAATGACACATTGTAAAATTTCAATGAATGTAGATTAGACCTGCTGCTCCCCAAAGTCAAGCTTTCTGCTCAGCTATTTAAAAATGTACAAGGATGAGCCCCTATAGGTCCCCATATTGATATTCACAATGAAATGTTACTTAAAATTTCTTTAAAGTTGCATGTTTCTCTCCTGTAATGTGTAAACTGCATGCAGGATCTCTATCTTTTATTTTGTATGTCTTTAAAACTTCCTCTTCAAAAGACTGACCTCTTACTTCTCCATTTTCAGGTGATTGAAAACTCCTGAGGCATTTCCTGGAGTAGAATGGGTAGTGAAGACCCATGTCAGGTAGGTTAAGGTGATTTCTGCTAAGGATGTGGGACTTTTATCCTAACTATAAAATAGTTTTGCCAGGCGGTGGCCTGGAAGGTGATCAGTGGGCGCACTTTTCTTGCCTGTCATCCGTATCCTATTCACAACACAGCTATGTTTATATGTTGGTTTACGATCCATACTGAATTTACTTGTTATGATCGTAGTGTCAGCTTCTATTTATTCAATCCCACTCTATCCTGTCAATAACTTACGAGGTGGGGCAGTGTGTCATTTGGAGTTCATTGGTTATAAGCAACAAAGTGACTAGATAATGTAAATAAAAGGGTATTTATTAGAAATGTGTTAGGGGCTCCAGATTTAGTGTGAAGGCTAGAAAATCTGGCATGGGAACCAGATTGCAGAGAACTGGGACAGCAGTGGTAGATCATTGGAATGTTCTTGAAGACAGGACTAGCTATTTAGGTGCTATTGCTAGAATGAATGAACTCTAGCTGTGTTTGTTTGCTTTCTCCCTTGAGATTCAAGTTCTAGGGAGGGAATGTGAGACTGTATTAGCTTGAGTCACATGTTCATTCTTTACCAGGATGTGGGAAGAAAAAACTAATTATGCAAAAGGAAGCCAGGGTGTTATTAGGAAAAAGGAACGGGTGCTGGGAAGCCAAAAAACAATTGTCCACTAATATTTGTATATTACAGAAGTAACTGAGACTTAATGAGGTTAAGTACTTCCCAGAGTCATATAATTAGTATGGCTAGTAATCGAGCCCAAGTTTGTTGCCAGAACCTAACATCTTAACTCTCTATATTATACTGCTTTTAATCTAAGGAAAGAGGTATTTCTCACCCTGAGGAGACCCTCAGAAGGGATAGTGTGGCATAGTAGAAAGGGCATGAGACAATGACAAAGAGAGTTGAATCTCCAAGTTGTCTTTGTTAAGTGACCTGACACAAACCACTTATTTCCAAATCTAGGGAGGAAGATGGTGATAATGTATACCTTAGAGTGGTTGGCAAACTGAATGAGTTTTAGTATGTATAAGGCCAATCAATTTGGTGTCCTATATATAGTAAATATTGGTGTTCTGGAAGAAAGGTTAACCCCCTGATTTGGGTAGGCGAGGGCTCCGGCAACTGAGCAAGCCTTCCTGCGGATTGAAGCTGTCGAGGAGCTAGGTGGATGATTCATCCCTCTGCTCCCAAGAGAGTTGTTAAGGTTAAGAGGGCACTGAAGGGAAAGGACCAAACTAGGTAGGCCAAAGGCATGTACAGCCTTTGACGGTGACATCTGCCTTCTTGGGAGATCATGTCTTCCTGACCTGCTTCTCCCAGGAGCCTCTGAGGTCTGGAGACTCCAGAAGACCGTGTGTGTTGGTCATGGTTCTGGGCACCTAGGAAGTCCTAAGTCTGATATTGATTACATGAATGGCAAGGCAATTTTAGGGGAAAGTCCCTGAATACAGAGAATTAGTCTTGACTCTTCCCTAGGGTAGTCTTAAGAGCAGAATTGGGGGGATGCTGCTTTCTTCATTTGGCCTACAATTTGTGCCTGGAAAAACAGGTTTTTATTGTTGGCAGATCTGGATCTGCAGCAAGTGGTCTGCTTTTTCTGAGTTTGTAGCTTAGTCAGTTAGTCCCAGTGTTTTCTATAGCTTTCAGTCACTACCTGTGAATTTTTATTACAGTCCTGTAAGCTTTAGATAAGCCAGGCAGGATTGGGGACCTGTCCTGATTCTGCTTCATCATTTGTCACTGTTTTGACCAAAACAAAACCTTTAATCCCTCTCTGGGCCTCAATAAAGTTGATAATAGTAGTTAACATCACTGTGTGATAATATCCTAAGCAGTTAATAAGAATTGTCTCATTTGGTCTTTTTTTTTTTTAACGTTTATTTATTTTTGAGACAGAGAGAGACAGAGCATGAACGGGGGAGGGTCAGAGAGAAGGAGACACAGAATCTGAAACAGGCTCCAGGTTCTGAGCCGTCAGCACAGAGCCCGATGCGGGGCTCGAACTCACGGACCGCGAGATCATGACCTGAGCTGAAGTTGGCCTCTCAACTGACTGAGCCACCCAGGCACCCCACATTTGGTCTTCTTTACCTTTCTCTCTTAACTGTTTTAAAACTTGAGAAACATAAAATTTACCATTTTAACCATTTTTTTAAAGTTTATTTCTTTATTTTGAGATAGGGGAAGAGTGCATGTGTGCGCACATGTGCAAGGGAGGGGCAGAGAGAAAGAGAGAAAGGGAGAAAATCCCAAGCAGGCACCACGCTGTATGCATGGAGCTGGACATGGTGCTTGATCCCACAAACTGTGAGATCATGACCTGAGCTGAAATCAAGAGTCAGTCGCTTAATTGACTGAACCACCCAGGCGCCCCATTTTAACCATTTTGAAGTGTACAGTTTGGTGGTTTTTAGAATATCCACAATGCCGTGCAACCATCACCGCTATTTAATTCCAGAAAATTTCCATTACCCCAAAAAGAAATCCCATACCTGTTAGCAGTCACTCCCAATTCCCCTCTCTCCCCAGCCCCTGGCAACCACTAACCTACTTTTTGTTTCTATGGATTTGCTTCTTCTGGATGTTTCACATAAATGGAATTACATAATATGTGCCTTTTGTGATAGGCTTCTTTCACTTTGCATAATATTTTCAGGGATCATCCATGTATCATTACAGCGTGTATCATTACTCTTTTTTTTTTATGTTTTTATTTATTTTTGAGACAGAGAGCGAGCATGAGCACGGGAGGGGCAGAGAGGGAGGGAGACACAGAATCTGAAGCAGGCTCCAGGCTCTGAGCTGTCACCACAGAGTCCGACGTGGGGCTCGAACTCACAGACTGTGAGATCATGACCTGAGCTGAAGTCTGATGCTTAACCGACTGAGCCACCCAGGTGCCCCTGTATCATTACTTTGTACTAGTGATAGGAAGCATACTACTTCCAAAAGCAACCCATTTCATTTAAGACCGCTGCAAGTATTAGAAGTGTTCCCTCACTTTGAATGAGTCACTCTGGTAACTTATACTGGTTCTACCTTGGACACCTGAAGAAATAGCCTGTCAAGCACTTGAAGATCCTTTTCATTCGTGTTTCATTTCCAGTTCCAGAAGGTTTTTTTGTTAGACTTCCTAGATCTGATTTTCAAGAACTAGTAATTTGGATTTTATGTGCTGACAGTTGTTGGGTTTTTTATTTTGTTTTTGTTTTTGTTTTTTTGTTTTAATGTTTATTTTTGAAAGAGAGAGAGAGAGAGAGAGAGAGAGAGAGAGAACGTGAGTAGGGGAGGGGCCGAGAAAGAGGAAGACACAGAAACCGAAGCAGGCTCCAGGCTCTGATCTGTCAGCACAGAGCCTGATGCGGGGCTCGAACTCACAAACGTCGAGGTCATGACCTGAGCTGAAGTCAGACACTTAACCGTCTGAGCCACCCAGGCACCCCTATACTGGCAGTTAATGTTTACTCAGATCAGTATTAGTCCCTGTAAAACCTCTGCTGCAAGCCAAATGCTGCCCGTAAGCCTACCAGCTTACAGCCTCTGGTTAGCTTCTATTAATACAAATTAAAAGACATGTTAGGATTATTGAGATATCATATGGAGATGTGATCCCCTATTAAGAATCACATGGTTGTGATTCACCCATTTAAAGTGTACAATTCAGTGGTTTTTAATATATACAGGATTGTACAGTCATCACCACATTCAGTTTTAGAGCATGTTTATCACCCCCCAAAAAGAATTCCCATGGCTCTTAGCCATCTCCCCCATCCACTTGCCTTCCCCAGCCCTAAGCAACCACTCATGTACTTCCTACCTCTGTTGACTGGCCTGTTCTGGACATTTCGTGTAAATGGAAGCATACAACATAGGATCTTTTTTGACTGGCTTCTTTCACTTAGCATAATGTCTTCAAGCTCCATCCATGTTGTAACACGTATTAGTACTTTATTCCTTCTAATGTCAAATACTGTTTCATTGGATGTATATTGCACTTGTTATTTATCCATTCACCCACTGATGGACATCTAGGTTGTTTCTGTTTTTTAGCCATAGTGAAAAATTCTGTGGGGCGCCTGGGTGGCTCAGTCGGTTATGTGTCCGACTTAGGCTCAAGTCATATCACAGTTCATGAGTTTGGGCCCCACATTGGGTTTTGGCAGCATGTGGAGCATGCTTGGGATTCTTTCTCTCTGTCTCTCTGTCTCTGTCTCTGTCTCTGTCTCTCTCTTTCTTTCTCCTTTCCCTACCCTGCTTGTGTACTCTCTCAACATAAATAAACTTTAGGGGCACCTGGGTGGCGCAATAGGTTAAGCATCCACTTTAGCTCAGGTCATGAGCTTCCATTTGTGGGTTCGAGTCCCGCTTTGGGCTCTTTGCTGACAGCTCAGAGCCTGGAGCCTGCTTTGGATTCATTCATTCTCTCTCTCTCTCTCTCTCTCTCAAAAATACGCATTTAAAAATAATAAATAAACAAACTTCAGAAAAATACTGGGCACATGTGTGGCTCTGTTGGTTGAGCATTGGACCAGCTCAGGTCATGATCTCATGGTTCATAAGTTCGAGCCCTGCATCAGGCTCACTGCTGTCAGCGCTAAGCCCACTTCAAATCATCTGTCCCCTTCTCTCTCTGCCCCTCCCCAGCTCGTGCTCTCTCTTTTAAAACTAAGCATTTTTTTAAAAAAATACTGTTCTGGGCATTAATGTACAAGTTCTGATGTGGACATATGTTTTCAGTTTCTTGCACGTACACCTAGGAGAGGAATTGCTGGGTCAGACGGCAGCCCTTTGCTTAACTGTTGGAGGGACTGCCAGAGGCTGCACCATGTTCCCACCAGCAATGTATGAAGTTTCAAATTTCTCCACCTACACTTGTTATTTTCTGCTCTGTTTATTGTAACTATCCTGCTGGCCGTGAATTGGTATCTCATTGTGGTTTTGATTGGTACCTTCCTTAATGACTAATGTTGTTGAGCATCTTTTCATGTGCTGATCCCCTATTTGTAGGTCTTTTGTGGAGAAATGTCTATTGAAATCTTCTATCAATTTTCACATGGGACTATCTTTTTATTATTAAACTGTAAGTTCTTTATATGGTCTGGTGCTAGCCCCTTGTCAGATAGGTGATTTGCAAGTATTTTTCTCCCATTTCATGGGTTATCATTTTATTTTCTTTGGTTGTTTTGTTTTATTCTGTTTTAAGTAGGCTCCATGCCCAACGTGGGGCTTGAACTCACAACCCTGAGATCAAGAGTCTCATGCTCTACAAAATGAGCCAGCCACGCACCCTTCTCTTTACATTCTCTGAACCACAAAAGTACCATTTTGATGGAAGTCCGAATTATCTATTTTCTTTTGTTGCTTGTGCTTTTGCTGTCATAGATAAGAAGCCACTGTCTCATTCAAAGTTCCAAAGATTTATACCTATTTCCATCTAGTTTTATTTCATACATTTAGGTCTGTCGCCCATTTTGCATTAACTTTTGCATATGGTGTGAGGTGGGAGTCTCATATTCATTCTTTTGTATGTGGATATCCAGTTGTCCCAGCATCATTTATTCAAAAGACTGTTTTTCCCCGTTGGATGATCTTGGCACCCTTGTCCATACTGGCACACCAATTGACCACAGCGATATAGATCTGCTACCTTTTAAAATATGTATTACTGAAAGTTACTGATATAATTGGAGTAATTTCTGACAAATAGTAGCTACTCAATAAATAATAGCTGACTGGATTATTTTGGCATCACTAAAGGCTAATAGTCAGTCATGGGGCTAGGATTTGATCCCACATATGGATATCTCCAAACCCTGTCTTTACCCTGCGTTTATACTTCTGGCTGCTAAAGGGGAAAGGAGGCTAGCTATTCTAGCTGCCATGCCTGGCCATATGTAGTTCTTCCGAGGCTTAGAGGCTGTGCTCTGCGTGCCCTTTCTTCCACTATCAACATCCTTTGCTCCTGTCCCCATTTCTCTCCAGGGTTTCTGTGGAACCTCCAGGGTGTTCATGGCAATGACTGTTGCTGCTAAAGGAACACTCTCACCCTTTCTTACCTAGGGATACTACAGTTATTAGCCTTAGGGTTTGTCCCTTCTTGCTTTCTCTCCCACCCCCTTCCACCCCGTGTCCCAAGCCAAGAATGAAGGTAAGGATGCCTCAGCAGCTGCTAGGGCTCTCTGGCCACTAAACATGAAACAGACTCAGACTGTATTTTGTTTTAGGAACAGCAGCCTGAGAGTCAAGACCCAAAAGCCTCTTGCCTGCACATACACAGAGTTGCACTGTACCATGTGAATAGGGGAGTAGGGGTGGTGTGGTGGTAGATGTTTCACTGAGGTTTTTGAAACTTAAGTACTCCCTGCCTGGTCTCAAACCCCAAAGCTCTATGTCCCTCAAGGCTCACGGGCTCCGTCTTTCTATGTTCTTGTGCCTTGTGAGAGCCTGTACAGGCTGCTATTTGCTGGCAGTGTTACTGTTAAGTAGTCATTTAAATTTTTCCTTGGTCTGGGGCACCTGGGTGGCCCAAGGGTCCGACGTTGGCTCAGGTTATGATCTTGCAGTTTGTGAGTTCGAACCCCACATTGGACTCTGCTGACAGCTTGGAGCCTGGAGCCTGCTTCAGATTCTGTGTCTCCCTCGCTCTCTGCCCCTCCCCCACTCATGCTCTCTTTCTCAAAAATAAACATTAAATTTTTCCTTGGTCTGTTTCCACGCAGTGATCTTGACCCCACTTGGTAAGGGAAGGAGAAAGTGACATAGGGAAAATAAGCAGCTCTTCCTGGCTAAGGGAGGAGCTCTTAATTCTAATTTGAATGCCTCCTGTGTGTCCCTATTTGGTAAATGAGGCAGCTGATACTAGGAGAGGTGAAGTAATTTACCATCATTGCGTAGCAAGTTGTGGGGTGTGCCTCTCAGGATTTTTATATACTGAAGTCAATTCTCTATGCTGAAAGCACACTACTTCTGTAAGATGACACCGTATTTCATTGATACTGAGGCCATTTTTTATAAGCTGTATCCAGTACTGCAAAGAAAGAAAAAATACTGCCAATTAAACCAACACAATAGTTTGTTTTCATATCAAGTGTAAGATGCATCCTGATTTCAGCTGTTAAAATCCGAAAAGAAAATGTATCTTAACTATTGCATTTTGTCAGTTCTAACATTTATTCTTTGCTATGTGTATGTATTACCTTATCCACCTATAAAGTAGCTATTATTGTCCCATTTTTACACAATGATGAAACTGAGGCCCAGAAAAATTAGGTAACTTGTCCAAGGTCATGCAGCTGTTAAGTAGCAGAACTGGAATTCAAGCTCAAGCCGTCTGATTTCAGAGTCCATGATCAGTTTCAACTACTAGATTGTGCTGGAATTTTAAAAAGAGTTTTACTTGTCAGCTAGAACCATCTCAGCCTATACAGTATTCTCTATTCTGGAAGGAGGCTGCTTCTGCAGGCATATTATTGCTGCTGCAGTGAACATTGCTGAGACCACATAGGTCCTTATTCTGGCTGTTACAGGTCACGGTCTCCATCAGTTTATAGTGTCTACCTTTCAGAAGCTCAGTCTAATGGAAGAGAATAAGTCTTCAATAGTCACGTAGTGTGTGGTTGTGCTCTGTTGCTGAACTGAATATCAAGGAGGCTGGGGGAGCCGTCCGAGAAGTCTTAGGGAGCATCGGAGAAGGGGAGTGACATTTAAGTCGAGTCTTAAAGGATAACCAAGAATTTGCCAGGCAGACAGATTCACCTAGCACCTTATTATGGCTTTAAACAGACTAATGTCAGTGCCTGCTGCCTCGAGAGGTAGTTTCACTAGCTTTGGAGCCTTAGGTGGGCTAGCCTCCCTGAGTCTCAGTTTCATCATCTGCAAAATGAGAGGTTATCGTTTATTGGACAACATTGTTGTAAAGATTGAGTGAATGCCTGCAGAACGGTCAACGTGACCTGTAGTAAGCACCCAGTAAATGTTAACTATAAATAGAGGCTGGGCGAGTAGGTTACTGCCCATTTTGAAAAGCTATATGTTAGGCAAAGAATTTGGTCTTCATTCTAAAGGTTAGGGAGCTGTTAAAGGCCTTGAGCATGAAAGTGACTTGAACACACCTGTGTTTGCAGTTGAGCCCAAGGTAGGTAAGAAAGGAAAGCAGAAGGGCAGAGTTTGGTAAAGTGGCACCATTTCTTTGCCAGAGAGTGAAGGGATGTTGTCCCCTCACCTTGCCTTCCTTCTGCTCTCCTCTTACCAGAAGCCTTTTGGTTCTTAACCTTTTTCAGAAAGAATAATCCTGTCTCCTCTCAGACGTTTGGGCTATTTGAGGGTGGGATGTTAGGCCTTTGCCACATGTTATGGGAGGCTTCCCACATCCTGTCCCTTTAACCCACCCTGTGAATTGGAGACAAGAACTCAGTCCCCTCTGATAGAAACTTCATTCTTTTTTTTTTTTTTTTTTTTAAGTTTTTTTTCTCAACGTTTATTTATTTTGGGGACAGAGAGAGACAGAGCATGAACAGGGGAGGGGCAGAGAGAGAGGGAGACACAGAATTGGAAACAGGCTCCAGCCTCTGAGCCATCAGCCCAGAGCCTGACGCGGGGCTCGAACTCACGGACCGCGAGATCGTGACCTGGCTGAAGTCGGACGCTTAACCGACTGCGCCACCCAGGCGCCCCTAGAAACTTCATTCTTAAGGAATGTTGCTTCCTCACTCTAGGACCTGAATGCATGAAGTCTCTGCCTCCATTTTAGGCTCTTAATTCTAGGCTAACTCCACTGGAATTATCATATGCAGCGACCCACTTAATTCTCACAGACAACCCTGTGAAGCGGGGATTAGGCTGGGAAACTGATGAGTCCGGGCTAGGATGACCAAAGGGCCCAAGAGCTGGAGTTTAGACCCATGTCTCTGCTCTTACTTAACTGCCTCCTGGTCTCTTCTCTGTACCTACAGTGGCCACCAGAAGATCCGCTTACACTGAAAGTAGTTCCCAGCTTTGGTGTACAGGATGGATACCCCGTGCTATGTTTCCAGATTCGTGAAATTAAACGAATTGAATATTTCTAAGCCTTCCCTTTCTCTCTCCACAACCTTCATGTATCTCTTGCTCTCTGGATTAATAGTCATTGCATGTTTAAAGCTAGCAAGCATCTGATGAATATTTAATAGCCTGAGCAGACAGGCTGGATACAGCTGTCTGAGACAGCAGCTGTTGGGGGGAAGGGGAGGAAGTGCACTGCCCTGCCTAACTACTTGTTCTTTTGTTCCCTGGGCTAGCTCTTGTAGGCTCCTTAGGAACAAAGGCCTATCTATGGTGGGCACTGCACCCTAGTCCTGTTGTGACCTGATTGCTCCCTGAGCTTCCAAGGAGGCTGCATTCAGGCAGCAGACCAAACCTTGTGGGGACTGGGGAGGTTGGGGGGAGGGGGGGTGGGTAGTGAGCAGATAAGTTCACTGACCTCTAAAAGCAATTTTCTGACCCCTGGGCTGAAAGTCGTCTCCTCTGTAACCTGTGCTAGCACGAGGGCGGAGGCCATGTTCTCATCCAGTGTTCCGCCAGCTGCAGCTCTCCATTCTAAGAGGAGGGAGACTGTCTCTGGAAGGGACTTGGATTTCATAACCATGCTGCTGAGGGTCAGCTCCTTGACATTCCCTGACCGCACATAGCAGCTTCTCAGCAGTGGGTATACTACTGTAGTGAGAGTCTTTGGCTGCTGTCTCAGGCAGGAGATGGGCAGCTAGGAACTTCTCAGACAGGGACACAAGCTATCCCAGTGCTTCTCCCCACCTACCCCCAGGGAGCTTGTTGCTACAAGGAGGCCTCGTCATTTCCAGGGCAAACTTGGGGAGGATATGGAGCCTCCTGAAAAAAGCCAGCTCATTTGAGACGTGTCCAGGCAGAGTCTGAGACACAGCCAGGCCATCAGCCCGGATCAATCACCTAAGTAGAACACGTTGCTAAGAAATTGGGACATCCTCCTGTTCTCAATACTGCATTAAGAAGCCTGTATGAGCTGTTGTTCCCTTGTTAACCTCTGGAGCCCACTTAGCACCTCAGTCTCTTCTCTCCAGACACTGTGGTGTGAGAACTTGAGATAGAAGAGTTTGGGTTTCAGATACAACTAATTCCTCTCAGGCTTTTGGCTCCTGCAGCCTTCATGCTTCCCATGCATGGCCAAGCTTTAGGTACAGAATGGACGCTCTCCGTTTCTTAGGCTCTCTGGGGTTGGAGTTCAGAAAAAAAGCCCTGCATCTGCCTTTGAGAAAGAGAAATACCTTGTGCTCTGATAGGATTCTTCAGAAGCTTCTTTCCAGAGGTCAGTATAAATGGCCGCCCCTTTCATTCATTTTATTAAAGGCATTAGCTGGGGTGCCTGGGTGGCTCAGTTGGTTGAACCTCCGTCCAACTCTTGATAATCGATTCAGGTCATGATGTGGGGTCATGAGATCAAACCCTGTGTCGGGATCCTCTCTCTCCCTCTGCCCCTCTCCTGCCTTGTGTGCACTTGCTCTCACTCTCTCTCAACTAAAAATAAGTGCATTGGCTGATATATATTATTAGAACACCTACTATGTGCTAGACACTGGAGATTCAGTGGCAAGTAAATAGGATAAAATTGGTCCCTGCCTTCACGGAGCTTATATTTCTCAAATATAAGTCTGTCCTCAAGACAGACACTAAACAAATATTAACCTCCTAAATAACATACATCATCTCAGTTTTGACAAGGGCTATGAAAGGAAAGAACAAGGTGCTGTAAGGACAGACAACAGGTGCACTAGCCTAGCTTGGGGGTTTTCTTTAAAGAAACGATGTTTAAGCTGACATCTAAAGGAAGGGTTAGCTAAGCAGACGGTTTGGGTTTGCGAGATGGTTTGGGGAAAGGATACACAGCACATTCTACCCAGAGGGCAGGTTTGAGGCAAGGTAGGAACCTGGACCTTATTCTGAGGCCGTCACTGAAGACCACTGAATCCAGGAGTGAGGTGTGGGGAGCAACATGATTAAATTTAAACATCACAAGGGGCGCCTGGGTGGCGCGGTCGGTTAAGCGTCCGACTTCAACCAGGTCACGATCTCGCGGTCCGTGAGTTCAAGCCCCGCATCAGGCTCTGGGCTGATGGCTCGGAGCCTGGAGCCTGTTTCCGATTCTGTGTCTCCCTCTCTCTCTGCCCCTCCCCCGTTCATGCTCTGTCTCTCTCTGTCCCAAAAATAAATAAACGTTGAAAAAAAAAATTAAAAAAAAAAAATTTAAACATCACTTGCTGGGGCGCCTGGGTGGCTCAGTCCGTTAAGCATCTGACTTTGGCTCAGGTCATGACCTCACGGTTCATGGGTTTCAGCCCCGTGTCGGGCTCTGTGCTGACAGCTCAGAGCCTAGAGCCTGTTGTGGATTCTGTCTCTCCCTCTGTGCCCCTGTTTTGCTCGCACTCTGTCTCTATCTCTCAAAAATAATAAATAAACATTTAAAAAAAAAAAAAAACTTGCTCCTAAGTGGAGAGTGGATTATGGATTTTGAGGACCTGTTAGGAAACCTTATTTTAGTCCAGACAAGAAATGAGGAAGACCTATAATAGGGTGATAACTGAAAATGTAGAGAAGTGAATGGATCCAAGGACTTTCCAGAGCTACAATAAACATAATTTGGTGCCTGATCAGAAGTGGGAGAAGAGGACGTGATTAAGGAAGGTTCCTACTTTGCTGGCTGGAACGACCAACAGAGCGGGGGGTGCTATTTTTTTAAAAGAACAGGAGCGCTGCTAACAGTCTTTGACATGAGAGCAGGCCCTGCCTTGTGGCCCAGGCTTAGGATGTGTCTCTCCTGCAGATAACTGGGTATTTGGGGCTGTGAGGCCAGAAGAGATGGACCCCTGAGCTTAGGACCGAGGTGCTAACAATAGCTGTTAAGAAGATGCCTATTTTCCTCATTCTCCTTCCTCCAAAGTCTTTAAAGAAAGCTCTTTATCATTTTCACATCTCTGGGAAAGCAAAACCCATTTTCCCCTCTGTATAGCTGGAGGCCCCAAAGCTTGTATAGCTAAAGGCCTAGTGGTTTCAAAGCTTGTATAGCTAAAGGCCCTAGTGGTTTAGTTGATTCTGCCCCGAATCACTCAGCTCAGGCATAGCCAAGGATGGGAGGTACATGAGGTGAGGCTCCATTTTCATTGCCTGACTAACAGCAAAAAGACAGTTCTTATAAGCTGTGGGCTCCTACTGCCTACCCATCTGTGCACCTAGACACCTGTACCGAATGAAGTAACAAGAGTTGCGCTGTGGGATGAGGAGATTGTAAGGGAGGCAGCCTGGCCGAATGGGAGGCCAAGAAGCCCCCTGATAGGGTAGCTTCATGTCTCTTAATTTTCTACTTGTGTCTTTGCAGCGATCAGAGGACTCCGGAAACCAAGAGAGCTGCCTGCTGTGTCAAGGCTGGCCTGAGGGCATTTGCTGAGCACAGAGAAACCCAGGAGAGATCACCAGTCTTTTCCCACTCCACCTCTTGATCTGTCTGATTTGCCCACAGAAAGCCAGCCAGGATCCCCTAAGAGAGTCTGTAGGCCCAGAATGGAGTCCTCAGGGCTGCAGGGAACTGTGATGCTAACAAACCTGCTTAGGACTTTAAAGAGCTGAAGGGCACTAACAGTATCCCAAGCACAGCTTCCTAGATCTGAATAAACTGGTCACTCCCACTGTGTCCGTTCCCAGATTGCCTGCTTCCCCCTTGGCCTCCAGCAAAACTGGATGGAACCACCTCCTGTTTCCCGCCATACCACACCTGCGCTATGGGTGCCAGCCTGGGAGCCCTCTGGAGGTGCCCAAGGCTGGTCGTCAGCTCTGTTACAGTCTGAGGAAAGCCAAGTGAGAAGGTTCATTTACTTTGAGCAAGTTATTTAACTTCTGAGCCTGTTTTTCTCTTCATTGCTGATTACTAACCTTGTCCAAAAGGCTCTTAAAAGGCAGGGCTTTCCCTACTTCACTTCTGTACTGTCTAGCCCTTCCCCGACACGTCTCTGGCACCGAGGAGCTCAATAAAGTTTGGTGAAGTGAAGAATGGTCCCACTCTGGTAGCTTCTGTCAGCTCTGGGAGAGAGCCAAGGCACCTTGTCTAGCTCCCGCTCTTCCTCCAGCTATATTGAGCTAGCTCTTTGGCCTAACACTTGCTCTTGAAGGATTAGAAAGTCAGCCTTTGATAGCCTTCTAGTTTCCAGTGGCCTGTGTCTAGGCTGATTTTATCCTGAGCTACCTCAGAAGTTAGGGACCTCTAATACTACATTCTTCCTTTAATAAAATAACTCTTATGGTCATTCATCCTAACAAAGGAACTAGGAAGAGGGCTGGGTTTGGAAAGAGAGACTGTCTGCATTTTAATTGCCTGGGACATTCTAATGAGCTTGGATTTGTTCTTAGCGGGAAACAGACATTGAAATCAGTTGACTGACTTTGGGCAACTTATTAAACCTCTGAGCCCAGTTTTCTCTTCATTATTGATTACTATAAATAAGAGCTAGTAATTTATTAAGTGCTTAGACTGTACCAGGCACCATGTCAAGTATTTATATGCACAATTTCACTTAATCCTCCGATCCATTATACTCACTTTACAGATGAGGAAACAGAAGCTCACGGATAAATAACTTGTGTAAGGCTAAGAAAAAGGAGCTGTCAGACTTCATAGTCCCTGCTTTTCACCTGTTTGTACCTCTTAACCACCACAAGTACCTTGAAACAGTAAAGCATTGTGTTTGTGTGAGACATTTGTATAGGGCGACCAACCTTATCCAGGTTGACCTAAGACCTAAGAACCCTGAGAAGGTTCCTGGGATATTAGACTTTTAGTGCCCAAACAAGGAAAGTCCCAGGCAAACCAAGATGAGTTTGTCAACTTAGGTTTGCATTGAGACACCGTCCAGAGCTGGCCACTGAGGCTGCATTTTCCTTGGCTTCTGGGTCTCTTAGGCATCACCTTGTGGCTAGAGTTCCTTTATCTAGCATTTGAGGACTTGTTTCAGTTCAGCAGGCAGAGGAGGAGTTTGGGGCAGGGAGTTAGGGATTCACTTGGCATCTGAATGATAAATGGAGGCACAGAGCCTGGGTCACTATCTGAAAAGCCAGCACCAGGTTCCTAGGAAGCCATGCCCTCAACACCCCACCCCACCCCCCACCCCCCAGACACAGGATGTCTACTTGGGAGCTGTGGAATTACAGTAAAGCTCACAAGAGCTAAAGCCAAATCCTACATTCAAATCCTAGCTCATCACTTGCAGTGTATTTTTCTGGGCCTGTTTACTCCTAAAAGGATAGTAATCCCTGTCCACTGAGTGGGCTCTGAGAAGCAAACGGAATGTGTGTGAAATACCTAACATGGGGGTCTATGCATAATACTGCTCAACACTTAAGTTTCCTTCCTCCTTTTTCCCGGCTTGTGATTCTTACCAGAGTCCTGTCACCTGTCACGTCTGTCACATACAGCCTCCTCCCGTTACCACTTGCAGCCCTAGGGATCTTCCTTTGAGAGCCCTGACCTAGTGGCCTTGGCCCACCCACCCAGCTGCCCTTCATGTCAGTCACTTGCCCTGCAAGCAGAGAAGGGATGACATCAGCCTTCCTCCCTTCCCCCAGATGAAGCCTCTGAACTGTTTTGAGCCATAAATATTTTAGCTGGGCCTTTCTCTGGCTGTTGCCAGGGTGATGGGCTCTCAGGGGACTGGGGTGGGAGTGTGGAGGCAGGGCTGGCAGCCTGGGGCCTCGCAGCGGAGCTGGCCCTGGAGGGGCGGGTATGAAGTCTGGCCAAGAGCCAGTGCTTGCTACAGCAGTTCTGAAGGCTATGGCTCTGTCTGCCTGCCTTCCCTTTCCTGGGCCCCTCCAAGCTGCTCCTACTGCTTCCAGGCCCAGCTCTGCCCTTGAGAGCTACGTGATCTTGAGTAAATTGCTAAGTGTCTCTGGGCCTTCGTTTTAACATCCGTAACAGAAAAGTCCTTGCTTAACTCTCTGCAGGTTAAGTGGAGAAGACAAAGAAAAGGAGGTTTTATGAAAATCCTATGAAATATGAGGTCAGTTGTGATTGGAGAAGCTAGGCCTCCCTTGATAGACCTTAACAGCTGGAGTCCCAGAGCAGTGTGGATGCCACTCGGAAGACTGTTAGGGCAGGGGTGCCTGGGTGGCTCAGTCGGTTGAGCATCTGACTTCGGCTCAGGTCATGATCTCAGGTTCGTGAGTTCAAGCCCCGCGTCCAGCTCTGTGCTGACAGCTTGAAGCCTGGAGCCTGCTTCGGATTCCGTGTCTCCCTCTCTCCCTGCCCCTAACCCACTCGCATTCTGTCTCTGACTCTCTCAAAAAGAAATAAACATTAAAGGCTGTCAGGGCACTGCCTCTCCAACGCTTCCTCACACTGCAGCTCCAGCTCCTTTTCTAAGGTTCCCAGGTCTAGCTGGGCTACCTGGCCTGCACGAGGTGTTCTAAGAAGGAGTTGGGCCCAGTGACTTAGGAGGAAAGTTGGTGGAAGCCTTTTTTTGTTTGAGATATAGATGCTCAGACCCCCAGATGAGATTAGGCCCTCATCCCCTACCCCCTGCTTACATCTGGCCAGATGCTGAACTCTAGGTTGTGGATCGATCTTGTGATTGGTCTAAAGAAGAAAAGAGCCAGAGAGGGGGCACCTAGATCCATGGCCCATTCATACCATTAAGCAGCTCTGGATAGGGTGCAGGATTCCACATGCCCTGCCCAACGGGCCCCACCACAATTTTCCTGTTGAGTCCGGGGCTCTGATTCCTTTGTGCCAAGCTCCCCCTGGTGGTTAACAGGTGCATTGCAGTGAAATAAGCTCTCAATAGGCTAAATTGCAGGCCACCTGAGAGGTGGAATAGTTTGCTTTATACCAAGGAGAAAAGAATCCTTGTGCCCCACTCGTAATGACAATCGTTCCATTCCTTATATAGGATGTATCCCCTACATGTTTGCTTATGTCATTAATCATCACAACAATTCAATGACAGGAATCATCCTAATTTGAAACAGGCTTAGAAAAATATAATCAAGTCCAAACTCTTCACTGTATGTAGTTTTCAAGAACCTAACCTATTTTTCCACCTCCATCTTCAGTCCCAAGCTGAAATGGACTTGCTCTTCTGGAACATAGCTTACCTCTGGGCCTTTGCTCGTGCTGTTCTCTGTATCACATTGCACGCCCCCCCCCCCACCTCCTCCAAGTGCATTACCTACCAAAATCCTATTCATTTTTGAAAACCTAAACAAGAAATACAGTATTGTCAGGAGCCTGGTGGCTCAGCCCGTTGAGCATCTGACTCTTAATTTCAGCTCAGGTCATGATCTCAGGGTCATGGGATCAAGTTCTGTATCAGGCTCTGTGCTGAGCATGGAGCTTGCTTGAGATTCTCTCTCTCTCTCTCTCTCTCTCTCTCTCTCTCTCTCCGCCCCTCTCCTCTTCCCTACTCATGCTCTCTCTCTAAAATAATTTTTAAAAGAAAGGCAGTATTTTCTAAAGCTTGCATTTATTATCTTTGTAATACTATAAGACATGGGAAAGCAAATGTCTGGATGAGTACGGGTGCATGAGTAGCCCTGAGATGTGGAATGTTCGATGGAGAGACTAACATATACATGGAAGTAAGAGTGGCTCAGGAAATTAGAAGAACACGAAGACACATGGATTCTCTTTTGGAGCTTGTAATAAAAATCAGATGTAAGTATTCTTGCTGGCAGAAGGGAGAGCAAGTTCCTGGGAAACTGGGAGAGCTACAGGTGATATTTCTTCAAAGTCTTCAATCAAATTCACATTACTTTCCTTTGTACTTCATAATAGACCCGTGTTATAATAATAGTAACTAATACTTAAATAGCACTTACTGTGCACCACGCATTGTTCTAAGTACTTTACACAGACTAATCTTCATTATAATCTCAGAAGATAGGTACTAAGACTACCCTCATTTTTACACTGAAAAAACTGAGGCACAGAGAGGTTAAGTAACTTCCTAAGGTCATGCAGCTAAGAAGTGGTGGAGCCAGGATTTGATTCTAAACTACAGCAGAGCAGAGAAGGTGCTCTGAATAACTACACTTTAATATTGAAAACACTGCCTCACGTTTCCATGAATAAAACTGATACTCCAGAAAGCAGTATTGTGTTTTATCCTGTGGTTGCACACCCCCACTGGGTACCACTAGAGGTCTGCATAGTCCAGGTAGAAAACTACTGATCCAGAGGACAGAATCGCCAGCCATGGCCCCAAAATAACGTGACCAAGGAAGAGATCCCAACTCTAGAGACTCAATGACACAGGACTGGCCTAGAGCCAGTGACATTTCCTCAAGAACCGAGACTCCTGGAGGAGCCAATAGAGAACAAGTTATTAGGAAATGAAGATGCAAAGGGAAGCAAGGGCTTCAGGGTCACAAAACAGCTGAGACACGTGGCCACAGATCTGGAAAACAAGAACCTAACCAACATCCTGCCATCTTATGATTCTTTCCCCCAGGGATCCTATAGGAGGCAGATGTGAAAAGACTAGGACCCTAGATGTTTCTGCTAGATGCTGGGATCGAAGTGTACGTTGTTCTGGATTATTTCAGTTGCAGTTGTCAGACCCCAAACACAAACTGGCTTTTTATAATAGAAAAGTCCATAAAGGATTCAGATATGGCTGGACCCAGGGGTTCAAATGATGCTATCAAGACAGTGTCAACTGATTTTTTTACTTTTCTGTGTTTCCTTCATTGCCTGAGTTCTCCCTCCCTAAAAGGTGGCAACGTAGCCACCAGAAGCTCCAAGTTCATATCCTATTTGCTTTGACATCCCTGGGGGGCAGGGGAAGGAAGTATTTCCCAGTTGTTCTAGCAAAAGTCCTAGGATAGCATCTCATTTGGCCTGAGTAGAGTCACGAATCACCCCAGCTCCAAAATTGGTCACTGTAGCCTGGAGTGGCAGGATGGAATGCTTTGATTCACCAGGCAGGGTTATCTGCCCACACTGAACCTGCAGAGTAAGGCAGCCCCACCAGACCACATGGACTGAGAGAGTGGGAAGGAGGGTTGTTTCGCAAGGGAAAATCAAAATGTTTTAAACAGAAGGAGAATGGATGTTGGGCAGGCAAAATCAACAGCTGATACAAGGTGGGCAGGAGACACGGGTAATGGGTTGCATGCAGAGCAGCCCATTTGAATGGCCTTCCCCTCTTACACTGGGTTACTGGGTCGTACGAATGCCCTCAAATCAATTAAGCAAACATTTCCTGAGCATTTGCCGTGTACAAGGTCCAGCGCCCTTCCACATAATAGACGGATAGCAAGACCTGCCCCTGCCACCAGCCCCAGTAAGGCAATTACTGTTACACTTCCTCCCATAGGAGCATAACAGACAAACTCTTACTCGTCTCTCAGAAACCAGCTCTGATGTCATCTTTCAAGAAGCCTTCTCTTGACTACCTCCCCTGTCAGACTCAGCCACCTTCCCTCCACCTCTGAACTTGGTACATACTGCTATTGTTATCACACTGTGCCATAATTTATTGATTCTTCTGTCTTTCCCAAGGATGAGCGGCACTTCTGTATCCCTAGTGCCCACCGTATAATAGATGTTCAAAAACATTTTTTGACCTGAGTTAAAGTGAGTTCCCAGGAATGGCTCAGCTTCAGTCTTTTATGGACCATTCCTGAAACCACTTAGCTTCCCTTCCCAACCGGCTTTCCTTTTAAGAACCAGTTTGCTACTACCTGAATTCAACTGAACTGATATACATTTGAATGCCTATCAGGTGGGAGGTAGTTTAGGCTTTGGCAGTTCAGAAATTAACAAGATACATTTCAAACTCAGCACTCTAAAGAGATCAGAACCAGCTCTACTATCAGAATTTCTTTGGCCGAAGAAAGAAATCTCACTGATTCCTACTCTACTTTGTGAGCTGGTCATTCTCCCTCTCTTGGCCTCTTTTCCCCCAGATGGGAAGTCCTGACTTGGTGTAAAATTTGTAATTTAATAGATATCTATGAGTTGAATTAAACCACGTTTCCATTTTGCCTAGACTAAAACTCTTGGAGCAATAGGGGGCGCCTGAGTGTCTCAGTCACCAACTTCTGCTCAGGTTATGATCTCCTGGTTCGTGTGCTGACAGCTCAGAGCCTGGAGCCTGCTTCCGATTCTGTGTCTCCCTCTCTCTCTGCCCCAACCCTGCTCATACTCTGTCTCTCTCAAAAAATAAATAAACATTAAAAAAAATTTTTTTTTTAATTTTTTTTTCAACGTTTATTTATTTTTGGGACAGAGAGAGACAGAGCATGAACGGGGGAGGGGCAGAGAGAGAGGGAGACACAGAATCGGAAACAGGCTCCAGGCTCTGAGCCATCAGCACAGAGCCCGACACGGGGCTCGAACTCCCGGACCGCGAGATCGTGACCTGGCTGAAGTCGGACGCTTAACCGACTGCGCCACCCAGGCGCCCCCAAAAAAATTTTTTAATGTAAGTTCAGAGGAGCCTGGGTGGCTCAGTCAGTTAATCGTCCGACACTCAATTTCAGCTCAATTCATCCACGATCTCACCGTTCTTGAGATCAAGTCCTGTGTGGGGCTCTGTGCTGACAGCAAGGAGCCTGCTTGGGATTCGCTCTCTTCCTCTCTCTGCTTCTCCCCTACATGTGCACACACGCACCCTCATGCTCTCTCTCAAAATAAACCTAAAAAACAAAATGTAAGTTCAAACCCTCCATCTTCCCCATCCCATTCAGAGTAAGTAGAAGCCCTATAGTGTCCATCTCTTCTCACATCCCACTCTCATGTCTATTTCAGCCAAGCCAAACTGACCTTGCCATTTCTTAAATTAAAAAAAAAAAAATTTAATTTATTTTTGAGACAGAGAGAGACAGAGTGTGAGCAGGGGAGGGGCAGAAAGGGAGACAGAATCCAAAGCAGGCTCCAGGCTCTGAGCTGTCAGCACAGAGCCCGATGCAGGGCTCAAACCCACAGACTGTGAGATCACGATCTGAACCGAAGCCAGATGCTCAACCAACTGAGCCACCCAGGTGCCCCTGACCTTGCCGTTTCTTAAACACATTAGCTGGGTTCATACCTGATTTTTTTTTTTTCCCTCTGCCCAGAATACCCGTTTTCTCTGGATATCTACATGACTAACTCACTCATTTCCTTCAAGTGTTTGGTCAAAAGTCACCTTCACAGTGAAGCCTACTCTGACTGTCCTGTTTAAAATTGCAACCTCCCATACCCCTCTCCTGTTTACCCCCACAATTATTCCCTCCTGATATACTACCGAATTTACTAATTTATGTCCATTTCCTCCCAGTTAACTGTAAGTATGAATATCAAATATCTACTAATTCATTCAATTAATTGAATATTGATGTCTATTACGTGCCAAGCACTGTGCTAAGCCATGGAGCTACCAGGTGATTAAGACAGTTTACAGGTCTTGTGAGGGAAGAAATCATAACTCTTGGTAACAGTACCTCATTTACTGAGTGTTTCCTGTGTTAAGTGCTTGCCATGCATCCTAATAATAATGATGGCTAACATTTTTAAAAACAGACCCTGTTCTGCGAGCGTTATCTCATTCAATCGTCACCAAGACCTATAAGGTGAATATTACGAGCCTCATTGTAAAGAGCAAGAAAAAAGATTTCAAGGCTCAGAATTGGCAGAAGCAGGATTTGAACTAAGGTGGTGGCAGGAGAAATATTTAGGATTTAGGGTCAGCAAAACTAAGTGAAAGGGGGTGGGGGTCGAGGGAAACGACTCCCAGGTTTTCGCTAGGGTGGACCAGAGAACAATAAGTCCAAAGACAAATGAAAGCCCAATTTGGGACGCGTTGAATTTGAGCCGCCTGGGGGCCACTCAAGGATACAGTCCATCTCGCGCAGGAGCCGAGAGACGGTTCCGGTCCCCTCCCTCCGGCCTGAAGAGACGGTGGGAGAAGGCACGCAAGGGAAAAGCAGGAGGTGACTTCCCTCCCTCTGGGGTCTCCTGAGCAGCAGCTGCTGCAAGGGCGTAGGGGACCTAGAGACAAAGAGAGCGCGCAGGCACCGCCTTTGTCCGCGCGGCCCCTTTAAGAAGCGCGTTCCCAGCTTCCAGCCCGCCTTGTATGCAAATTTGGCGGCCAGGCGGGAGCGCGCGACTGATACCCGGGGACTAGGCTGCGGCGGTTAGTCCTCTCCCGGCCGCCGTCGCCTCCGACATATTGCCCGCAGGAGCTGCGGCGGCGGAGCGGAGAGCGCCGGGGGGAGGAGATGGGTGAGCGGAGCGGGTCCGGCTCGGCCGGGGAACGGGCAGACGTGGGGGTCGGGATGGCCAAGCTGCTGATTGCTCCCCCACGCGGACAAGATCCCGGCGAGGGAAGGGGGAGGGGATGCGGGGCACAGAGGGGCCCCGCCCCCTCCTGTCGCTTTGCAGGGTGGGGCCTCGGTTATGGGGGCGGGGCATTGGCGCGGTAGGCGGGGCTTCTAAAAGGGAGAGGGCCCATGGGGGCTTGGGCTTTGGTGAAGACCCGCTCACCTGGGTTAGAAGCGGGGACGGGGCGTAGCGGTAGGCGGGGCCTTACTGCTGGGGCGGAGCTCCTGGCTTCTAGGCGTTTGTTCGGGGGCGAACTTTCTGGGTTTTCGGGCTTTGCACGAGGGGCGGCGGGGCGAGAAGACCTTCCGGACCTAGGGAGCCCATTCTGGAGCCGCGCTTCTGGGCAAAGAGAGCTTTTATTGGCTTGTGGGCGCGTATTCTGGGCTGACAACTGTGTGTAGGCGGGGCTTCTGGGCCTAGGGGCTTTACGTGGGTGTAGAGCTTCTAAAGAGAGGAGAGTGGGTGTGGGCAGAGCTTTTGGACTGAAGGTGCATATGTGGGATGTTTTAAGCCAGGTGTGATAGTGTATGAACAGAGCTTCTGGGTTGGAGGCTGACTGGGGGCAGAGCTGGACAAGTACTTTTTGGAGACACGTGTGAGAAAACCTCCCGAGCTGGGAAGCTAGGCGAGTGCAGGCTCTGTGCTAGGCGAGTGCAGGCTCTGTTGCCATGAGGTGGTTTGAACAGGGCTGTAATTTTGATTAGGACTGGGGTGGTGCTTAGGACCTTTGTGCAGGGCTTTTGTGCAGGATTGGTGCCTGGGAGTTTGGGCTACACTGACAAGCTTAGAGAAATAGGGTTTGGGTCCACAACCACAGCATTCTCCCAGAACCCACATCCTTGACCCTGTCCTCAGGTCCTGGTCCTGACCATGAAACCCCAGGATGCCTACCTACTGAGCTGGATCTTGGGCTCTTGAGAAAAAGACCTCAAGGGTGCCCAGAATCATAAGCCTAGAGAGGCTTATAGTATCTGAACAGGACAGCGTACGCCAGAGCTAAGAGCTCAAGCCTCAGACCCACAAATTACCCGTGACACAGTGTAAACTCAGTTTCCTAATCTGTGGGAAACCTATTTTGCTGGGTTCAGCCACTCATCAAGACAGACTTATAGAGCACTTAAGTTTATGCTGGCCTCTGTGGTAGGGGGAGGGGATACACAGTGAAAAAGACAGCTAAAGTTAATGACCTCACTGACTTTCTGCTCTAGTGAGAAAGACAATACATATGTTAACAAGTGAATACGATAAATTCTAAGACTGAATTGTGAGAAAAGTAGAAATAAGAGGGTTATGGGGGCAGATGCTTAAAAAATGGCAGTCAGGGGAGGGCTCTCCAGACATGATACAGCAATATAAGAGGTAGCAACAAGTTTGGTTTGCTTAAGGAGAGAAAGGACAGGATGGCCGAAGCTTGGAGGCCAGGCAGGGAATGGGAGATGAGGTTGAAGCAGTAGGCAGGGGCCAGATCAGAGGTCTCTGTGATTAAATGATAAAACGAGACTCCAGGTAACTGGTAGCCAGTATCATTGCTGTTATCCTTGATATATGCCCTCCGGCTTGAGGATCTATTTTATGTTGAGTCCCACAGGAGGACGAAGAGGTCCCAACAGGACATCCTACTGTCGAAATCCACTGTGTGAGCCAGGATCGTCAGGGGGCTCTGGTGGGGGCCATACTTCCAGTGCATCAGTCACCAGTGTCCGCTCCCGCACCAGGTAAACCACCTCTGTGTCTTGCCCCTCACTGTGGGCTCACAGGGGCAGTATGAACAAAGCTCTCTCTCATTGGGCTCTAGGATGTGATACTCCAGATCCCAGACAGGGGCTTAGAGTGCAGTGAGCAGCAAAAGACCCAGAGTGGTGGTCACTTGGGCAGATGCAGAGGGACATAGTATAGTAAGCCCAGTTACAGGATTCCACTTACAATTCTGCTCCTGATTTTCTGGTGGCTTCAACAAGTTGTCTCCCTTCATTGGGCCTCCTTTTCCTCATCTGTAAAATGGATCTAATAATTCTTGCCTTCCTGGGGAATGTTGGAAAGCCTGAATAAGATTAGGGATAGGAAAAGTCTCTGTCGGCTCCTTTGTCTGACAGGCAGGATTAGGACTCCGTGTTTGCCTTGTGCTGCTTTTCTGACCCAACCTCACCATCCTTTGCCCCAGAAGCCCTTCTTGGTGGGGTTCTCAGGACAGCTCCTGATGTTTTTTCCCTCCCCACCTCCCAGGAGCAGTTCTGGGACGGGCCTCTCCAGCCCCCCTCTGGCCACCCAGACGGTCGTGCCCCTACAGCACTGCAAGATCCCCGAGCTGCCAGTCCAGGCCAGCATTCTGTTTGAGTTGCAGCTCTTCTTCTGCCAGCTCATAGCCCTCTTCGTCCACTACATCAACATCTACAAGACAGTGTGGTGGTATCCGCCTTCCCACCCGCCATCCCACACCTCCCTGGTAGGTGCCCAGCTAGGACCAGCTGTGTGCGCGCGTGCGTGTGTGTGTGTGTGTGTGTGTGTGTGTGTGTGTGTATGACGTTTGGCTTCAGTTTAACACAGCTTACCGAGTGCCCTGTACATTTGGCCTCATGCCGGGCATAGAACATGTAGAAGGAATAGAAAATGAATGATTCCTGAACACTCACCCGAATTGCTCAGTACTGCGTTAGGCGGTTCAAAGGTAGTGGAGATAAATCGGATAGATTTTGCCTAAAGGAAGGCAGAATCTTAAGTCCTGTGGGGGAGAAGAGCCACAGGCATACCTGAGTATTTTAAGGAGTGGAAAGGTCTCCGTGTAGAAAGAGAGGTTCAGGGACCGGAGTATGGGTGATCAGAGCAACAGGGCTCACACACCACTCTCTTATCTCCAGGGACTGTCCCACTTCCCTCCTCTGGGTCCTGTTCTACTCCTCTAGGTAATTTCCTGGCCTGACTCAGCTAGAGACTTGTAAAGGTCGGAGAGTGGGGATAGTCCCTGTGGAAAGGACCGGGCAGGGGGAGGTGGGTTTGAAAAAAGCCCGTATATGGGCAGGGGGCCCACGTGACCCCCAGCCTCTGCCCCCTGACAGAATTTCCACCTGATCGACTTCAACTTGCTGATGGTGACCACCATCGTTCTGGGCCGCCGCTTCATTGGGTCCATCGTGAAGGAGGTGATTGGGTCCTAGAGGATGACCGGGGACTTGGGAACTCGCCTTTCCCCTGGGGGTACCAAGGAAACACGCCTAGCCCTTCAAGCCCAAGGCATTTTCCTTGGGGCTCCCTTTAAACTTGGTTGAAGAACATTACTCACATCCCCTTACTCTTGGAGTTTCCTGGGCGCCAAGGAAAAGCATTCACCTTGCCAGGTTCTGTCCGGCCTGCTGCCCCATGGTTCCCTGGGTGGGATCACAGGTCACGCTGGGTGGGATTTGGGCACAGTCCCCGTGGCCTATCCGAGGCCCCATCCTGTCCTATCTCGCCCTGACCCAGGCTTCTCAGAGGGGGAAGGTCTCCCTCTTTCGCTCCATCCTGCTGTTCCTCACCCGCTTCACCGTTCTCACGGCAACAGGCTGGAGTCTGTGCCGCTCCCTCATCCACCTCTTCAGGACCTACTCCTTCCTGAACCTCCTGTTCCTCTGCTATCCGTGAGTACCCCTCACTCCACCCCTCACTGCCTAGCACCTGGCTCCTGACCTCTGCCCTGAGTGTGGCTGGGTCAGCAGGCCCCCATACCTGGAAGACTCATGGCAGGGCAGCAGCAATATCCTCTCACGTTGTCTGAGAACATCCCCCTGAGACTAAGGTGATTAGGTTTTTGCAGGAGCAGAAACTGAGACAGCAGGCCTAATTTACCCAAGGTGCCACCAAGGGGGAGGTCAGAATGGGACTCAGATCTGAGTGTATATGCCAAAGGAACAGATCCTGATAGGGGTGCATGGGCTTTGTCTCCCTCTCTCTTTCTTCTCTCTCTGGTTCTTTCTCTGTCTTTTTTTGTATGTTAATGTTTATGTAATCTCTCGGTGCCTCCCCCAGGTCTGTGTGCATGCGAGCACCTGCGTGTGTGCATGTCTCTCTGTGTGGGTGTCTATGCATGAAGTGTGTGTGCATATCTACACGTCTGTGCGTGTATGTCAGTCTTTGTGTTTGTTTTGCTCACTCACTCCATCTCACCAGAGCCCAGATTATTGAGGACGGAAAGACAGTGTCTAGAAAGAGCCCAGGACTTCCCCCTTCTGACCTAGAACCGGGGAGAGCTTTGGCAAGATGTCCACGCTGGCTGTTCTTGGGGCAGGCTCCTGGCTGCCTGGGCATTTACAATCATTTCCCAACCCCTGGGCTTTCTGGTTCATGAACTTCCTCAGGCTGGGCCATTTCTGTGTCCCGGGAAGCTTCAGAGCTGGATACTCCTCCCTCTGTACCTTGCATGACCAAAAGGGCACTGTCATGGGAGGAGCCCCATCACACTTGTTTCAGTTATAACTAGTGTTTAATTATAAGAGTGACACATGTGTCATATAAAAACATTAAACTTTACAGAAGCTTTTAATGTAGAAAATGAAAGTCCTATATAACACCAGTCCTCCAGAAAACCATTATTTGCAGCATATCCTTCCAAATTTTTCTGTCCGAGCATACACACGTATACTTTTTTTTTTTAACCAAAAAGGAATTAAACTATGCATGATATTGTACAATTTACTGCATTTTTTTGCATCATCATATAACTTGGGTATTTTTCCATGGCGATGCATACAGGTTTGCCTCATTTTTTTTTTTTTAATTTTTTTTTTCAACGTTTATTTATTTTTGGGACAGAGAGAGACAGAGCATGAACGGGGGAGGGGCAGAGAGAGAGGGAGACACAGAATCGGAAGCAGGCTCCAGGCTCTGAGCCATCAGCCCAGAGCCCGACGCGGGGCTCGAACTCACGGACCGCAAGATCGTGACCTGGCTGAAGTCGGACGCTTAACCGACTGCGCCACCCAGGCGCCCCTGCCTCATTTTTTAAAATAGCCTATAGTATTCCACTGTGTAGATTTTTCACAGTTGTATTTGTCTTCTATTGGTGCCCTTTTGAGGTGTTCCTAGCTTTCCCTGTTGGAGACCGTGAGGTAGGGAACATTCTTTTGCATACATCTTTGCCCACTTGTCCAATATTTCTGTCAACAGGTTCCGAGAAGTAGAATGACTGTACTGAAAGGTGCAGTACATTTTTGATAGATGATAACAAATGGTTAGAGCCGTCAATAGTCGCCTTAATTTTCTCACTTTCTGATTGCTATCCAGTGAATCCATTCTCTTTGGGTACAGGTATCATTTAGTATTCATACTTTGCCTTTTTTTTTTTATTGTTATTTAATGTTTAATTTTTTATTAACATAAGACATACATAGCCTAACAAATCAGTCCAGTAGTGCTAAAAAGCTTATGATGAACAACAGCCTCCAACCCCACTTTTTCGCTTTTTATTTATTTATTTTTTAAGTGTATTCATTTCGAGAGAATGAGCACGAGCGGAAGAGGGGCAGAGAAAGAGGGAGAGAGAGAATCCCAAGCAGGCTGTGCACTGTCAGCACGGAGCCCGATGCGGGGCTTGAACTCCTGTACCATGAGATCATGAGTTGAGCTGAAATCAAGAGTCAGACACATTTAACTGACTGAGCCCCCCAGGCGCCCTACTTACTAGCTTTTTAGTCCCACTTCTCCAAAGCGATCTCTCTCACTGTTTCTGACCTTCAGTGTTTTTTGAGTTACCTCCATAATTCTAGTATCTTTGTGCCTTTATTCCTTTCAAAAATTTATCATTGATTTTATAGCTGGATAATAGGTTTACATAGTTAAAATTCAAAATGTATAAATATGTGTAAAAATGTATAAAGAATATAGAATGAAGAAGTCTCTCTTTGGCTCCTGTCTCTTAGCTACCCAGTTTCCCTTCCAAGAGGTAACCACCAGCATTTCTGGTTTCTTGTATATCCTGGAAATAAATGTTTTATGCATATACAAGCACATCATACACACAAATACATACATTGATTCCCTTCAATGACAGGTGAAGATTTACTTAATTCACCCTTCCATCCATACTATTCCCAGTATTTGATAACTTATTATTTTTCTATTGATTATCTTTTCCAATAATATCACTATGCCTGTATTTTTTATCTCATCAACAATAGTATCTTAATCCCTTTAATGTAGACACTAATGTTAGGAACTCTACCCTTCCACTTTTCCTCCCCTCTTCCTCCTCTCACTTCCTGGCAGCTATACTCTTATGTTGTTAAGCTTGACATTCACATTCTCCTATATAACCACATTTAAGTCTTCCATTCTTTGTTTAAGGTTAATTCTAAAAGCTAAAAAGCAATAAGTAGCCTTGATGTTATTATGAATATGAAAATACCATTCACTTCAGGACCAAGTAGTATGCATAGATAACGTTCCTTCTCTGTGGTTACTGAGTTATAATCTTGGACCTCTTAAAAAAAGAAAGTTCTTCATGTCAAAGTCAAATGGTTTCTCTTTTCTTACATTCCATCAATTGCTTAAAATCATGCCACATTTTAGTTTGCTTCGTATTTAGATTGTAACTTTCTAATATAGGCTCTTTTTTTTTCCTTGGAGTTCTAATTGCCTTTCTTTTTTCTTGTTGACAAAAGAGTGATGGGCCTTCAACATATCCTCAAGTTTATCCAGCCTCTCAGTCATGCTACCTGTTGCCTGGAGTCCATTTTTCCCCCTAAAGACATCCTTCCTGGAGCCTTCCATCCTCCTGCTCCAGTCTGGAGTGGTTGCTCTTTAGGCCTGCTGTACAGCTCTCAGCCTGGGACTTCCCTTCGCTGCCCTCCTGGGTTGGATCCACTGTTTCCTGGATCCCATGTCTTCTTTCTTGGTTTTCTCCCTTATTTTGCTGGAGTGCGTTATCAGGTAATTTCCTTAACAATGGGTGTGGGAGGTATATACATTTAGAGGCCTTGCATGTCTAAAAATGTCTTTATTCTGCCTTCATACTTGATTGATGGTTCAGCTAAATGTAGATTGCTAAGTTCAAATTCATATTCTCCCAGAAGTCTGAAGATACTATTCCATTGTCTCTAGCATCCAGTGAGAAGTCTGATGCCAGTTTGATTCCAGTTCCTTTGTAGATGACTTGTTTTTTCCTTTCTAAAAGCTTTTAGAGGTAGCCTGTTTGTCTTTTGATTAGTTGAAATTTTATAAGGAGGTGTCTGGTGTGGGACTTTGGTCAGTCATCGTTATCTGTACTCTAGGACTTTTTAACCTGGAGATTTGGCTATTTCTTCAGATCAGGGAAATTTTCTCCTATTATTTCTTTGATAATATCTTCCCTTCCATTTTTTCTATTCTGTCTAGGACTTCTGTTCTTAAGGTGGTAGACCTCATAGAGTGATCATCTGTTTCTCTTATATTTTCCCTCATATTTTTCATCGCTCTCCCTTTCTCCACCCCCCCCCCCCATCCCCGTCTTTCTTCCTCTCTGTCTCTCTCCCCCCTTCTTTCTCCTCTCTCTCTTTTTTTACTTTGCCTTTAGGGAGATTTTCTCAACTTTATCTTCCAGCTTTTTTATTGAGTTTTTCAGCAGTCAAATTTTTTATCTCTCAGACCTCTTTCTTGTTTTCTGATTGTCCTTTTCTCATAGCATTCTGTTCTTGTTTTAAAAATTTCTCATGTTCCCTCAATTTTGTCTTTCCACTGGGGTCGGTCTTTCGTTTCCTGCTGCTAGGTTTCTAAGCATCGTTAGTTTCTTCAGTTGTCTCTTTACACTTACAAATGAAGGACTGAGTAGGTTGGAGCACACTTCCTCTCTCTCTGCCATTGTATATATGAGTGGGAGCTTTGGCCAGGGATTCTAACTATAAAAGCAGGACACACAGACTGGCAGACTTTGCTTTAGGATAAGTGAGTTGTGCGCCCCCATAGGCCAGAAACCAGGGTGAGGGGGTTACCCTAGGATGCCCCCATTAGAGATCTCAGTTCTCCCCAGGGTAGTTTATTCACATTCTTTACAGAAGAATCCTTCAGGGTAGATTGTGTGAGGTGAATAAGAGAATAAATGGACTGACTCTTATAAATAAATACAGATCTTTTTGTTTAATCCCATTTGTTCAGTCCTGCTGCTCACTTCTACCCTTTATCAGATGTGTCTGCTTCAAGCCAGAGTCTCTCTTGGGTCACTGGGCAGATAAGCTCCTACCCCCAGTACAGCCCTCGCAGCATATTCTAGACCTATGCCATCCAGTTGAGCAGCTTCCAGCTACCTGTTATTATTGAACATTTGAAAGAAGTTAGTTTGAATTGAAGTGTGTTGTTGTAAGTGTGAAGTACGCATCAGATTCTGAAGGCTTAGTACAAAAAAAGAAAGTAATTAAAAATCTCATTGGTAAATAATGATGCCATGTTGAAATGACAATATTTGGCATATATTGGGTTAAGTAGAGCATTAACATTAATTTCATTTTTTTTCAAAGTGGCTACCAGAAAATTTCAAATTACATATGTAATTCTCATTATATTTCTGTTGGACAGCGTGGCTCTATTGATGGCTTCCTTCCTCCTCTGTCAACATGTTTCCCTCTGCTTTCTAAATTTGTCAAAATCACTTGTGAACCAGTAACCCCACTCCCATTCTTTTTGCTGATATGAATTTATTACCTACTTTTATACGGTCATGTCTTGAGTGGAGGGGGTGAGAGGGAATCTGCCATCTTGCAGTGAAGCTGCTTCTAACTTGTGACCCGTGGAGCAGTCACTTGCTGTTGCCAAATAACGTAATTGTATCTGCTGTCCTCCTTGGAGGCAAAACCAGGGAGATTCTTGAGTACTTGCCCTTAAATTTGAGTCTGAATCCCTTGTATCACCCTGATCCTATCGGTGCTCCACTCCTTCGTTCCCACAGGGTATCCTGAAGAATATTTTGGGAATCCCATTACAGTCTTCTTTTCTGTCTCTCTTTTCTAAGCAAAATTCTAAGACAGAATCCCTGGTCTCTCTTTTCTAAGCAAATGTTATGGATCTTCTACTTTGGGTCAAACACCATGCTGGGTGTTGTTACAAGGTTTGAAAGAGGGTATTTATGAAAACACTAGGTGTAATACCTGAGTGTAGAGAATCAGTACAAGCTATGTAATTTAAAGCAAATTAAGGAAACTGAGGCTCATAGAGATGAAATAACTTGCCCTAAATCAGAGTGCTAGTCAATAGCAGAGCTGGGATTTTAATCCTGGCCTGTTTGACCCTAACGGTTATGCTGCTGACCACGGTTCTCAAAGTAATCTTACTTAACCTTATACCAGGGAGAATGGTAGCATCCCCATTTAAAAAAAAATTTTTTTTAACGTTTATTTATTTTTGAGACAGAGAGAGACAAAGCATGAATGGGGGAGGGTCAGAGAGAGGGAGACACAGAATCTGAAACAGGCTCCAGGCTCTGAGCTGTCAGCATAGAGCCTGACGCGGGGCTCGAACTCACGGACCGCGAGATCATGACCTGAGCCGAAGTCGGCCGCCCAACCGACTGAGCCACCCAGGCGCCCCTAGCATCCCCATTTTATAGACCAGAAAGCAAAAACCCAAAAAGGCCAACTGCTTACCCAAGGATACTCATGTATTCCTTCTTGGAACATCAGGAAAAAGGAAGAAAAACACTACTCTGGGGAAGAAAATGTAGCATTCTCATTGGCCCTAACTCGTAGGGGCAGCCCAGGGACGTTTCTGGGGCTGTGTCTGAGGACCTGGGGAAATTGACAAGCCCCAAGCTGAAAAAAGGAACGCCTCGAAATAGCACCTACTACACTGTTCTATGGACACGTGCTAGGCTAACTTAGCTACTTTTCTCCCCCTACATATTTATTTATACTTAAAGTAATCTCTGTGCCCAATGTGGTACTTGAACTCACAACCCCAAGATCAGGAGTTGCATGCTTTGCCAACTGAGCCAGCCAGGCACCCTGGCACTTAGCTACTTTCTATAATTATCTACTCTCCTGGCCTTTAGGTCTATCTAGTTCCCTCCTCAAAAGATACCAGCCATACACTCAAAATACCCCACACTGAGTAGCACCAACTCTAAGGGTACTGCTCAGGGAAAGGGGTTTGTACTGTTCAAGGGCCCATTTCAGTGCTTGGCACATAATAGGCACACGGTAGTGTCCCTGAACTGCTTTCCTCCACAAGCTGAAGAGCTGCCTTTAATGTATACAGCCGTAACAATTTAGACCTCTTGTGGTACCGCGTCCGTGTTTTGTTTTGTTTTGTTTTGTTTTGTTTTGTTTTGTTTTGTTTAAGCTCTGTGCTGAGTGCGGGGCTCGAACTCACATCCCTGAGATCAAGCGCTGCATGCTCCACTGACTGAGCCAGCCAGGCACCCCTTGTACCTTTTTTTTTAACTAATGAATTACTCTTAGTATTTGTTGATTATGCGTCTCGGTCTTTGGTACCAGACAGTTCTGGGTTTGAATCCCAGCTCTGTTGCTTTCTTATCATTGGGTAAATTTTGGGAATCCGCTTCACTTCTCTGAGCCGCAGCTTTCTCAAAAGGGTACAAAATAACCGTACCTAATGCATAGTGTTCTTAGGAGACACAAAAGAAGAGAACGTGTGTGAGGCACTTAGTACAGTGTCTAGAGCATGGAGTGTGCCTAAGGAATGTGGGCTGTTAGGATCACTGTTGGTCAGCAATAGACTGTGAGGCAGGGCCTTGTCTCCTACTTCCTACTTTGTTCCCGACGCTCGGCACAATGCTTGGCCTGCACTCGATGCCAATACGTGTGTTGAATGTCTTACCGGAGGATGGCTGTATAGAAGTATGGGTAAATTCTCTCCTCTGGGCAGCCGGGAGAGCTAAGGCCCAGGGAGGAAAGAAGATTCCCTCCGTGGGTAAAGATTGGGATCGTGGCCCATGGGCAGGCCTACCCTCACCACTGTCTTCCCCAGCAGGTTTGGGATGTACATTCCGTTCCTGCAGCTGAACTGTGACCTGCGCAAGACAAACCTCTTCAGCCACATGGCCTCTGTGGGTCCCCGGGAGGCGGTCAGTGGCCTGGCACGGAGCCGGGACTACCTGCTGACGCTGCGGGAGACGTGGAAGCAGCACACGCGGCAGCTGTACGGCCCAGATGCCATGCCCACCCACGCCTGCTGCCTGTCCCCCAGCCTCATCCGCAGCGAGGTAGAATTCCTCAAGATGGACTTCAACTGGCGCATGAAGGAAGTGCTGGTCAGCTCCATGCTGAGTGCCTATTACGTGGCCTTTGTGCCTGTCTGGTTTGTGAAGGTACGTAGCTCAGCCCGTGGGGTGGGGATGGGGTGGGGAGCTGCCCCGCAGGAGCCCTCCCCCTTGCATAAATAACTGGACCGTTTTTGACAAGATTCCCATCTGTTCTCTTGAGGGCTAGAGTGACCGCTACCTCGATTTTAGAGTAGAGAGCACAAGGCTCCCTGAAAGGGAGTGGCCTGCGCAAGGTCACCCAGCCAATGATTGGGACATGATATTGCTGTTCATAATACTTGATTGATAACAAAAAGCAGTGATGTTGTATTTCACTGTGGCTGTTTTGGCACAGGCATGTCACAATGTCCAGCTTCATCAGTAAGTAGGAAAGCCAGGATTCATCCAGACCTGAATGACTCCAAAAGCCTGTGCCTTCTCTCTTGCTCGTCTGGCCTTCTGGGAAGGTACCTCCCCAGCTGACAGTAGGCTGGAAACATTTCTCCAGGGGTAGACTGTGCTGAATGATTTGAGGCTGAGAGGACATAATATTTCTTGAACACCTACAATGTGCTAGAGCTTTCAGGAGTGTGATAATCCCCCTAACGCCTCTCATAGGTGGTTGGTAGCTATTCTTATCCTCATTTAACAGATGAGGCAGCTAGAGCACAGAGAAGTGAAATGGTTTGCCCAGCATCACATAGTTAATAAAGCAGCAGAGTCAAGATTTGAACTGATGTCTGTTGGACCCCGGAGTCTATGCTCTGGCTCAGAGTCGGAGGCAGCGGGAGCAGTTTTTATGTAAGAGGAGCTTGTGGAGAACTGAGTAGTGGGCACAGGGTCTAAGCCCATGATTAAGCCTTCTTCGTTAGGTATTTGATCCTTGGTCTCAGGCCCCCACTGAGGGCTGTCCTGGTTTCCGAGGCAGACAGAATCAGGGAAGGGGGAGGGAGGGAGGCCATTATGGACATCCCAGGCCTTAACCCACCACCCCCTGCCCCCAGAACACGCATTATTATGACAAGCGCTGGTCCTGTGAGCTCTTCCTCCTGGTGTCCATCAGCACCTCAGTCATCCTCATGCAGCACCTGCTGCCTGCCAGCTACTGTGACCTACTGCACAAGGCCGCTGCCCACCTGGGCTGCTGGCAGAAGGTGGACCCAGCGCTGTGCTCCAACGTGCTGCAGCACCCGTGAGTCGCCCTGCCCTTCTCTGCCCAACCCCGGCCCTCCTGGTCAGTGTCTGGAGTTAGTCCCCTCCTCCGTCACCAACTCATTCATTCAGTCAGCAGGTGGTTGTTGAGCACATCTGGTGTGCTGGGCCTTGTGGCCAGAGGAGGGTATGGCAGGACCCAAGGCAGACATGTCCTCTGTCCTTAGGTAACTTGCAGTGTGCTGGAGATGTGAGGAGGCCAGGCAGTAAATTCACAGACTCGTTGACTTTCTCATTTGCTGACTGTTCTTTATCCAGCTCGTTGACCAATATGCTCTTGCATTCATTCATTGCTTCTCTCCTTCTGTCCCTTGCTCACTCATCCATTCAATCATTAGGTCACCTCCTTTCCAGCAGGCATTTACCTCTACCGAAGCCATAACCAGCCTGGTGCTATGTATTGGACAGAGGAGCTTAGACTTTGACCTACAGGCAGAGGGGGGCTGGGGGGGTTTTGAACAGTGAAGGAACCCATTCCATCTGTCTGGTCAGAGGAGATGTGCTGTGTTAGCCCTGACCGTGGTTATGGTGAGCCCTGGCCAGGGAAGCAGAGCCACAGGGAGGAAATGACTGAGACAAGGTCCTTAAGGAGTTCACAGTCTGGTGGGGGTGACAGCCGTACACAAATCGTTAGGATGATGGGCCGAAAGAAGCCCAGCTGCAGGACGGCCCTGCAAAGGCAGAAGTCACCTGCTCAGGAGCCCTGAGGTGCTGGGCCGGCCTCCCCTCAGCCTGGCTCGTCCTTCATGGTGCCTTTACCGCAGTACTTTTCGCCCAGGTTACCCTAATTTTCCTGCCTGCTTTCCCCCAGTAGACCGGAAGCTCCTTGAGGCTGGGCCCACCTGAATCTTATCTGAGCCGTGGGCCGAGCACAAGGTGTGGCAGAGAAGAGGCCCCCCAGACAGATTTGTAGGGGTAGGCCCACCAAGAAGCAGAGATGCAAAGGAAGACCACAGAAGCCAAACTTCCTGATGTTGGCTGTCAATGCTAGTTAGGGACCCTCCCAGGCTCTGTCCAGGTGGTCCAGGAAAGGGGATGAAGATTGCCAAATGGGCTCAAAGGGGGCTTGGCTTAGCCATAGCCTCTGAGGGGAGCAAGGAGTAGAAAGATAGAATATAGCTAAGGGGCACCTGGGGGGCTCAGTCAGTTGAGTGTCTGACTCTTGATTTTGGCTCAGGTCATGATCTCAGTGGGGTCATGGGATGGAACCCAGCATTGGACTCCACGCAGACCGTGGAGTGTTCTTAAGATGCTCTTTCTCTCTGCCCCTCTCCCCTGCTTATGTGTGTGCGCGCTCTCTCTCCCCCCCCAATAAAAAATAAAAATAAAAAATGAGAAAAATAAGAATATAGCTGAACATGAGGGAGGTACCTGTCTGTAGCTCACCGTGGTCCACAGAGAAGACCCAGGCTCCTGCACATGGCTTCCCAGCCGCTACACTGGGTCCTGCCAGCCTTTTCTGCCTCATCTCTTACCATGCCTCCACTCATACTCTGCCTTAGCCAGACCAAACTGCTTCAGATCCTCAAATTCTATATGCATGTGTGTATCCAGGGTTTTGCACATGATGCTTGTTTTGCCTGGAACACCCTTTCCAATTCTTTTCCTGATTAATTCCTATGCATTCCTTAGCACTTTGCTTTCCTCCAGGAACACTTTCCTCACCACCCAGGATGGGTTTGGCGCCCCTCCCCTGTGTTCCCACAACCCCATAATATCATGATCATTGCACCTAACACTCTGCTGTGTTTGCTTAGTTACTTGGCTGTTATTCCAGGAGTAAAGCTCCCGGTCGTCAGGGTCCTTGCCTGTCAAGTACTCAGCCATCTCACTCCCAGAGTGCCTGGCTTATAATAGGGCCACAGTAAATTTTTGTGGTTCGTGTCTAGTCTTTTTATAAGGTAAAATTTACATATAGTGAAATGCATAGATCTTAAAGTGTATAATTCTTTGAGTTTTGGTAGTCATATATACCCACGTAGCCCACATCGAATCAAGATGTAGAACATTTACAGCCTCTGAAAATTTCCTCCTAGCTTTTGCCAATGACCGCCCCCTCACCACCACCACCCAGACAACTATTTTTCTACATTCCTTCAAAACTAACCATAAGGGGGGTGCCTGAGTAGCTCGGTTGAGCATCTGACTCATGATTTCTGCTCAAGTCATGATCCCAGAGTCTTGGGATCAAGCCCCACATCGGGCTCCATGCTGAGCATGGAGTCTGCTTAAGATTCTCTCTCTCAGGGTATCTGAATAGCTCAGTTGGTTGAGCATCTGACTTCGGCTCAGGTCATGATCTCACGGCTCATGGGTTCGAATCCCCCATCGGGCTCACAGCTGTCAGCACAGAGTCTGCTTTGGATCTTCTGCCCTCCTCTTTCTCTGTCCCTTTTCTGCTTGCACTCTCTTTCAAAAGTAAATAAATCTCAAAAAAAAAGATTCTCTCTCTCGGGGTGCCTGGATGGCTCAGTTGGTTAAGTGTCCCAACTCATGATTTTGGCTCAGGTTATGATCTCACGATTCGTGAGATCAGGCCCCACATGCTTGGGATTCTTTCTCTGCCCCTCCCCTGCACACACTTTCTCTCTCAAAATAAAAATAAATAAACATTTAAAAAAAAGATTCTCTCTCTCCCTCTGTCCTTCTCCCTCACTCATGCGTGTACACGTGCTCGTGTTCTCTCTCAAAAAAAAAAAATTTTTTGTTTTTTTAATAAATAAACTAACCACAGGTTAGTTTTGGCTGTTCTACAAGTTCATGTAAATGAAATCGTGGGTTCAGTTTCTTTTTCATTCAGCACATCCCTGTGAGTTTCATCTGTGTTATTAGGTATAATGTGATAGCTGGTTTTTCTTTTTTGTTTTCTTTTTTTTAAGTTTTATTTTTTTATTTTGGGGGTGGGGCAGAGAGAGAGGGAGACGCAGAATCTGAAGCAGGCTCAGACGCAGGGCTCAAACCCACAAGCCGTGAGATCATGACCTGAGCTGAAGTCAGACGTTTAATCAGCTGAGCCACCCAGGTGCCCCTCTTTTTGTTTTTTTGTTTTGTTTTGTTTTGGTTTATTTTGAGAGAGAGTACCATGCAAGCAGGGAAGGGACATAGGGAGAGGGAGAGAGAGCATCTCAAGCAGGCTCCATACCTAGCACGGAGCCTGATGCGGGGCTGGCTCTCACAACCCTGAGATCCTGACCTGAACTGAAATCAAGAGTTGGACGCTTAACTAACTGAGCCACCCAGGTGCCCTGATAACTGGTTTTTAAGTGAATGAATCAACAGGGTAGGAATGAGATAGAGTTTTTTGTAGACAGCAATTCTCTGTCCTCTGGCCCAGGACCCCGGGAGTCCCTGTGATATCTGGCAGAACACTGGAAGAACTGGAAGATCCCACCATCTCAATCACATGCTTATTGAAGTCCCTCTGTGCCAGGCCTTGTGCCATGCCCTGAGGTCGTAGAGATGAATTGTACCATCTCTTCCGTCAAGGGTTCCCAGATTAGTGAGGAATACAGGGAAATACATAAGTGATAAAACACTGGGGAAAGTGGACCAGTAGCAGGAGATTCAGGGAGCAGTTGAAGAATGCTGAACTCTGTGGGGAGTTTGAAGAAGGCTTTCTGGAGGATCCTGAGTTTGGAAAGAGCTTGCCAGAAGGATACGGCATCAGGAAGTGCAGTTCAGTCGGAGGGAGAGACTTGCGCAGAGACATGAAACAGTAAGCTGTGCTGGAGGAATTAGAGACAGTTCTGAATGGCTTGTGCCTGAGCTGTGCAGTGGGAGTCACGGAAGGGCCTCAGTGGCAACACCACATCCTTGGGGACTTGACTCCGAGAGCACTGAAAACACTTAAGGGGGTTCGAGCAGAGAATAGGCTCAGCTTGGTGTTTTACAAAGACCACTCGGGCAGCTGTGTAGTAGACCAGCTGGAGGCTAGAGGTTAAGAGCAGGTGAGGAAAATGCACCCGAAGAGGGAAAAGGGTTTTCTGGACAGTCTCTCAGACATGAATGACAACTCTAGACCCTCTGCCTCCCAGTGCAGTGAATTTCTCATGATTGTTACCCCATTTTACAGAGGAGGCAGCTGAGACCCAGAAAAGGAAAGTCACTGTGTCTAAATGATAGAAATGGGAGTCGGGGGCCCTGGTGATCACGCCAGGCGCAGGCTTCTGGTACCCCCTTTTGTGGGTGAGCTGGGCATAAGGGGCACTGTTGGGCTGTGCCTCCAGGTGGACGGAAGAATGCATGTGGCCGCAGGGCGTGCTGGTGAAACACAGCAAGAACGTCTACAAGGCAGTGGGCCACTACAACGTGGCTATCCCCTCTGACGTCTCCCACTTCCGCTTCCACGTGAGTCTCCTCCCCTGGGAAGGAGGGGTGGGGCCTGATCTGGAGAGCAGGAGGATCCCGGACAGGAAGGTGATGTCCTAGCAAGAGACAGCTATTTTCAGCATTTCCCAAATCCAGCGGAAACTACACACTGTGCAGCACAAGGACAGCCATACCAGTGGTGACTTCATAAGTGCAGCTCACTTGGTGGCTGATCCTTGAAAACATCGGGTGGAGGCGGGGAGGATGATACAATAAAAGAAGAGGTTCTCAGTGGCGAAAATAAGAACTATCCCCATTCCATATGGTGCGCCAGGCACAGTGGTAAGCAGTTGCCGTGCAGCCTCCGTGCAGTCTTCGCCTGTGTGTGAGAGGAACACCACGGCTCTCCCCATTTTCCGAGACTGAAATTGGCTCAGAGGGTCTAACTCGTTAAAGGGTGCCTTGCTCGGAAACTTGGGATCTGATGGTCATGACTCCTGGACTCAGCATTATGGAAAGGGTTGCTCAAAATCAATGAGGCTAGTGGTCTCCATTTTATTTACTTATTTTACTCTCAAAAGCCTTTTTTCCAACACAGTCATAGACTGAAGTCTGGTATATAGGACCTCCTGGCACTACTCTATTTGAAAGAGTTGGAACTCCCTTCAGTTCCCACTCACCACTGCTATAGCCCCTAAAAGACCTCCTCAGAACCCAGGGTTCCAAGGAACACAGTTTGAGGAATCATTGATCTGGGTCATCTCTTCACGGTAGAGAAACCCGAGGCCCCGACAGGAAAGGGACTTGCCCAAGGTCCTGTAGCCTGTCAGGTTCAGAACTGAGCCTGGCATGCTGGTTTCTTGGACTCCCATTTCCTGCCACTTCTCTTCCCATCCTTTAAGTAGCTGTTGAGGTCAGGTACCTTGGTCCCTGCAGAATTGAAATTCCCTAAGACGTTGATTGCACTTTGGAACGGATGAGAACATTTTTCTCGAGTCCCCACACTCTGTCTTCCTTTGTAAATACCAGGTCAGAGTGAGGTGTCACCACATGCCCTAGAAGCTTCTGGCCTAGATCGGGATGCTACCCATGAAGAAGTGGGTTTCTCAGACTGTAGAGTCTATGATGACTTTCCATGCCTGTGTCGTAAGATTCTAATTTGTTCAGGCCTGACTATACCCAGGAGGATCACATATAAAAAGGTGTCGATTATAGACCAGAAAAGGTTTGAGGGAGTAAGCGAAACCTCTCAAGAAAAGCTTCCCGGAAAAGAAACACCACAGGCAGAGGCGGAGAGGTGGCAAAGTCCGTGCCCAACCTCACAGTCTTCCTCTCCATCCAAGTCTGCATGGGGCCCCCAGAGCTTGTCCCCTTCCCTGGCCCACCCCAAACCCCCATCCGGCAGGCAGGTTTCTCGAACATACTTTCCAGTCCCTGCCTACCCTTTCCTGGGCAGTTCTTTTTCAGCAAACCCCTGCGGATCCTCAACATCCTTCTGCTGCTGGAGGGTGCTGTCATTGTCTACCAGCTGTACTCCTTAATGTCCTCTGAAAAGTGGCACCAGACGATCTCCCTGGCGCTCATCCTCTTCAGCAACTACTATGCCTTCTTCAAGCTGCTGCGGGACCGCTTGGTATTGGGCAAGGCCTACTCCTACTCGGCCAGCCCCCAGAGGGACCTGGACCACCGGTTCTCCTAAGCCCCAGGGTGACCCCAGGAACAGCATCCAGGCTTCAGCCAGGAGCTCTCTGGGAAGGGGCTGTTGGGGAGGGTTGGGTGAGGGAGCAAAAAAACACAAAAACAGACAAAAAAAAATTGACCAGAGCTTTGTATTTTTGTTACATACTGTTTCTTTCTTTGATAATTGATGTGATTATGAGGGGGGAAAAAAGTCCTATTTTTATACTCCCGTGAAGCCTGTGTGTCCTGTGTTTCTTTCCCTTCTTGCCTGTCAGGCAGAGAGCAGAGGTTAGGATTCTGGGCCAGGAAGCCCTGTGTGTGGCTTCTGGGGTCCTCATGGGTCCTGCCTTCTCCAGTGGAGAGGAAATGAGGCACCAGAAGTCATGGTGTTTACGCTGGCTGAATGCTGTGTATCAGACATTACTCTCGTGTATTATAAGCCTTGTTTCAATCCAACTTTTATGTCAACCCTAGGAGGTAGGTACTGTCACTCTAATTCTATAGGTGAATAACAAGCTCAGAGAGCTATAGCGACTTGCCGAAGGTAACACAGCAGCCAAAAAACCCTCCCAAAAGACAACACCACTATCCTCTCAAAATGTCATGTCCTGATTCTCTCAGCATGCAGTCACTGAGACCCTGCTCTGTGTCAGGTGCTATGGTAGACAGGACGCCAAGACAGAAACAGACAGGTCACACTACACTGGGATGGGTGTTAACAGTTACAGGACAGCAGCACAGGAGAGAGCATGTTTAATGCTCTAAGAATTTCTTGAAGGAGGGGACAGTCTGAGTTGTCAGGCACTTTCTAGGTGGGCAAACTGGGGGAAAGGCACTTCAAGCAGAGTAAAGAAGACATGTAATACATGTGAGATTTGGAACATTCTGGTGTATTTGGGGCAGGTAAGCAGAATGGTTCCTAGAGCAGGAAGGATAGGGAACAAGGGGTGGGGGTGGGGTGGAGCTGGAAAATTTTGCAGGAGATGGATCAGGGTGGACCAATGGTTCTAGGCCAGGGAGGGTGTGTAATCAAGGTCAAGCGCTAGAATGGAAACAAAGCTGCTTGGAGGACCACCTGGCTCTTACTGGACAGGCTAGAGGGCTCATACTGGGAAAAAAGGACAGTCATAGCCACTCATCTACTCTGTTTCCTGAGCCCTTTTTGGCCACAGGATATGCAGATGAGTCTGTGGCGGTGTATGGGAGACAAATATTGCAACAAAAACTTTTTGGTGTCTGTTGAGGAAGGCATCATACTGGGTAAGCATGAGACAGATAAAAAGGAAGATGTACCTTAGACAACCAGGAGACAGAAACATACCTTGTAAGCAAATCAGAGTATGAGTGCTGAGGAAAATGTGTGTCCAGGGCACTGGGGAGCAGAGGATAGGTACCCAGGCTCTGTCTGGAAAAATCTGGTTTTTTAGGGAGGGGAGAATTGAACTGGATCTTGAAAGTGAATTTGTTCACCCTATGGTCAAGTGGGAAGGGAGGGCATTGCGTTCCAAGCAGGGGAAACAGCATATGCAAAGGCACAAAAAATGCATACTTGGGGAAAGGGGTTCCTCAAATATGAATGGAACCTGGGTGGCTTAGTGGAGAAAGCCCAAGAAGTGAATAAGGACCAGCCTGTGTGTCAGATTGAAATGTTTGAGCATTACCTAAGGGCAGACAAGTAACTAAGCAGAGGAACAGGAACAATCTGACAAATTCTCTGCTTATTTAAATCTGATTGTTTAATGTTTACTTCATAAGTACCCATGCCGCATATGCACACACATGTGGGGTAAGCAGAGAGAGCGGAAGAGAGAATCCCAAGCAAGCTCTGTGCTGCCAGCCTGGAGCCTGACACAGGGCTCAATCCCACGAACGGCAAGATCGTTACCTGAGCCGAAATCGAGAGTTACAGACAACCAGCTGAGCTACACAGGTGCCCCATAAGGTCTCTGCATTTTGGAGATGGTGGGCACAAGTGGGAGAATCTGGACACAAGAGACCTGTGAGGATCTGGCAAAATAGACCAAGAGAAAATGAAGAGATCTGACCTTGAGGAGTGGAAGTAGGAAGAGAAAGATAATGCTCCCTTTCCTGGCCCTGAGTTCCCGGATTGGCTTTTTGAGTTATTTCCCTTAATGGCCCAGGCACAAGCCAGGCACACATGTAGAAGAGGCAATTTGTTGTGGCAGGACTTGGAAACCCAGGTCCCTCACTCTGCTTCCAAAAGACAGTTCCCTGTGGGCCTAGTGACTTGAAGATGCAGCCTTTCCCTGTTTGTTGAGGTGGGGGACAGGAGGGCTGGCCTGTCATGCAAAACGGGAGGTCTGATGTGTACCAGCCATAAATCCCATGATTCAAAAGGCACGTGAACGCTCAGAGCCTCAATTTCCTCATCTCTAAAAAGGGAGATGATATCCCTCACTTTGTGTAAGTCTCAGGCCTGTTCATTTGTTTGTTTATTCACTAAACTATTTATGGAGCACATACCATGTGCCAGATACTGGGCTAAGCGCTGGAGGAGATACCATGATGAACAGTGCAGAACCTACCACTGCCCTCAGCTTGCTGGTGGGGTGGGCGGGGGAGAATGAAATCCCACGGTCAGCTAGAAAGCCCTGCATCTGTCTCCTTATTTTTCCATTTGTCTCCCAATAAAGTCATGATCTGGTTTACTTTTGCTTTCTTAATTTCCTTATCTCCATATCCTTAACCAAATCTCTTCCCCCTCTCCAGGTGATCCCTCACTCACCTCCAGCTCAGGGTCTATGATTGGCTTTAACTACGGAGAGGAAGGAATGTGCTTCTGGGAAAAAAATTTTTCAAGGAGAGGAGGCTTCATTATACAGAGGAAATAGGAGCAGAAAAAGCTCAGAATTCCTGAACACAATTGACTTTCTTTAGTATCCCTCCTAGCTATCTCCCTCCACCACTCCTTTTATAGTCCATCCCTATTCCCCGCCTTCAGTAGCTGCGGTCTCTTTAAGTGCGCTCCTCCCCGTAAGCTAGGCTGGGGGGCGGAGAGCGCGTTTCTTCCCGGGGTTGAATGTTAAGTTGTTTGTCCGTTTCGGGCTGCCGTCCTGCAGATCCGCCATATTGTCTGCTGAAGCTACTGCTGAAGCTGCCGCTGCTGCCGCCGCCAAGTAGGAGCGAGCGGAGCCGCGATGGGTGAGTAAGGACACCAGGCAATTGGGGACTCGAGCTGAGACACTCCTGGGGCGTGGGGCCTAGCGGGAGCCTGTCTCCGGTCTGCGGAAAATGTCTGAGGCCTCTCCAAATAGGTGTGAGGGGAGAAGCCAGGCCGGGAGAGCAGCTCAGGCCAGTTTGGGGCCGGGCTAGGGCCCCTGCGGGAGCAGTCTTTGGGGGCTGATTCCGGGAGCACCTTGCCACGCCTGGAGCCCCCACGTGGTGGCCTTGGGCCGGAGCCCTCGCGTTCCCAGGGGCTGGAAAGGGGCCGACACTCCGGCCTGCGCCGAGACCGCGGCTGGGGGGACGGGCGCCCGGCGGCAGGCCCGGGCGGCGCTCAGGGAGCCGTTTCCAGGCGTGTGTTTGACCGACGCGCATCTTGACTAGATTCGGGGCTCCTCTGAACTCGAGGGAAATCCTGCCTACGTCGCGAGTAGAGTCCTCTGGTGAGGGAACGCCAGGCGAGCTAGCTCCAGGCCCGTAACGAGGGGCAGCCATGCCGAAAGCAGCCTGGGCCGCTGAAGGCCGGCAGAACTTCCCGAGCCGCGGGCGGAAATGGGGTGGTTCGGTTGGACTCAGTGACAGCCTGGTAGTAGAAAATCACAGACCGAGACCTCGGAGCCATGTGTGGTAGATCGGGACTTCAGGTTTGTGGGTCTGGCACTGGTTAGGAGAAAAGGAGCGACCTGTTGCTCTCTCTGAAGGGACTCTGGCGGGCAAGGCCTGTGCTCAGGGATAATACGATGGCGAAGTCTTCGGACTTAGCGACAGAACCATCAGTGAAGAGATACTTCCTCTTAAGCGTTAAAATCGATTCATTTTGCTAAACTCTTCCTACGCGCGGGTATTGTTCTGACTGCTTTACATGTTACGTTTTGCTTAATATGCACAAGCTAGTGAGCCAGTTACTACTGTTACCCCTGTTTTACAGGTAAGGAAACTGAGGCTTAGAGAGAGGTAAAGTAACTTACCCAAGGTCATACAGTTAGTGGCTATACCCCGGTGATCCAGACCCCTAGGTTATAGCTGCAGTTCTTTACGGCTTGGCCCCCTAGTGGTTGGGCTGGAAAAGGGGGAAGAAAGCTTTTAACCCTGGGCAAAGTTGTAAAGGTGTTTTTGTGTGCTGGTGTGCCCACTTTGAAATCTTTAGTCTGAAGAAACTGAAAAACTACAAAGTAGATTGCTAACTCCAGCAGTTGTGTGTGGAAGGGAGTGCTAAATGAGGTTCTGGGATTTAGTTTTGTAAGATCCCAGATCCTGAAGAAACAAATTACTCCCTTGAGCAACGCAATGACTTTTTTTTTTTTATTTTTGCAAGGCAGTGACTTTAGAATCAGATCTGGGATTATAATCCTGCCTGCCACTTTCTAGCTCTCATCAGTTAAATATCAGATATTAAGAGAAGTCACTTAAATATCAAATGCAACAGTGCGCATATAGGAAGCATGTAGCACAGTTCACAGTAAATGTTATTTCTCTTCCCTTCTGATCCTTCCTTTCCTCATCTCTAGAAGGAGGGGAGAGAGTGTTACCAAGATGTTTGAAGACTAAATAAGATAACAAGTGTTTAGAAAACAGCCTAGTAAGGGCTCTGCAGGCATCAGAACAGATTCTTTTCTACCTGCAGTAGCATTCCTTTCCCTTAAGCACTCTGGTTTTCAGAATCCAGTGTCAAGCCTGATAGGTTTGTCTAACTGCAGCTTTATGAAGTGAAACATTTGGGGGACTTTTATGTTATAGATTTCTGTCGGCCTTCAATTTTAGAAACACTTCCTTCAAAGGGAAGGAGCTAGTGTTTAGTTTATTAAGCGCAGTGAAATAAGTTTACAGATTGGGAAACTACCTTAGAGAAGATAACACAGCTAGTAAGCAGCAAAGCCAGACATGAGATTCTTACTCATTTTGCTGTACATAAACCTCTTAGAAGAGTTAAGGTGTGAACTAAAATTAGTCCTTTCCTGGTAGACTTTGAAATGAAAGTTATTTTTTTCTTTTTTCTTTTTTTTAATGTTTTGTTTATTTTTGAGAGAGAGACAGAATACGAGTGGGGCGGAGGCAGAGAGAGGGAGACACAGAATCCGAAGCAGGCTCCAGGTTTTGAGCTGTCAGCACAGAACCCGACGCAAGGTTCGAACTCCCAAACCATGAGATCATGACCTGAGCCGAAGTCGGACGCTCAACCATCTGAGCCACCCAGGCGCCCCTGAAATGAAAGTTCTTATGTGGAGCAACAAAGCCTGACCAAGGTCCTGAAGGGGCTTTTTAGTATAGTCAGGTGGCCTTCTTTTTTCTTTCCAACTCCGTTTCAGATACCTCTCTCCTATCCCACTTGGTCTTTGCGCATGTCCACCTATTGGTGTGTGTGTTTTTGGCTGGTCTTTATACACATGATGTGAGTGAAACTAGTGTACGGATACATTTAATCCTAACATGGGATCCAAGGTGGTTTGGGTTATCCCCATTTATAAGTGAGTAAACTGAGGCTCTGAGAAGATTAGGTGACTTGTCCAAGGCTGGTGGTCTAGGCCCTTTGTGTGCTTGGAACACTAACACAGCCTGCACTATACCTCCATGAATCTAGAACCTGCTGTGTTTCACTGCCTGTCAGACGTGCTCCACTCAGGCTGTGGCCTGTATCCTATACTGTTTGTCCTGTGCCAAACTTTATTAGCTTTAACAGACTTTTGTAGTGACTTTCACTGCCATTAGGAGCCCTGTGGGGGTGATGCTTGCAGCTCTGGAAGTTACTTATTCTGACCCTCCCTAGCAGAGACCACAGTCTTTTAAGACTAAGTCTTGGCAGACACTGGTAGTTTTATCAACCATTCCTGCCATTTTGCTAACCAGGAATCTGGCAGCCCCTCCCCAGCCCCAGGGATAGGTCTTGATTAATATAAACTATAAACCAGTCATTGTAATTCTGTCTCCCTAGGCAGTGATTGATTTAGGCTTGGGTATGTGATACAGCTCTGGCTAATTAGATAGGAAGGGAAGCCTGAGGGATTTCTGGAAAAGCTTTCTTTATTTAAAAGAGATTTGTGGGGCGCCTGGGTGGCGCAGTCGGTTGGGCGTCCGACTTCAGCCAGGTCACGATCTCGCGGTCTGTGAGTTAGAGCCCCGCGTCAGGCTCTGGGCTGATGGCTCAGAGCCTGGAGCCTGTTTCCGATTCTGTGTCTCCCTCTCTCTTTGCCCCTCCCCCGTTCATGCTCTGTCTCTCTCCCAAAAATAAATAAACGTTGAAAAAAAAAAAAAGAGAGATTTGTTAGTGGGGTGCCTGGGTGGCTCAGTCCCTAAACGTCTGACTTTAGCTCAGATCATGACTTCATGGTTCTTGAGTTCAAGCACTGCATGGGGCCCTGTGCTGATAGCTCAGAGCCTGGAGCCTGCTTCGGATTCTGTGTCTCCCTCACTCTCTCTGCCCCTCCTGTGATTGCACACACGCTCTCTTTCGCTCTCAAAAATAAACATTAAACATTTTTATTTTTTTTTAATGTTAGAATTAATGTTTTTCTTTTCTTTCCTTTTTAAAAATTTTAATGTTTATTTTTGAGAGAGGAAGAGAGACAAAGCATGAGTGGGGAAGGGGCAGAGAGAGAGGGAGACACAGAACCCACAGAACCCAAAGCAGGCTCCAGGCTCTGGGCTGAGAGCATAGAGCCCAATGCAGGGCTCGAACTCACAAACTGAGATCATGACCTGAGCCGAAGTTGGATGCTTAACCAGCTGAGCCACCCAGGCACCCCTTTATTTCTTTTAATGTTTATTTATTTTTAAGAGATAGAGTGAGACAGAGTGTGAGCAGGGGAGTGGCAGAGAGAGAGGAAGACACAGAATCCAATGCAGGCTCCAGGTTGTGAGCTGTCAGCCCAGGGCCCAACACAGGGCTCAAACTCACGAACCACAAGATCATGACCTGAGCTGAAGTCTGACACAACTGACTGAACTATCCAGGCACCCCTGTTTTTATTTTATTTTTGAGAGAGAGAAAGAGTGTGAGTGGGGAAGGGGCAGAGAGAGTAGGAGACACAGAATCTGAAGCAGGCTGTAAGCTCTGAGCTGTCAGCACAGAGCCCAGCACGGGGCTTGAACTCATGGACAGTGAGATCATGACCTGAGCTGAAGTCAGACGCTTAACTGACTGAGCCACCCAGGCGCCCACCCCCAATTTTTTTTAAATAAAATAAAAGAGATTTTCCAGGGGGCTCATGGGTGGCTCAGTCCATTGAGCATCTGACTCTTTGCTTTGGCCCAGGTCATGATCCCAGGGTCCTGGGATTGAGCTCTACAAGGGGCTCCACGCTGAGAGTGGAGACTGCTTTGGATTCTCTCTCTCCGTCTGCCCCTCTCCTCAACTCACATGCTCTCGTTCTCTCTCAAAAAATGAAAAAAAAAAATTTGCCAGGTTTTATTTTATTTTTTGCCAGCATATATTTTAACTCAAGTATCACCAAAGTGTGAGAGCCTCAAAAAAAAAAAAAAAAAAAAGAGAGAGAGATGGAAAAGCTATAATAATAGCCAGCACTTAAATAGAACTTGCTATGTGCTAGGCACTAAGTACTATAATATTAACTCCTTTCCGTCTCAGATTATCATGTTCTAGTTGATGAAACAAGCACAGAGAAGTTCAGTAACTTGTGCAAGGTCAGAGCTAATAAGTAGAACCACTTAAGTTGTATGGTTCTAACCAACATATGGCAATTAAGGGCTATGTTCTGCCTCTAAAAAGGAAAGAGCCCTTTTCTGACTCTGAAATTGCCATTAGTAATGCTGGGGTGATGAGGCAGAATTTATAAATAAGAGCAGGCAGCTTGAAGAGTGAGAATAGAGAAGATGGGAAGAATCTGATGTTTTTAAGCTACTGAATTAGGCAACTTTGGAACTGTCTTACCTCTTGGTTTAACTAGGATACTGAAGGCCAATTCTTGTTTGTTTTTGGCTGCAAGTAACAAAACCTTTCTGATAACACTTCCAGGTAGGGAGTAACTTAGCCCATACTTCTTTTAGTTTCTCTCCAACCTTGTGCACCCACCCCACCATTTGTAACAGCTACTTGCAGAGATGGCACTGAACCATCAGTCACCACCTAAGTGTCCCACAAGCATCAAGCTCACTCCCCTTTCCTGACCTGCTTTTCCTGCATTTTTGTTAATGGTAATGGTAGGACCACTGGCCCAGACACAAGGGCACCTATCCGTCTTTGGTTCCTCACTCTTTTCTTCCATTTCCATATTGGCAGTTGAAGACTGTGTGATTGTGTTACTGAGGTCTCCTCTAAATTGCTTCGTGTAGGTTTTTCTCACAGCATAGACCCACAAAGAATATTCTGTGCTCTTTAACCTTACTGAGTCTCAGGCTCATCAAAGTGAAAATATGGATAACAGTATTTATTAAAATTAATGAAGATTTGTGAAATATTAGATGTAAGCAAATAGTGTAAATTGTAAAGATATTAATTTAGAAGCCCTCCAGAACTTTTCCGTAGCCTCCTGTACCACTGCTGTAATTCTTCTGCAGCAGCGTCGCTAAAACACCCATTTGATCTGGTCACTCTACTCCTTAGCTTAGGAACCTTCATGGACTTGCTATTATCTACGGGATAAAATCATAACCCATATGATATGGTATTCAAGGCCTTCCTATTGATTTTACTAATCTTACTCTATTTAAAGATGTATCCACATATCCTGCATTCCAGTTAGACTACCTCCTTTGTAATTTAGCATTACTGGCAGAGAAGGTAACACAAGTAATTCTTTCCCCACCAATCTTTTCCTATGGAAATCTTGCCTGATTTTCAAGGGCTAGTTTATTTTCATTTTATTTTTATTTTATTTTTAAATGTTTATTTATTTTATTTATTTTTGAGAGAGGGAGAGGGAAGGAATCCCAAGGAGGCTCTGTGCTGTCAGCAGAGAGCCCAGCATGTGGCTTGAACCCACAAAATCGAGATCATGACCTGAACTGAAATCAAGAGTCAGACGTTCAACTGACTGAGCCACCCAGGCACCCTTCAAGGTCTAATTTAAATGCTACCTCCTAGGGGCGCTTGGGTGGCTCAGTTGGTTAAGTGTCTGACATGACATGGGTTCAGGTCATAATCTCAAGTCCATGATGAGTTCAACCCCTGCCCCCGGCTCTGTGCTGACAGCTCAGAGCCTAGATCCTGCTTTGGATTCTGTGTCTCCCTCTCTCTGCCCCTCTCCAGCTCCTGCTTTGTCTGTCTACCTCTCTCTCTCTCTCTCTCTCTCTCTCTCTCTCTCTCTCTCTCAAAAATAAACATTATAAATTAATTAATTAATTAAATGCTACTTCATGAACTCTCAAATGCTTTTTGCCTTCCAAACTGGAAGTGAATTTCTGATTTCTGTAGCACTTTCTTCTTGCCTTTCATGTAGCCCATTTCATATTCTTTTCCTGTGTTACAGTTAATCTGTAATATAATTCGTTCTTCAACCAGTAACTTAATTTCCAGTCTTAGAGTTCTCATGTCTAAAATGGGGATAATAATATCTATGTCATAGGATTGTTAGGGGGATTAAATAAGCTAATGAATGTAAACCATTTTAGCATGGTGTTTATTAGCACATAGTACTCAGTAATTTCTTTTAGTCAGTGAATAAATAAAGGGCTTACTATATTTCAGGCCCTATGCTAAATATAGATTAATCAGTTTGTCTTTGAGGGGAATGCAGTAACATGAAAACTTGTCAGAAACATACTTTTAGGGGCCAGGCAGTTATTCAACAGTTATTCATCAATTTCAGCAGATGTTTATTGAATACCTAGTATGTGCCAGGGACTGTTCTGCTCCAGGCCCTGGAGATATAGTGATAAACAAAAGAGACAAAAATCTATCTTGTGAAATGTCAGAATTTAAATTCTAATGGGTAATCAGCTACATGGAGACTAGCATGCGAGGACTATGGAGCTCCGTGCAGTCTGTGCAGCTCTAGCCAATTGTTGCCCTGGAGGACTGTAGGTCTAGTATTGCTGTATTGCATAATTTCCCATTCCTTTCATCATCTCTCTCCTCTTGAAGTTAGAAATCCAGATTTTCATGATATTTCTGGATTAAACATTGATAAATGCTACAAGTTAACTCTTAAAATCTAGAAAGCCTAAGCTAACCAAGCATAGGATATTTGAGGCCAAATATAGCCCAAGAACATCCGGTTTTACTTGTAAAATATTAGAAAATAATATTCCGTGTATTTTATAAAATATTTCTTAGTTTATGTATTTTACCAAATTCTATGTGTTTAAAAAAAAGTTTTATTATTGTTTCTTTGGTTTTTTTTTTTTTTTTTTTTTTTTTAAGTTTATTTTGAGAGAGAGAGAGAGCGTGCTTGCCGGTGCAGAGAGAGAAGGAGGAGAGAAAATCCCAAGCAGGCTCTGCATCGGCATCACGCTGCCTGATCACAGGGCTCAAACTCATGAACCATGAGGCCATGACCCGAGCCAAAATCAAGAGTAGGATGCTCAACTGACTGAGCCACCCAGGTGCCCCTAAAAAAAACCAACAAAAAACATTTTAAAAGGATGAAGACACATTTTTAAAGTCTTACTGATCATGATTGCATTACATATTCAGTAGGGACTCTTTTTAAGCACAATATACATTTGGAGTAAGATGCACAAGAGATTGTAAGTCCATATTTTAACTAGTCTTCTAGATAATTTTAAAATTTTGGCTGGCTTAGATCTGACTAGCTGGCCATAATATTTTGTTTTGTTTTATTGTGATGTGGCAGGTGGAATTCTGATACTTGGGAGATCTTTCTTCCAGGGACGTCAGCTCTGCTGTTTTTTGTTCCTCTTGTGATAACATTATTAACATTATCTTCCATTAAGTTTCTTGATGGTACTCCATACCATTTATCCATTTTGCAAATATTTAGTTAAAACTAGATACTTTGCAAATCCACTTAACTAGGCTCACAAACTACAGTATGAGGCACTATCTTAAATGTGAATGAACTAGTATCCTCACCTTTTTGGTATAACTTTTAGTCTTCCTTCAGGAAAATTTGGCCATCTGACCGGCAGATAAACATTGCCACATTGCCAGTATTAATAGGCTTATATGTGTATGTACACCCATGATAAAGGTAAACCTTACTAGTACATGTATTAGCATATATACATGTATGTATTTCTTCCTATCTCCTACTTAAACTTGCATCCCATACTTTGGAGAGCAGTATAAAATGGTAAATATTTGGATGAAGCAGTCCAGAATGCTATGGGCATATATAGTAAGGGGGTCCAGCCCAGCCCAGGGGAATCAGCGAAGGCCTTTAAGCTCAGTGAGATCTGACCTATCGATGAGAGTTGTCAGTGGGAGGGAGAGAATGATTATTTCAGAAACAAAAGATTGATAGACTAAATGGATTGGAAGCATGGGGGGAATGATATTTGGACTTTATCTTGATGATAGTGAAATGCCATTGAAGGGTTTTAATCTGTGATATCAAATTTACTTATTTCTATAACTTGGACAGCTCTAGGAGGATGAATCAGACTGCAGTAAGATTCCAACTAGGAGGTTCTTTAAAAATTTTTTTTAAAGTTTATTTATTTTTGAGAGAGAGAGCAGAAGAGGGGCAGAGAGAGAGGGATACACAGAATCCGAAGCAGGCTCCAGGCTCCAAGCTGTCAGCACAGAGCTCGACGTGGGGCTCGAGCTCACGAACTGTTGAGATCATGACCTGAGCCAAAGTCAGACGCTTAACTGACCAAGCCACCCAGGCGCCCCTAGGAGGTTCTTTAAAAGTTGGTTCTTGGGGCGCCTGGGTGGTTCTGTCAGTTAAGCATCCGACTCTTGATTTTGCCTCAGGTCATGATCTCACTGTTCATGGGTTCAAGCCCCACTTCAGGCTATGCGCTGGCAGTGCAGAGCCTGCTTGGGATTCTCTCCCTTACTCTCTGCCCCTCCCCCACTCACTCTCTGTGAAAGGAAATAAATAAACTTAAAAAAAAATGTAGTTGGTTCTTAAGTAGTGCAATAGTCCTAGCAAGAGAAGATGATGATGATTGAGGTGGTAATGGTAGGGAATAAGAGAGTTAGGAATTTGAATTAGCAGGACTTGGTTATCACCTGGAGGCTGATGGGGCCTGTGGGGGAATTAAAAATTGCAGGACTCCCTGGCCTCTTGCCTTAAACAGCAGAGTAGATAGTGATGCTGTTAACTGAGATGAGTTTAAATTTCAATATTTTGAGGTATTTCTGTGATCTCCAGAGGAGGATGTCTCAAAAGCGATTGGATATACAATTCTGGAGCTCAAGAGGGGCCTGGGGATGGAGTTAGGTGTTTGATCATCTATTTATCTGTATATGGTAACTAAAACCATGGAATCACTGATGTAATCATGGGAGGTGTACTGAAAAGAGAACATCAAGGTGCATCAGCCTTCACATGCAAGAAGAAGAGGATCAGCAGCCAGAATTGGAAGAAGAAATCAGTGATTACTGTTTCAAAAACCAAGGAAAAAGTATTTCAAGAAGGAAATGGTTGTCAGGGTTGAGTGCTGCTAAGAGCACCAGCAAAATAAGTACTTAAAAAGGTTGGTTGAATTTAGCATCATGCACCTGACAGTTGCTTTTACAAAATGAGTTTTGATGGTATGCAAGCAAATTGGAGCAGGCTAATGCAAGAGGAGAGGCAAACTGTTTCAGGAAGTTTGAAGTATAGTGAGAAAGAAGAGGTTAATGAGACTCTTAATAAAGTCTACCCAAGAAATCACGAAGACTGGAATTAGGGCAATTGGCAGTAGGAATGGAGAAAAAGAATCCAAGAAATAATTAAAGAAATAAAACTGGCCATTCTTAGTGATTGGATGTGGGGATAAGGGAAAAGGGGTTATCAAGAGTAACTCCCGGGGCACCTGGGTGGCGCAGTCGGTTAAGCATCCGACTTCAGCCAGGTCACGATCTCGCGGTCCATGAGTTCGAGCCCCGCGTCAGGCTCTGGGCTGATGGCTCGGAGCCTGGAGCCTGTTTCCGATCCTGTGTCTCCCTCTCTCTCTGCCCCTCCCCCGTTCATGCTCTGTCTCTCTCTGTCCCAAAAATAAATAAAAAACGTTGGAAAAAAAAAATTTAAAAAAAAGAGTAACTCCCAAGTTTCTGGTTTGAAGAGCTGGGAAGATGTTGGTACAGACCCCTAATCTCTGTATGTGTTTTTCTTAGCCTTTTTTTTTCATTATCACCCTCCTAAGGAACCCTTTTAGACTTTTTCCTCCCCTGATGCATCCCTCCAATGAAATTTCTATCTTTTTACATACAGTAAATATATCTGTGCTTTCTTTATGCATAAAGAGTAAGCATACAGTTGGCTTTTATTCAAAGTAAGGTTAAAATTTGGGGTTAAAAGGGGCTCCTGGGTGGCTCAATCGGTTAAACGTCCGACTTTGGCTCAGGTCATGATCTCGCAGTTCATGAGTTCGAGCCCTGCGGCGGGCTCTGTGCTGACAGCTCAGAGCCTGGAGCCTGCCTCAGATTCTGTGTCTCCCTCTCTCTCTGCTGCTCCTCCCACTCACACTTTGTCTCTCTCTCAAAAATAAATAAACATTTAAAAAAAAATTGGGGGTTAAAAGTTAAAAAGCTGTTTGCGTTTAACTAAGTTTTATAGCTGGTATTTGTTGAGTAACTTTTAATATACTTTATTTACCTATACGAATTGTAAAGTATCAAATTACACATGCAAATTAACATTTATGAATACCTAACAAATGTAATCAAAAAATGTTTTAATGTTTATTTTTGAGAGAGAGAGAGTGCGTGGGTGCGCATGAGACAGCGTGAGCGGGGGAGGGGCAGAGAGCGAGGGAGACACAGAATCTGAACCAAGCTCCAGGCTCTGAGCTGTCAGTACAGAGCCCCATGCAGGGCTTGAACTCACGAACAGCAAGATCATGACCTGAGCCAAAGTCAGATGCTTAACGTAACCAACTGAGCCATCCAGGTGCCCCCAATATAATCAAATTTAAAGATCATTCAAAGCTGTTCCTTTTCCCATGAAAGCTTCTTGTTTTCCAATAATAGAAAAAAAATCACGGGGCACCTGGGTGACTCAGTCGGTTAAGCGTCCGATTTCGGCTCAGGTCATGATCTTGCAGTTTGTGGGTTTGAGCCCCGTGTCAGGCTCTCTGCTGACAGCTCAGAACCTGGAACCTGCTTCAGATTCTGTGTCTCCCTCTGTCTCTGCCCCTCCCCTGTTAGCACTCTGTATCTCTCTGTCTCTCAAAAGTGAATAAAAACATTAAAAAAAAATCATTTTCTTAAAATTATTTTTTTGTCAAACTTTATTGTTATTATTACCTAATTTATTTTAGAGAGAGAGAGAGAGCACGAGCAGAGGGAGGGACAGAGGGAGAGAGAGAAAATCTTAAGCAGGCTCCATGCTCAGCACAGAGACTGAGGAGGGTCTCAATCCCACCACCCTGGGATCATGACCTGAGCCAAAACCATGAGTTGGATGCTCGACTGACTGAGCCACCCAGGCTCCCTATTTTTGGTGAACTTTTAAACTGCTTGATAGGAAAAACTTACAGCTTAACTAGCTTTTCGACACTCCTTTAGCTATCGTTGACATTTCTCTTTTCAATACTTGGCATAATGAATCATGACAAATTTTAGTCTGTGGAATTAAATAACAAAATATAAACTTTAATTACCAAAACCTTTGTCATACACAAAAGCACTGAGTATCAAACATACTAAATAACATCCACAGGCATGACAGGCATGCATAAGCCACCTCTCGTATGACTTCAGGACCCAGTGGTTAGTCCAGAGAAAGTGCCCCCGTCATAGCCATCTGTTCACCATAGATTTGTAGTATAGATCTTGCATACTTATTGTCTGCCTTTCATGAAATTAGTGTCAATACTGTTCATGTAATACTCAAGAAAATCCAATGAGAGAAATTAAATATTAAGAAATAAGACTTTATTGATAATGTTGCACTTTGGAGCACCACATACCATTGTAATATCTAGGTCCTTCCCACTCCCCATGAACCAGTTTCACCCTTCTGGGTGCAGTATTTACCCCATTGAGAATGCATGTCTTGAAGAAACCATTTAAGCCAGATATTTCAGAATTCTAATTATTTAGATTTTAAAAGGCATTATAGCGCATATAAGTTGGATAGCACATCCAGCAGGGTGTGGGATAGAGTTCTATATATATAGTCAATTATTGTTAATATTTTGTAGCAAACCATTAAGTGAGATAAAGAAGGGCTGTCATCTCGTGTTTTGTTCAAGTTTTAGTAAATGTGTTTTGAAGCTATATTTACTACACTTGATCTTAGCCAAAAGGCCGAGAAACGATGAAGCTATATTTACTAAAAACCTAATTTTCAGAGCTCTGTTGAATTCAGAATTTGAAATAAGGGATTGTGGATTGTGAATTAAGAGAAATGTATAAGGAGCAGATTTATGGGAAAAGTGATAACTTAAATTCTTTTTAATGTATTTATTTTGAGAGAGCGTGCATATGTGCCAGTGGGCGAGGGGCAGAGAGAGAGGGAGAGAGAATGGCAAGCAGGCTCCACACTATTAGCATAGAGCCCAGTGTGGGGCTCAAACCCATGAACTGCAAGATCATGACCTGAGCTGAAATCAAGAGTTGGACGCTCAACTGACTGAGCCACCCAGGCACCCCTAAATTTTTTTTTAAAACATGCTTTTTAAAAAGATGCTTATGGGTTATGGTTGGAAGGTACCTCTTGGGTATTAGGTGTGGACTGTAGATGTAGATTTGGAAATTATCACCATCTTCCAAAGAGGTAGTAATTGTCTAATGAGACGAGATTGGAGTTGCTTATTTGGGGGTGAAGTAAATGGTAGAGAATAGGCCCTTTTTTTTAAAACTCTGGCTCATTGGTTCCTACAGCCTAGCTCTGGAGGGAGTGAAGGTGGAAGAATAAAGATTAAGAGAAAGGAGCTACAGTGTCAGGACAAAGGAAAAGGAAAAACCACCTGTTATGGAAAGCAGGAGAATATAGCTGTCCTCTTTGACCATAACTTCCTAGGAATTACCCTCATGGGGAAGTGAGGCCTTTTTAGAGGAGGAGCTGAGAAGAAATCACCTGTCTCCCAAATTGGCCTTCTTTCCCACTACATCACATTGGAAGGCGTTGATAGGATTTGAGGGGCAACATTGGCAGAGAGGATTCCCTTTGTGTGGCCTCTCAATCTGGCACTCTGCTGTATTGTCCTGGGCCCTTTATATATGGGGCCTCAGAAGATTGCCTTCCAAAATTGGCTCCTCCTTTTTGGATTATTATATATAGGTTAGAGAAATCTCTGCTTTTAATTTGTCAGAAGGGCTCTTGGAAAAGCCCTTTCTCAGATTACTAAAAGTTAAAACAAAGAGCTAATCAGAGAGATTTGTGTAATCCAACCTACAGACTTGCAGAACCCTCCTTGTTCAGTGACTAAGGCTGGAGCAGCATAGTGCTGCAGAATAGAGGCCAACTAGTCAGAAGTTCACTGTTATAACTCAGACATTTTGCTGTGGACCTTTGTTTTTATACCTCTCTAATCAAACTTCTTGTTCCTCAAACAAATCTTGGGCCTTCTAATCTTGTAGTCTTTGCTCCTGGTGAATTGCTTTCCCTCCCTACCCCTATTACCTTTAGAAATAATAACATCTAGGGGCACCTGGGTGGCTCTATTAGTTAAACATTCGACTCTTGGTTTTGGCTCAGGTCATGATCTCAAGATCCTGAGATCAAGCCCTGCATCGGGCTCCACACTGAACATGGTTGAAATTCTCTCTCCCTGTTTCTTGCCCCCCGGCCCCAAAATATTAACATCTAGCCTTCAAAGACCACTGTAGAGCTTACGCTCAGGACAGACAGTTTTCACTCCCACCTTCTGAACTCATTGAATGCTTAGATTCATTGTCTTTTTATATTCTTAATGCTATGACAGTTGTAAAGTAAGTTGTAAAGCTTCCTAAAGGCAGACTCCTTTACACAGTGCCTGGCACACACATTTTTTAAAATGAATAATAAATTACTTTTCTATTTGAGTCAATTTAGAGATTATTTGGATTTTATATATGTACATATATATGTATAATATATGTATACAATATGTGTATATGTAGATATATTTATAGAAATGTATAATATATTTATATAAATACACAATAAATTTATATATAAATAACAGTGTATAAATATATAATATGTATTAAGTATTATATAAATATATGTAAATTATATAATTATATATAATGATTTTATTTTTACCATTTTATTTAAATTTTTTTTTTTAATTTACATCCAAGTCAGTTAGCATATAGTGCAACAAGATTTCAGGAGTAGATTTTTTTTTTTTTAATGTTTATTTTTGACAGAGAGAGACGGAGCATGCGTGGGGGAGAGGCAGAGAGAGAGGGAGACACAATATCCGAAGCAGGCTCCAGGCTCTGAGCTGTCAGCACAGAGCCCCACGCGGGGCTTGAACTCACAGACTGCGAGATCATGACCTGAGCCAAAGTCGGATGCTCAATCGACTGAGCCACCCAGGCGCCCCCAGGAGTAGATTTCTTAATGCCCCTTACCCATTTAGTCCATCCCCCCCTTCCAAAACCCCTCCAGTAATCCTCTGTTTGTTTTTCATATTTAAGAGTCTCTATGTTTTGTCCCCCTCCCTGTTTTTATATTGTTTTTGCTTCCCTTATGTTCATCTGTTTTGTATCTTAAAGTCCTCATACGAGTGAAGTCATATATTTGTCTTTCTTTGACTAATTTCACTTAGCATAATACCCTCTAGTTCATCCACATAGTTGCAAATAGCAAGATTTCACTCTTTTTGATTGCTGAGTAATGCTCCATTGTATATATATACACCACATCTTCTTTATCCATTCATTCATCCATCAGTGGACATTTGGACTCTTTCCATACTTTGGCTATTGTTGGTAGTGCTGCTATGAACATTGGGGTGCATGTGCCCCTTTGAAACAGCATACCTGTATTAGTGCAATTGCTGGGTAGGGTAGTTCTATTTTTAGTTTTTTGAGGATCCTCCATACTGTTTTCCAGAGTGGCTGCACCAGTTGGCATTCTCACCAGCAGTGCAAAAGAGATCCTCTTTCTCCGCATCCTCGCCAACATCTGTTGTTGCCTGAGTTGTTAATGTTAGCCATTCTGACAGGCATGAGGTGTATCTCATCGTAGTTTTGATTTGTATTTCCCTGATGATGAGTGATGTTGAGTTTTTCATGTGTCGGTTGGCCATCTAGATGTCTTCTTTGGAGAAGTGTCTATTCATGTCTTTTGCCCATTTCTTCACTGGATTGTTTCTTTTTTGAGTTTGATAAGTTCTTTATAGATTTTGGATACTAACCCTTCATCTGATATGTTGTTTGCAAATATCTTCTCCCATTCCATCAGTTGCCTTTTAGTTTTACTGATTGTTTCCTTCACTGTGCAGAAGCTGTTTCTTTTGATGAGGTCCCAATAGTTCATTTTTGCTTTTGTTTCCCTTGCCTCTGGTGACGTGTTGAGTAAGAAGTTGCTGTAGCCTAGATCAAAGAGGTTTTTGCCTGCTTTCTCCTCGAGGATTTTCATGGCTTCCTGTCTTACATTTAGGTCTTTCATCCATTTTGAGTTTATTTTTGTGTATGGTGTAAAAAAATGGTCCAGGTCATTTTTCTGCATGTTGCTGTCCCGTTTTCCCAGCACCACTTGCTGAAGAGACTGTCTTTATTCCATTGGATATTCTTTCCTGCTTTGTCAAAGATTGGTTGGCCATATGTTTGTGGGTCCATTTCTGGGTTCTCTATTCTGTTCCATTGATCTGAATGTCTGTTTTTGTGCCATATAATGATTTTATTTTTAAGTAATCTCTATACCCAATGTGGGGCTCAAACTTACAACCCCGAGATCAAGAGTTGCACGCTCTACTGGCTGAGCCAGCCAGGTACCCCTAATTTTTTCTTGATATTTTGAACAGTGTGAGTGCTTAGGAGATATTAAGTGAATATTTGGGGGTTGGCTTAAATGGAAGTTGAGCTCTTTGGTTTCTCTACTTTAATTCATCTTAGTTCCTTGTAGCACTTAGTGGTGTTGGCAGTTGGGTCTCTCTAAGAAGGTGAGAGCTGCCATATTCTGCACAGTCTATAAAGGATAGCTGGAAGTTTTCTTTTGGAGAAAAACATGTTTGGACTGTAGCTATCCTAGTCCTATCCTGTGTTTCTCATCACCCCTTACTTCCCACCCCTGGGTCTGACCATTGCACTTTACATATAGACTCAAGAGCCAAAAGGACTAATAAATTTATAGGAGAATCAGTATTAGAGAACTAGTATCTGGGACTGTCAACACCTTGTTGATTCAGTACTTCAGTGTGCCATACTTCACTTAGACCTTGAGCTTTGAATACATAGTTGTGTATGCACGTAAGTTTCCCCATGTGGTCTTTTAGCCAAACCACCTAGTTTATAGACTCAACTTTGTTTCCTAGAGTGATGACTACTCAGCCCAGTCCTGTGAGGATCTGCCAGAATAGAAGTAGCCTTAGTATGGCCCCATTCTGGACTGACCCACTTGTCCTGTAGAGGAGCCTCTCCCATTGTCTTGATGACTAGCATTTTTGACAAGCTTGCAGATAACACCCTGAGAGCCTCATGCTGTCCTACCTGTTTCACACTGTTTCCTTGTTGGCCATATTTCCTGGTCATGAACTGCCGGGGAGAAATTTGAGAAGTTTGAAAAGCTATTACCAAACCTAATCCTAAATTATTTTCATGTATGTTCTCAATTATCTTCAACATAACTCTGAAGTAGACAGGGTAAGGGTAGGAAAATTGAGATACAGATAAATGACATCCAAGGTTGTACATTTGTTAAGTAGCAAGACCAGAAATCAGTTTGTCTGGCTTTGTAGCCCCTTTCACCAGTACCACAGTGTTTCCAGTGTGCCTTTTGGTGGTCCATCCAGCACAGCTGCCTTTTCTCAGCCTAGCTGTTTATTTACTTTTTTTTTTAATTTTTATTTATTTTTGAGAGAGAGAGCACTTGCAGGCTTGTGCCCACGAGCACAGGGGAGGGGCAAGGAGAAGGAAACAGGATCCAAAGCAGGCTCTATGCTGACAGCAGTGAGCCTCATGCGGGACTCAAATCCATGAACCATGAGATCATGACTTGAGCCGAAGTCAGATGCTTAACCAACTGAACCACCCAGGCGCCCTACTATATCTTTCTAATACAAACCCTTAAAGACATTCTGTCCATTTACATAATGTTGAACTTCTTGAAAACATTTTCAAACCTTACACCATACTTAAATGACATTTATCTCCCTTCATCCTATTTCCCTCAACTTGATATCATCAATGCAACTGCCGCACCGTGACTCCCTCCTACACACACAAATAGGGTGGAGGGCTTCTAAAACAAGGAGGATTAACTCAAATGGTTGTTTTCGGTTTTTCTTTGAGGTGGCAGACAGCCTTGAAATGACTGCCTAACCACTTGCCAGTCCCTACAGTTTTCTACTTCTGTTCATATCAGTGTTGCTATCTAATATTTGTATTCCCTATTCCTGGCAAGAACCAGACCACACCTCATTTAAGGGATTGAGTCAGGCAATGGTTAGGATAGAAGGAACATTGACACTTCTTCCAGAAAATAACAAGGGAGTCCCCTTGTGGCTAGTATGCTATTAAGTGTATGTAATGGAGAGAGCATTGGCTTTAGAAATACCTGGATTAGGCCCATTAAATTAGCTGGGTCCTTCTGTAAATTATGCCTTGGTCTCCCTACCTCTAAAATGGGGGTTCTGTATGAGTTTAGCCTTAGGAGCTAAGCAAATCATTACTACATTATTACCAGTTAAATTTGAATTTCCTTGGAAAAATCTTGAATTTTCCTTCTATGGAGGTTAAACATTGACTTTGGGATATTTCAAAGATCTTTCAAAAGGGAGATCTTGGCTTTTACTCTGGATTTAGTAGATAAAACCTTTTCATCATGGGTAGAGACTTTGGAAAGCATTCTGGGCTTAACTCAAGAAGATGGCTTCACATCTAGCAGTGAGGGCACAGATGTATGATTTTCTTGGCAGGAGCATCATGATCCTTGTCTGCTTTGGGGAGTCTGACAGAGGTCTCCTAGTGGGACACAGAAGTAAGAAACTTGACACAGGAAATGAACTTGTTGTATACTGCAGCAGTTTCTTGGTTTAATAGATTGGTTTAATCATAAAAATCATTAACTTTGAAGGCATCGCAATTAAAGATAAATTCATTAAGAAAGAACTTGTGTGGATCACTGGTTTATTTTTATTATCCTCATGTGCTAGGTATTATATTTAATGCCTAAATTATATACAGGTGTCCATTTGCAAAAGAATAAAGTTGGACCCCTCTGCCTTACACCATATACAAAATTAACTCAGTGGATCAAAGACAAATGTAAAGGGTCAAAGCCATAAAACTCTTTTAAGAAATTGGGAGTAAATCATGACCTTGGCTTAGACAGTAGTTTCTTAGATATGACGTCAGCAGCACCAGCAACCAAAAAAGGAAAAGTCAAAATTTTAAACTTTTGTGTTTTAAAAGTCACCATCACGGATAATGAAAATTATGTAAGTGTTTGCTCATTGCTTTGTTTTGGCTGCCAAGCAGCTGACATGTCAAAATTCAGATCAATTTTAATAATGGATTCTTTGGGTCATCCTTGTCTGTATTCATCGCTTCTGTTTTTTATACAAATTGGTATATTTCTATCCCAGATTTTTGTTTTTGTATTTTTATTTTGTTGAATTTATTGTAAACCACTTTGGATCCTTTGGAAAACTGAAGTTTAAGATGTTGAATGGAACATTTGAGAGCATGTTCGTGGTGTGCATTGTGCCATGGATTCTTGCTCTCAAAGATTTAATAGTTTAGAAGTGAAAGGTGGTGGGTTGTAATGTACAACAGTGTCGTTGGAAGTTGTCAGTTGGAACCATTTTGGGGTAACGACTCACAGATAAACAAAGCTGGATACTAGTTAATGTGACAAGGACAGATTTTAATCATTAACATACTATTGCAACAGGGAAAAGTGTGAATTAAATTCAACCTCGATTTGTACAGGGGTAACTGGGCATTTTGAAGGGAGGATGAGAGAATAGAGGGGGCAGAGAAAGGGGGCTCAGAAGAGTCAGGGAAGTGAAAAATTACAAAATGTGAGAAAGAGGGGTTGGCCTATCTGAAACCCATCTGGGTTTGCTAACTGGTGCTTACTGACATTAGACTCCTACCCTCCCACAGAGCCTGGGAGACAGGGGCCCTGTTTTCAGGTGTTGGTGGAACAAACAGTAAACTCTTTTTGCAACCTTGAGATTTTCTTAAGCAGGCACTTTAAGGGCAGGGGGCTAGGGTCATCCTGGGAACCATGAGTGTTTTGTTCAACTGTTATTAGGCCATGGTTGAGAAAAGTTTCAAAGGAGGCTGGATAGAGTTTGGTTAAGGAGAGACTCTAGCACAGGTAAAAATCTGTTTATCTGTTGAAGCTTGGGGAGGAGGAAGTTCATGCCTGACTCTAAAGCCAGGTGAATGGTAATGGCGTTAACTGAACTAGGGAAGATACGAGAAGTAACTGGCTTAAAGAGAGGGTGAGGTGGAGATATAGCCAGTAGGCATTTGGAAATATACTTTCAGGCAGGAGGCTGAGACAGTAGGGATTTGGTTCTTGGTATAAAAATGGAGGTTGAAGGGGCACCTGGGTGGCTCAGTCAGTTGAGCGTCCGACTTCAGCTCAGGTCATGATCTCACAATTCATCAGTTTGAGCCCCGCATAGGTCTCTGTGTTGACAGCTCAGAGCATGGAGCCTGCTTCGGATTCTGTGTCTCCCTCTCTCTCTACCCCTTCCCCGTTCATGTGCACTCTCTCTCTCTCTCTCTCTTTCAAAAATAAATAAACATTAGAAAAAAATTTTTTTTAAAAAGTGGAGGTTGAAGCTGGGGAAGATTACTTGTGGGAGCTGCTCCTGCTGTGATGAGGACCAAAGGTAGAACTTTGATGCACACTGAGAGTGAGAGATGGGCATTGAAGAGGAACACAGTATGAAACCTGAGGATTGGTAGGAAAGGTAGAACTGGGATAGGGTGGAGCTGTCAGAATCATGGGTAGAGTTTCGAGAAGGCAAAGGTGATCATCTGGCAAATTAGAAAGTCAAACAGAATCAACATTGACAAGGTCACTGGATTTAGTAGTCTAAAATTTTTTCTGAAGCGTGTGTCCTTTTTTTTTTTAATAGCTTCATTTTTTGACTGAGGTGAACAGCATGGTATATTATCCTTTTTTTAAGTTTTTATTTATTTATTTATTTTGAGAGAGACACAGTGCGAGCAGGGGAGGGGCAGAGAGAGAGAATCCCAAGCAGGCTTCGCACTGTCAGCACAGAGCCCTACGTGGTGCTGATCCCACAAGCCATGAGACCATAACCTGAGCTTAAACCAAGAATTGGACATTTTAACCAACTGAGCCACCCAGGTCCCCGTGTCCTGCTGTTTTACAAATTTTTTTTTTTTTTTTTGCATGGGGCGTAGGGGTGCTGTTTGTTCATTTATGTATAGAGAGAGAGCAGGGGAAAGGAAGAGAGAGAGAGGAGAGAGAATTCTAACCAGGCTTCACTATCAGACCTGAGCCAAAATTAAGAGTCAGAAGCTGACCACCCAGATGCCCCTACAACTCTTTTTTATTCGGCTTTCTGTCAATTCTGGAAGAAACCCTTCTAAAATCTGCCTTTGGGAATTCTGCTCACTCCAGTCACAGAAGATTTCTTTGCTGTACATTTCTTCACCTACTGGTGAACACTTATTATGCAACTCTTACAGCTAAGCCTTGTGTCTGGGGCAGTGTAGGTGTTCAGTAAATATTGAATAAATATTTGAACAGTGACTCATTAACAAATTCTTGTGTATCTATGATAACCATAGATGCTGGAGGTACAACAAAGGTCCCTGCCTTTGCGGAACTTAAAACATCCTACGGAAGAGAAGAGACACAGACTGTAAATAGTGTAATAAAGGAAATAAAACAGGTGTTCTGACAAAAATAGAGTAGCTTACTTTGGGTTAGGGTAATGAGGAAAGGACCTAGCAATTCTAAGAGCTAGGGAAGAGCATTGTGGGCAGAAAGAAAACAGGAAATGTAAAGACTACACCCGGAAACAGCCTCTAAATACCTAGCAGTGGTCTCTCTGGTTTTATTGTGGTGACGGATGGAGAGTAAGGGGGAAGAGAGGAAGAGGCAGGTTGTTTTTTAGTAGCCAGGTGAGATATGGTAGTGACCTGGATGGTGTGGGGGTCAGAAATTGATAGATATGTAAATACATTCAAGATACATTTAGAGATAAAACGGACAGGTTTTGTTAAGAGATTAGATGAAAGAGGAGAGAGAAGAGAAGGAATCAAGGATGGCTTTTACTTAGGTTTTGGGTTGAGTAACTTGCAAATGCTGTTGCTGGTAGGGGGGTGAGCAGAAGTTATAAATGGAGCTAGTTTTGTATATCAAAGTAAAGATTTCGATACGTGGTTGAATATATGGGTCTGGAGCTCAAGGGAAAAGGCTGCACTTGGGACATAAATTTGGAAGTTATCATGGGAATGAATGAAATCGCCTAGAAAGAGAGTAAAGATAGAAACCAGTATCTAGATGTAGTGAAGACTGAGAAGACTGGGTGAGGTTGGAAGTGGTGCCAAGAGAGAACCTTCTCCAAGAGAAGGGATTAGTGATTAATATTGAGGGCTTAAGAAGTGACCAGAAATTTCTGTCTGTTAAATATGTCAGTGAGGTTGTTGGTGAACGTGATAAAAGCAGTTTCTGTAGAATAGAAGGAGTAGAAGTCAGGTTTGAAGAGTTAGAAGAATGAACAGCAAGCACACAGATTCAACAATAGTGGTAATACCTGTTTTAATAATGGTCGTTTCATTGTGCTTTATATCTTACACACAAAATACGTAATATTCAAGAAACATGTCAGAACAAAATCAAAGTGAATGTAGACTTAGGATATGTAGATGACCTTTTTTAAGTTTATTTACTTTTGAGAGAGAGAGAGTGTGTGCAAACAGGATAGGGACAGAGAGAGAGGGAGAGTCCCAGAGAGGGCATAGAGCCTGACGCTGGGCTTGAACCCAGGACCCGCAGCCTGAGCCAAAGTCAGATGCTTAACCTACTGAGGCACCCAGGAGCCCTGTAGATGACTTTCAGGAGGGATCTGGTTACCATCTTACCAAATTTATGATCATTTAGGCAGCCTACCATTACATGTCTCCTAATGTGATGAGTATGAAACACAAAGCATCGCCTATATGTGTTCTTGCCAAAAAAATATTGTGAACCTGAATCTGTTCTAGCCTCTAGACCTAACTTCCATTTTACAGGAAACACAGGAGATAGGCATAAATTAATGACAAAAAAATGAGAATGTGAGGCATTCGTTAAGACAACTGACCTAGTCTTCACAAAGTCAGTATCACAAGTAAATAAAGGGATTGAGGGAGGGGTGCCTGGGTGGCTCAGTCGGTTGAGCATCCGACTTCAGCTCCGGTCATGATCTTGGGGTTTGTGAGTTTGAGCCCCGCATTGGGCTCTGTGCTGACAGCTCAGAGCCTGGAACCTGTTTCAGATTCTGTGTCTCCCTCTCTCTCTGCTCCTGCGCTTGCGCATGCGCATGCGCTCTCTCAAAAATAAACAAAAAAAAATTTTTTTTAAAGGATTGAGGGAGAGGATAGGGATTTTGTAGATTAAAAGCGACCAAATGTTGGAATAATGATAATGTAATTTTTTTTTAATTTTTTAAAAATTTACATCCAAGTTAGTATATCATGCAACAGTGATTTCAGGAGTAGATTCCTTAATGTCCCTTACCCATTTAACTCATCCACCCTCCCACAACCCCTCCAGTAATCCTCTTTGTTTTCCATATTTAAGAGTCTCTTATGTTTTGTCTCCCTCCCTGTTTTTATATTAGTTTTGCTTCCCTTCCCTTATGTTCATCTGTTTTGTATCTTAAAGTCCTCATATGAGTGAAGCCATATGATATTTGTCTTTCTCTGACTGACTAATTTCACTTAGCATAATATCCTCCAGTTCTGTCCACATAGTTGCAAATGGCAAGATTTCATTCTTTTTGATGGCCGAGTAATGAATGCTTCATTGTATGTATGTGTGTGTGTATGTGTGTGTACATACACATACACACACACACCACATCTTCTTTATCCATTCATCCATCGATGGACATTTGGACTCTTTCCATACTTTGACTATTGTCAATAGTGCTGCTATAAACATTGGGGTACATGTGCCCCTTCGAAACAGCATACCTGTATCCCTTGGATAAATGCCTAGTAGTGCAATTGCTGGGTCGTAGGGTAGTTCTATTTTTAATTTTTTGAGGAACCTCCGTACTGTTTTCCAGAGTGGCTGCACCAGTTGGCATTCTCACCAGCAGTGCAAAAGAGATCCTCTTTCTCCGCATCCTCACCAACATCTGTTGTTGCCTGAGTTGTTAATGTTAGCCACTCTGACAGACGTGAGATGGTATCCCATTGTGGTTTTGATTTGTATTTCCCTGATGATGAGTGATGTTGAGCAGTTTTTCATGTGTCGGTTGACCATCTAGATGTCTTCTTTGGAGAAGTGTCTATTCATGTCTTTTGCCCATTTCTTCACTGGATTGTTTGTTTTCTGAGTTTGATAAGTTCTTTAGATTTTGGATACTAACCCTTTATCTGATATGTCATTTGCAAATATTGTCTCCCATTCCGTCAGTTGTTGCCTTTTAGTTTTGCTGATTGTTTCCTTCACTGTGAAGAAGCTTTTTCTTTTGATGAGGTCCCGATGGTTTTTTTTTTTGCTTTTGTTTCTCTTGCCTCTGGTGACGTGTTGAGTAAGAAGTTGCTGTGGCCTAGATCAAAGAGATTTTTGCCTACTTTCTCCTGGAGGATTTTCATGGCTTCCTGTCTTACATTTAGGTCTTTCATCCATTTTGAGTTTATTTTTGTGTATGGTGTAAGAAAGTGGTCCAGGTTCATTTTTTTGCATGTTGCTGTCCCGTTTTCCCAGCACCACTTGCTGAAGAGACTGTCCTTATTCCATTGGATATTCTTCCTGCTTTGTCAAAGATTGGTTGGCCATATGTTTGTGGGTCCATTTCTGGGTTCTCTATTCTGTTCTATTGATCTGAGTGTTTTGCCAATGATAATGTAATTAAAAATATATATTGTTTGAAGCTACATATTGAAGTATATATAGATGAGATGTCAGGAATTTGCTTAAGTGATTCAGGATCTGGGTGTAGATAGAAACAGAGATTAATGGCTACTAGTTGATTATTGGATCTGAGGGATTGCATTGAGATTCACTTTATTTACTCTTCTGTCTACTTTTGTACATATTTGAAATTCTCCATAATAAAATTTAGAAGACTAAATACAGTGGGTGAACCTTGACTGGATTCTGGTTTGGGTTGAAAAAAAGCCAACTAGCTATAACAATCATTTTGAAATAAGAAAAATTGAGTATGGACTAGATAATAGGTGTTTGGATAATTTTCTTAGGTTTGAAATTGTGGTTATGTACGAAGGTCCTTATTATGAGGCACATACTAAAGTAATAAGGGTGAAGTGCCAAGTTGTGCCATTTACAACTTTGGTATGTTCAGTTTGGGGTGCCTGGCTGGCTTAGTCAGAAGAGCATGTGACTCTTGATCTCAGGGTCATGAGCTTGAGCCCCACTTTGGGTGTAGAGATTAAATAAACTTTAAAAAATATAAAACAAAATGTGTATAATATTTGTAAAATATCATTTGTACATCTGACGGAGTAAAACAAATAGGGCATTGTTAAAAAGTATTGAATCTTAGGGGTGCCTGGGTGGCTCAGTTAAGTGTCTGACTTCAGCTCAGGTCGTGATCTTACAGTTCATGAGTTCAAGCCCTGCTTTGGGGTCTGTACTGACAGCAAGGACCCTGCTTTGGATTCTGTCTCCCTCTCTGTCTCCACCTCTCGCCTGCTCATACCCTCTATCTCAAAATGAATGAATAAACATTTAAAAAAAACTTTTGAATCTTAAAGGAGAGTTTATAGATGTTTATTATGCTATTTCAATTTTTCAGTGCTTAAATAATTCATAATAAAAAGGGAGCGGAAAAATTATTTTGGTCTTCATGAGAATAGAGAAATGGGGCAGTAGTTTGGATGGGGGGTGGTAAATGAAAAGATGCACTCACAAGTGACTGGCTGCTTCTCAGGATAAAGAATTGCAGGTGGTGTGGCACCTGGCTGGCTCGGTCGGTGGAGCATGTGACTCTTGATCTCTGGACTGTAATTTCCAGCCCCATGTTGGGTGTAGAGATTACTTAAAATAAAATCTTTAGGGGCGCCTGGGTGGCTCAGTTGGTTGAGCCTCTGATTCTTGATTTTGGCTCAGGTCATGATCCCAAGGTTGTGGGGTCAAGCCCCATATCTGGCTCCACACTGTGCATGGAGTCTGCTTAAGATTCTCTCCCTCTCTCTCTCTCTCTGTCTCTCACTCTCTCTCTCTCTGTCTCTCCTCCTCTCTCTCCCCCACCCCACCCCAAAATAAAGAAATAAACATTTTTAAAAATAAATACGGGGTACCTGGGTGGCTCAGTCAGTTAAGCCTCTGACTTTGGCTCAGGTCATTATCTCGTGGTTTGTGGGTTCAAGCCCCATGTTGGGTTCTGTCCTGACCCCTCAGAGCCTGGAACCTGCTTTGGATCCTATGTCTTTCTCTCTCTCTCTCTCTCTCTCTCTCTCTCTCTCTCTCTAATATTTATTTATTTTTGAGAAAGAGAGAGAAACAAAGCAAGAGCAGGGGAGGGGCAGAGAGAGAGGGAGATCTCTTTAGACAAACATCTTGGCAGTTTTCAGTTGCTCCCTCTTCGTATGAATACTAATTAATGAATCGATTGCCAGTAATTCTCAAGTTAAAATGACTGAGTACATAGATCAGTATAGACAGAACCTAGTCTAAAGGCAGGAGCCAAATTGAATAGAAATATATGTGTGTTGGGGGGGGTTGGAAAGAATGGAATTCTCAGAGGTTGGATGAAAAGTGGAGGCCTTTAGAATTAGAGGGTCTAGATCCCAGTCCCAGGTTCACAATTTTTTTTAATGTTTGTTTATTTTTGAGAGTGAGAGAGACAGAACATGAGTGGGGGAGGGGCAGAAACAGAGGGAGACACAGAATCCGAAGCAGGCTCCAGGCCCTGAGCTGTCAGCATAGAGCCTGATATGGGGCTTGAACCCACAGACTGCGAGATCGTGACCTGAGCTGAAGTCTGGCGGCTTCTCCAACTGAGCCACCCAGGCACCCCCCCAGGTTCACAATTTAATAGTTGAATGATCTTGTGTGAGTCATAACACCTCTGAACCTGGCTCCTTAGCTATTAATTGCTATTTAATTACTGTCCTCAAACCAAGAGTTTAAAACCGCTGATTTCACCCTAGCCCCTGTCAGATTTTGTTTGGCTGGCACAATGTTGTAAAAACTGAGTATGAAGGCAGTCCCTGATGTAATATTAAAACTGTCCTGTAAAACCTGGGATGTGAGCAAATTTGTTTCTTTATCGGAGATAGAGTAACCCCCAACTGAGAATTCTGATGGATTTGCTGCTACCAATAGCTTACCTTTTTGGGAAATGAGAAGAACCTGGAGTTTACAATCAAATAGGTCAAGGTTGATGGATTAGCTTCCTGGCTTGTTAGTTACCCTCTGAGTCTCATTTTTCTCATCTGTAAAATGGATTCTCAAGATTATTGTGAAGATCAGATATTATGTCTACAAAAAGCTTGGCACATTAGCAATTGTTACTAGCCTGCTAAGGCTGTGGACTCTATATCCTGGTATACTCTTATTCCTTTCTTTTCTTTAAATGTTCATTTATTTATTTTTTATAGAGAGTGAGTGTGAGTGGTGTAGGGACAGAGAGAGGAAGAGAGAATCCCAAGCAGGACTTGGCTCAGTCCCATGAACCGTGAGATCATGACCTGAGCCAAAATCAAGATTTGGACGCTTAACTGACTAAGCCACGCAGGCGCCTCTCCTTTCCTTTAAATTAACTGGAATATGGCCGTAGTGGAGTTTTTGTATTTGTTTTTGTTTTGTTTTTTTAATGTTTGTTTATTTTTGAAGGAGAGAGAGAGTGTGAGCCAGGAAGGGGCAAAGAGAGGGAGAGACACAATTTGAAGCCTGCTGCAGGCTCTGAGCTGTGAGCACAGAGGCCGATGCGGGGCTTGAACTCAGCAGCCATGAGATCATGACCTGAGCTGAAGTCAGAAGCTTAACGGACTGAGTCACCCAGGCGCCCCTGGCCATAGTATTTTAACCCAGGATTCTGTGTGTGTGTGTGTGTGTGTGTGTGTGTGTGTGTGTGTGTGTGTGTGAAAGAGAGAGAGAGAGAGAAAGCGAGCACGAGCAAGAGCACGTGCTAGCTTGCATAAGCAAGAGAGAGGCAGAGAGAGAGAGAGAATCCCAAGGAGCCTCTGCACTCTCAGCACAGAGCCTGATGTAGGGCTTGATCCCAGGAACTGTGAGATCATGACCTGAGCTGAAGTTAACTGACTGAGCCACCCAGGGGCCCCCAACCCAGGAATCTTATGTTGATACATATTAGCTAGATAATTCCTAGTGAAAGGTATGAGAGGCCAACTAAAAAAAGCCATTTTTTTAGCCTAGGGGGAATCAGATTTCTTTCTTGAAGGAAGAGGCCTTAAATTGAGAGATAACCACTTATCTTTTTTATCCCTCTTCCCACTATCATTAAGTAACCTTTAATGCATCATGATGAGTTGTAAAGCTTCCTAATTGTAGCATATGCCCAACAGTGAGTCTGCATGATTTAAAGCCTCAGCTCATCCTTGATGCCCAGGCAGCTACAATGACATTTCTTTAGAAAGCTTCCTTCTGCAGTGATCAGCGGCCACTCAGCTTAACACCAGGGCAAGGGAACTAATTTGAAAGGACTGACTGCTTCGTAGTGTTCCAAGTCCCATCTCCGTTGAAGATTGTCAGGTCATTACCTAGAAAATAATGCTAGTTCCCTTATTTACTAAATATAGCTCTTTTGGGCTTTTTCTAGGCAGATGCCAAGTGATTGCTTGGTAGCTTTTTGAAGTACAGACCATGAACATAAGGCTTTGATTTGGAAAGTCCTAGAGCCAGCAGGTATACAGGATGTGAGCTTGAAGGTGTAGTAGAATCATTCCCATCCCACACACAGGATAGCTGGCTATATGTAGTATGCCTTTTTCTGAGAACATGTGCATAATTTTAAAGTTGTATGAATCTCAAAAGAGACTCTGGGGGCACCTGGGTGGCTCAGTTAAGCATCCAACTTCGGCCCAGGTGATGATCTAGCAATCCGTGAGTCTGAGCCCCATGTCAGGCTCCAGGCCTGGAGCCTGTTTCAGGTTCTGTGTCTCCCCCTCTCTCTGCCCCTACCCCACTCATGCTCTGTCTCTCTGTCAAAAATAAATAAACATTTTAAAAAATTAAAAAAAGACTCTGATTCTAATCAGTCAGAGCTTATATTATTTTGCTAGGGCTGCCAAAACAAAGTACCACAGCCAAGATGTCTTAAACAACAGGAATTTATTTTTCCACAGTTCTGGAGGCTAGAATTCCGAGATCAAGATGTCAGCAGGGTTGGCTTTTTTCCGAGGCCTTTTTCTCTCTTTGGTTTATCAGTGGCTGTCTTCATGTTCACGTGATGTTTTCCCTCTGTGTGCATCTATATCTTAATCTTCTCTTTATAAGGACACTAATCATAATTGGATTAGGGCCTTACCCCAGTATCACTTCTTTAAAAATACCCTGTCTGGGGGTGCCTGGGTGGTTCAGTCGGTTAAGCATCTGAGTTCAGCTCAGGTCATGACCTTGCAGTCCTTGTGTTCAAGCCCCACATTGGGCTCTGTGCTGACAGCTCAGAGCCTAGAACCTGCCTCAGACTCTGTGTCTCCCTCTCTTTTTGCCCCTACCCTGCTCACACTCTGTCTCTCTCTCTCAAGAAAAAAATAAACATTAAAAAAATAAAAAGACCTTGTCTGCCGGAACTTAAAAATATGAGTTGTAGGCAGGGTACAATTCAGGACATAACAGGGTCTGTGCCTGTTTTGTATCATTGCTCGTCCCTTGGTTCCAAACGTTTAGAGAGTACACTGCAACATTAGCCACTTATTTCCTAAGAAATGGGAGGTATAACTTCAGGGACCTATTCACTTTGAGAGAATTCCTTGACTAAGAAAACCCAAAGGCTGTCTAAGACAGTCAGATGCTAGAAAAGGTTATTTGTATTCTGGATTTCTTAAGAATCCAGTAAGGGAGTGCATGATGAAAACAAACCCTTTGCCTGTTGGTCCCTAAATGAGAGCCCAGCATTCCTTTGGTTGCTGATTCCAGATATGCTTCTGTGGTTGTTCCTTCTTCCAATCTAACCTCCCTTGCCTGCCTTCTCCAGTGAAGTCACAAGCAAATATTTGTGATGGTTTCTTGTCACCATGGTGACTAAAGAAGCACATCTTGGTTCTCCTTCCAGCTTTGTTGTCAGCTTTGCTCGAAGGAAGGGACAGATCCCTGGGAGAGCCCAGGCTCAGAGTCATGAAAAACCATGTGTCAGGTAATGGGGGACAGCGGTCCACAGTCCTGCCTTTAGGAATCTGTCCTGTGCCTATTAGTCTCCAGGCACAGGGGTAATCAGTAACCCCAAAGGGAGGCCACTGCATTCGCCTAGAACGTTTTTTTTTTAATAATAAATTCACTTGGGACTTGCCAAGTGGGTGTGTAGGCTTGCACATTTTAAGACCCTACCGCCGCAGTTGGTTCACCAAGCTACTTTACAGAATGACGAAGGTGCCTTCTCTGAAGTTTCATTTCCTCAGTTTCTCTAGCTCCGGAATTCAGCTCTTTCTTCAACTTCCATTTTCATTTCTCTTTCACTCAGATTCTCTTAATAGACTCTTCTCCCCCCCCCCCCCCATTTATGTACTTCCTTATTCTGTTTCCACCCCCAACATGATTTCCTGGTTGAAGAAGCAGCCCCATCTTCTTAGGAGATTTCTTTTTAAACTCTCATTACAATTCCCCAACCATGCTACAAAGGGGGCAATCTTAGTTGTTCGTTCTGTGTGCCTGTAAAACTTATTTTTCACCCCATTAGCAATAAATACTCTTGATAATTTCCAGTTAGAAATTCAGAGAATCAGAAAGGCCTCTAAAGGACTTGTGGGTTAACATAATCAGCTTCACTTTCATCAGGTCTTTAGGTAGTGAGATTGTTTTAAAAATGTAAATATTGGGTAAGGTATGATAAAGCCTCTCTGACCACAGGAAGAGACAGGAATGCGGCATGGAAGGAATACATTTGTTACACTCACAGGTCTCAGGAAGCCACTGCATGCGTGCAGGGTTACAGAAGAAATACATATGTATATATATACATATGTATATATATTGTCTGTGTATGTGTGTGTGTGTGTGTGTGTGTGTGTGTGTGTGTGTGTGTGTTTTGAGAGAGAGAGAGAACACACAAGCAGGGGGAGGGCAGACAGAGGAAGACAAAGGATCCAACATAGGCTCCACACCGACAGCAGCAAGCCCAATGGGTGCCCAAACCCACAAACTGAACCGAACAGTGAGATCATGACCTGAGCCGAAGCTCAACCCTAGGCCAGAGACTTTATTAAGGTTTCTGAGGGAAAGTGAAGGCAGGGCAGAGTAAACTGTTTAGGACTGGCAACTTTGAATTAATCCAAAGGATTTTGGTCTGTAGGAGTGGTATCTACTTGCCTACTACCTCACCAAGAGATGATTAAAGTGAAGGAATATTGTCTCCTGGGTGTATAGGCAAGGTAGAGGAGGAGATATGGCTCTGGACTTTGCTGTTAGGCAAGTTGTTACCTTTAGGCATTAGCCATGGGAGGGGCAGTCTGTCCCTGGGTCTGTAAAGGTCCCAAATGCTGAAACATCAAGAACACAATGTAATGGGCACCTGAATGGCTCAGTTGGTCAAGTGTGTCCCCTCTTGGTTTTGGCTCAGGTCATGATCTCACAGTTCATGAGTTTGAGCCCCATGTCAACTTTTTTAAGTGCCAACACTTAAAAAAGAACACAGAAAATAAGAAAATAGAGTTAATATAATTGGCCCTGTAACTGGTGAATGCAAATAGACAAATATGGTATCTAAAAAAACATATATAGAACAGGGATTCGGTGTTAGTTTTAATTGGCAGAGGTATGCTGCAATTAAAACTTTGGTAAAGGGGGGCGCCTGGGTGGCTCAGTCGGTTAAGCGTCCGACTTCAGTTCAGGTTATGATCTCACAGTCCATGGGTTCGAGCCCCACGTCGGGCTCTGTGCTGACAGCTCAGAGCCTGGAGCCTGCTTCAGATTCTGTGTCTCCCTCTCTCTCTGACCCTCCCTTGTTCATGCTCTGTCTCTCTCTGTCTCAAAAATAAAATAAACATTAAAAAAAAATTAAAAAAAAAAAACCAAAAAGCTTTGGTAAAGGGGCGCCTTGGTGGCTTAGTTGGTTAAGCATCCGACTTCAGCTCAGGTTATGATCTCACAGTTCATGAGTTCGAGCCCCGCATTGGGCTCTGTGCATCATGACAGCTCAGAGCCTGAAGCCTGCTTTGGATTCTGTGTTTCCCTCTCTCTCTGCCTACCCCCCCTCCCCTGCTTGGACTCTATCTCTCTCTCTTTCTCAAAAAAATAAACATTAAAAAAATTTTTTTTTAATTTTGGTAAAATATAATATAACTCACCATTTTAGCTTTTAAAAAATTTTTTTTGTTTTATTTTGAAAGAGTGCACACACAGGAGGGGCAGAGAGAGATAATTCCAAACAGGCTCTCACTGTCAGTGCAGTGACCCTGGGCTCAAAGTCAGCGAACCATGAGATGAAGTCAGACGCTTAGCCAACTGAGCCACCCAGGCGCCCCATTCAATTTTTTTAGATATACAAAAGTGTAGAATTTACAGTCCCACCAGGAATGCACCAGATGCTAATTTCTCCACATCTTTGCCAACACTTGGTATTTTGTTTTCTTTTGTCTTTATTATAGCTATTTATTAGGCATGAAATCAAATCTCATTGTAGTTTTGGGTTTTTTTTTTTTTTAACGTTTATTTATTTTGGGGAGAAAAAGAGAGCACAGCAGGGGAGGGGCAGAAAGAGAGAGGGAGACACAGAATGAGAAGCAGACTCCAGGCTCAGCTGTTAGCACAGAGCCTGACGCGGGGCTCGAACTCACAAACAGCAAGATCATGACCTGAGCCAAAAAGTCAGACACTCAACCTTCTGAGCCACCCAGACACCCCTGTAGTTTCTTTTTTTTTATTGTATTTTTTTTTTAATGTTTGTTTATTTTTGAGACAGAGACAGAACATGATCAGGGGAGGGGCAGAGAGAGAGGGAGACACAGAATTGGAAGCAGGCTCCAGGCTCCTAGCTGTCAGCACAGAGCCTGTCGTGGAGCTCAGACTCATGGACTGCAAGATCATGAACTGAGCCAAAGTTGGAAGCTTAACCTGTTGAGCCACCCAAGCACCCTTCGTTGTAGTTTTGATTTGCATTTCTCTTAAGACTATGTTGAGCATCTTTCCATATGCATATTAGCCATTTATATATCTTCTTTAGAGAAATGTATACAAATTATTTGTCCATTTTTAAATTGGGTTGTCTTTTTGTTGTTGAACTGTAGAAATTCTTTGTATATTCTTGGCATTAAACCCTTACCAGATACGATACATGACTTGGAAATAATTTTCCCATGCTGTAAGTTGTCTTTTCACTTTCTTGTTAATGTCTTTTGTTGCTTGTGCTTTTGATGTCCTAGTAAAAGAATGTATTGCCAAATCCAAGGCCATAAATTTTTTTTTCTATGTATTATTCTAAGTATTTTATGGTCTTAGCTTATAGTTAGGTTGTTGATCCATTTGGAGTTAATTTTTGTGTATGGTGTAAGCCTGGGGTCCAACTTCATCCTTTTAGATATTAGTTGTCCCAGTAATATTTTTTGAAGAGAGTATTCTTATTCCGTTGAATGGACTTGACACTCTTATCAAAATTATTTGGTTGGCCATAGATGTATGAATTTATTTCTACACTCTCAATTTTATTCTATTTATCTGTATGTTTATCCTTATGCTAGTACCACACTATTCTGATTACTGTAGCTTTGTAGGAAGTTATAAAATCAGGAAGTGTGAGTCTTCCAACTTTATTATTTAAGAGTATGTTGTTAGTTTCCACATATTTCTGAATTTCTAGCTTCATTCTGTATGGTCAAATTTATTGAGAATTTATTGAGACTCTTTGTGGCCTAACATGGTCTATTCTGGAGAATGTACCATGTACACTCGAGAAGGTATATTCTGCTATTGTTGGGTGGAGTGTTCTATGTCTTTTTAGGTCTGACTGATTCATAATGTTGTTGAAGTCCTCTGTTTCCTTATTAATCTTCTATTTAAGTATTCTGTTCATTATTGAAAGTGGTGTATGGAAGTCTCCAAGAACTATCGTAGAACTATTTTTCCCTTCACTTCTGACCATGTTTGTTTGCTTCATATATTTTGGGACTCTGTTTTGGTGCATATATGTTTTATAATTATTATATCTTCTTAATGAATCGACCGTTTTGTCAATATATAATGTCGTCCTTGATCTCTCATAAGAGTTTTTGACTTAAGGTTTTTTGTCTGATATTGGTTAGCTATTCCAGCTCTCTTTTGGCTACCATATGTTTGAAATATTTAAAAAAAATTTTTTTTAATGTTTATTTATTTTTGAGACAGAGAGAGACAGAGCATGAACAGGGAGGGTTAGAGAAAGGGAGACACAAGAACCTGAAGCAGGCTCCAGGTTCCAAGCTGTCAGCACAGAGCCCAACGCGGGACTCAAACTCACAGACTGTGAGATCATGACCTGAGCCAAACTCGGATGCTTAACCGACTGAGCCACCCAGGTGCCCCGCTTGAAATATTTTTTTCCATCCTTTTACTTTAAACCCGTTTGTGTCTTTGGATATGCGGTAAGTCTTTGTAGACAGCATATAATAACTTAAGAGTTTAATCCATTTACACATATTACTCTGATAAGGAAGGACTTCTGGCATTTTATTCTTTGTTTTCTTTAGGTCTTCTACTTTTTTTGTCCCCCTCTTCCTCCAATTACTGCCTTTTGTGTTTAGTTTAATTTTATGTAGTGAATGGTTTTGATTCCCTTTTCATTTCCTTTCGTGTTTATTTTTTATTTCTATTTTGTATATGTATTTTTTTTAGATGGTGTGGTTACCATGGGGATTACATTTAACATTCTAAATTTATAGCTATATAGTTTGAATTGGTACCAACTTCAAAAAATCTGTTTCTGTACAGCTCCAATTCCCCCTTTATGTTGTTGCCGTCACACAAAGTACATCTTTACACGTACCCATTATATGCCCAGTAACATACATAAATTTGTGATTAGTTTATACACTTGTTCTTTAAATCATGTAGGAGATAAAAAGCAATTACAAACCAATAATACTGATTTTTATATTTACCCATATAGTTACCTTTATTGGCTTCAAGTTACTGTGTAGTGTCCTTTCATTTCACTTCATTTTCAGTTTAAAGGACTCTCTCTAGCATTTCCTGTGGAGCAGGTCTCATGGTAACACACTCTGTCAGCTTTTGTTTATCTAGAAGTGTCTTAATTTCTCCCTTGTTTTTGAAGCACAATTCTGTCAAATGTAGAATTCTTTGGCTTTCTCCCCCCCCTTTCAGTTCTTTAAATGTGTCATCCCAATGCCTTCTGGCCTTCATGGTTTCTAATGGGAAATTGGCTTGTATGTGATGAGTCACTTCTCCCTTGCTGCTTTCAAGATTCTCTATGTCTTTGGCTCTCAATAGTTTGATTATGTGACTAGATGTAGATCTGAATTTATCCTCCTTGGGATTCATTGAATATTTTTATGGGTAGATTCATGTTTTACATTGAATTTGGGAGGTTTTCTGGTATTATTTCTTAAATTTTTTCTGTCCCTTTCTTTTCTGTTTCTTTGACTCCCGTAATACTTTTTGGATATGCTTGTTGGAATTCCATGGACTCCATTGGCTCTGTTACTTTTCACTCTTTCCTCTCCTCAGAGTACATAATTTGTGTTCCTGTCTTCAAGTTTGTTGGTCCTCTTGTTTGTTCACGTGTGCTATTGAGTCCCTCTAGTGAATTTTTCATTTTAGTTATTTTTCAACTAACTTTAGTTACTTTTCAACTCCAGAACTGCCTTTTTTTTTTTAATTAATTAATTTAAGTAATCTCTACACCTAGCATAAGGCTCAAACTCACAACCCCAAGATCAAGAGTCACATGCTCCTCTCAACCAAGCCAACCAGACGCCTTTCAACTCCAGAACCTCTGGTTGATTCTTTCTCTATTTGTTGTTCTCATTTTGTTCTGCATTGCTTTCCTGATTTCCTTTAGTTGTTTGTCTTTTTTTTTTTTTTTTTTTTTAGTTCTTTGTATTTAAGACAGTTGTTTGAAAGTCTTTGTCTACTATCTCTAGTAGCAGGGATAGTTTCTTGTCAATTTATTTTGTCCCTTCAAATGGGCCATACTTCCCTGTTTATCTCCATTATTGGCTTATTACCTTTAAAGAAGTTTCTTAATGGGAAGACTTTATTTTATATGTACTTACATGTTTACCATTTCTAGTATCCTTCCTTTTGTGAAGATCTGAGTTACCATCTGGCATAATTTTCCTTCTACTTAAATGTAGTATTTCTTTAAAAAATTTTTTTTTAATGTTTATTTATTTTTGAGAGAGAGACAGAATGGGAGTGGGATAGGGGCAGAGAGAGAGGGAGACACAGAATCCAAAGCAGGCCCCAGACTCCAGGCTCCGAGCTGTCAACACAGAGCCCGACGCAGGGCTGGAACCCACGAGCTGGGAGATCGTGACCTGAGCCGAAGTCAGACGCTCAACCAGCTGAGCCACCCAGGCGCCTCTATTTATTTTCAATTGAGAGAGAGACAGAGTGTGAGTGGGGTAGAGGCAGAGAGAGAGGGAGACACAGAATCTGAAGCAGGCTCCAGGCCCTGAGCTGTCAGCATAGAGCCTGACATGGGGCTCGAACTCACAAACTGTGAGACTATGACACAAGCCCAAGTCGGACACTTAACCAACTGAGCCACCCAGGCACTCCAGCTATTGTATTTCTTCAATGCCTGTCTGCTAGAGACAAAGTCTCAGGTTTTGTTTGAAGAAGTCGATTCCTATTTCATTTTCATTTTTTGAAAGTAATTTCATTGGGTATAGAATTCTAGTTTGACAGGTTTCCTTCAATACAATTTTGTATTTCATTATCTTCTGACTTGCATAGTTTCTTTTTTTTTTTTTTTAAGTTAATTCATTTTGAAAGAGAGAGAGAGTAGGGGAGGGAGGGGCAGACAGCGAGGGGGAGAGAGAGGATCCTGAGCAGGCTGTACACCGCCAGCATGGAGCCCGAGCCCGATGTGGGGCTTGAACCTGAGCTGAAACCAAGAGTCAGTTGCTTAACCACCTGAGCCACCCAGGCTCCCTGACTTGCATAGTTTCTGACAGGAAGTCAGGTCATTCTTATCTTTGGTCTTCTGCATGTAATGAGTCATTCTAGCTGTTTTTAAGATTTTCGTTATCACTGGTTTTCAGGAATTTGACTATGATGTCCCTTAGTATGATTTTCTTTGTTTTTACCATTCTTAAGGTTTATCATGATTTCTTGGGTTTATGGGATCAAGTTTGGAAATGTTTCACTCTTTGTTTCTTCATAAGTTTTTTGTCAACTTTCCTCACCCCCCACTTTTTCCCCTGTGAATGCAGCTACAGATAAATTAGGCCATTTGATAAACATCGCATGAGCCACTGTGGCATCATTTTTGGTCTGTCTCGATTGATTTTTCTTCTTTCTGTGGGTGTGTCATGTTTTTCTGCTTCTTGGCATATCTACAAGTTTTTAATTGGATTTTTGATGTAATTTTTATTGTCTTTTTTTTTTTTTTTTTTTTTTAAGGATGTAGAGCCTTATAGGCAGTTGTTACATTCTGCCCACTTGATCAGTTGAAGTGTTGTTTGGAAGCTTTGTTAGTAGTCTTGTCTAGGGACTTTCCCCCCCTAAGTTTTATATATTTAAGTAATCTCTACACCCATCCTGGGGCTTGAACTCACGACCCCAAGATCAAGAGTCCCGCACTACTCTGATGGAGGCAGCCAGGCACCCCTCTAAGGATAGTTTGATCTTACTCTTAAGGCATAGCCCTTTTTAGGGTTCACTGTATGACCTGAGTGATCAGTGAGGAATCTCCATTCTGATTCATCAAATGCTTTCCAGCCCTGTGTGAGCTCTGGGAACTGTTGAGTTTACAGCTTCCCCGTTGCTCTTTGCCTGACTCATGAAGCTTCTTCACCTCACACCTGTACATCCTTAGTCTCTATCCCAGATTTAAGGGAACCCCAAGCAGATTTCCTGAGCTTTTTTTTCGTGTATTTTGCTCTTCTCTGGAACTCTGCCTCACAATTTCCAGCTGTCTTAATCTCCTTGATCTCTTTCCTCAACTGGTGAGATTGCTTTGCTCTTTGGTAACCGTCTTCCTGCTCAGTGGTCTAGAACGTGCCTCCAGGCAGAAAGCCAAGGAGATAAGTTAGGGCTCACCCTCTTGGGGATCACAGATTTTCAGTGCCTTGTGTCCAATACCTGAAACAAGTTTACAGCAGGAGGATAAATCCAATCCCTGTTATTCCACCGTGGCTGGAATGGAAGTGATAGCTATATTTGTAATGCCTAACAAAATAAGACAAAAAGGAATTATAAGGAATAATTAAAAAACAACAACAACAACAACAGGAACTGGTGTTCAGACAGACTGTTCTAAATGTATGTACCTCTAATAAAATTGTCATAAAATATATAAAGCAAAATAAAACTACAGGGTGAAATGGATACATTTACTGTTGATAAGTCAAGAAAAAAGTTAGTAAAGTAATAGAAGAGTTGAATAACAAGGTGAACAACTTGATTTAATGGACATATGGTTAATAGAATGCCATGCACAATTATTAAAGAATACAGATTTTTCTCAAGCACACATGGGGCACTTACATAATTTGTATACATATTGAGCCGAAAAAGCAAATCTCGATATAGATGGTTCCTGACTTACTATTATTTTTTAATGTTTATTTATTTTTTAGAGACAGAGCATGAGGAGGGGAGGGGCAGAGAGAGGGAGATACAGAATCCGAAGCAGGCTGAGCCCGGCGCCCCAATGGTTCTTGACTTATGATGGTTCAACTTAACAATTTTTCAACTTTACTATGATATGAAAGCGGAAACACATTCAGTTGAAGCATTACTTTGAATTTTGATCTTTTCTCGGGCTGGTGACATATGGTACAATACTCATTCCCAATCCTGGCCAGCAGCAGTGAGTCACAGCTCCCAGTCAGCCACGTGATCACAAGGGTACACAATTGATAAACTTAAATCATTCTGTACCCATACAACCATTCCTTTTTTCACTTTCAGTGTAGTGTTCAGTAAGTTACATGAGATAGTGAATATGTTACTATAAAATAGGCTTTGTGCTGGATGATTTTGCTTGGCCAACTACAGGCTAAAAGAGTATTCTGAGCACATTTATGGTAGGCTAGGCTGAACTATGATATTCAGTAGGTTACGTGTATTAAATGTATTTTTAACTTAACCAGTATCATCTTAACAGTGGGTTTATCAGGACATAGCCCAATCATAACTCAAGGAAGATCAGTAAATTTAAAAGAACCCTTGAGACTCTGATCACGGTGTGATTAATTATATTAGAAATAAATAACAGAGGGGCGCCTGGGTAACTCAGTCGATTAAGCATCTGACTTATGCTCAGGTCATGATCTGACAGTTCATGTGTTCAAGCCCCATGTCAGGCTCTGTGCTGACAGCTCACAGCCTTGAGCCTGCTTTGAATTCTGTGTCTCCCTCTTTCTCTCTGCCCCTTCCCTGCTTATGCTCTGTCTCTCAAAAATAAATAAATACTAAAAAAAAATTTGTTTAAAGAAATAATAACAGAAAAGTAAGTCCCCAAACATTACTGATTAAAAAAAACACTCATGGTTCAAATAAAACCAAGGGAAATTTGGTATTCAGAAGTGAATTACAATGAAAATATTATTTTGAAGGAAATTAAAAAGACTTTTAGGAAGATAATAAGCAAAATACAAAGTCTGAATATTAATGACTTAGGTACACAGTTTAGAAAGAAATCATACAGTAGAGAGGATTAACAGGCAAAATTTGAATCTTTCAGAAGACTAAGATTAGTCAAATCTTATAAGATTTCTAAAGAATAAAAGAGGATACAAATAATATTAGAAATGAAAAAAAAAGAACTACAAGTAACTAAGGAAATTAAAAAGAACATTAACAACTTTATGCACACCATTGAAAAGACAAATTCCTAGAATAACATAACTTACTAAAAGTGACTCTAATAGGATGTCTGACTAGCCTTATAATCATGACATATATTAAATTAGCAGCAAAGACTGTTCTCACAATGAAAATGCCAGATCTAAGTGGTTTTACAGAGGAGTCTTGCCAATTTTTTTAAATTAATTAATTAAAATTTACATCCAAATGAGTTAGCATATAGTGCAACAATAATTTCAGGAGTAGGTTCCTTAAGGTCCCTTACCCATTTAGCCCATCCACCCCTCCCACAATCCCTCCAGTAACTCTCTGTTTGTTCTACATATTTAAAAGTCTCTTATGTTTTGTCCCCCTCCCTGTTTTTATATTAGTTTTGCTTCCCTTCCCTTATGTTCATCTGTTTTATATCTTAAAGTCCTCATATGAGTGAAGTCATATATTTGTCTTTCTCTGACTAATTTTGCTTAGCATAATACCCTCTAGTTCCATCCACATAGTTACAAATGGCAAGATTTCATTCTTCTTGATTGCTGAGTAATACTCCATTGTGTATACACACACACACCAAATCTTTATCCATTCATCCATCGATGGACATTTGGACTCTTTCCATACTTTGGCTATTGTCGATAGTGCTGCTATAAACATTGGGGTACATGTGCCCCTTCAAAGCAGCATACCTGTATCCCTTGTATAAATGCCTAGTAGTGTGGTTGCTGGGTCGTAGGGTAGTTCTATTTTTAATTTTTTGAGGAACCTCCATACTGTTTCCAGAGTGGCTGCACCAGTTTGCATCCCCACCAGCGATGCAAGAGATCCTTTTTCTCCACATCCTCGCCAACGTCTGTTGTTGCCTCACTTGTTCATGTTAGCGATTCTGACAGGCGTGAGGTGGTATCTCATTGTGGTTTTGATTTGCATTTCCCTGATGATGAGTGATGTTGAGCAGTTTTTCATGTGTCGGTTGGCCATCTAGATGTCTTCTTTGGAGAAGTGTCTATTCATGTCTTTTGCCCATTTCTTCACTGGATTGTTTGTTTTCTGAGTTTGATAAGTTCTTTATAGATTTTGGATACTAACCCTTTATCTGATATGTCATTTGCAAATATCTTCTCCAATTCTGTCGGTTGCCTTTTAGTTTTGCCGATTGTTTCCTTCACTGTGCAGAAGCTTTTTCTTTTGATGAGGTCCCAATAGTTCATTGTTGCTTTTGTTTCCCTTGCCTCCAGAGATGTGTTGAGTAAGAAATTGCTGTAGGAGTTTTGCCAAATTTTTAATAAATAAGCTATTTAACTCTTCATACTTCCAGAAAACAGGAAAAGAGGGGATACTTCTTTTGATAATTACACCAAAGAATAATATGAGAAGATCCTATACTTTTCTTTTGTCACTCATGAATAAGGATACAAAAATTCCAAATAATATTAAAACATAAACAGCAGTATATAAAAGGTATAATTTATCCTGACCAAGTGGGGCTTATCATGGGTAGTCTGTAGTCTGGGGCACCTGGGTGGCTCAATCTATTAAGTGCCTGACTTCAGTTCAGGTCATGATCTCAGGTTTATGGGTTCAAGCCCTGCATCAGGCTCTGCACTGACAATGCAGAGCTTGCTTGGGATTCTCTACCTCTCCCTCTTTCTCTCCCCTCCCCCACTAGTTCTTTTTCTCTCTCTCTCTCTCTCAAAAGGAAAGGAAATCTATAGTTTGGGGCACCTGGGTGGCTCAGTCAGTTAAGCGTCCAGCTCTTGATTTTGGCTCAGGTTATGATTTCACGGTTCATGAGATTGACCCCCATGTAGGGCTCCACAATGAGTGTGGAGCCTGCTTGGGATTCCCTCACTTCCACTGTTTCTGTCCCTTCCCCCTTTCTCTCTCTCAAAAAGAAAAATTTAAAAACCTTAAAAAAAAGAGAGAATCTTAGTTCAGTTCATTCATTATGCCTTTTAAAGAGAAAAACCATATATCATCTCAGTAGATGCAGAAAAATGATTGGATAATATTTAACAGTGGGGCTCAAACTCACAAACCATGAGATCATGACCTGAGCTGAAGTTGGACGCTTAACCGATGCAACTGAGCCACCCAGGCGCACCATTTGTGAAGAAAATTTTAAATCTATTGAGTAGCATTAACGAAAACAAACTAAGGGCTCCTGGGTGGCTCAGTCGTTTAAGCATCCGACTTCGGCTCAGGTCATGATCTCACGTTCATAGGTTTGAGCCCCACGTCGGGCTCTGTGCTGACAGCTCGGAGCCTGAAGCCTGCTTCCTGAGTCTGTGTCTCCCTCTCTCTCTGCCCTTCCCCAACTCATGCTCTGTCTCAAAAATAAATTAACATTTTAAAAAACATAATAGTAATAAAAAGGAAATCAAACCAAAAAAGGGAGGGTGAGGGAAAGACCCACATGACCTCATTTCATGAATATGGAATTTCAATACTGGTAACAGTAATTCTGATTTAAATCCCAATAACATTTGTTTAAGGTTTGGCAAGCTGATACAGATTTTCTGAAACTCAAAAAAGAGCCAGCCCACTTCTCAAGGTTTATGATTGGAGGACCAGCTCTACCAAATGAAGAGATTTGTTAAAATTTTATTTAAAAACTGGGATATTGGAGGGATAGAGCATGCGACTCTTGATCTCAGGGTTAAGCTCGATCTCCATGTTGGTCTAGAGATTACTTTAAAATAAAATCTGTTGGGGCGGCTGGGTGGCTCAGTTGGTTAAGCGTCTGACTTGAGCTCAGGTCATGATTTCATGGTTCGTGAGTTCGAGCCCCACATCAGGCTCTGTGCTGACAGCTCAGAGCCTGGAGCCTGCTTCGGATTCTGTGTCTCCCTCTCTGCCCTGACCCCACTCACACTCTGTCTTGCTCTCTCAAAAATAAATAAATGTTTAAATAAATAAATAAAATAAAATCTGTTAAGGGCCTCCTGGGTGGCTCAGTCAAGCATCGGACTCTTGATTTCAGCTCAGGTCATGATCTCGTGGTTCGTGAGTTCAAGCCCTGTGTCTGGCTCTGCGCTGACAGTGTGGAGCCTGCTTGGGATTCTCTCTCCCTCTCTGCCCTTTCTCTGCTGATGCTCTCTCTCAAAATAAATAAATAAACTTTAATTTTAAAAAATCTGTTTAGGGGCACCTGGGTGGCTCGGTCAGTTAAGCGTCCGACTTCAGCTCAGGTCATGATCTTGTGCTCTGTGGGTTCGAGCCCCGCGTCAGGCTCTGTGCTGGCAGCTCAGAGCCTGGAGCCTGCTTCCAATTCTGTGTCCCTCTCTCTCTGCCCTTCCCCCGTTCATGCTCTGTCTCTTTCTGTCTCAAAAATAAATAAACGTTAAAGAAAAAAAATCTGTTTAAAAAAATGTGATTGAAGCAAGATAGAAATTGACCAATAGTAGAGATTCTAACACTAAACTTGGTCACAGAGGGTGATTTTCTTGACGATAGGAGTGGCATAGTAAATCGTGCTAGGACAGTTGATTTTCCACATGGAAAAAAATGAAATTGAATCCCTATTTCATATATAGACATAGTTAAATTCATAGATGAAACATTTGCATGTAAAAGGCAAACTTTAAAACCTCTAGAAGACATAGAGGCAGGCACCTGGGTGGCTCTGTCATTTGAGCGTTCCACCTTGAGCTCAGGTCATGATCTCAGTGGTTTGTGGGTTCGAGCCCTGCATTGGACTCTTTGGGAGCCTGGAGCCTGCTTTGGATTCTGGGTCTTCCTCTCTCTCTGCCCCTCCCCCACTTATGCTCTGTCTCTCCGTGTCTCAAAAATAAATAAATTGGAAAAATAAAAATAATACCAAATAAATAAAATCTCTTGAAGACATAAGAAGCTATCTTTCTGACTTTGGGAGCAGTAAAGGATTTATTAAATAACAAAAAGCTAAGAATAAAAGAACATTTTTAACTACATTATAATGAAAAACTTCTTGTTAACTCCATAAGGTGAAAATCAAAAAAACTAAAAAGCTTCAAACTGCTGGAAGATATTTGAAGACACTTTATTTATTTATTTGTTTGTTTGTTTGTCATTTTGAAAGAGAGAGAGAGAAAACAAGTGGGGAGGGACAGAGAGAGAGGGAGACAGAATCCCAACCAGGCTCCACACTGTCAGCGCAGAGCCTGAATCAGGACTTGAACTCGTGAACCGTTGAGATCAGGACTTGAGCCAAAACCAAGAGTCGGACGCCTAACTGACTGAGCCACCCAGGTGCCCTGCTGGAAGATATATGTAACACACATAACCAACAAGTGATTAACAACTAGAATATCTAAAGAGCTACAAATTAATAGGAAAGGGGCTAATAATTCAATAGAAAAATATTCAAAATGCACAAATGGATTTTTTACAAAAGGAGAAACATAGCTAATAAACATGAAATCTTACCTCATTAGTAATCTGGGATATGCAAATCCTTATCTCAGTGAAAGAACTTACTATACAGAGTAGATTGGCAAAAGTGAAAATTCCAGGTAATAAGGTATAGATCAACAGAAGCCTGTTGTGTATTGCTAGGATAGTATAAATTGACATCACATAAAGATGTGGTTTATATATACAATGCAATACTGCTTGGCAGTGAGAAAGAATGAAATCCTGCCATTTGCAACATGTTTGGAACTGGAGGATGATATGCTAAGTGAAAGAAGTCAGTCAGAAAAAGATACATGTTTTCACTCATGTGGAACTGGAGAAACTTAGCAGAAGACCATCGGGGGAGGGGAAGGGAAAAATAGTTTCAAACAGAGAGTGAGGCCAACCATAAGAGACTCTTAAATACAAAGAAAAACTGAGGGTTGATGGGGGGGCGGGTAGGGGAGAGGAGAAAATGGGTGATGGGTATTGAGGGCACTTGCTGGGACAAGCACTGGGTGTTGTATGTAAGTGATGAATCATGGGAGTCTACCCCCAAAACCAAGAGCACTGTATGTTACCCAACTTGACAATAAATTATATTGAAAAATAAAGTGGCACCTGGGTGGCTCGGTTGAGTGTCCGACTTTGGTTCAGGTCATGATCTCACGGGTCTTGTATAGGGCTCTGTGCTGACAGCTCAGAGTCTAGAGCTGATTCTGCCGCAGATTCTGTGTCTCCTTCTCTCTCTGCCCCTTCCCTGCTTGTGCTCTGTCTCTCTCTCAAAACTAAGTAAACATTAAAAATATATATATATATATAAATTAAAATTTCTCTTAATGAAATGAAAAAAAATTTAAATGTTGGCATCACATGGTACTAGTTCGTCAAGTTTAACATTAACCTGCCTACAGCCCAGCAATTAATTCCTTAGAGTTCTCAAAGTGTGATCCGCACAATATTTCAGAGGACCTGGGAAGTGAAGATTAAAATGTTATCTGCCGATGACATGATATTATACATGGAAAATCCGATAGACTCCACCAGAAGTCTGCTAGAACTGATAACATGAATTTAGCAAAGTTGCAAGAGACAAAATCAATGTACAGAAATCAGTTGCATTCTTATGCACTAATAATGAAGCAACAGAAAGACCAATAAAGAAACTGATCCCATTCACAATTGCACCAAGAAGCATAAAATACCTAGGAATAAATCTAACCAAAGATGTACAAGATCTGTATGCTGAAAACTATAGAAAGCTTATGAAGGAAATTGAAGAAGACATAAAGAAATGGAAAAACATTCCGTGCTCATGGATTGGAAGAATAAATATTGTCAAAATGTCAATACTACCCAAAGCTATCTACACATTCAATGCAATCCCAATCAAAATTGCACCAGCATTCTTCTCAAAACTAGAACAAGCAATCCTAAAATTCATATGGAACCACAAAAGGCCCCGAATAGCCAAAGTTTGAAGTAGAAGACCAAAGCAGGAGGCATCACAATCCCAGACTTTAGCCTCTACTACAAAGCTGTCATCATCAAGACAGCATGGTATTGGCACAAAAACAGACACATAGACCAATGGAATAGAATAGAAACCCCAGAACTAGACCCACAAACGTATGGCCAACTCATCTTTGACAAAGCAGGAAAGACTATCCAATGGAAAAAAGACAGTCTCTTTAACAAATGGTGCTGGGAAAACTGGACAGCAACATGCAGAAGATTGAAACTAGACCACTTTCTGACACCATTCACAAAAATAAACTCAAAATGGATAAAGGACCTGAATGTGAGACAGGAAACCATCAAAACCCTAGAGGAGAAAGCAGGAAAAGACCTCTCTGACCTCAGCCGTAGCAATTTCTTACTTGACACATTCCCAAAGGCAAGGGAATTAAAAGCAAAAATGAACTACTGGGACCTTATGAAGATAAAAAGCTTCTGCACAGCAAAGGAAACAACCAACAAAACTAAAAGGCAACCAACGGAATGGGAAAAGATATTTGCAAATGACATATCGGACAAAGGATTAGTATCCAAAATCTATAAAGAGCTCACCAAACTCCACACCCGAAAAACAAATAATCCAGTGAAGAAATGGGCAGAAAACATGAATAGACACTTCTCTAAAGAAGACATCCAGATGGCCAACAGGCACATGAAAAGATGCTCAACATCGCTCCTCATCAGGGAAATACAAATCAAAACCACACTCAGATATCACCTCACGCCAGTCAGAGTGGCCAAAATGAACAAATCAGGAGACTATAGATGCTGGCGAGGATGTGGAGAAACGGGAACCCTCTTGCACTGTTGGTGGGAATGCAAATTGGTGCAGCCACTCTGGAAAACAGTGTGGAGGTTCCTCAAAAAATTAAAAATAGACCTACCCTATGACCCAGCAATAGCACTGTTAGGAATTTACCCAAGGAATACAGGAGTACTGATGCATAGCGGCACTTGTACCCCAATGTTTATAGCAGCACTCTCAACAATAGCCAAATTATGGAAAGAGCCTAAATGTCCATCAACTGATGAATGGATAAAGAAATTGTGGTTTATACACACAATGGAGTGCTACATGGCAATGAGAAAGAATGAAATATGGCCCTTTGTAGCAACATGGTTGGAACTGGAGAGTGTTATGTTAAGTGAAATAAGCCATACAGAGAAAGACAGATACCATATGGTTTCACTCTTATGTGGAGCCTGAGAAACTAACAGAAACCCATGGGAGGGGAAGGAAAAAAAAAAAAAAAAGAGATTAGAGTGGAAGAGAGCCAAAGCATAAGAGACTGTTAAAAACTGAGAACAAACTGAGGGTTGATGGGGGGTGGGAGGGAGGGGTGGGTGGGTGATGGGTATTGAGGAGGGCACCTTTTGGGATGAGCACTGGGTGTTGTATGGAAACCAATTTGACAATAAACTTCATATATTGAAAAAAAATAAAAATAAAAATAAAATGTTATCTGCCGATTCAAAATGGATCAAAGACTTAATTGGTAGAAACTGAAACTATAAAATTCCTAGAAGAAAACATGGGAAATAAGACCTTGGTTGTTGGCAATGATTTTTCAGATATGACACCAAAAAACACAACAAAAGCAGAAATAAACAAGGGGACTACATCAAACAAGAAAGCTTGAACCAAAATGAAAAGGCAACCTATAAGATGGGAGAAAATATTTGCAAACCATGTATCTGATAAGGAGTTAGTATCCAAAATATATAAGGAGCCCATACAACTCAGTAACAACAACAACAACAAAAAACCCAAGTACTCCAATTAAAAATGGGCAAAGGACCTGAATAGACGTTTTTCCAGAGCAGACATAGAATCGCCAACAGGTACATGAAAAAAGTGCTTAACATCACCAGTCATCGGGGAAATGCAAATCAAAACCACGGTGAGATACCACCTCACACCTGTTACGATGGCTATTATGAAAATAAATAGATTAATTAAATAACGAGCTAAGCGGCAAAGAAAGACAAATACAAATACATGTACATGTAGAATCTGAAAAGACCAAACTCCTAGAAACAGTAGATTGGTGGTTGCCAGGGTAGGGTTGGGGAAATGGATGAAGGTGGTCAACAGGTACAAACTTTGGTTGTAAGGTGAATAAGTGCTAGGGATCTAATGTATAGCTTGTGACTACAGTTAACAGCACTGTATTATATACTTTAAGGTTGCTAAGAGAAAAATAAAGGCTGCCTAGTATTCTGTTGGGGTGCTTGGGTGACTCAGTCAGTTAAGCATCCAATTCTTGATCTCAGGGTCATGAGTTCAAGCTTCATGTTAAGCTCTGTGCTGTGCATGAAGCCTACTTAGATAGGTAGACAGGTAGGTAGGTAGGTAGGTAGGTAGGTAGGTAGGTAGATGGTGGATAGAGCGAGTGCGTGCACGCGCATGCGTTCGTTGCTCCTTCGGTCAAGCATTTGACTCTTGATTTCAGCTCCAGTCATGATCTCCTTGTTCTTGAGATCTGAGCTGTCAGCCTGGAACCTGCACTGGATTCCCTCCCTCCCTCTCTGCCCCTCCTTTCCTCTCACTCTCTGGATAAATAAATAAACTTAAAAAAAAAAAAACAGGTTATAGATCACTTATATCTCTATAGCTGGAAAAAAGTTGTAAAGATGTTATTTGCTGTTTTTACTATTTTGACATTTGTACTGCAAAAGTAGTACAAAAGCAATGATGGGAAAAGTTCTGGTGTCTTAGCACAAATCAACACAGTGGCACCAAGGTGTACTAGTAGTCCGTATATTTGCCACTAGCTCACTCACTGTTGGAGAAAAAAATTGCTATGTCCTTGATGCAACAGGACGAATCCAACCTTTGAAAATGTGTCTGGAGGAAGATCGCCTGTGGTAATTAAGTTACTAGCTAAATTAGACGCTTTATAAATTGAAACTTTTTAAGGGGCGCCTGGGTGGCTCAGTCGGTTAAGCGTCCGACTTCAGCTCTGGTCACGATCTCGCGGTCCGTGAGTTCGAGCCCCGCATCGGGCTCTGGGCTGATGGCTCAGACCCTGGAGCCTGCTTCCGATTCTGTGTCTCCCTCTCTCTCTGACCCTCCCCCGTTCATGCTCTGTCTTTCGCTGTCTCAAAAATAAATAAACCTAAGAAAAAAAAATTAAAAAAAAAAAGAAACTGTTTTTAAGGAAAAAAGAGACAAACCGGAAAACAGACTTAACTTAGACAACAAACTGATGGTTACCAGAAAGGAAGTGATGGCAGGGGAATGGGTCAAATAGGTGAAAGGGACTAAGAGCACACTTACCTTGATGAGCACTAACTAGTGTATACAGTTGTTGAATCACTATATTGTACGCTGATATAACACTGTAATTAATAGAACGCTACTTGTTAACTATCCGAGAATTTTTTTTTAATTGCCGCTATTTTCATGTGACTGAATGACAGACTATTATTCAGACTTAGATATTGGGCAGATGTTTTCTCAACATGCATGCCATTCAGGATAGCATTTTCCTTTTGCCTGGAGTTGGGGTGGGGCTGGAGGAGCCTGTGATAGAATGAGACCCCACAAGTAGATTCAGGCATATTGGTAATGTTCTAGTTTAGATTTGGTGGTGGGTTTACAGATGTTCATTGTATTATTTTGCTTGGTAACATTATATTTCATCTCTTTGTTTTTATCAAATATTACAGAATAAATTAAAAAAAAATTTTAGTTTGAAAGATAGATGGTGGACGTTAAAGATAACAGTATCTCACTGAATTAGATGTTTTCAAGTTTATTGAGCAAGTCAAGTTTTCTCTGTTGTCATAGAGGGATCATAACTTGTGACCATTTACCATATGGCCTAGCATCGTTCTAATACTTCACAGTAGTATTAACCTATTTAATCCCTCCCACAACTCTCTGAAGTAGGAATAGTTATGTCCACGTTTTAAAGATGAGATGTCAGGTGTTAAGTTATTGAGATTATCAGCCCTCCTCGAGGAGCTTCAGTCCCCCTGAGTAGGGGGGGGTTGGGAGGCCGGGTGGAACCAAAGCCCAGTGAAAAGGAAATGCTGTCCTCTTAAGACCCTTTATATTTGTATCTTCTCTTTTTCTAGAGACCATGGCGAGCCCAGGGAAAGACAATTATCGAATGAAGAGCTATAAGAACAATGCCCTAAACCCTGAGGAAATGAGACGAAGAAGAGAGGAAGAGGGCATTCAGCTCCGGAAGCAGAAACGGGAACAACAAGTAGGTTAACCTGAATATGCTCAAACATACTGTTCAGGGAAATGATCCAGCTGCCATGGTTGGGCTGCTCCTTGCATTTATTCTTCCTTTCCCCTTGGGAAAACAGCTTAGCTCTGGGGCCACTCATCCAGCTTTCTTTATTGTAGAGAAGTGTTGGAAGCTTCGAAGAAAAGAACCAGTCCCTTACTCCTTTTCCACAATTTAGAACAACGTAGACATCATGTATGTCTTCTGTATAACATTCTAGTTCTAGCCCCTTGTTGCCTTCTCTCTTCTTCACCCCTATAGTCAGCATTAGGCCTGGCGCCTTAAGAGGTTCATCAGCTATTCTGGACTGCCTTACTTCTATGTCTTCAGTCCATTCTCTGGAAGTCTCCCTAGGACTGAGACAGTATGAATGCCTTATCAGCTATGCTCCACCGCACACCACCAACAGATTGGTGCCTTGCCCCGGTCTAGATGCTGTCACCTAACCTGCTTGTGCCCACCCTCTTGCTTTACTGTTACTCCTTTCCTTCAAAGCCTTTTATATCCATCACCTTTTATACAAAGGGCACAGAAATCTTTAAATGGTCTCTTAGGGGCACCTGGCTGGCTGGCTCAGTCGGTAGACCATATGACTCTAGATCTCAGAGTCATGAGTTCAAGCCCTGCTTTGGGCATAGAGCTTACTTTAAAAAAAAAGAGAATGTTCTCTAAAAAACTTCAAACAATTAGATATAAAACAGTCAAGTGCTTAGATATCTTTCCATGTCCATATATTAAGCTTGGCATTGTCTCAACTATCCTAGCATTTCCTTGGCAATTATTGACATAATTTAACATTGGATCATTCTTTGCTTTCTTTATTACAGTGAGTAGTTTTACCACTATATCTTTTCTTTACTTTCAGCTTTTTAAACGGAGAAATGTGGAGCTGATTAATGAAGAAGCCGCCATGTTTGACAGTCTCCTCATGGACTCCTATGTGAGCTCTACCACTGGGGTAAGGCCCTTACATGTGCTTCAGGCAGGCCTGGGAAGTACCAACGTGTACAGAACAGGCAGTTCACATCATCTAGTGGCTTTGGCAACAACCACGCTAAGCTCTTTCTTCCATGGGCCCTTTTGTAGCTGGTTGGCTTAAAGAATCAGTAGGGTTACATCTGTGATGGAGATACCTGAGAAAACATTTTAAGGGAAGCCCTTATTTGCCTCAGAGGTTAGGAATCATTCAAATATCCCAACTTGAAGCAGCCATGAATTAAACAAACACCTTCTCCTGAGCCTGCTGTTATGCCATCCTCTTGCCCTCAAGTCTTTAACAAGCAGGATGCCAAGCAGGGGTGTGTGCTCATATCTAGCTCTAGTGTTGGTTTGCCAAGTCTTAAATCTGTCTTATGTTCTAGGAGAGCGTGATCACACGAGAGATGGTGGAGATGCTCTTTTCTGATGATTCTGACCTACAGTTAGCAACCACACAGAAATTCCGGAAACTGCTCTCCAAAGGTACAAATCCTGGTCTTCCCCAGAAGGCCCTACGTGATTTAACCTTATGTTTCCTTTCACTGACCTCATTTGCTGTTCCCCTTCACTCGTTCTACTCTAGTCATACTGCTTTGGTGTTCCCAAACAAGCCAGGCACATTCTTACCTTTGTTCCCGCTGTTCCCTCTGTTCCCTCTGCCTGATATCCTCTGGTTGCAGATACCTGTGACAACTCCCCACTTGCATGATCATATTCTAGGTTCTCAACAAGCCTACCCTGATGCCCTGTATAAAAAAGCAGATCCCCTTCACTCTCAGCATTCTTAATCTTACCCTGCCCTACCTCTTTTTTTTTTTTTTCCCATGACACTTATTAATATAATAGAAAGTCTCTCCTCGTTAGGACATAAGCTCTGTAAGGGCAGAGACATTTGACTTTGTTCACTGTAGTGTTCTCGGTACCTAGAACTGGCACATAGTTTGTACTCAATAAAGATGTGATGTATGATAGGAAAAATACTTCTTGTCTCAGTAAATGAAGCAGTCCTGCTGAGAAAAGAATGCTCTTCTTAGACGGGAAATATTTAGACTAGGGTTGCCCATTTCTTGGGCTTTCTTTTCCTTAATTACTTGCTTGCTTAGTTTCAGGAAGCCAAAGGCAAGTATACCTAAATTAGGGATTGGTTTTCTCTTTAGCATCCTAACTAGATCACACAGTTCAAAAATGACCGACTATTGTGAAAACCACCTCACCAGAAAGGAGTTTGGAAATGATAAGAACGGTCAGGACTACCTAGGAAGGATGATAGACCGACCCCAGTGAATGCACCAGCCGAAATCTCTCCTGACTTTTCCTCTCTTTCCTTTCTCCCCTCTTCCAGAGCCTAGTCCTCCAATAGATGAAGTTATCAACACTCCAGGAGTGGTGGATCGGTTTGTAGAGTTTCTGAAGAGGAATGAGAATTGTACATTACAGGTGAGGACTGGTGTAGAGGGGTACCAGATGAAAGCCCCTTTTCCAAGAAATTGTAGTTGAGTGTTTCTATAGACGCATCTCTCGGGAAATAGACAAGTAATATGAGGAACTATTTATGAGATGCTTCAGAGGTCTTGGCCTCAGATAAGAGAGCCAAAACCTCTTCTCTAAAACAATCTCGAAGGACACCAGAATAGGACAGGCTGATTATTCAGTTATAAATCAAAGGTTCTGGGGTGCGTGGCAGGCTCAGTCGGTAGAGCATGTGACTCTTGATCTCAGCGTTGTTAGTTTACTTAAAATATATATCTACTTTTTTTTTTTTTTTTTAACATTTATTCATCTTTTGAGAGAGAGAGTTCAAGCAGGGGGTGGTCAGAGAGAGAGGGAGACACAGAATCTGAAGTAGGTTCCAGTCTCTGAGCTGTCAGAGCCTGACGTGGAGTTTGAACTCACAGACTGCGAGATCATGACCTAAGGCGAAGTCCGGACGCTTAACCGAGTGAGCCACCCAGACAGACACCCCAGTGATCTCGTACCTCTAATTACCTGTGTGACCTGAAGCAAATCATTTAGCTCCTCTGCGTCTCTCTTTTCAAAAATGAGTGATGAGTCAATGCATTAAAACTTAACCAGAAACTCAGCTGAAAGGGACTTTGAGTCACACGTGTCACTCTAATACTGGTTTCAGAAACGAAGAATGTGAATGAAGTTCAGGAAATCAACTTGCCAAAGGACTCGGGTGCTATGGTAGTGCAGAGCTAGACTTGGGACCATTGAAGCCCAGGTCCATTCTTCCCGTTGTGTCACATCACTGCCCATACTGTGTTTTGTCATTTAAAGGAGAAGAGGAAAAGGCTCAAGTTTTAGTGTTTTAGTCAGGGGCAAGAGGCCTACTGCTCTCAACCAGCTGGTAGGCATGGCTGCTCTGTCTGGAATGACCTCTCAGTCATGGCTTAATCTCACTTCCAGTTTGAAGCTGCCTGGGCTCTAACGAACATTGCCTCTGGAACCTCTCAGCAGACCAAGATTGTCATTGAAGCAGGGGCCGTCCCCATTTTTATAGAGCTGCTTAACTCAGACTTTGAGGATGTACAGGAACAGGTAATGCTCAAGTTTGGCTTAATTCTTGATAGTACATGTATCATAATAACAAATACATTTGGTCTTTGTCCCCGGTTCCTAAAAATTCCTAAACACCTTGGAATTTTCTGAGTGATAGGAGTGTCTTTTGCTATTTATAATGGAACACACCCAATGAGATGACTGGGTGGGGTTCCTAGACAGCCTCAAGATGAGGGGGTTGTCATCAGAATCCCCAACTCTTCCATCCCTCCACCCCACCTCCCCAGAGAGCTTCTGGGTTGGTGAACACATTGATGTGGTGCCCTGCAGAGGGCACAGAAGTTCTGCACCACCCTGACCTCTCACCCCATACCTTGCCCTATGCATCTCTTCCATTTAGCTCTTTCTGAGCTGTGTCCATTACAGTAAGCTAGTAGATGAAAGTAAAGTGTTTTCCTGAGTTCTGTGAATCATTCTAGTGAACTACTGAAACTGAAGAGGGCATTATGGGAACTTTTGCATTTATAACCAGTTGGTTAGTAGTATTATGACACCCAGGAATTGCGACTAGTGTTTAAAGTGGGGGTAGTATTGTGGGCCCGAGCCCTTAACCTGTGGGGTCTGCGCTAACTCTAAGCTTAATGTCAGAATTGAATTGCATTGTTGGACACAAAAATGATGTGGGAGAATTGATTGCTGGTGTAGGGGAAAAAACATAACATTTGGCATCAGAGGTAGGTAGTATTGGAAAAAAGACACCACAGTACCCATTTCTCACTACCTACACATCGTAGAGATAAAGACACAACTTGCATTTCTTCACTGGACTTTATTGATTGGATAGAAAATAGAAAGTGGTACCAAGGTTTTTTCCTTCATTACTACATATGGAGTAGATCCTATCAGGCTGCAAAAATGCAACTTTCCAATTACTCTCTTTTTCTGGAGAGTGGGCATAGGGAGGTCTTGGTTTGGCTTCTTTGGCTGCAGTACAGATGTCAGCCTATCTTTCCCACTAAGCCAAGAACTCCCAGAGGAAAGGCCGTCATAGAACAAGTGCTCAATAAGGATGTCAACAAGGAGGGTACCTGATCCTGTTCGGGATGTCTTGGACCTTGATACGGTTTTTGTCCTAGTTACTGATGGGTACTCACTCTGGTGTAAAATATTGACAGGAGTCACTAGAGTCTGTGAGTGACAGTTCCACCGTCCCCTTTTCAGGCAGTCTGGGCACTGGGAAACATAGCTGGAGACAGCTCCGTTTGCCGAGATTACGTCTTGAACTGTTCCATCCTTAATCCTTTGTTAACGTGAGTAATTATGATCATCTGCAGCTGGGGCATCTATAAGGCAGACACATGGCAGATCTTTTCGGGGCAGCTTACATTAAGATGTTAAGTAAATGCAAAAACACTAAAAGTATGCTCATTGCCAAGGTAAAAGATCGGTATCTTTTGAGAGTAAGAAGATTGTGCCACTGGTCTTTGCTGAGTACAGTCTTCTGTTTCCTGACTGTATGGCACTATAGATTCTAGTGTTGGTCATACCTACCTCATCATTGAGCCAGAAGAGAGAGAGGCAAGACTAGCTCATCTGGAAAAATCCAACCTTCTCTAAAGAATGCATTGATTTATCATTTTATGCATAGTTACATTGGAGAGCTCTGTTGTAAAGCACAGATCAAAGACCGCATGAAGGAGCATAGGAGTCCTTCTCCCGTCTGTCCCTCCCATACCCTCAAATAGAACTTCATCTAAACCAAAACAGATAGATAAACCGTTCTTCCGAGACCACAGCCCCGTAGACTACCACTATAACTCTTTCTTGGGCCCTTCACAGACCTTTAGCTTTTATTTCCAAGGAGAAATAAAAGTATTCCTTGTTTAGATCTCGTGGCCACGGTTAGAGGCACAGTATGTCCTACCTCAAAAGGTTTTCAGACCTACTCAAATTCCAGCCCTTTGTCCTTATTAGCTGTGGTCTTAACTAGCTACAGCTGGTCCTAATTCTCTGTGAAGATGTAGGTCAGGCCTCCTGGTCCAGACAAGCACAGTTAACTTAGGTCTCTGGGTTGGAAGACAAGGTGAGGCTGCAAAAATCTTAAGGGTCTGATTGGACTTGCTCCTGGGGTTCGTAGGTGACAGCCCTGTGCCAAGGGCATCATTGCTCAGGATCTGTCTTAAGACTTTGCTGTTTCCTTCAGACTCCTTACGAAGTCCACAAGACTGACAATGACACGGAATGCAGTATGGGCCCTGTCAAACCTCTGCCGAGGAAAGAACCCACCCCCCGAGTTTGCAAAGGTAAGAGAGCTTACCAGTTCCTGAGTGAAAGCAGTTTCCTTCATATGTAGGAATTTTGATATGGGAGTTTTCAAGTCTTTGGGTTACCCCTTAGAGTCTCAGTCCCTGGGAAACTAGAAGAGGCAATTGTCAGTGAAGTAGGTGATCTCATGCATCTTGGACAGCAAAGTCAGAAAGGTAGTTCTGATGGTATAATGTAGGAGAAATCTCTAGGGCTTAGAATTACTTGTAGAGGAAGGGACAGCCATGTTAGGGTTAGTGGTAGAGCTGATGTAGCCCTATCCCTCCATGAGTCTCTCTCACTCTGCTTCCAACAGGTCTCCCCTTGTTTGCCTGTGCTGTCTCGCCTACTCTTCAGCAGTGACTCAGACTTGCTGGCAGATGCTTGCTGGGCCCTTTCTTATCTGTCAGATGGCCCCAATGAAAAGATCCAGGCGGTCATAGACTCTGGAGTCTGCCGAAGATTGGTAGAGCTTCTAATGTGAGTGGTCTGATTAGAAAGTACAGATTCCCTAAGTTTCTCCCAGGCTCTAACTAAAGAACTGCAATAAGCATTCTGCTGCTCTCTGCAAAGATCTAGAGCCATGAGAGTGCTGCCAACCTTGGTGGTTGGCAGGCTGATAACTGTGTGCTGGCCCTCTACTGATCAGTTCTCCCTTCTCTGTAGGCACAATGATTACAAAGTGGCCTCTCCTGCCCTGAGAGCAGTTGGTAACATCGTCACTGGAGATGACATCCAAACCCAAGTAAGGAGGAAGAGAGCTATTTATAGACAAAATCCTTCCCTGATTGGGGGGGGGGGGGGGGGGCCAGAGTGGGCAGTGTGGTAAGGAGAGAAAGCATGGGCTTGAGTAAAAAATTCCAACTTTGACACTTCCTGTATGATTGTGGGCAAATTAGTTGCCTTCATTTCTTCTACAAGTTGGAAGCAAATCATCTTCCACTGGGAGCTTTTGAAGGAAAACTGAGTGGAGTAAACTGCCTTACTACCTGGGACGTTATAGGGTAATTCTCAAGTTTTGGAGTCCTGGTCCCCATGAGACACTAAAAGCTGCAGAACCTTATCCCTACTTCCTATACCTTTAGAATCCCATCTCATGTTAATAATACTTCCAGTGAGGGCACAGTAGGAACAGTCCTTTGTTCAAAGGCTAGAGACCAGAGTATTGTTTAAGTCTTGAGTTGGCATAATTTGGTAGGATTCTTGACAAATTCTTGAGTGATCTCACTCAAACCCACACTCACTACCTAGGTCATTCTTGTGTGTGTGTGTGTGTGTGTGTGTGTGTGTGCACGTGCGCGAGCGTGTGCATGTATGTGCGAACATTCATAACATAAATTGTACTGCTTTTACCATTAAGTGTACAGTTTAGTGGCAGAAAGTCCATTCACTTTGTTATTTGTCAACACCATCCATCCCCACAACTTTCCATCATTCCAAACTGGTTTTCTGTACCCATTTAATAATAACTCCCCATCCTCCCCACCCCTTCCTCAGCCCCTGGTAACCATCATAACACTTTTTATCTCTTAGGAGCCGATTGCTCTAGGTACCTTATATAAATGGAACTATATATAGTTGTCCTTTTGTGTCTACTTATTTCACTTAGCATAATGTCTTCCAGGTTCATCCGTATGTAGCATGTGTCATGCCTTCATTCCTTTTTAAGGCTGAATAGTAAGCAGTCCATTGTATGCATATATCCCATTTTGTTTATCCATTTGTCTGTTGATAGATTCCTGGGTCGTTTTCACCTTTTGGCTATTATGAATAATGCTATGTTGAACAATGTGTACAAAAGTATCTGAGTCCCTGCTTTCAGTCTTCTAGGTACATACCCAGAAGTGGCATTACGGGATCATATGCTAATTTTATGTTTAAGATTTTGAGGGACCACCATACCATTTTGCACACTAGCTGCACCATTTTATACCTCCAGTAGCTATATACTAGGTTCCAATTTCTCCACAACCTTACCAACACTTGTATTGTCTGGGTTTTTTTATAACAGCCATCTTGATAAGTGTGAAATGGTATCTTATTGCAGTTTTGATTTGCATTTCCCTAATGATTAGCGATGTTTGGTATCTTTTCATATGCTTATTGGCCATCTGTATTTCTTTAGAGAAATGTCTGTTCAAGCCCTTTGACCATTTTTTAATTGGGTTCTTCAGTTTTTTTGTGTTTAGTTGTTAAGAGTTCTTTATACATTATGGATATGAATCCTTATCAGATATTATTTGCATATATTTTCTCCTATTCTGTGACTTACCTCTTCACTCTGTTGATGGTATCTTTTGATGCACAAAAGTTTTTAATTTTGATTAAGTCCAGTTTACCTAATTTTTCTTTTATTGCCTGTGCTTTTGGTGTTCTAGGTCATTCTTAACTGTTCAGCCCTCCCTTGCCTCCTCCACTTGCTGAGCAGCCCCAAGGAGTCAATCCGGAAGGAAGCTTGCTGGACCATTTCAAATATCACTGCTGGCAACAGGGCTCAAATACAGGTACAAGCAGTGGAGGGGAGGGCAGGAGCAGATGGGAAGGCATGGGAACTTGAGCAGTTGTGGGTTATTTGCTTCCAGAAGAAAGAATTTGTTTCCCTTTAGAAATTGGGGCCAATATGTGCTATTAAAGATTCTTTCTAAGAAGCCAGGCTCCTCTGTAGCTTCTCTACGGGGAGAACAGAGGATTCCCAGGAAGAGGAAGATGTCTGAATCATAACTGATTTTGTAGGCTAGATTTGCTTACTCTTTTTGAAGTGACTTTCTCTCTATCCTGCTCCCCATCTTCTCTCAGGCTGTCATAGATGCAAATATCTTCCCTGTGTTGATCGAAATCCTTCAGAAAGCAGAGTTCCGTACAAGGAAAGAGGCAGCCTGGGCCATCACCAATGCCACATCAGGAGGAACCCCTGAGCAGATCAGGTATCACATTCATTTTTCATTGTCTTGAGTGGTATGTATACTGTCCTTCTTGGTTCATGGTCTGCAGTGACCGCTAAACTGCCTTTTCTGGAATAGATATGCCCCAGATCTAAACCAGCAGCTGGTTTAACTGGTAAGATGCTAGATTGGTACTGAAATTTGGAATAGATTGCTCTAAAGCATGAACTTCTTTTCCTTCCTAGAGAATAGAGACCTATAACACAGACATCCATTTCTCCTCCACTTCTTTCTCCAGAGAAATTTAAATCCATGTAATTCCCAATTATCCATATAAATGAAAGAGAACCAAACTGTGGCTCATTCACAACAGCTTCTTTGGGAAATCACTTTTGGGGATGACACTTGGGAGAAACAAATAGAAAGCCACTGTATGTGTGTGCGTTCTTTGATTCTGGTTTCCGTTATCAACATGAGTAAGGGTGATGGGAACTGGACAAGTGTTTTGCCCTCAGATTGTGGCCCAGGAAGAGAAGTAGGAATAGATTCAACATATTTAAAGCCTTAGGAGAAAGGGGATAGCCGTTGGTTAAGCTTTGAAGGACACAGGGTTGCAAAAGCCCTTTGGGACAGGAAAAAGCATAAGTAAAGGCACAAGAATCAGAAACTTGGAGATGTTTACACATTTGGAAGGTAGGGTCCTTGGAAGAGAATGACGGGAGGTGATGGGAGATGATGGGTAGGAACCTGATTGTTGAGGGTCTGTTTTGTCATGCCTGTAGAGCTTGGACTGAAAATTTTAAGCAGGGAAGCAATATGTTCAGAGTGGTAACATTACACTAAGGGGACATTAGAGATGAGAGGAATCTATGACAGCCTTCCCCATGGAAATGAACTAGACTTGGAGCATTGGGAGGACAGAGAGACTGACATAAAGGATAGGTGGTTGTGAAGGCTCAGCAAGAGGGGGTTGCTCAGAGTCCTGATGTGTGAGGGAGACCCACAGGCCCCACAGCACCTGCCTAGCACCTCCCTTGCACTTTGTTAATTTAGAACTTGCCCGGTCTCTGCCCTTAGGTACCTGGTCTCACTGGGCTGCATCAAACCCCTGTGTGACTTGCTGACTGTGATGGATTCGAAGATTGTGCAGGTGGCCCTCAATGGGTTGGAGAACATCCTTCGGCTTGGAGAGCAAGAGGGCAAGCGCAGTGGCTCAGGGGTCAACCCCTACTGTGGCCTCATCGAGGAAGCCTATGGTAGGTGCCCTCTCCCCAACCTCACCTCTGCCTTCAGTAGAGAAGTTCTAGGTCATGACCCAGGGACTGTGAGCCCCCAAAGTAGTATACATGTGAGGCTGTGGGATTTGGGGGGTCATCACTGAATGCAAAGTTCTATCCCATCATATCCTTCTCCCTCTGAGGAGCAGTAGATCAGTTCTGTTTTTTGATAGGTTCTGTCTAGTAAGTAGGTATGGCACAGATGCAAAAATAAAGCTCTAGAATTGATGAGAGAATCAGGCACTGGAAGGTATGCTTCCAGCTGAGTGTCTAGCAAGTTCCAGTAAGAGTGCTCATCTTACGACTTTAGAGAAACTAATGATTTGCCCAGGCCACACAGGTAGTTAAAAGCAGAATCAGGACTAGAACTTCTGGCTTATAGCTGACATTTTGGGCTTTTTCCTTTGGGGTTATGTAGTTTTAGGAAAAGGTCTTAATTCTCTTCTTTGGGGTCAAAGAGAGATCTGATCATATTACTTGTGTTGGTAAACATTAACATACCACAAGGAAGGAAAAACGGATAAATATTTCATGGCTCCGTGGAAGAGCAATCACAGTTCACTCTTGTCCCTCCTTCCTTTTTGCCACCATAGGCTTGGATAAAATTGAGTTTCTCCAGAGCCATGAGAACCAGGAGATCTACCAGAAGGCCTTCGACCTCATTGAGCACTACTTTGGTGTAGAAGATGATGACAGCAGCCTGGCCCCCCAAGTGGATGAGACACAACAGCAGTTCATCTTCCAGCAGCCTGAGGCCCCCATGGAGGGCTTCCAGCTATAATGTCTGCCTCCGGGGAGGGGAGGGGATGGGAAGCACCACCAACCAGCGGAAAAGCAGCCCTCTGGTGGGCGGGAAACCAGCCCCCCCATCATCAGCCACCATACACCTCTGCTGCCCTGGAAACTGTGCTCTTGACCTGCTCCGCCCCCTTCCCTGGAGGGAGCACCCTCTGGACAGACAGAACCATCTGAGGCTCACATTTGGGTTTTGTGACAAGAAGGGGACGTGTTGGGTTTTTCTTCCTTACACTATATTTTGGCTGCACATATGTCTTTAACCCAGGAGCCCCAGGGGTAGACAAAGGAGGACTGAGGTAATCAATTTTGCACCTTTTTTTAATTTTATTTTTTCTTTAGTGGTGACTTCCTTCCCTTTTATCTTCCTTCATCCTTCCCAGTTCTCTGCCCTGATCTGTGTAACTCTTATCTTGGGTACTTGAGCAGATGGAATGTTCCAGAGGTGGGGGGTGGGAGGGGAGGGGAGAAATCCAAAACAAAGTGTTCTTGCTCTGACAGAATATTAATCTTGTATGCTTGGATTGAGTTATTTAATTTTTTTTTTCTTTTGCACATTTTTCTTGTATTAAGATTGCTCTTTCCAAGAGCCATGAGTTCCTGGTTTTAGGAATCCCAGCTGCCAGCATGGTCTGGGACTAGAGGCTGAGGGGGAGGTCACCGTGAGACAAAGGCCCCTTCCTCTCTCTAACCCCTTTCCAGACCTCTTTAGTTTGGGAGATCTCCTTCCCTCTCCAGGGGCAAGTACACCAGTGGGAGGGGAGGGGAGGAGCACAGGCCTTCAGATGGGGCTTCCCATGTGTCGCTACTGATCCCATGTTTCCTACCCACCTTCCTATGGTGCGACCCAACTTCATTTGTTTACTTGAAAATTCCCCTCGGAGTTGAATGAACCTCTGAGGTAGCTGTATTTTCTCCTAAGCACGAGACAGGGGGCTGTGGGCCTTCCTCTCTCCTGAGGAGAAAGTCCTTGCTCTGGTGACCCATAAGTTGCAGAGGAGGCTGGAGTGAGAGCGTCATGTATTGGGATAGCCAGGGATCCCTGCCTTTGGCCTTTCTTCTTCCTCTTCCTCTTCCTCTTCCTCTTCCTCTTCCTCTTCCTCTTCCATAGTTGGATCATGTATATTTTACTTCCAAAGGAGAGAATGTCAAAAAGTTCTGTATTTTTTTATATTCTATATATTAGGTAGGTCAATCTTAATTGGTCTCAAGAGGAAGAACTGTCTGTAATTTCTAGAAGTAGGATACTGTGAGGAAGACCAAAAAGAGATGGGGAAGCTCCTTTGCTCAGGGAGCCTGAGCTTGGTCCTTTTCCTCTCTGCTTAGGTTCTGGGCCACCAACCTGGGACCAACCCTTAGCGCTGGAACCTTTACATAGCAGGTCAGCCTGATCTGATTGTCCCAGTACCTGAAGGGAGCAAGGATGGCCCCAGGGCCCAGTGAAGTCTACCACTCTAGTCCTTACTGCTAAGCGTCCTGCTTATATTAGGAAACCCAAAAAGCAGTCTGCCTTCTCAGATTCAGTCTCAAAGGCCCTGTCCACATAAGTTATCACACATGGCTGCTTCTCCAGTTATCACAGAACTTAGCAGCCTCTGGGCTTTTGTGAGAGTCACTGGTATCTTTCCTGTTTGGGAGTTCTTAGACCTGGTTTGGGTCTTGCCCTTCCTGGTGACAGTTATAATCCCAATGCCTTTTCTCTTTGAGGAAAGCTAGAGTGATGCTTCAGTGGCTTGCCTGCGCTTTGGTGGATTACAGGATAGTAGAGCCCAGTTGTTGGGGAGAAGGATGGAGAAAGCTGCTGGCTAAGTGGAGACCAGCTGCGGAGCTGTGGGCACAGTCGGGTCCCTGCACCAAGCTGTAGTTCCCCTTCCCCAGAGACTGTGCCACTCTTGCTCCTGTTCCCACATATCCCCCCCGGCTCAGGTTAAACCTATACCCCTCTGCTTACAGATCTAAAGTTTAGGTGCTCACTGTCGGCCATTGGTCTTGAATTTGCCCTCTCCTTCTAGTGTTGAGATCCAACTCCAGAACCATTTTCTAAGGAAGGTGGTTTGGGGCTTGTGGTTGTCACTAAAAAGTCACACCAATGCTGTTACACTTTAGTGAGTCAGATCTATTCTTCAGCTTAAGAATGACAACTACCAACCCACAAGTAGGCAAGGGGCAGGACCCTTGTCATTTAGCCAGCTGACTCCATCACAAAACTATTCTCCTACAGTTCAAAGAAAAGCCACCTGCCCCCCGCGCATGCCCCCCATCCTAATCCAAAGGGCAAAGCACTTTAGTAGGACCTATTTTATACATCTCAAGCAATAGTTGAGTCCCTGACATTGGGGCCAGATTTTTCTTGTGAGACATACACATCCTGCTTTTCCCAACTGCGCCTCTAAAATCTTACACTTTAGATCTGGGGCCTGTACCAGATGGAAGATTCTCTTGATCTTCTGGCTGCTGCTTAAAGCCAGTTTTCTCCAAGGACTTCAAAGGTGAAGTCTCCCAGGGCACAACATGAGGACAGATTTCTCATCAGATAAAGTGGCCTCTAGGAGCTTTCCTTTGTTGGTGTCTTCCTCAGACCATATTTTCCCATTATTTCCCTCTAACCTACCCTTTCAGCCAGCAGGTAAGATTCTTCCAGCCCACAGGGGCAGTAATACCACCTTCTCTGTCTCCTCCTCTCCTTTGGCCCTCTTGGGAAGCAAAACATTATTTCTGTAGCCCAGCCTTGACAGCCACTCTTTGTGGGCAGCCCCCACTTGGACTCTAGACCCTGGCCTTGGTGAAGTCGAAGGCCACTTTTTGGTGGATTTCTGAATGGATGTTGTAGGGATGAAGGGGCTCCCCAGCCTGTCGTAGGGAATAGCCTGAAAAGACATGTTTTTAGAATCTCCCTATGTTGGCACATGGCTGGTCTATCTATTTTAAGATCTCTGGTGGAAGTGGAGGTATCTAGGTGTGGATTAGAGGACAAGGAGCCGCCTTCTTAGCTCAAGTGTTCTAGTACTGTTTTGAACAGTGCCAGCTTTTCTTTATTGCCAGCCCCTCTGGTTATCCAACCCCCTATATCTTCTCTAGTACTAATAAAGTCTCTAATCTCAGAAACCTGCCTTCAGTTCTGAGCTATCCCCAGTGGCTAACTGCCTCACCTTGGTGTTGGCTACAGCCTTCCGGTAGAACCACATGGGTTCCACTTTCAGCTGGCCAGCCTAGTTACTTGGGGCATTGTGTACAAATGACCCTTCGGAGGAGCAGGCATTGATGACCTCAGCTTTCAGGAACCCTTGCTGTCTGCTCCCGCGCCACCCCCCCCCCCCCCTTACCTAGAACCCTTAGGCCTACTCCTACTCTTTGCCCTGGAAGCCACTTTCCCAGAGCCCTGTTTTTTGGAGCTAAACTGCACAGATTATAGCTGCTACTGTACTTGGTCAAGGAAGAGCAAAAGAAGGCTCTCAGGCACACTCTATTTCTCTCAAGCCACACCAGTTTAAAATGAAAACCGTCTTAGCAGAATGAACTGGATTTCCATTTTCTCATGTCTACTACCTGCCTTTCCTCTACATCGTAGAGTTACCCATTCTAGCAGACTAGAAGGGAAGGAGATGAACACCTAACAGTACTTACCCCTCTTCCCACAGTGTCCTTCTTTGGAGGCCTCAGCTCATTTGTTCTGGCCACATCTCCTCCCTGAGACTCATTCAGCTTGGTATCCATCATCTCTGACTCCTCAGTAGATTCATCTTGTGAGCTCAGATTCTGGAGTTTGAGTTGAAGGCAGGGAGCTGTAAGGAGAACAGGCTGGCTGGAGGCCTCAGGACTGTGTGTGCCTTTGTGCCTCCCTGGAAGAGGGAAGGGTGTGAGGCTCAGTGTGCTGAACCATAGGAAGTGTTCATAACCAGCAGCAACATCTTCCAGGTAGGACTATCCTAGAAGTGAGTGCGTGAGACTTGAGAATTTGCTCAGAGTAGGTTTCTTCCACAGCCGTTTAGGATTTCACATTGTAGACCAATCTTGTCCAGTATTTTTTGTTTTAACTTTTGAATTCTTTTGTTAAGCCAGCAAGCTGAGAATTTGGCCCTGCGGGGATCCATGTGGTAGACACTAGCTGCTCTTTGGCCAAGGCCTTCATAAATGATTCAGTCATCCCACTGTCTACCCCCTAGCCCCACCCCCACACTAAGACCACGATAAGGGAAGAATTTGAAGTCCATATCAATCAAGTCTGTGAATTAAAGCTGTTATTTTTCCTCTGAGATGGCATTTTGCATCAGGCCTGGGGTATGTGTAGAACCAAAACTAGGTGTGGGAGTCAGCATTAACTTTTGGGTTGGGCCCCGAGCACCCAGGAAAAGGTTTGTGTACTGTGTTACAAAGGTCTCCAGTGGGTCTGGGCCTACCGTGCTACTTCTGGGCCAGCCTGACTGCTGATGTTCACATTAGCACATACCTGTACGGCCAGACTTGCTCCCCTGTGTTGGTTAGATTTTCAGCCCTTGGGTTTGGGGAGAGAGAACTCTGCCATGCCTTGGGGGCAGTGAAGGAATTCAAAGCTCAGATCCAGAGACTGGCTGGGAACCTCCGACTCAGGATGTCTTTAATGAGTCCACCTCTACAAGAACTCTCAGGCCCTGGAGCTAGGTACTGTCTCTTTTAGCCAGCTTCTGTGGGAACTATCTGACTGAACCACTGAAGAAGCATGGGGGGTGGGAAGGCAGTATGAGGTCCCAGCCACCCAAGACAGACTGGATGTCCTTCAAAAACAGCTTGGATTCCCAGCTAAAGACCCTAGGAAGCTGAATCGAAACTTTTTCCTCACTGGTTTATTCTTTCCAAATTCATTTGCTTTTAGTTTTCCAAAAACTATAAACTCTGGCTGTTTTCCATGTTCTCAGGGCCCCTGGGTAGACAGACAAAGCTTGATGATTTCAGAGCAGACATAGGCCAAGAAGCCGTGGCATTGAGTGTGCTGAGTCCAGACAAATGATATTTATATACACATCCAAATTTGAAGAGAAAATGTATTTCTTTAGGTTTCAAACACTGTACTAGATATAAAGCAAAAATAAAAACCTGTTGCAAAGTTCTAAATTGTCTTCTTTGGAATGATCCTAAACTGGAGTTTTTGGAAGTGAATGAGGAAAGGGTGTTTAAACTTAGGGCCTAACAATGGAATTAGGATTGCAGCAGCTTACTCCTGCTACAAAGAATTTTTTTAAATCTGCTTTATTGAGATATAATTGGCATACAGTAAATGGTACATATTTAAAATGTACAACTTGATAAGTTTTGACATATGCACCCATGAAACCATCACAATCAAGACAGTGAACATATCCCATCACTTCCAGAATTCTCCACAAGCTCCTGTGGAATTCCTCCCCACCCAACCCCCAGCAACCACTGCTGTGTGTTCTGTCACAATACTTTAGTTTGCATTTTCTAGAGTTTATAGGATTTTGACATTTTATCAGCCCCACTCATAGCCCTTTGAGCCCTACTCACATTTAGATCAGTTCCAGGACAGAGATTACAAACAAGCAGCCAAAAAGCTGATTCAACCCAAAAGGAGGATTTTAATGTTTATTAATGTTTAATGTTTATTTAAACATTAATGTTTAATGTTTATTTTGAGGGAGAGGGAGGGAAAGAATCCCAAGCAGGCTCCACACTGTCAGCACAGAGCCCGATGCGGGGCTCGATCCCATGAACCGCGGGATTATGACCTGAGCCAAGATCAAAGAGACGCTTAACCGACTGAGCCATCCAGGGGCACCCCTTGCTAACATTTTTTTTTTTTTTAAAGATCTATCTTGAAAAATAAGCTGGCACTACTGGGTCTGAGTTTCTGCTTGTAAACAATCTGCAAGAGCTCTATTTTACCACAATCTCCACCATTCCAGTCTCCTTGACTGACTGGCAGGTATTAATATTGCCATTTTCTTTTACAGCAAAGGAGAAAATAACTTTCAACCCATGTTTCTCAAATTTTCTTATTCCTTGCCTGCCTACTCATTACCCAGCTGGCCCCTGTAGGCCACTGTTGATCCTTCTGGCTACGTTATTCCACCCATCACCCCATGCATATGTTGTTCTTATGATACCTTTATCTCTGCCTAGAACACCCTCTTCCCATGGGAATCCATCAAGGCCTGATTTGTATGTTACCTCCTCAAGAGATTTCCAACATGTTTGTCTGGAAATAATCAGGGCCTTGGTTCTCAGAGACCTGGATTCCAAACCCTTCTGGCTTGAGTTCCACCTTCAGCCACACTGACTCTCAATGTTACCTGGTAAACAGCAGACTAAGGGATGGGGAAGAGCATTGCCCTGCAGTCTAACAGGAAAATACTGAACATCTTGAAGAGCCCCAAAACAATGCCCGATTTGCACAACTTCATTCTCAACCTCACTGCCCCAGACTGATGCTAGGCTGTAGGACTAGAATTTAACCAATAGTTCTTACAATGTTCATTGACTTGTAAGCAAATAATTTCAACATCCCATTACTATGCTGTTACAGAGCTCTATCCAGACCGAGGAGCTGTGACAGACTGCAGAGCACCGGGAAGGCTCTGAAGTGAAGTGGCCTTTGTGCTGGGCCTAAAAATACTGTTTTTGCCAGAAGGGCATTTTGAAAGCTGGAATAGCACCTGAAAAAAACTGGGAAATCCTGGAAAGATTGAGAGTATACTGGAAGCAAAAAAGGCAGAGGGCATGGACAGAATTGGCTGGAAACAAAAGTCAAAACATTTAGGCATTAAATTCCAGGCACGTGGGTTGTTGGCTGTTTTTCTCTTATCTATAGGCAGCGGAAAAAAGAACTGATCTCACGTTTGGAGAAAGTTTGGGTTCTCCCCCGCTTTAGCCCAGTGCAACTGGGATTTTGTCTGTAGAGGGTGGGCCAGTCAAAGTAAAGGCTCAGGAATCTGCTGTGGCCAAACTGCTTGCAGAGGCCCCTCAGACCCTTCCAAAGAAGGACTAGGGCTAGTAATGGAGAAGGGATGGAAATAATTTCACAAATTACCTTGACTCATCCTCAGGGAAAGTGTGCCGTGGTTATTTCTCCTGGGAACGAATCAGGGTACTGAACAGTAGTTAAAATGGGTACTGGTGCCAGACTTCCTGCTTTTGAATCCCTGCCTGAACCACTCATTAACGATGTGACAAAGTTATCTTTTACCTTACTGTCCTCAGATGCAAATGGGAATAACAAATACTACTGTTCTTGATAAGTAGTTACGAGGATTAAGCTAGTAGACGGGAAAGCACACGGTAAGCTCTCAAAGAACCGCTATAGTTATGAAGAGTTTTCATTTGAATACAGAAAATGAGGCCCTGGGAGAGACTGTGTGGTCACAGCAGATTAGTGATGAAGTTAGGACTGGAACGCATGTCTCCAGATTCCCAGCCCCAAATTCCTTCTATCCCTTGTCCTCGGAGTTCCTCCTAGTCATAGATGTTCACAAAAGGGGAGTAAGGCTTGTCGGGGCTTGCAGGAGAGAACAGCCAGTAGCAGGGCTTTGGACCCGAATGGGTCCAAAGCAGGGCTTTGGACTTCTGCATGACAGAAACGGGCTGGACTCGTGTATCCGTGTAGAATGACTGGCTCCTTTCAGACCTCCTGGGTATCCGGCTCCTACGACTAAAGTTCTTTCCATTGCATCTTGGGAGATGGGGGCGTCAGCCCCGGCGCCTGGCGGGACTTGTAGTCCTTTCCCTCCCCCGCCTTCCCAACTCCCCCACCTCAGAGGCCGCCGTCGCTTCATCTTTCCCAGCAAGCATCGCGAGAGTGCCGGCTATCGATTGGCTGTAGCGGGAGAAGGCGGCTCGGCCGGCAGCGGTTGCCCAGGGTTTCCGGTGCGAGGCCAGAGCGGACGAAGCTGTCGGAACGTCGGCAGTGAGGTTCGTGTAGCGGTCTGGGGGAACGAGGCGACCAGAGGGTCTGTGGGCCTGAACGCTCTCGGCCAGTGGTGGGACTCACGCCGATTCCGCGGGAGGACTCAGGCCAGGCGGGGGGCGGGGGGGGGGGGGGTAGGGCTGAGGCCTTTGCGCATGCGCTGGCGGGCGGTGCGCGCGGCTGGAGGGCGCGCGGGGCGTGGGTGGCTGCGCGCGCGGGGGGGCCCACGTGGGGCCTGGGGGCCGGGGGAGGGATGGGAATCGAGCGTCCCGCCACGTCAGTCTCCGGCCCTGAGCCTATCCCGCGCTGGGCCTGCAGTGAGGGAGTCGTGTAGTGCCGAGAAGCGGCTTTGATCGAGAAAGGAGGCCTCGCCTGCCCCGCTTCTGGAGCGGCGTTCTGCAAACCTGCCTGGGCGCGTCGAGCTTCCTTCGCTGGCCAGAGGCAGAACCGTTGGCTCCCTCCCGTGAAGGCCGGCCGGCGTGTTCTAAGAAGCTCTGAGCACCCGGTACCGGGATCTCGGGTCTAGGCTGTGAAGACTATTGAAGTCTGGAGAATAGAGAGTGTGTTTGTTTCTATAGGATCCGCGCCCAGCCTAGCACCGCAGACCACAATGAAGAACCAAGACAAAAAGAATGGGGCTGCCAAGCAGTCGGGCAACACTTCCAATGCAAAAAGCAACCCGGGGCAAGCGGAAGCAGGACCAGAGGGAGCCCAGGGGCGGCCCAGCCAGTCGGCTCCTGCGACAGAAGCCGAAGGTTCTTCCAGCCAGGCTCCGGGGAAGACTGAGGGTGTGTGCCAGCTCTGCTTTCCAGCGGGCAGGGGGAGGAGTTTGTGGTGCGCCAGGGTAGCTTCTGGAGTCAGAGGCCTTGGCCGCTGTCTGTGCCACCCGCCTCCCCCACCCCCAGATCCGTACAGCTTCCCGGAGTGGGGAGGGTGGGGGGGTGATAGCGCCTCCCACTGTATGCACTGGAACAGAACTCTTGAGAGAAGGCTCTGGCAGGATTAAATCAGGGGGCAGCCAAAGAAGACACCCAACCAGCCAACCCGGGTTAGAAACCCCTCATTCACCAGTGGGTAACTGCTCTTCATATTGGAGCCATTCCTGGAACTTTTTTAATAGCAAGAAATAATTCTTGCAGTGAGGAGAAGGGGATGTACTAGACGTTGAGCTCCAGCTGTGTGCCAGCCCTATGTGCTGGATGCTTTATTTCCTTGATTTGTTTGACACTCACAAAACACATGGTTGGGCAATAGTAGGACATAGTTGTATCATTTTATAGGTAAGTAAACTGATGCTTAAAGAAGGTGGGCAACATGTAACCCAAACCAGTAAGTTTGGGCCTGGAAATTCCAACTGCTGGTGTAACCATCTTGTTTTTCATTTTGCCCCTTGTCCTGCCCTGCTGTAGGAGCACAAGCCAAAACTGCTCAGTCCGGGGCCCTCCGAGATGTCTCTGAGGAGCTGAGCCGCCAGCTGGAAGACATCCTGAGTACATATTGTGTAGACAACAATCAGGGGGGCCCAGGTGAGGATGGGGCACAAGGTGAGCCTGCTGAACCTGAAGATGCAGACAAGTCCCGGACCTATGCCTCGAGGAATGGGGAGCCCGAGCCAGAGACCCCAGTAGTCAATGGTGAGAAGGAGACCTCTAAAGGGGAGCCGGGCACAGATGAGATCCGAGCAAGTGACGAGGTCGGAGACCGAGATCACCGAAGGCCACAGGAGAAGAAGAAAGCCAAGGGTCTGGGTGAGCAGAGGGCAGCTTCTTGTGAGGCTGGTAAGGTGGGGAGTTTGGACCCAACATTCCCTGGGCTAACCTGCTCTGCCAGGATTCAGAGGAAACTACTTCCCAGAGCAGCAAGTTACATTAGTTTGATCTAAGCTGGGGCTGTAGGCCGTAGTACAGAGAGGTGTGTGAGTTGTTCATTGCATAGGGACTTCTGGCCTTGGAAGGAAGTAAGAACCAAAATCTAGCCTGCTTTCTCTGTCTTTGAGAAAATGGAGAGCAGGAGGCCCGAGTGGGCTCCTATGTCAGCCAGCACTGTCTCTAACCTGCACTGTGAACTTGGGCAAGACCTTTCTCCTTCTGGTCCTTAGTTTTCACTTGTCTACAATAAGATTTAGACTAGACCAGGGTTGAAAACTCAAATAAGCCAAGTTAGACGGAGGGCCCCATGAAGACCAAGACATCGCCTACTTCATCCAAAGAGGTGATTGCCACTTGGTCCCAGCTTGTCGATAGCATGTAACATTACAAGCTAAGTATAGCCATGAAATTTCTCTGGAGTTTTAGCAGTTGACAACTAATATGCTAGGAGGCAAACAAAACCCCTCTTTGGGTTGGATTTGGCCTGTGTACATGTGCTTTGTGGTCTCCGCACCCATCTTTTGGAGCCTCCCAAGGTTGACACTCCAGGAGCCTGATGCTGTGCTATGTACAGCGGCCTTCCAGGGAGACAGAAGGCAGACTCGACTCAGGCACAGTGAGGGGAAGTCATTGGAGGGTTGGGCGGCTAATGTGTGTTAAAGAATCAAAGTTAGGTGATACTATATCTGTGTCTTAGTCCCGCTTCCCCACCTCCTGCCTGTCATCCTGATTGAAAGAAGGTTTTTTGTTTGTTTTTGTTGTTACTTACTCTTAGAGTCAAATATTGGAAGGTATATGTGTTTTAAAGTTCACTGTCTGGAAGGGGTGGGGGAGGGAAAAAATAAATAAAGTTCGCTATTTGACTGCCTCTGTTGAAGAGAGTTTTGTAGTTCTCAAGGAGACCTCTTCCTTTTTGCATCCTTCTTTCATGAGGGCCTTCCTTGCATTGAAACAGTAGCACGTAATTTGCAGATGGGACATTTTTTTTTCTCCTATTGGTAGAGCAGGCAGCTTTTGTGGTCCCACCCCTGGTGTTCACCAGGGAGTCTTCACATATATTCAGTCATTCATTTATTAAGCATTTGTGGAGTATGTCTTCTGAGGTGGGCACCGGGGATGGTACCGGGCAGTACTGGGACCACAGCAATAGGCAGAATTGGGTTGGCAGCAAACCTCATAAAGCACACGGTCTAACGGTTCGGCAGCCAGTTCAACAAACAGAAGTGTAAAGTATGAGGAGAGAGGGCTGCGGAAGAGTGTGGGCCCAGGCCTGGGGAGACCCCCAGAGAAGGGGGTACATTTTTTTGCTCCCTGTGCTTTGCAGGGAAGGAGATCACGTTGCTGATGCAGACACTGAACACGCTGAGCACCCCAGAGGAGAAGCTGGCAGCTCTGTGCAAGAAGTATGCTGAACTGGTCAGTTCTCCCCCTTCTTGCACCCGCCCTGCCTTGGAAAGTCAGCAGGCCACCTGGCATGGGGTGGAGGGTGCAGGGGCAGGTGGGTGGCTTAATTGCTCTTCAACCTCTTTGAGTCTTTTCCCCATCTGTTAAGTGGGGAGTCAAGTCCCAGCCGGCCTCTTCCAGGCTGACTGTCAGAGGAGAAGCTTCACATTCCAGTGGTCGAGCCCTAGCTGCCTGGCCACCGTGCCAGACACCGTGTCAGCTCACCTCTGTGTGCTGCAGTGTACATCTCCCCAAAATATGGAAACGCACAGTGCCGTCGTCATCACACTTGACAAGACTAGCATTAATCGTGTGATGTTCTTTAGTACACAAATTTCCCCAGTTGTTTAAAATATCAGTTTGGTGACAGTCGGGCCAGAGGAGGTCTGTTTAATACTTTGGGTCCTTAACTTTTTTTTCCTTTTACTCCAAAACAGTCTTCATCTTACTGCCCACTGTTTTCCCCATGACATTGATTTATTGCAGGTCAGTTATTCTGTAGGGTATCTCACTTTCTCACTTGGTGGTAGCATTTAACTTGTCCCTTTACCTCCTGTAGATAAAATGGAAATCAGCTGTAGAAGCTTGATCCGATCTGAGTTCAGCTCTTTTGATCAGAACTCTTCATAAATGGTCCTCTGTAGAGAAACAGAGTGTGCTGCTCCCACTTTCAGTGATGGAAGATTGTCCACTGGGTTCAGGTGGGGCCAGCCAGGTTCCTCCCTTGACAGCTTTCCATCAGAATTTGAGTGAACGGATTCATCCACTGAGGGTCATTGCCTAACTACTTATTTTTAAATTCTGTCATTCCATTTGCATTTATTACCTGGAATTCTATAGAGAAGTGGTCTCATTTGTAAAATGGGGAAAATCGCATCTGCCTACTGGGGTTATTATAACCACTAAATAAAGGACAAGGTATGAAAAAGATAGCACCCCTTCAGAATGAGCCAGCTAGGGAACGATTGATGAAGCCAGAGAGGAGGAGCTGAGTCACTAGGGTGATGTTCTCAAGTAGACGAGGAGGTAAGGGCCAGAGCATGGGGAGAGGGTCGGCTGTGGTGGGAAGCACGCCTGGGGCCCGGTGACTGGAGGAGAGAGCAGGTGGAGGTGGATGGGCAGGGGTGTAGCTTGTGCCACCCCTTCTGGTTGCTTCTGTTCCCAGGGAGATGGGATCTCCCTGCTGGGGCTGAGGAGAGGTGAAAAGGAGGAGGAGATAGTTGTCTGGGGGCACCTGGGTGGCTCAGTCTGTTAAGCGTCTGACTTTGGCTCAGGTCACGATCTCACAGTGGGTGGGTTCAGGCCCCACATTTATGCTGACAGCTTGGAGCCTGGAGCCTGCTTCAGATTCTGTGTCTCCCTCTCTCTCTCTGCTCCTCCTCTGCTTGTGCTCTTTCTGTCTCTCAAAAATAAATATTAAAAAAAGAAAAGAAGTAGTTGTCTGGAAGAGGAGTATGAGCGACAGGAGGGATGTAGTTGGGCTGCGAGGCAGACGAGGGTCTTCCCCAGAGGGGTGGTCACAAATTTAAAGTGCAATTCTTCAGGCAGGGCTGGTTCAGTGCCAGTGCAGAGGACTCAGAAGGTTGATATATCAGGGTTGGGGTTTATCAGGAAAAGGGGGCAAGAGAGTTGAGGATGTAAGAAATCTAAGCCAGGTGAGAAGGTCGGTGGTCATTTAAAGGAGGGTTTGGGACCCCTGGGTGGCTCATTCGGTTAAGCATTGATTTGGGCTCAGGTCATGATCCCAGGGTTGTTGGATTGAGCCCTGTGTCAGGCTGAGTGTGGAGCCTGATTAAAATTCTCTCCCTCCCTCCCTCTCTCTCTGCCTCTCTCTTGCTCACACATGCATGCACACACACTCTTTCTCTCTCTCAAAATACACTTTTATTATACATGTTTTACATATAAAATAAAGAAGGGTTCAAGGAAAGTGAAAGGATGGTTGGGTCATTGAGTTGGAGGTCCAGCATGGTAGAATTTCTGGGTCCACAGATATTGGAATGAGCTAGAATGATAGGTTATAGTTGGTCCTGCCCTGGGATGAGATAAGGGAGGTGCATGTGCTTCTGGGTAATGACAAAGTCTAGACCTGACTGTCCAGGACAGTAAGCACTGGCCAATTGAAGTACGCCTCGTCTGAGTTTGGATGTGTTGTAAGTGTTGTAAGATACACATCAGATTTGAAACACCTGAGGAAAGGGGAAGAATTAAATATCTCCAGTGTTTTGCGTTGATCTCGGGTTGAAATTAAAATATTCAGGTATTAGATTAAGTAAATATTTTACTAATGTTAATTTCATCTACTTTTTACCTTTTTAATTTTTTTTTTAACATTTATTCATTTTGGGGGGAGAGAGAGAGAGAGAGAGAGACAGTGTGAGCAGGAGAGGGGCAGAGAGAGAGAGGGACACAGACTGAAACAGGCTCCAGGCTCTGAGCTGTCAGCAAAGAGCCCAACGCGGGGCTCAAACTCATGAACCATGAGATCATGGCCTGAACCAAAGTCGGACACTTAACCGATTGAGCCACCCAGGCGCCCCTACTTTTTACCTTTTTATTGTAGCCACTAGAAAAACTGTAATTACATAACTGAGTCACACTGTAGCTGCGTTGAATAGGCTCATGGGAGGGAAGCTGATCTGCAGAGAGGACAGGGTCTGAGGACGAAGTTAAGGTCTGTCCATAATGTAAGACCAAAATGATAACAGCAATCGTGGTGAGAGAAGTGGTGCTAAGTCTCGGGGTAGCAAGAGGGAGTGATGGGTCTAGTGAGTACATGGAGGGGGTGGCAGGAGATCTCGTCTGAGGGCATGAGTCTCCCAAGAGTTGAGGGAGTGTAATGGCCTGAGAGTCTTGAGAGCTGTTTCTTGAGTCAGAGCAGTCACAGAAACTGGGATCTGCACCCCTGCTTGACCTGGGCACTTGTCTCTGTGTCCTCGAGATGGGGCCTCTGGGTTTATCGAAGTGTGTAAAGCTCCCGGACCACGTCCAGCTGGAGCGGTTACAGCCAGGGTCGGGAGATGGGGTTGGGGAGGGGCCCTTGGGAAGAGTCCCACGGGGCACTTACTTGCCCTCCCTGCCCCCAGCTGGAGGAGCATCGGAACTCCCAGAAGCAGATGAAGCTGCTACAGAAGAAGCAGAGCCAGCTGGTGCAGGAGAAGGACCACCTGCGTGGGGAGCACAGCAAGGCCGTGCTGGCCCGCAGCAAGCTGGAGAGCCTGTGCCGCGAGCTGCAGCGCCACAACCGCTCCCTCAAGGTGGGCACTCCCCCCCCCCCCTCAGCTCCTCTCTGATGGGCTTTGCCCTCAGCAAGTAGCGCGGGCTTGGAGCAGAGAACTAGATGTCCCCAGCGGCGCCCTACCTTAGAGCATCTAGTCACCACTTGACCTGGACTAGTATCCCGTAAGGTGAGGGCCGAGGTGCTGAGGGAGCCCAGGACGCAGGGCTTCAGCACCGCTCCGTTCCCTAGCAGTTCGCAGGGAGGCCGGGGCCCTGCGCTGCCGGGTGGCTCCTCTTGCAGATTCCAGCAGTCCCGGATGCTGGCTCTTTTCTCCCGGTTCTGCCTCTCCTAGGAGGGGGTTCATGTGGTCACAGCCTAGTCACTGCTGTGACCTCGGGAGGCGGTTTTATGTGTGTCCTTTATTCCTCACAGATTTGGGTTGGCAAATATGTGGTAGTTTGCAACTTGTTTTGCTCATTTTTAGTTTGCCTTTGAAAACATTTCAACTTTAACATAAACTTGATGTGAGAGATTCAGAGGTGACAAAAGTATAACAAAGGTGACAGTTGCCCACCCTCCTCAACCCCAGTGTCCCGCAGAAACTGCTGGGAAGTAACTACTTACATGTAAGTTTATGTACAGACTTTAGACTTTCCTCAACACGTATGTAGTCTTATATACGATTTTCTAAATGGAATAGCTATACTTCTATTGTTTCATATTCTGTTTCGTTTTGTCACTTTGCATAATGAATGCCTCTCTTTCCTTATCAATTTAGGAGTAACTCATTTTTAACAGCACTGTTGTATGGATGTACTGTATTTCATCAGTGCCTTAGTTAAGGAATCGCTGGGGTTTTTTCTAACTTTTCACTATTACGTTAGTAGAGCAAAGTGAAAATTCTTGTTACATATATCCCTGGCTAATTATATAGAATTTATCCATAGGATAAGTCTCAGAAGTGAAATGTCTGGGTCAAAGAGCGTGCACGTTGTAAACGTTAATGGTTTAGCCAGATGGCCTTCCTGCCAATATGTCTGCGTGCCTGATTCTGCACAGTCTAGCCAACCCTGGGATTACTGCATTTGAGTTGGTTGGGGGAGGGGAGGGGAGAGATGAAAGCACAAAAATTAAGACTTCTTAACCTGAGGTGTGGAAGAAAGGGCTTCGGGAGATCTAGGCTGCTTTAGAATGGCAGTTACGTGTATGCCTGCGTTTTTCTAGGAAGACAATCTCTCACTTGATGTCACCTGATAGACGGGTTCGTTAGGAGCCCTTTTTGCATGACTTCTTGGAACCTGGCTGCTCCTGACTTGGAGAGCAGGGGGGGTTGTTGGTACAGACCATTGCTGGCTGGGGAGCAGCGGGTGATGAAGCTGGGGCTGACTTCTCTGCCCAGGAAGAAGGTGTGCAGCGGGCCCGGGAAGAAGAGGAGAAACGCAAGGAGGTGACCTCACACTTCCAGGTGACACTCAATGACATTCAGCTGCAGATGGAGCAGCACAATGAGCGCAATTCCAAGCTCCGCCAGGAGAACATGGAGCTGGCCGAGAGGCTCAAGAAGCTGATCGAGCAGTATGAACTGCGGGAGGAGGTGAGGTGTCCCTCACAGCCATCACCCGTCTCCAAGCCACCTCTCCTTCACTGTCCAAAAAGTATATAAAATCCCCACGGTCCTTTTTGTCAGTTGCTTTGACCTCTGAAGTAGTACTTGAGTCCATCACCTTCTCTCCGTTCCTGCCCTCTCACCTGGTCCCGGCTCCCAGGGCTCCTCCAGCAGTTAGGACTGCCACTCCTTGAAATGTGCATATCTAATCTTTGTAGGTGGGGCGGGTCTTTGCCAACTGAGCTAAGCCGTTGTGTTGGTGGAGGTGTCGTTTCTGTCCTTTCTTCCCATCTACAAGGGAGTCGGGCCACAAAAGGGAGGGTTGTTAGCCCAGCGGAGTGAACTCTTGGGGCTGGAGGTTTGAGGGTATTCATTTCTTGGCTTCCTGGGAGCTGATTTCATCCCTGTGCACACCCAGGACTGACTGGAGAGAAACAAGGTGAGGTTGGGAAGTAGGTCTTCCGGGGATCTGGGGCCCACGTGCTATGGTAGATGTGGGAGTCAGAGCGAGATGGGAGGATGGGCAGGAGATCCTCGTCTCTGCAGCCGCCAGGCCTCCCTGAGAAAGGGTGCCGCTGACAGGTGGCCCTCCCACCGTGCTTTCCTGCAGCACATCGACAAAGTCTTCAAACACAAGGACCTGCAGCAGCAGCTGGTGGACGCCAAGCTCCAACAGGCCCAGGAGATGCTGAAGGAGGCCGAGGAGAGGCACCAGCGGGAGAAGGATTTTGTGAGGCTCGGGCCCCGGGGGTGGAGGGTCTGGGATGAGGTGGGTTGGGTTCCAGCTCAGCTCATAGTTAAGCTGGTAAGGGAGAGGCTGCCGCCTGGCCAGACCAGGACACTTTTCCCTCAGATAGCAGTCTGAGAGCAGGAAGCCTCGGCAGGCTCTGGGGCATGTGGCTTAAAAAGGCCAAACAGCCCCTAGGGGTTTCTGACAGGATCCGGGGTCCTGTCTTGGAAACAGCTCCTCAAAGAGGCAGTGGAATCCCAGAGGATGTGTGAGCTGATGAAGCAGCAGGAGACCCACCTGAAGCAGCAGGTGAGAGACCGTGTGTGTCCTGACCCTGTGCATCTGAGGCCCCTCGCTGGGATCCATCGTGGGGGAGGGAAATAGGACCCTCGTTCTAGGACCACTTTGACTGCTGTGTGACCTTGCTGAGCCTTTGTTCCCTCTGGACCCGCCAGGCACCTGTGGTGGTGACCAGGTGGCTAGGTGAGCTTAAAGGACCTCGTTCCTAGTTGGAAGCGTGTGCTACTTTTGAGGAGGCAGCGATGCGATGGTTGTTTTTAACTACATAAGTTGTACTTAATTTCCAAAGGAAAGTTTGAAAACAAACATAAAGGCAAAATGTAAGGCAGCATAAATCCTGCTTTCCAGGCTTAGCATCTTGGATTCTGTCCTTCCAAATACACAGTTTTTTGCTTTAAAGTAAAAGGGTACCTCAATAGAATTGTCAGGTCAGAGGTCCAAGCGTGGATCTGACCGTGTTAACCAGAAGTGCCCCCCGGAGAAGCCTAATCTTTGGACTTCTTTTTCACCCAGCTTGCCCTGTACACAGAGAAGTTTGAAGAGTTCCAGAACACTCTTTCCAAAAGCAGTGAGGTGTTTACCACATTCAAGCAGGAGATGGAAAAGGTAACAATGTCCAGACTACATATGGCTCCAGGGCACAAGTTGCTTCATTCAGAATTGAGCACTGGGCCTATCGTCAGGAAGCCCCAGCCCCTGGGGTGCTTTGTGTGGGGAGCTGTTTACAGTAACAGTGTGATTGTCAGCAAAGGTGGGCTGTAAGGAGGCATCAGAACCTTTCCACTCCCTCAAGCATCACTGATATGTGCATCCTTCAGGTTTTCCGAGGGGAAGGGGCAGCCTTGTCATTTTCTGTTGTTGGTGGCGGCACTTAACTTGAGATGTCCTGGTGTGGCACCAAAGGCACCGACTCTGCCCTGTAATGCCTTGCTCCCTCAGGACTGTTCCCCCACCTTGGAGACACAGATGCGTAGACAGTCTGGCCCCTGACCATTTCCTTCTGTCTGCCCCATAACCCAGATGACTAAGAAGATCAAGAAGCTGGAGAAAGAAACCACCATGTATCGGTCCCGGTGGGAGAGCAGCAACAAGGCCCTGCTTGAGATGGCTGAGGAGGTGGGCTGCGTGTGCTCTGCCGCTGGGGGGAGGCGGGTGCAGTTTTTGAGTGTTCGGCCCTTTCCTCTACTTTGACCAGTAAGTCCTGCAGCTGGCACGAGGTGAAGCTGGGACTCACGTGTCCGTCTGTCCAAGTCCAAAGGCACTGCCAGCTGTTTCCCTGTGGGAGATGGTGAGCCCAGTAGCAGGTCTGCGGTAGAAGCAAAGAGAACAAATGGAAGAAAGAAACACAGGAACGGAAAAACTAAGGGCTACAGTGATGGACACAGTTTATGTGCAGAGTAGTTCAGCTACTTTGATTTCGTGGATTGAGATGTAGGAGAAGGGAACTAACTGCTGGCGTAGCTACGTATGCCAGACCCTCCTGAATGATTTAGATAATGCCTGTTCATCGAATCTTCTCAAGATCTGTGAGGTTGGTGTTAGTAGTCCATTTTAACAGATAAGGGGGTAGGCTCAAAAGCCAAGTCTTAACTTTGCCAAGGTCATCTGGTGGATAAATGGAGAAACACACTGTCATGCCCCCTCTCTGCACCACACTGCCCCCTACCTACAGCCACGTCTTAGCATCACACCAGGGCTGTTTTCCTAGGAAGGGACCAGCTTTTGACTCTGGTCTGCTCCCAGCATCATTCAAGTGTGGATGTTTTCTACCAAGAGGTACTGTTGCCTGGGGGTTTGATGGCATGGCACTAAAGGCTCCATTTCTCCCCCTAGAAAACACTCCGGGACAAGGAGCTGGAGGGCCTGCAGGTAAAAATCCAGAGGCTGGAGAAGCTGTGCCGGGCGCTGCAGACAGAACGCAATGACCTGAACAAAAGGGTACAGGACCTGAGTGCTGGTGGCCAGGGCTCCCTCACTGATGGTGGCCCTGAGCAAAGGCCAGAGGCTCCAGCTGCCTCCAAGGAGCACGGTGGTGAAGGGCCTGGGGCTCAGTCACCTAGCTCCCCAAGGGCCACAGAAGCTCCTTGCTGCCCTGGAGCACCAAGCACAGAAACACTCAGCCAAGCAGGGCGCCAGGAGCCCACCTCCACCACCGCCTAGGGAGCCTGGCACGGGGGGCATGCTGGGAAGGGAGCAAGCCGCCCAGCCAGGCCTGGCCCATGCAAGGCTCCCGCTGCCAAGCAGTCCAGTGCTGAGGCCCAGGGTGCTCTGACCTGGCTGGCATCTGACACTTCGCAGTTTTGGATTTTGTGGGTCAGTTTTACATACATACGGCATATGTGCAAGGCCTCCTACATTTCTATCTGTAAGTGTAAAGTGGGCTTGCACTGGAGGTGGGGGTGTGTACAGGTGAAGTCACTGGCTCTTCTAGGAGCTCGAGAGTCTTAAAAAAGAGCTGTCATCTGTAGCTGCTGTCACAGTGAGCTGGCAGGACAAGTGACTTGAGCATTCCCCTGCCTGATTTGAGGCTTAGACCCCTCCCTAGACCTGCCCTTCAGGGCTCGTGACAAGTGACACACTCAGGCCTTGACCATGTTTCCCTTGTTAGCAGGGCTTGGGCAGTCCTGGCTCTCCTAGCTCCCCTGGAAGTTCCTTTGCTTCTCAACCTGGAGAAGGGGTCCCCGGGCGGAGCCCGGGCAGGGCCCGCACAGCCAGGGATCCAGCTGCTGTCCTGCCTCAGACGGGGGACCAGGGGAAAGTTGCTGTGGGCTGGTACACTGTTAGGGAGCCCCCGGGCACCGCTTCCCCTGCCCTCAGGTGGTGCCAGGACCAGGCCAGTGATGCTTCTCAGTAGCCTTATCATTCACAGGTGCCTCTCTAGCCTGCACAAATGATTGACAAGAGATCACCCAAAGGATGCTTTCTGAAGGTTTTTGTTTTTTGTTTTTTTGTTTTGCACGTGACCGTGTGTGTGTTGATCTGAGGGAGGAGGAGGGGTCCTGGAGCAGTTGGGTCTCCAGTGCCACCACCCTCACCATCCGACCTGGTACCTTTGCCACGTTGGTGCTGAGGTTTCCTGTTTGGTGAAACCAGATTGTTTGTGGTAGGAGAAAGGAAAGGGCATCTAATGGTTTTGCCACAAGCTTGCCTTTGTGTTTCAATCCTGGGAGGCCACCGCTGATTCCCATCACTACTGTCTCCATGCGGAAGTTGCTGGGCCCCGTGCCCAACTGTCCCTTTGGCTTTTATGAATCTGTTTCTGCTTCTGACCCCATCCCTAATGTGCAATCCTTGAGATTTGCCCTGGTTCCATTGCCCAAGGAATAAGAGCTGAAGTATGTCCTCCTTGACATTCCACCTCCCAGCTCTTGTCTGATAGCTAAGGGATAGAGTGAGACTTGACAGCTGAGCCTCGGAAATCCACAGGTGGCTGCAAATATTTGTGTCTGGTCCCTGCCCCCCAAACTTGCTACTCTAGACTGAAAGTTCTGGTTGCACACTTGCCAGGGCACTAGCCAGTCTGTGCAGAGCAATTTTCTGGAACAACAGAACGAGTCTCAGACCCAGAGGCTGGGCTCTGCTGGGCTTGAGGTTCTAGATCCCACCTCTAGCCAGGCCTTGGATTCGGTGCAGCTGAGGGAGGTACAGGGTCATAGAGCTTTTCTTGCTGGATTTCCTTAAAGCTGGTTCATTATCCTTCAGGTCCCTTCATCTTGCACGATCGGCTCACTCTCCACACCTTTTACTTCAGTCCATCACATAAATAGGTTCATGAAGAGTGTTAAGTACTCCTGAATCATGTTATGACCTAGAACAGAGATGGCAAATGAATGGCACACCATTGTCCCTCTGCCCCCCATGGCAGATACCACTAATTGGCCTAGAGTGTTTTCCACTAACCTCTGGTATATCCTCATTAACCAAGATTCCCCCAGCAGCCAGTAGAAGTGTTGAGACTTACTTGCCATCCCTGGCTGAGCTTCTTCCCTCCTGTGGAGAAATGTTCCTGAGATCTTTCCCTCTGAAATTCCTGTGTCTGGAATGGTCCCTGGATATGCCTTTTCCTGCCCCAATAAGGCCTTCTTCCAACAATGCCTGTGTCAGGCTGAGACACACAAGAACTGCCAACCCCATACAGGGTTTGCTGGGTTCTGGAAGCACAGGGAAGAGGCAGAAGCTTCTGCCTGCCTGCTTTAAATAGCAGGAGGCCTGCAGTAGCCCATGTGATTGCCTCCCTTGCTTCAGCTACCTCATAGAGCCTATGGGGTCGGGGGGCGGGGGGGGCTGTTGGAGCCCAGTGTGGTGGTGGGGACTCGTGACTGTGCAGCACAGCAGCCCTCTGAGACCCCGTCTAACTACTGTGGGGCTACGGTGAGCTACGGTGTGGCCCCAGCTGGTCTTCCCAGGTCCAGAATCTAGGTCCTGGGCAAGTCAACCCTTTGCTCTCAGCTCCAGCCATGTCTAGGTATCCAGACCAAGCTATAGATGGGAATCCCATTTTCTCTCTTCCTCTCCGTTGACCACATCACAGCAATCACTACAGCTGCTCTGTTCGTTCTGCTTTCCAAAGTCAACCCAGGTACCTGGGTGCTGCCCTCACCAGCCAGGAGCCTGGGCCAGATGCGGGGAAGGTGGCCTATCTGAATGAAGGCCAGTGCCTTCCTCACCAGGGCAGGTCCCGTGCACGTGACCTCAGTTTTAGGACCAAGTGCTGTGTTGGATTCTTCAGTTGCTAGCTTTTCCTCCAGGGGACCAGAGCCGGCGAGGCTCACAGCCTTGAGCCCTTGTCCCTGCTGACGGTAATTTGTGTTCAGGACCTTGTCCAGCTGAGAGCCTCACATACACCAGATTGTGAAGAGGTTTCAGCAGCACTTTGTTATAATTTGTTTTCCATGAGGCTTTCGGACCATGGGCTGAGCTCAGGCACTTTCTGTAGGAGAATGTTCTGTCTGTAAAGATGGTTATTTCCATTCCTTCCCCCCCCATCACCGTGGCCCTGCTGAGGGCTGACCAAGAGGCCAGTCGAACTGACCTCGTGGCTTTGGGGAGGGCCAAGGCCTGCTGAGTGGATTATCCAGCTGTGGCTCCAGCCCTCCCACCTTTGCAGCACAGAGGTGGTCACCCCAGGGACAGCCAGGTATCTGCCTGGGGGAGGGGTGCTGCCTTCTGTCCCTGTAACTGCTTCCCATGTGGCTCAACCTGGCCGCCCAGATTTGTTTTAAAGCTGTGCTGACAGCCTCTTTGTCTCCTTTTGGTATTCACAACAGCCAGGGACTTGATTTTGATGTATTTTAAACCACATTAAATAAAGAGTCTGTTGCCTTACTTGTTTCTCTTTTGACCTTTGTGGTCATTGGTGCTTCTGGATCCATCTAGCCAGCACTGACTTGTCTGGCTCTACTGCAAAGCTTCTGGCTGTGCCCAGCTTTCGTGCATCTTGCAGAGCACCCCTCTGGCTGCCTTCCAGGAATTACCATGGGCTAATGCATTTGAGCTGCTCAAGCAAAGCCGTTGCCAAAGTTGGCATGATGCTCATATCCATAGAAGGATCAGATATTTTTCATTCAAGTCAGAGGTTACCCCTGCCCACTAAGGGTCAGGCTAGTGATGAAGAAAGATACTACATTTTATTTATTTTTGAGTAATCTCTGCACCCAACGTTGGGCTTGAACTCACAACCCCTGGGTTAAGGGTCCCATACTCTACCACTGAGCCAGCAAGCACCCTGGAGAAAGATACTTTCAGATACAGAAAAGTCAGTGGTGCTGTGGGAGCATAAAGGAGGTCTCTGTCCCCTTCAGCAAGGAGATAGGGGTGGACACCTGGAAAGGAATTATGACCCAAAAGGCAGGTAGAAGTTTGACAACTTAGTAGTGAAGTAGTTTACCTAGAAATGCAGGTGCCCAGGATGGGTAGTGGGAGGTCACCAGGAGCCTGTGTGCCAAGTTAAGTGATTTGGGCTAGATCCACAGGGCAGGAGGAACCACTAAAGGTATTTAGGACATTGGGAAAATCGACAAAGAAGGCATAAGGTAAGGAAACCAGAGAGGCATAGGCCAATTGAGGCCCAAAATCAGATGGCTGGATACTAATCCCTACTGCTCAGGGCTGTCACAGGCCACATCCTCTGGCATTGACCTACCTCTGAGTTCTTTTGATTTTGTACATTCCTTGAGAAGACCACATTCTGCGTGCAGTCCTGAAGAATGGGCTGGTTTCTTAAACACTCCTGTTCACCCTGCCAAGCCTAGGCGCAAAAGTTTAGGCTCCTGTATGGGAGGCATCCTATTGTGGCTTCACCAGCACCCTATTCTCTCCGGAGCCTGGGTTTGGTCTGGCACAAGGGATGGTATGTGAATGCCCAACAAATAAATGGCAGAGACAACTAAAGGGCCCTTCCCTCCAGGCCTCCATGAGCAGTTGTGTCCACACTGGCTGTGACAGTCCTCTCAGAGCCTCTGCCTTTTCTAATCAGGGTCCAAATGGGTTGATACTTTTCTGTGCTGGTCACAATGGTTTCCGTCAAAGATCCTTTGGAAGAAGTCAGGGGAGGCTGCCGCAACTCTTAAAACTCACAAAGCATCTCTGAGAATAACTTCACCCATAGTGGTGTCTCAGGACCTGCCACCATTTTCCTGGAGGAGCCCTGGTTCTCCTCCCTAGCAGCTGGAGGACAGCAGCTTCCCAGTTGTCCTCTCTGCCTGTGCAGACCCCTCCCTCCAACCTCTGGTTATTTAAAAAGTCCTGGGTTAATGTGTCCCCTTCTGGGACAGTCTAGGTGTTGGAAGAACCTGGAAAAGAGCCCCTGCATGGGTGCCTGTGGGAAGGATTAGGTGCAGGAAAGCTGTTCCTGCCCATTGGTAGGGGAAGGTGAACAGTGGGGCTCTGCACATTGCCCTGGGGCAGTTATTTGAGACTGCAGGGCAGCCTGGCCAAGGATAAGCCTGTCTCCTGTTGCATCAGATGGTTCTCTGGGGACCTGAGCTGGGAGCCTCTGCCAGGTCTTTAAATAGCTGCCCCATTGATCTGGCCTCCCAGACAGTGCGGGCAGCGCTGGGTCGCCCTCCATGTGGCGCTCAGGTTTCCCTCCTGGGGGCTGGGGTCAAGAGCCAGGTAATCGCACCGATTTTCCTCTGATCTGGTGCTCCCCACACGCGTCTCCTAGAACTGGGGAAGGGGAGGGAGGAGGCGTGGTCCCACCACTTCATCAGTGACTGAATATAGCCTCCGTTGCTTACCAGTGAGGAGTGTCTGGGTATTGTGGAGTGAGTGGTATTGCCCTCAAGACTATAGTTGACTTTCAGCACAGGGAATAATGACAGTAACTTCCTGCAGGATTGTTACAGGGATCAAACGCACATAAAATGCTTAACAGGGGACCTGGACTCAATAGACGGTTGTCTTTTCTTGTAGTTTCTTCCTGCTGCTGCTGCTTATAGGCTTATGTGTGTATATATATGTGTGTGTGTGTGTATATATATATATATATACATATATATACACACACATATATATATCTTGTATGCTTATATATATTTTACATGTGTCTGTCCATTTCCCCCCCCCCCCCATCCATATCCCTCCACCCTGGCCTTCTGACAAAGCCAGCACCATTTTGTAAGGGACTGTAGCTTCTCCCCAAAACTGATGGGAAAGTGAGATTTTTAGATTGCCATCACACAACAAACATAGCCACCTTAGTTCGGGTGGGCAGGTAAAGTCCAGTGAGTGGGGCAGCCTGGTAACTGTTGTAGGCTCCTCCCATCTCCCAAGCACTAAAAAAAGGTCACTTTCTCTTTAAATGCAAATTACCTCCTGCAAGCTCTGCTTCCACACGCTCAGTTCCCTAGGAGGGGAGCGCTAAGAGCGGAGGGAACCACGCTTCTGCCTCACTCCAGACCCCAAACCTCCAGGTCAGTTGCCCGCTTCCAGGGTTTGGGGGGGTGTGGAACATCGCGGGTCCGATGCTGCATTTCGGATCCTGGCTCCCCAGCTGAGGGATCCATTTGGCACACGGCTTTGAAGACTGAGTGTAGGAAATAGATCCCAGGTGGCCCCCAGCCATTCCTGAGAAGCAGGGGCTCCTGCTCTTCTATCAAGACTTTAACTGGGCCAAGCTGCAGCAACGCATGGCAGAGGACGTGCTCCTATCTCCTCTCCACCACACACCCCCTGGGGACCAGCCAGCCGGGTGCCAATTTCAATGCTTATGCCCCCAGTGCCGCCGCCACCATCCTAGAGTGCAGACGCGGGCTTGGTGTCTGCAGCCTGGAGTGAGCAGCTGGGGAAAGCCCCTGTAGAGGGCCCCGGGCCTCCGTCGGGAGGACCTCAGCAGACCTGAGACTTAGGGGGTGGAGCTGGACCGGAGGCTGAGCGGTACCAGCCACAGGCGCAGCCATTGTTGGAGGCCCAGACAGCCAGCTGCCCGACCACCCACCCCACCCTGGCTGCAGCTGAAGCGGAGCAGGGCCTTTCTGACCAGGGATGGTGAAGCAGCAGGAAGCCTGTCTCAGGGAACTTCTGGGAGTTGCCTGATGTTTGCAGTTGGGGGTGGGCGGAAGAGGAGGGATGCCAGCGTAGAAGTAGCGGAACCCACAGTGAACCCTGTCCCGGAGGCTGTGGCTTCTCCCTCCGTCCCCCATCCACTGCTTGACACCGAGGTCTTCCCAGGTGCCCCCACCCACACCTTGGTCACCACCGCCCTTTGCTGACAGGGTTTGTCAGCATCTGCCTGGACACTCGATTAAATAGAAGAAGGTCTAGTTAATACACCCCTAATCCTCAACTGGCCTCTCCTGCCAGCTCACATCCACCCTGCCCCTCCCCTCCGTGTTTCCTCTCCCAGGTCCGCCCCCTCAGCTCCTGGGACAGGAAATCCCAACAGCAGAGCTACGGTGTCTGGTCCAGCCCTTTCACGCAGGGCTCAGGTTTTCAGTTAGGGCTGGAGGGCAGGTGGGAGACCTGGGATGGGCCACGGAAGGTCCTTCACGTACACATTCAAGACCCTAGCAGTGAGGCGCCAACATCTGGCCCTGCCCATACTTGACAGAGAAGGGGACAGAGGTCCCAGTTGGTATGAGGGGACAGTTAGAAGTTCCCAGAGCCCTTCCTTTGCAGCTGTCAGGGGTTGCTGGGGGAAGTGATGACTTAGCCTCTCATTGTCTCAGTGGGTCCTGAGGCTCAGCCAGCATCCAATGGAGGACAAGAAGAAGAAAAGGAGTCCCAAGCCCTGCCTGACCCAGCCAGCCCAGGCCCCGGGCACATTACGAAGGGTCCCTGTGCCCACCAGCCACAGCGGCTCCTTAGCCCTGGGACTCCCTCATCTGCCATCCCCCAAGCAGCGAGCCAAGTTCAAGAGGTGGGTACAGAAGAAAAGTAGGGCAAGGAGGGAGGGACCCCAACTCAAGCCTTGTGGGAAGGAAGTAAAGCCAACCTTAGCCTAGTTACTTAGCAACGATTGATGCCTTCCCTTGGACTAAGAACTCAGAGATGCCTCAGATCCAGTCCTTGCCCTCAGTGTAGGGAAAAGGCTAGATGGGTCACTGGGACCCCACACTGTGCTGATGCCCTCAGCAGGGAGTGAGCAGTGCTGCCAGAAAGTGACAGGGTGTGGGGCACACCGGGCAGAGACAATGTCTAAGCTGAAGGGCTTGCCTGACATAAGTATGGAAGAAATACATTGCCTGGAAGGTTCCCAGAATCACAGGTGGTTGGGGGCCCTGGAGTGTCATGGAGCAGGAGATGGTAAGGGGATGCTCAGGAGTACAATTTGAATTTTCTGCTTAATTTTTCTTAATGGTAGGGAATTTACACCTTACCCTAAATGTGTCCCTGTTAGTGTCCCGCTAAACACCAGGTGCTCTTTCTCCCATTACTGTGCCTCCCTGTGGCTTTGCACACTACCTGCCCAAGAGATTTGGCTGGGGATGACCACAGTAGGGTGTCACTGAAGCTCGGGGCTGGAGCAGGAACAGAGGAAATGAGACAGAAGGGAAGGTTCTGGTGGGTAAGGGAGGGGCAGACTGGGAAGGGTCCTTCAGTGCTTTCCTGGGGACAAGGAAAATTCAAAACCGTTTTGAAATAGAAGAGGGTCGCAGAAAGACATTTTTGGGAGAGGTAAGAGGGCTCTAGTGGCAATAAGGAGTAACTGTCCCCAGTGAGGACAAGTGATTCACCCAGAGCCATGGGAGGAATGGCAGGCCTCAGACGAGAACCCCAAAGCCGCCTTCCAGGCATGGTTCTGGCTATGAGTGTCATCTGCAGCAAAAGACTTCTTTTGACCTCTTCTGCCTACCCCTCCTCACCCGCTCCCTTCCCTTCCCAATCCTGGTGCCAGGGTAGAAGAGAAGAACAAACATCCCTTTATGGTCGGGAGTAGATAGGAAGATGATTTAGCGCATAGACAGATGGCATAAAAGACTTTGGGGTACCAGGCCGCCCCCACCCTGTGACCATGGTCCGTGCCCACCCCACCCAGGGTAGGCAAGGAGAAATGCCGCCCGGTGCTGGCCGGAAGTGGGGGTGGCTCTGCAGGCACCCCACTGCAGCACTCGTTTCTGACCGAGGGGACGGACGTCTATGAGATGGAGGGGGGACTGTTGAACCTGCTCAATGATTTTCATTCAGGCCGGCTGCAGGCCTTCGGTGAGTCCCATGGGCTGGGCTGAGGGGGTGGGGGCGGGGGCGGACACGGCTGGAGGGCCTGGTCTCTGGGCGGTGGCTGGGGCCAGGGTCCCAAGCTGCTCCCAGGGCTCAGACAGGTGTTGTCCAGGGAAGGAATGCTCCTTTGAGCAGTTGGAGCACGTGCGGGAGATGCAGGAGAAGCTGGCCCGGCTGCACTTCAGCCTAGACGTGTGTGGGGAAGAGGAGGAAGAGGAGGAGGAAGAGGGCGGGGTCACTGAGGGACTGCCAGAGGAGCAGAAGAAGACGATGGCCGACCGAAACCTGGACCAGCTGCTTAGCAATGTGGGTCAGGGCTGGGTGCTTTGGTTCTTGGGGACATTAGAGGGTGGGGGAGGTACATCATCCTAAGACTAGTCCTGGACCCGGGGTGAAAAGCTGGGGGTTGCATGGAGCCTCAACCCCCACCAGAAGATGGCTGGAAAAGCATCTGGGTCTGGGCCTGGTGCCTCTCCTGACAGAAACCTCCTTTTCTCTCTGTTGACAGCTGGAAGATCTTAGTAACTCTATGTATCCTTTTCAAGGGACCTTGCAGCATGTGCATGTGTCCCCACCTCCCACAGAAGAAATCAGTTTTCTTCTCCTCACCACCCTCTAGGACTATTTACAATAAAACCAACATCTCCCCTTTCAGTCCTGCTAAAGCGGAATTGGCCACAAACTGCCCCCATGCAGAGTTCTCCCGAATATCAGGAGAAAAGCCATTGCAGGGAATGTGATTTATCTACTTATGAAAATCTCTGCAAGTGAGGCCCCTGGCTGGCTCAGTCGGTAGAGCAGGGTACTCTTGATCTCAGGAACACGAGTTCAAGCCCCATGTTGGCAGAAAATCTTTGCAAGTACTTTACTGACACCATGGCAAAACTTGCCTGATGTCTTTCTACTTTTTCAACATTCAACAATTATTTTTCACTGATTTAGATGATCTCCGCATCTAGTCTCAGCCAGAAGTAGTGCGGGTGCATGTAACTGCATGATCTAGAGCGAAAGAGCAGGCGGGCGCGGGGAGGGGGAGGGGGGCTGGTGGGAGGGGAGGGAAGCCACCCAGCAAGAAGGGCAGGTGTGGACTGCAACCTGGACCACAGACCACCTGAGTCCTTCGCCCCTGCCCCTTTGTGCAATTGAGGAAACTAAGCCCGTTCAGGATGGGGAGACAGGGCTGGAAAGACTGGGGTCCAAAGCATCGCAATCCTTGACTGACACAGACAGAAGTTGCACTTGGCCGAGAATGCCGAGCCTGAGGAGCAGTCAGCTGTGTAGGTGTCGGACCCAGGACCGACTGCCTCTCTCATTCCCTTCAAACTGTGACTTTTTACGAACTCGATCGGGTATTCCGCGGCCCCCCAGGTGCTATGGGGGAGGGGGGCGCTGGATGAAATTAAACCAGAAAGAAAGACACCGGCTCCGTGTGCTCCCTCCCCTCCTTGCGCCTTTACTCGGCCGGGGACCGCAGGCCCGGGCCTCCGCAGAGACACCGCTGCGCGACACACTGGTTTAGGCGGAACCGCTCAGGAGCTGGAATTCCCAGCGTCGTTCTGGAAGCTGGAGTTGGAGGCAGGTGCCAGGACCTGGCGGCCACCGCGGGAGGGGCAAGGTTGCCGTGGAGACGGCGGGGGCGGGGCCTGTGCGCGGCGCGGACTAGTGACGCACGCCGCAGGCGCGCGGCGGGCGGCAAGTCCGTTGGCGCCCGGATGGAGCGGGAGCGGTTGCTTCGCCGGGTGTCGGTGCTGCAGGTGCGGAGCGGGCTGGGAGTGCATGATTCCCACCACGGGGTCTCGGACTGGGGTCTTCGAACGAGATGAAGCTACCACGTTCGGTCACCTACCCTCGTGCCCGCCTCCGGAGTTACCGACCCACCCCCACCGCCCTGACGAATGCTGGGACCCACGGGCCCCCACCGGCCTTCCACTCCCACCACACGTTCCTGCGGGATCCAGGAAGTGGCGGGAAGGGCCTCAAATCGAAGAGGGGGATCCAGTCCAGCATCCTCCCTTGAACCCCCGGAGACTGTTCTGACAGCGTCACCTATCCTTTTCCCGCGGCCAGGTCCCCTCTTAGAGTCACTGGGATGAGCTCTCCAGGAGAATCCTCCAGGAATCCCCCCACTTTTGGAGTGATAAGCGTTTTCTTTCCCCTTATTCTCCACACCAGGCCTGCGTCCGGGGCTTCTTGGTCCGACGCCACATCCAGAGACTGCGAGATGAGTATGAGGCTGTTGTACGCGAAATCGAGGGTGACCTGGGCACGCTTCAGTGGACAGAGGGTTGGATTCCCAGGCCCCAGTTTCTCCCAGAGGTAGTACACACCCCAGTGGAAGAAGGGAGGGAAAGGAGGGACCTGGGCAGGGGATTCGAGGAAACGGTAGAAACCACCCTTCCTATTGACAAGCTTTTCTCAGTGGAAGGACCAGCAGACTCCACTCCTCATATCCCAGTCCTTAGTCCTTACTGCCTTATACGCTACATCTTGGCGCCCAGAAATTTGGAAGGTTTAGCTGTCGGGTTCTCCTACTTCTGTTTTCTCAGAAAGCAAAATCCCATCGGACCTGTAAACCCCAAGAGAGGGCACCAAATCCAGAACAGCAATGGCGGGGCCGCTTCTCATGTAAAGAACCTGAGAGAGAAGCTGTCTTTGGGGAGATGATGCTGAAGCAATCAGGACAGAGCTCAGCAAACTCGGGAAGTCTTCCCTGCAGAGGTGACAGCCCCCCGCCTCAGGATGAGCACAGCAGGCAAGCCAGGAATCCCAGCCAAGAGGAGACCAGAGCTATGTCAGGGATGGAAAACCCAGGTACCTCTCTGCCTAGACTGAGGGCAAACCCCTGACACTCTCTGAGCCTTAGCTTTCCCATCTGAAACTCCAAAGGCTTGTGCTAGATAAGCTGCATCTCTCTTCTTCCCGATGCCTGGTTAAGGGCAACTTAGGGGTGGGCAGGAGGAGAGTGTCAGGGCCAAATGATAGGCCAGTGCCCAGTGTATACCCCTAAAAGCCTTCTCCCTTTTTCCCTCCCTCCTTCACAGAAGCTGTAGGTCCAGGACTGCCCCACAGCCAGACCAAGCTTCAGGAACTCCAGTACCACCACAGCCACTTGGCCATGGAACTGCTGTGGCTACAACAGGCCATCAATAGCCGTAAGGAGGTAGCCACTAATTTGAAGCCTTTTCTGCACGTTTAGGGCCAAGGGAGGAGGTTAGGGAAAAGCCTCCTGCTATGCTCAGACAGTCCTGCCTGGTACAGTGTCTTTTCTCTTCCCCAACAGTACCTAATTCTCAAACAGACACTGACATCCCCGGAGGCGAGCCAGATGAGAGACAAGCCCAGCATGTGCCCAGACCACAGGGCTCAGACCTGTGTGAGGGCTGGGTCACAAACAAGCCCACCACTGAAAGACAAGTTCTACAGAGACAGGACCATTAAAGACCCAGACCATGTAGATAACTCCTCCTGGAGGCTGAAATCACAACCCCACAAGTCCCTGGAAAGCCTGGCCACTACAGACAAAACCACTGCTGGGGTCAAGTACAGGAATCCATGCAACAGGAGGGCTAGAGCACAGCTGCCCACACTATCCAATAACCAGGCCTTAGAGAACAGGCTCACTAAAGAGCCACACCGTGGAGGGCCCTGCCTGCAGTTGATGAGAGTCCCGGAGGACCAGATCCCCAAAGGCCTTGAACCTAGGGGCTACTGTTCTGAAAAAGCCAGGATGCAGGTGCCCACACTCGGTGAGGACCCGGATATTGAGGATAAGTCTCCCAGAAAGCCAGAACGCAAAGAGCCTGATTGCCAAAGAGCTAGGCCACGAGAGTTGGACCTCTCCGAGGACCGTGGCATCAGGGATGAGACCTTGGCAGAGCATGGTGGCCAGGATCTCTGGGAGACTAAGCCACCCAAGGGCCAGATCCCTAGTGAGAAAAGCTCCAGAGATAGAACCTCCAGTGAACCTAGCCATGAACAATCGACAAACCAGAGGGCTGTACCATGGCGATCGAGGCCACCTAAGAAACTGTCTTTGACAGAGTCTGCCCACACAGGAGAGGACCACTGGAAGGACAAGCCATGGAAAACAGGACCACCAGGCTAGACCCTGGGGAACCAGGGCCTCATCCTTGCTCCCTGGTACTAGCTCTACCTCCTGCCCTTGGCCATTGGTGGCTCATGGGGCCAAGAGAAGCTGGAGCAGAGAGCTGGCACCGGTATAGGGAGGGGTGGGAGAAGGATACTCTTTCATCTTCCGCCTGTGGCTTACTCCAAATTTGGGGGCAAGGAGTTACCTGGGATAAGTAAAGTGGGGAGCCTGGTGGAGAATAAAGGTTTTTCTTGGCTTCTGCACCTGGCTGTATTTGTCTTCTGCCTCTGTTTAGGACAGACACTGGGGCCCACGTGTTCCTTTCCTGCTGGCATGGGGCATCTTCCCCAGGGCTGGCTGGGAACCACAGTCCAGGGGCAGACTGGCCATCCTTAGGAACAGTCCCCAAAGCTGATCCACCTTTGAGCTCAGCCCTTGGGCTGCAGGGTGGCAGAGAGCTTCAGAGAATTCCTCCCTCTATCCAGTATCGGAACATCTGTGTTTCAGTGCAATCTCCACCACTGCCTCCCTCACTGAGCCCCAGGGCCTTCCCTTCCAGTATAGTGATCAGATCCACCCTACTCTGTGTGGCTGGATGAGACCCTGAACACAGACAGATGCTCCTCCGGAGTCTCTCCCCACCTTCCTGGGCAAGGGTGCAGGACTCCGCCTCTGATTGGCACTGCTCCCAGCCTGCCTAGTTGCCTGGCAACAGCTCCGCGTCTCTTGCCGAGGACACACTATGGCCAGTGGTGGCAATCCAGCAGCCAAGAGGGTAGTGGTATACCGGAATGGGGACCCCTTCTCCCCAGGCTGCCAGCTGGTGGTGAGTCAACGCCGCTTTCCCACCCTGGAGACCTTCCTCTGTGAGGTGACATCGGCTGTGCAGGCCCCAGTGGCTGTGCGGGCCCTCTATACGCCTTGTCATGGCCACCCTGTCACGGACCTGGCGGACCTGCAGAACGGAGGGCAGTATGTGGCTGCTGGCTTTGAAAGATTCCGCAAGCTGCAGTGAGTGGGCTGGGGCTGCTTAGGGCCTTGGGAGGGAGGTAATTGCAAGCGCAGTAGCACGTGTTCAGTACTATGTGTGTGCAGGCACTTGACGTGTTCTCTTCTGGAATATGGCAGCCCTACGCAGGAGGTGGTCTTATCCCTGTTCTTTAGAAGACAATCAAGGAAACCTGCCTAAGAGTACCCAACAAATAGTGGAGTCATGGCTCTGGCTGAAGTCTGATGTTCATGCCCACCACCGTCAGGACCAGAACATACTCCAGCAGGTTGAGCCCCTTTTTCCAAAGGCTCTTGACTGGATTCTACCACCATCACCACCAAACACTTAAATCCATCTAGCACTTCCTCCTTGCTTTGATTAGGTCTCCTATGCTCCCCACTGGGCTGGGGCCACCCCCTTTGCAGGGTGGGGCCATGCCTTCCAAGATGGGAAAAGAATTTGAGCATCTGAGCTTCCAGGTGCTACTGAGCTGTTGATGGTAGCATAAGGAGCAAGGGGTGGGAAGTCATTCAGACTTAGAACCTGGGCCCTGTCACCTGTTACTTCTGTGTTACTTTAGGTGAGTACTTAGCTTTCAGTCTTCTAGAAAATGAGATAAAACCTCATGAATGAGAAAACTTCTGAGCTACAGTAAGATGCTTAATGAACTAGTTTCTCTTGACCTTTAATCTTAATGGTTTGTGTCTTGAGACCCCGGTCTGGGTGGTCAGCCTGATGCACGGCCTAAGACAGGCTCAAAGGCCAGGATGTTTCTGGACTGAGGTGTCTTGAGACTGGCCCAGTGGGAATGGATACCTGCTAAGCTGAGCCCCAGACCCTCACTCTGGCAGCTAGCAGGGTGTTGAGGTCCCAGGCTCCCGAGATGACCTGTGACCCATCTGTCTTTTCAGCTATTTACCCCCTGGACGGAAGGCTCCAGGTGGAAAGAGCAGCAGACGATCAGTGAGTGGGGGTGGGTGGGTGGGTGGGTGCTGGCTTCTAGCCCTCTGTCTTCTCCCTGCTCTTGGGATTGTTCCCAGTTCGGTCTGGGAAGTCAGGGGCCCTGGAAGTAGCAGGATCTGCTGCTGGGAGGCGGGGCACTCTCCACACCCTCTCTGGAGCCAGCTGCTACCCTTCCTGGGGTGCAGGATTTCAAGATGCTATCCCTTGCTCCTTTCCCAGCCTCTCCCTTTACCTCGAGGTTGTGGTCCCCAAAGGAAAAAGGAAGCTGTAAAACACACGAGGGCAAGGGGATGGTTGGAATGTGACTTCAGGGAGGGAGAAGCTCCCTTTGGTGAAAGGTGTGACCAGTCCCATCCCTCCTTGTCCCCTCCTTCAACCACCCTACCCACCTCAGACGAACCCACCCCTAACCAAAGGCCTCAACTGTCTTCTGATCTGAGGGCCTGACTTGGGTTTCAGGATCCTCCTGAGACTCACTGCCCATGTGATGGGACCTGTGGACCACGACCACCGGCAGGTTCCCCCTGCTATATCCAGTGAGTGCTGGTGTCGGGGAGCAGGAGCACAGATTTTGTTTCAGTAAGACCAAGATGTGGGTGGGATTGTTCCAGAAGCCCCTGGTCTCTGGTGGGGATATAAAAAGTCCCAACATGCCTGGTGGGTGAAAATGGACCAATGTTCTTAGACCATTTTCTGGCCCTGTGCTACCCTTCTTCCTCTCATACGTGGGGAGTGCTGGGGACCCTTCTCCTTACCAGGCTGCTCTTTGTCCCAGTGTGTTCAGGAATGGGGACCTGTTAAGTCCCCCATTTAGCCTGAAGCTGTCCCAGGTGGCCAGCGAGGACTGGAAAACAGTGTTGAAGCTCCTGACTGAGAAGGCCAAACTACAGACCGGAGCTGTGTGCAAGTGAGCATGGGGACTGAGGAGACCTAAAAGTCCCTGGAGGGCATCTCCCTGCAGATTTCGGCTGTCCTTAAGGACAACAAGGCAAAAGAAAACGTTTCCCCAAATGGCACTTCCTTCTATGCTGAGCCCTTGGAGCCCGGGCAGAGCCTAGGAGACTGGCCCAGATGTCCAGAGGGCAAGTGGCCAAAGGGTACCTTGGAATAGTTGTACCCAACCCGTCACAGTCTGCTAAATATGAACGGGGATCTTGTCTACCGGCCCTTACCCACCTACCTCTCTCTCCCAGACTCTGCACCCTGGAAGGGCTCCCACTGTCAGCAAGAGAGGCTCTGGTGAATGGCCATTACTATGTGGCTGTGGGAAAGGATGAGTTCAAGGCCCTCCCCTATCTGGAGCTGCTGGTGCCTAGCCCCTCACTGCCCAGGGGCTGCTGGTATGTATGTGTGAGGCGGCGGGTAGCAGAGTAGAGCAGCGGAAGCCACCCTGATTCCATGCCTTTCTCTGCCTACCATAAACTTTTTCTTTTTTGTTGTTGCAGGCACCCTCCAGACCCAAAGTCTAGGCCTCACAAGCAGCAGGTAGGTGATGGGGGAGGCCACGGGAGGCAGGAAAGATGAGGGGTGACTGGCTGACTTCTCCTCCAGCTCAGGCTGTCACCACATGTCCCTGCGTCCTCTCAGTCACCTTGTGAAACAGAGGTTATCGTTCCCGTTTTCTAGTGGAGACACTGAAGTTCAAAGGAGTGAACTAATTTGTGCAGGATGGCACAATTACTGAGTGGCAGGGGCCAGACCAGAACCTGGTCTAAGAGACAGCTCAACCAGGCTCCTCGAAGATCTTTAGACTGAGTTGCTGGTCCTAAAGCCTTTCTGCCAGGTTGGATGCTGGGAGAAAAAACTGGCATATCTGACATAGCAAGATCCAAAGGAGCTTATCCACTCCTCAGCTGATCCCAGACCTGAGCCCTCCCAAAAGATGAGCCAGTGAGCACTGGGGGGCTCGGGGGCACAGCCTGGCTTCACTGGGCTTCTTGAGTGCCAGGCACCAGCTGTTCTGTCCCTGGATAAGGCAGCCTGATGGGAAGAGGGAGCCAGGAGGGAGCATGCAGGCTATGAAGATGGACGGCATCTCTCCCAAGCTCCCGCAGACACCAAGGGCATTCAAGCGTGGCCTGGCAGGAGAGAAGGCAAGAAGAGCCAGCATCCACAGCCCAAGCCCAGTCTTCCCTCTACAGGCCCATGGCCACGGGGCACAGGCAACCCAGCCCTCTACAAAGGAGCCAAGCCAAATTGAGCCATCTGCTTTTCATGCCAGACGCCAGCAGGCCATTCAGCCAAGAAGCAGGCTCCCCACTCTCTCATTTCCATCAGGTGAGGGGACCCTGGGACCCTCTCACCCACCCTCTGACAGGGATCCAGGATGGTCCCTGCTGTCATGGGAGAGGTCTATGGGGGCAGAATGCCTGGGTACAGGGCCGGCCCTGACCTCAGCACAAATCTTTCCTGCTCCCCCATGTGCACATGCGGTCCCTGGCCTCTTCGCAGGGACCTGGCAATACAGAAAGAGGCACAGGGAAACTCAAAGCACTGAAACTTCAGCGGGGGGTTTGAAAGGGATGGAGGCCAAAGGCCTGCCTGGGAGCTATGCTGCCATCCTCTGAGGTAGTAGGGAACGTGGAGCAAGGCTCAGGTGAGGGCAGGGGGAGCGGCTGGGAGAGAAGGTCAAGGGAATGATGGCTCCTCAGCCTGGGCATCAGCCCGCACTGCGTCCTTCATCAGGAGTCAAAGGAGTATATGAGGCTCCCCACCCAAGGAAGGAGACAGCGGGGGCCCAGGAAGTGCCAGATGATGAAGACACCTGTGCAGAGGAACCCTTGGACCAGGTGTGCCGGGGCTGGAAGCAGTATGTTGGTTCAGGAGTTCTGAGCTGGAATCGCAGTCCTGGGTCCCAGGGGCAGTTCCCCCTTGGCACCGTAAGCAGATCGAACTCTCCAAGCCCAGCCTCCTACCTTGTTAAATGAAAAGCAGATCCAAATTTCTAGTCTCTTCCTTTCCTGGGGTCAGAAACTTCAGCTGAGGGCTGGAGACAAGGGATGCTAATGCTCCGTTATGTATGGCCTTCCGCCTCCTCCAGAGGGCAGTACAGATGGTGGACGAGGCCCTGTGCCTAGAAAAGCAGCCTGGGACTGGGGCAGCGATCTCAGCCTCAGCCCTGTCTCTGCCATCTTGGGCACCAGCAGCTCCAGCCAGGAACTGGGGCGTCCACTCTGCAGCCACCATTTATCCTTGCCTCCAGCAGCCTGTTCCAGGGGACCCAGCGCCCCGCCTGGGCTCACAGGATACCCTGTAGCCCCCTCAGCCCTGCCCCACTCTTCTGCTCCTAAACCCACATCCTAGTCTTACTTTCCTTTGAATAGAGCAGCCCTAGCCATGGAGGCCATGTCCTTAAGGGATTATCTGGCCAGAGAGAAGAGGAGCCAACCAACCTTTGTAGCCAAGAGAGACTACAAACTTGAGAGCAGGTCTGTCACAATAAAAGAATACTTACTATCCTCCGTCTGTTTAGTGCAGATTTATTTGAGGCTACTGCTCGCCAGGTACCGTACCACATGGCTGGAGTGAGGTGGTGCAGGGGCCCACAGGAGGCTGGCTGTCTGAGAGGGGCAGGCTGGTGAGGATCTCCACCCATCTCATGGGTGGGACAGGCGATGCTACCAGACCGCTCATCCCCTCTACACCTGCCATTCATCCCCTCAGATGCCCCTCAGGCAGCGGGGGCCCCTGACAGTCCTGGAGGCCTTCTGTTTGCATTTCTGGCTCAGACTACAGCTGGCTGTCTCCATGCAGTCCGTGGACCCTGCTGCTGTGACAGTCCGGATCAGGCCATAGTGACAGTGGCTGGGCTGGGGGTCTGACATGAAAGCACGAAGAGGGCTGCTGGGGCAGAAGGGTCACTGAAGGAGCCTGAAGTCTCTTGTGCTAAATCCTAGCAGTCGAACAGATCTCGGAAGTTACAAAACCCTTTTGCTCCGGTTCTCTTGTGCAGTTCACCACGAGGTAGCTCTTAGCCCCCTAAGAGAGGAGGACGCTGAGGCTCAGGCGGGGAAGTGCTAGGTCCATCTGCTGCACCTCACGTGAGGCTGCACCTCCCAGCTCAGGGGCTTCCTGGAGACAGAAGCGCTGCAGGGTGGCATCGGCCCACTCAACGGGCAGACAGTTGCCCCTGGGTCTTGCTCACGGAGCTTGTGACGCAGAGTGTAATTCCTGCCATGGTGAGCACCATGCCTGTGAATGCTCCTGGGAGAATGGGCAGAAATCGAGGGGCTGAGCCCAGCCACGCTAGGAGGAGCTGGTGCAGGGCTGAGCACCCAGCTCAGATGGGGTCTGTCCCCAGAACGCCCAGGGGAAGGAAACTCTGATGGCTCTAAGGAAGAGCTGCAGAAGAAAGGGGTGGGATGGGGAAAGATCCTCTCCTCCCCTGTCCTTGGAGATAGCTCTGGAAAGGACTAACCAGGGGTGGCAAGGCCCAAGTAGCGGCTTCCTGCACTTGCAAGCAGTCTAACTTACCTTTTCCACCAATATCTTCTCCAAGGACCTTCCCAACAATCAGTGTGAAGATGATGGCCAGAGAGTTGCTGATGGGTACAGCTAGGGTCAGATCTGAGTGATCAGAATGAAAAAAAATCTCTGAGATGCCAAAAAATGCCTTTCTAGGCACAAAACAGTTTATCAAGACAGCCTGTTTAAAAAAAAAAAGAAAAAAAAAAAAGTATCTCTTTCCAGATGAAATCAGAGCAAAGCTCAAGATTCCAGCCAGGTTTCCTGACTCTAAATTTGGTGCTCCCTCAATTCCAGCATGAAGACCTGAACCATATAGTGGTCGGCGACCACCTGGTTGGCCGATAAGGATAAGGTCTTTGTACTCAGAGAGCTTCTGAGATCCCAAGGGTATCTGGACAGGCCACAAAGCCCAAAGGATGCAGGAGGACGAGTGCAAAAACACAGTCATCACTTAGTAAGTGCAAATTGTGTGCTGGGTGCTTTGTATCTTACAGACATACCTTACAACACTGCAAGAAGAGCGTTGTCATTTTGCATAAAGAAAACAAAAGCTCAGAGGGGACATGTCAATTGAGGCCGACTGAGAATGTTATTTTTTTTTCAACTTTTTTTTTTTTTTTTGGGACAGAGAGAGACAGAGCATGAACGGGGGAGGGGCAGAGAGAGAGGGAGACACAGAATCGGAAACAGGCTCCAGGCTCTTAGCTGTCAGCACAGAGCCTGACGCGGGGCTCGAACTCACGGACCGCGAGATCGTGACCTGGCTGAAGTCGGACGCTTAACCGACTGCGCCACCCAGGCACCCCTGTTATTTATTTATCTATTTAGTTTAGTTCATTTATTTTTTGAGAGAGAGAGAGAGCAGGGGACGGGCAGAGAGGATCCCAAGTAGGCTCCGCACTGCCAGTGCAGAGCTAGATGCAGGGGCTTGAAATCACAAACTGTGAGATCATGACCTGCGCTGAGATCGAGTCAGAGGCCTAACCGACTGTGCCACCCAAGTGCCCCCATCTTCTTAAAAAGTTATATTTTAGGCTATTTAAGAAGATGGGGGCGGCTGGCTGGCTCAATCGGTACAGCGTGTGACTCTAGATCTCAGGGTCGTGAGTTCAAGCCCCACGTTGAGTGTAATGCTTACTTAAAAAAAAAAAAAAGTTTTAAGAAAATAGACCTCATGTTAAGTGTGCTTATTACACAAGCATACAAAAAAAAAGTTTAAATCAGAAACTGAGCTACTTATGATGACAAGACTAATAACTGCCAGGCCAACTGCTCACCTTGGCTCCTGAGTCAGCTCATTCCTTCCCAGCATTCCCGGCCTCACCTGCTTCAGGAAGAGGAGGAACTGTCCTGTTTGTTATCCCGAGAGTCCCCACCATGGTTGGCATTCCCCACCCAAGAAACTGACCCAACTACCTACTCAGAGCTGCTTCCTGGGGCTCACACACCTTCCATGGAATGCGAGGACTGCTATCGACTGGTGTGCAACAGTAGATGGGGAGGGGAAGCAGCATGGGGCTATGGAAGAGCAAGGGCACTGGAGTGAGGCTGACCTAGGTCTCCCTGTGCCGCCTTGGTTAGGCCCTTGACCTCTGCAGTCTACAAGCACAACAGTGATAGCAAGGTGACAATGCCTCCACCTCCGTACCACAGCGCTGCTGCGGTAAGATAAGACGGGATAATGTGTCTAGCTCCTGGCTGAAGATATACATCTTTGATAAAGTGACCACTGTTGTTGATTACTAGAATAGACAGATGCTAAAAGATGGATGTAGAGCAGGAGAGGAGATAACAGGACCCTAATGTTGCCATCTGCTCAAAACTTGGTAAGGGGCTAACTGCAGTCAGCTGGCATTCTTGGGCAGCAGGGAGTGCCAGAGGCTTTCAAACTTGCTTTTATTTGCTTTTCAAACTTTTGGGGTTTAAGTTTTATTTAAGTAATCTCCACACCCAACAGGGAGCTTGAACTCACGATCCCGAGATCAAGAGTCACATGCTCTACCGACTAAGCCACCCAGGTGCTCAAACTTCCTGTCAAATGATGTTTTATGGGGTGCCTGGGTGGCTCAGTCAGTTTAGACATCTGACTCTTGATTTCAGCTCAGGTCGTGGTCTCACAGTTTGTGAGATTGAGCCTTGCATCGGGCTCTGTGCTGGCAGTGTGGAGCCTGCTTGGGATTCTCTCTCTCCCTCTCTCTGCCCCTCCCCACTCGCTCTCTCTCAAAATAAATAAATGAACCTTTTTTAAAAATGACGTCTCTTGGGGCACCTGGGTGGCGCAGTCGGTTAAGCGTCCGACTTCAGCCAGGTCACGATCTCGCAGTCCGTGAGTTCGAGCCCCGCGTCGGGCTCTGGGCTGATGGCTCAGAGCCTGGAGCCTGTTTCCGATTCTGTGTCTCCCTCTCTCTCTGCACCCCCCCCCCCATTCATGCTCTGTCTCTCTCTGTCCCAAAAATAAATAAACGTTGAAAAAAAAATTAAAAAAAAAATGACATCTCAGGGCGCCTGGGTGGTTCAGTCAGTTAAGCAACTGACTTTTGATTTCGGCTCAGGTCATGATGTCACAGTTCGTGGGTTCAAGCCCCACATCAGGCTCTGTGCTGGCAGTGCAGAGCCTGCTTGGGATTCTCTCTCTTTCTTCCTCTCTCATTGCCCCTCCCCTACTCATGCTGTCTCTGTCTCTCTGAAAATAAATTAAAAAAAAAAATGATGTCTTATGAGAAGCCCCACATGTAAAAGGGATAAATGTAGCCTCTAGTTGAAGCTGAAGTGGTAGGTCTTGAGGTCAGCCTGTCTCCTCACCCTTCTGTGGCCTCTGAGGGGTTCTCCAGAGCTCTCTGGGGCCTGGGTGAGATTCCACGGGAGACGAAACCACAGCAGGGGGACTTCTCATAGTTAAGTTCAAGAACATAAACTTGGAGTAATACATAGCTTCAAATCCTTCTGCACTAACATGCTTGACTTCAGAGAAGGGAAATAAATTGCCCCAAGTTTTGTAACTTCACCTCCTACACGGATATCATGTCTGCTTCATAGCATCATGATCACGATCCAATAGAAATCCGGCGTCATTTCATTGCACTTCTCTTGATGGCACTTTGCAGATACTGTGTTTTTAACAAATTGAAGGTTTGTGGAAACCCTGCATCGAGCAAGTCTATCGTTGTCATTTTTCCAACGGCATTTACTCACTTTGTATGTCTGTGTCACATTTTGGTAATTCTTGCAGTATTTCAAACTGTTCCTTATTATTATACATGTCCTGCTGATCTGTGATCAGGGATTATGACTTGCTGAAAGCTCAGATGATGGTTACCGTTTCAAGCAATAGAGTATTTTTAATGTTTATTTATTTATTTAAATGTATTTATTTTGAGAGAGAGTGGGAGGGAGAGGCAGAGAGAGAGGGAAAGAGAGAGAATCCCAAGCAGGCTCACCGCTGTCAGCATGAAGTCCTGTGTAGGGCTGAAACTCATGAACTGTGAGACCATGACCTGAGCCAAAGTTGGACCAACTGAACTTAACCAACTGAGCCACCCAGGTGCCCCAGCAATAAAGTATTTTTTTAAGATTAAAAAAAAAAATTTTTTTTTTTTTACTCATTTGTAAGAGAGAGAGAGCACATGCACACAAGTGGGGGAGGGGGAGAGAGAGAGGGAGAGACGCAGAATCTGAAGCAGGCTTCAGGCTCCAAGCAGCACAGAGCCTGACACGGGGCTCAAACCCACAATCCGAACCAAAGTCAGTCTCTCAACCGACTGAGCCACCCAGGCGCCCCAAGTATTTTTTAATTAAAATATGTGCGTTGTTGTTGTAGACATGATGCTATTGCACACGTAATAGGCTACGGAATAGTATAAACATAACTTTTTGTTTTTAATTTTTATTTTAAATCTTATTCTTTTTTAACTTTATTTTTTATCTTTTAAAATTTACACCCAAATTAGTTAGCATATAGTGCAACAATGATTTCAGGAGTAGACTCCTTAGTGCCCCTTACCATTTAGCCCACCCCCCCTCCCACAGCCCCTCCAGTAACCTTCTGTTTGTTCTCCATATTTATGAGTCTCTTCTGTTTTCTCCCCCTCCCTGTTTTTATATTATTTTTGTTTCCCTTCCCTTATGTTCATCTGTTTTGTCTCCTAAAGTCCTCATATGAGTGAAGTCATATGATTTTTGTCTTTCTCTGACTAATTTCACTTAGCATAATACCCTCCAGTTCCATCCACGTAGTCGCCAATGGCAAGATTTCATTCTTTTTGATTGCCGAGTAATACTCCATCGTATATATATACCACATCTTCTTTATCCATTCATCCATCGATGGACATTTGGGCTCTTTCCATACTTTGGCTATTGTCGATAGTGCTGCTATAAACACGGGGGTGCATGTGTCCCTTTGAAACAGCACACCTGCATCCCGTGGATAAATACCTAGTAGTGCAATTGCTGGGACATAGAGTAGTTCTATTTTTAGTTTTTTGAGGAACCTCCATACTGTTTTCCAGAGTGGCTGCACCAGCTTGCATTCCCACTTAAATCTTATCCTTGAGTAAACTCTACACGCAAACTCACAACCCTGAGATCAATAGTTGCATGTTCCACATACTGAGCCAGCAGATGCCCCTAAACATAACTTTTATATGCGCTGGGAAACGAAAAAATTCATTTGCCTTGTTCCGCAATATATGTTTTATTGCGGTAGTCTGGAACCAAACCTGCAGTATCTCTGAGGTATGGCTATAAAATGTGTAAAACCAGCACAGTATCTGATGCAGTAGAGGACAGTCATCAATCAGTGGGGGAAAGGAAATTTATATTTATTGAGCTCCTACAGTGTGCACCAGGTACTCTGCTAGATGCTTCTCATACACTGAATTGAATTCTCTCAATGGCAAGAAGACCATCCTATGAAACCAACGCTCAATTAAGAGACTTACACAGGGTCAGACAGGTAGCACACAGTGGAAACAAGAGTGTCAGCGCCAGCCATCAGCACAGCAAAATGAACCTTCCCTCTTCCTCTGCTGCTGCGCAAGACTGCCGGGCTTCAGATCAACCCAAATGCCTGGCAGCATACTCATCATCAGCCCACTGTGCCCCAACTGCTCAGGGAAGAGGGTGCAGAGAGGGAACTGGAGATAGTGGGCTCTCCCTCACTCATGGAAAAAAGGTGTTTCAGGCACCCTCCCCAAGTGACTCTTCTGGGTGGCTTCCACCACTGAGCATGGCAGTTCTAAGTCAGAAACCCACCTGTTGATGCCAAGGTGAGGTAGTAGAGAAGGGAGCCACACTGGTTGAGGAAAAAGGGCATCAAGTACTGGAAACAGAAGAAATCTGCAGTCAGTGTGATGCTGGACTGAGCAGCATTGCCTTCTTTGAGCTTCTAGCTACGCCTTTCTTTAGAAGGAGGGGTAGCTATAAGGGCCCAGAGAGTGTTTAGCCTTCTGAAAAGGACCCTTCAGGGCAGACAGGAAGTTACTGACTGAACTCCATGCCTTTGCCTTGAATGCCCCTCCCACAGCCCTGCTACTCCCATCTTCCCCCTCCTGCAAGTCCCTGAGTGCCAATGTCACTCCCTCCAGAAAGCATTCCCCCAGGCTCCTAGCTCCAACCTCCCTCCTGTGAACTCAGGAGGCACCTAATCTGTACCTCTTTCATAGCCCTTAGCCCAGAGAGGTGGTTGTGTCTGTGTCTTGTCTTTCCCACTAGCCTAGACGGGCAGCACTGAGGTCAGGGGTAGTTCTCTAGATCTTCCCACTCCAGGGTCAATTTAAGCCCCAAGTCCTCCCTTGGAAAGGTCTGTTGGAGGGATCACCATGATAAAACATTAGTAACAGCAGCCATAGATTGAACACCAAGTGTGTATTAGTTAAGTGCTTTATGTGCCTCACCTCACTGAATCCTCACAACTACCCTATAAGATGGTTACCATTCTTTCCCATTTTACAGATGATGAAACTGAGGCTCAAGCAGGACAGTTGTCTCATCTAGGAGCTTCCAGCGAGTGAGCTGGTGGGGAGCAGACTCTGACTCAGATTTGTTTGACTCCAGAGACCACATTTTTAGCAGCTATGCGCGAGAAAGGGGCCATTCACAGACGTACCTCAGTGTTCAAGAAGAGGGTCTTCATCTCCTGCAGCAACTGCCGGGCCCAGGTCCGCTCATGAACTTGCTGCAGGCGGGAGGAGGCCCGCTTCAGCAGCGGCTGTGTGCCACCCCACAGGGCAGCCACCAGCACCAGAGCCAGCACCTGCCCTGGATGGAGACGCGAGTGACCCTCACCCCCACCAAACTGCCGCCCGCGGGGCCCAGCCCTCCTCTGGCCTCCCCTCCTCAGCCAGCCGCTGCCACATCTCTCCTTCGCTCTCCAACGCTCCGGGTGAGACTGGCGAATAGGGCAGGGCCCTGGAGGCCGAGGAGATGGATCCAGGAGCCCAAAGTTTGGGGCTGAGGTTAAGTGGTGAAGGTGGAGCAGGAAATGAACTCGGGGCAAGGCTCGGGAAGCCCCTAGAGGGGCGGGGCCGCCTACCCACCTAGAGATGCCGCCATGGCAACGCCGCTCCCGGCCACTTCCGGGAGCGAAGGGGCGGAGACCCACAATCCGGAAGTGGCGCTAAACCCCTTCCGGTCCCACTCACGTTGCTGCTTTCCTTTCGTCAACGCAGGGATGGTGAGTTCCCCTGAGCTGGGGTGTTAGCATGGGGGGGTCTTTGGGGGTCTGGAGCTGGAGCAGGGGCCGATATTTGGCGGTGACACTCCCGTCTTGTCTTCACAGAAGCCGATCCTGCTGCAGGGCCATGAGCGGTCCATTACGCAGATTAAGTACAACCGCGAGGGAGACCTCCTCTTCACGGTGGCCAAGGACCCTGTGAGCGTCGGCAGAGGGCGGGCCGGCGGGACCTTGCAGCAGGGGCCGAGAGGGGGCGAGTTCACTCTCACTGGGCGGTGGGTGGACAAGCCAGTTTTGCCCGAGAGGAGAACCAAAGAGAGCCCCATTCTGAGAAGTAGGGAGAGACCATCCCGGGATGGTCATTTTACCGGGAGCATTTTACCGGGAAAACGCAGTTGTTGGTAGAAGGAAGGAGTAGCCAGGAGGAAAAAAGCCACAGACCATTGTGGAAGGGGGACGGAGATGAGAGTCAGCCCCTTCAGGGGACTGGGAAGGGACCAATCTGAGAAAGAACAAAACTATTCTTCCAGGTAGGGGAACACACCATCTCTAGAAAAGGACAGCTGATCCTTGGACTGTGAGGGACAACAGAGGATTTATGGGGGTGTCCCTGGGCTCATTTCAGTCGGTCCTTCTGGGCCCCATCCCGCCTTTCACTGAGTGCAAACAGCCTCTCACAGCACTGCCCTTTGAGGCACCTCCCTATGCAAGACGTTAACTCTAGTGGCTCAAAGTGGGAGTTGGGAAGCCTACAGACCTGATTTGAATCGTGACTCCCACGTCCAATAGCAGCGTGACTTTGAGCCTGTCATTTAATCTTTCTAAACTTCATTTCCTTTTTTATACATTATGGGTACAAATAGTACCTCCCTCATGGGGTTGCCTTCAGGGTTAAATGAGATTCAAGTAAGGAGCTTAGCACAGTAAGTACCCGGTGTGTATGAGTGAAGAATTCTTAGTCATTTATATTTTAAATCCCTTAGACACCATTTTATTGAAGCTTCACAGCTACCCTTTGAAGAAGGCATTATTGTTGTGGCCATTTTACAGATAGGAAAAGAAGCTCAGAGGAGAGAAGCACTGTATTTGAGAGTTTGGGGGAGGACTGGGACAATGGCTTGGAGATGTTTTTGCAAGCCTCCTGGTGCCCCTGCCACTTACCTGCAGGAAGGGGGAGAATCTAGGAGTTGTTCTTTTTACCAGCAACCTGCTGTTTCCCAAGAAATGAGCAGGAGGGTTCCTGGGGAACCTCTAAATAGAAGGCCATTGCTCTGCTTGGGATGTTTACCACGTGTCGCTGTCATTAACTCCTCCAGATCGTCAATGTGTGGTACTCTGTGAACGGTGAGAGGCTGGGCACTTACATGGGCCATACTGGAGCTGTGTGGTGTGTGGATGCCGACTGTATCCTTGTCTTCGCTGTGAGTCTGTGCTCCCAGGGTCTGCCAGCAACGGAGAGGCCGCCAACTTGGAGTTGAGAGTTTGGGATGATATTGTGGGTCTAGGGAACAATATCTACCTCCTAATCCCCAGTCCGTACCCTGGTTGGGGGAACAGTCAGGACAAGTTGCAGTTCTAGATGAGGAGGGTAGAATGCTCCGAAGTAAGAGAGGAAGGGAGGCTGGCGGGGGCTGAGTGGGGAGGTGATTCAGTTGGTGTTCCAGGAGGACAGGGGCTCAGGTGAACTGGGTTCTATTTCTTAACACCCTCTTCAGGGGACACCAAACATGTCCTCACCGGCTCAGCTGACAATAGCTGTCGTCTCTGGGACTGTGAAACAGGTAAGCCTGGATCGTTTACTTTTTCCTCAAACAGCAAGAACCTACAGTATACCTGTTTAGGTGAATACGTTTTGGGGAAGTAGAAATCCAGACATGGCTCCTGTTCTGAGGAACAGGAAGCAGACAAGGAAAGGATAACAGACAAGAAAAGGGGTGCTACACAGGGCACCTGGGTGGCTCAGTCGGTTGAGGGGCTGACTTCGGCTCAGGTCATGATCTTACAGTTTGTGAGTACGAGCCCCGCATCAGGCTTTCTGCTGTCAGCATAGAGCCCGCTTTGGAGCCTCTGTCTCCCCCTCCCCCCCGCCCCTCCCACACTCTCTCTGAAAATAAATAAACTTAAAAAAATAAAATAAAAGGAGGCACTGTGGTGAGACATAAGCCATGTTGGAGAAAGCACAAAGCACTGTGGAAGGCCAGAGGGGGGCAGCTGATGTCTGGATTGGGGATGGAAGCAACCCGGGAAGGTTTCCCAAGAAAAATGTCATGTGAGCTGGGGTTTAAAGGATGAGAAAGAGGTCATCACTTTGGCACAGACTGGAACGAAAGCATGGCAAGTGTCCTGTCCAAGTCATCTGATCTGTGGGGAGTTTCTGCTTCTTAGGAGACAAAATAGGAGAGAAGATGAGGCCGGCAAGGGTCAGAATAGGCCATGAATGACAAACTCAGGAGCTTGGCTTTGTTCCGTCAGACTTGGCGTGCTGTCCCTCAGCGAGGCAGAGCATGTTCGGTTTTAACAAACTCCGGTGGCGGTGGGGAGCATTGGAAGAACAGACCGAAGACACGGGAGCCTATAAACTTGCTCCATTGAATAAATATTTACTCGGCACCCAGTTCTGTGCCAGCTCTATGCTGGGTACTGGAGACACGCAGAGAAATTCTGAGAAGACAGATACATTTGCACTCCGCTATGAGAGCAGTGCCACAGCGGCAGGATGTCTGAGGAGAGACAGAGAGGAAGTTAAAAGTCTTGAGCCAAAGCGTAGCCACCAAGGTGGCGGTGGGTTGGGGTCACTAGACCAGGAGAAGCAGTGAACAGGAAGATAGGTAGATGTAGAGAGTGTCCTCTTCTCAATGGCGTTGGACAAGGGGTAGCCCAGATTTCTGCCTGTCTCCAGGGAAGCAGCTGGCCCTACTCAAGACCAATTCAGCTGTCCGGACGTGTGGCTTTGACTTTGGGGGCAACATCATCATGTTCTCCACGGACAAGCAGATGGGCTATCAGTGCTTTGTGAGCTTCTTTGACCTGCGGGATCCAAGCCAGATCGGTGAGGCAGAGCTCGGGGGGTGAGGACCGGGGCTGGGGTACAAGGCGTAGCTCCAGAGCCCAGGGCCTGACCTCTTCTACTGCACACAGACAACAACGAGCCCTACATGAAGATCCCTTGCAACGACTCCAAGATCACCAGTGCTGTTTGGGGACCTCTGGGGGAGTGCATCATCGCGGGCCACGAGGGCGGAGAGCTCAACCAGTATAGTGCCAAGGTGAGGAGGTGGGTGGGGCCCAAGTCCACCAGAACGATTCCCTTCAAAAGGCAGGATAGCACAGCAGTGAAGAACACCACTTTTTAGCTGTGAATTTAGGCAAGTTACTTCACTGAGCCTGTTTGTCTGTAAAACGTTGCAAGGATCAAAGGACATCAGGCATTTGAAAAACTTGTCACAGAGTACTCTGGATAGGTTAATAATGATCACAAGTAAGCATTTTCCTGCCACTACTGAGTGCCATGCTGGGCTCTTAGGACAAAGACATGAATCAGACATGGGCCCTGTCCCCAGGGAGACGGACTGGCAAACAGCTAGCACATGAGTCAGGTTGTGAGTTGTGCCACCACAGAGGTCTTGAGCCAAGCACAGAAAATGCCCTCCATCACAGAGAAGGTGGCAAGTACATTAAGCCGTGAAGAATAAATAGAGCTTCAAGCAAGAAGAGAAGGCAGTTCCACAGGTGAAAGGAACAGTGCACACAAAAGCACAGAGTTAAGGGAGTAGGGGGACTGGTCAGAAGAGAGTCTGGTGTCATTGGGACACGGTATTGGAGAAAGTGGATAGCGACTAGATTTTTCAAGTGTCAGGAGGTAAAGGAACTGTGATTTTCCTTTTGGTAGCAGGGAATCTTCAAATGGTTATTGCTGATCAGATTTTCTCTTTAGAGGCTTTTGCAGGCATAGTTCAGAGAATGGACCTGAATGAGGCAATAGCTCTGGAGGTGTGGAGCACCTGAGAGTTAAGAGATGTAGGGGTGACTGATGAGATGGGGGATGAGGACAGGGCCAAGCCCAGGCTGTCTTGATTTCTTGTTTGGGTGCCTGGGCAATGCTGGAGGGCACTAGCATAAAGGTTAGTCAGTCACTCAGCAAACATTGGCTGTAGTCCACTAGCCCCCAGACCTACCTGCAGAAAGGGAATGGAAACCAAAGTCAAAGGCATGAATCATGCTTGATGCCAGCAAAGAGTGGAACTGATCTGTCCCTTCGGATAGGCCTGACTGTAAAGCTGGTGTGCTTATTCCCCGAAATACAGGAGCCAGATATGTCCCTACCATGTGTCCACATTGATGGAGGAGACAAAAATACATCCTTCCCACAGAATAGGTAAAAACAATTCAGGAATGGGGCGCCTGCATGGCTCAGTCGGTTGAGCATCCGACTTCAGTTCAAGTCATGATCTCACATTGGGCTCGCTGCTGTCGGCACAGAGCCCGCTTCAGATCCTCTGTCCCCCCCCCCCCCCTGCTCTACCCCACTTGTCTTCTCTGTCTCTCTCAAAAATAAACATTTTTTTAAAAAAGTTTAAAAACTAATAATAATTCAGGAAAGGGGCACCTGGCTGACTCTATAGAGCATGCAATTCTTGATCTTGGGGTCGTGAGTTCAGGCCCCGCAATGGTCATAAAGCTTACTTAAAAACAACAACAAAAATAATTCAGGCGAGGAAAGGAAAATTCTCTGAGAGTCTAGTGTGTGTGAGGCTCAGTGCTCAAAAGACCTTTTAATCATCTCACCAGTGTCTGCACAGTGTAGACCAGGTTCATGTCACAACGAAGTCAAACAAGACACAGTCCCAGTCTCCCTATAGTGAACCTCGGTGGTGGGCTTTTAGTAATCTTGTTTTCTAGAGAGAGAAGTTGAGGCACAGAAAGGTGCTTTTGAGGGCAGACTCAAATTCTGCTCTTTGTACTGTACAGGCTAGCCGGTTGCTGAGTGGGAAGGGAAATCAGGAGGTGAAATGGCCCTTGGAGAAGATCTTAAAAAAAAGCTGGACACACAGCAGTGCTTGTGGACTGTGACTCCACCCCTGGCTGGGGAGGGGTGAGCTCAGGCACTCTGCCCCTTACAGGTTGCACGATCTCCAGCAGGTCACACCATCGCTCTGAGCCTTACTTTCTTCCTTTGAAAATGTCCTTTAGGGGCGCCTGGGTGGCTCAGTCGGTTGGACACCCAACTGTTCATTTCCACTCAGATCATGATCTCTTGATTCATGAGTTCAAGCCCCGCGTCAGACTCTGTCCTGACAGAGCCTGCTTGGGATTCTTTCTCTGCCCCTCCCCTGTGTGCTCTCTCAAAAAAAAAGAAAAGAAAGGAAAGAAAACAGGTGTTGAGTATATAGTACAATGCTTGGCAAATTGTGACTGTTCACAATTCAGTGACTGTTGAAAGGAGTAAGTGAAAAGTGCTCTGCCCTTGTAATGTGTTGATTAATTAATAGGTCCGTAGGTATGTCACCATAAGCATGTATTTTCGTAGATGGACTACCAGTGTTGATGAAATGTATACGTGGGCCACGTTTGGATGTGGGCTTTGGAGGGGGTAAATGTTAGTTCAGGGAATACTTGGGCCATCCCAACCCAGACCTCGCTTCCCCCGGCCAGGACAGGGGCAGTATAGAAGCCCTGCTGAGCAGTGGGGCCTGTGGAGGTCAGGCCACCCAGAACCTCACTCTTCCGCTTCTGCCTTCCCCAGTCTGGAGAGGTACTGGTGAACGTTAAGGAGCACTCCCGACAGATCAATGACATCCAGTTATCCAGGGATATGACCATGTTTGTCACTGCCTCCAAGGACAACACAGCCAAGGTGAGCCTGGGCAAGGGGCCTGGTGGGGGGCTCCTCCCATCATCCTGCAAGGCTTTCAACTTGCCCGACTTCCCCGAAGAAGACTCTTTTTACAGATTGCTTTCCCCTGTCTTCTCCAGCTCTTTGACTCCACAACTCTTGAACACCAGAAGACTTTCCGGACAGAACGTCCAGTCAACTCAGCTGCCCTCTCTCCCAACTATGACCATGTAAGGGAAGCGCACCCAGACTTCTGCTGAAGCCTCGGACTGCTTCCAGCATCTGGGTGTCGATGGAGATCTGAATTCTGGAGGAAATAATGTCAGCTAGAGAGGAGATTCCCAGAGCAATGATTCAATGATTGGGCAGCCCCGGGGGATAGGGCAGGAGGTGGCTAAAGTATCTGTTGGGCCCTGCCCTTAGCATCCTTCCAGTCAGATGTGGGAGATATTAAAAGCTTATGAGCTGGGGATAAGAAACAGAAAATGGACTTGCCTGCCCTTTGGGCCTGTCTAGCTTTTCTTCTTCCCTTCAGGTGGTGCTGGGTGGTGGTCAGGAAGCCATGGATGTAACCACCACCTCCACCAGGATTGGCAAGTTTGAGGCCAGGTAAGGGGGGGGGGGGCTCTTCCAAGTCAAAACCCCATGGAGTGTCTTTCATGATGGACACAAACCATTTCCCGAGACTTCCCTTATTTCTTTGGCTGCTAGGAGGTGCAGCTAGATTTGTGGCCTTCCTGGGACAGGTGTGTGATACAGCAGTTACAGCATGACCTTGGACCCACTGTGAAGCCCTGGACACATCCTTGTATTTCTCTGTGCCCGATTAGCGATTGTATAATGGGGACAGCGATAATACACTTACCTCATACAGTTGTACAGATCAAATGCATGAGTTAACGAGTTAACACTTGCTGCACTGCACGCAGTAAGGAAGTTAGCTATCCAGTCTGCGCCCCCCGTCTTATTTTGTTCACATTCCCCACTCTCTACTTTGCATTTGGGGAGTGGTACGTCCAACGTGTCTCGGAAGGAGATGGAGAGTGAATTGTCCCTTCCCACCACCCTCCTCCAGGTTCTTCCATTTGGCCTTTGAAGAAGAGTTTGGAAGAGTCAAGGGTCACTTCGGACCCATCAACAGTGTTGCCTTCCATCCCGATGGCAAGAGGTAGGGCTCCGTGCAGGGAGCTGAGCTTAGCCCGGGACTGGCCTCTATCCCTTTACCATGCCCTGCCCGACAGGCCTGTCTCCCTCCCCCAGAGGGGGCACCTGACTGGTCCCTGGCTCTTCTTTCTCCAGCTACAGCAGCGGTGGTGAAGATGGTTATGTCCGCATCCACTATTTTGACCCACAGTACTTTGAGTTTGAGTTTGAGGCTTAAGAAGCTTGGATCTCCATCAAGACCGGGGAAGTTTCTGGGCCTGGACTCACAGAAAGTTTTGGACTCTGAGAAATAAATTAGTTTGGAAATCAATGGCTTCTGGCGAGAAGTTTTATGGGAACTGTTAACATCATTTTCCCTTCTCAGTGACACCCAGGGAGCTGATACCAGTCATAGATATCTTTATTATTTGGACCTTCTCCCCCACACTACGGACACTTCAAACCTGGAGCTTCGGTATTAAGGGCTAGGCTGGGTTGCAGGCACCGTCATCCAAGGCCCAAAGGTACTGAGGGACCTGGAGAGGTCTCAGGAACGTCTCAGCCACTATCCAAGGAGCCAGCCCTTAAAGTTGGGGCTCAGAGGCTGAAACTGTTGGCTGAGAGAGCTTGGTCTTCTCCTTATCTGTCACTATTTGCCACACCTTCTCCCATGCTACCTCTGAAGGTTCAGGTGGGCGGATCCAGCGCAGAAATAGGCCTGAGGAGGAGGAGGACAGATAAGGAAGCTGAGCAGAGGGGTTAGCTAGCTCCCCAGGGAAGAAGTTGGGGTAGGGGGTCACCTTGCCAGAGTCGCAGGCTCTGGAGCTCCACGGAGGGCCAGATGGCCAAGGGATTGGGGGCGTAGAGCGGGTTCCGGAGTTTCCGTTGCTCTTTTGGCTGGTTGAGCCCAGACCACAAGGAGTGTGTTCGAGTCCTCACTTCACAAAGGCATCTGTAGGAAGTGAGTTTCCAGACTCAAGCTATGCCTTCTGGGATTCTGGGTTGGGGACCCTGGTTAGTAGGGTGCCAGCCATCCTGGGGCAGTGATAACCTCTCCTTTTTTCTGCACCTGTTCTTGCCAGTCAGATACATGTACTGGCACTAGAATAAAGTAGAACAAAACAAAGTCCTAGTTGTTCAGGGGTTCCACTTAGTTCTGCCTGGAAGTATCAGGGAGGCTCATGAGAATGTGCCACTTGGGCTGGGTCTGTCTGCAGAAGTTCACCAGGTGCACAAAAACGTGGAAATACTCAGGAGGGGAGACTGGGGCCAAGAGCAAGAAAGTGGGAACAGGCCCAAGTGAATGTTGGCGAGTTTTTTTAAGCTGGTGACGGGAACTACAGCAGTGAGACGGCTGTCCCAATAGCCCACGTGGGAAGGAGAGTCTGGGTTGGGGTTAGCAGGAGGGGTCTTTGACAGGAAAGGACCAAGTAAGAAAGTTTTAGGAGAAAAGCTGTATATGAAGGACGGGGGAGAGGGAGTTACACAAAGATAACCATTTCTAACCTGGATGACCCAGTAGTGGAGTCAGCGAAAACAACATGGGGGATGGGGACCCAGGCAACTAAAGAGAACAGTCTCATCTCAGACCGATGAGAGATGGCTCTGGGGGGGTCTTGGGAGCACATGCAACGAGCCAACCAAATAGTAAGAACAACCACTGCTTGTGTGCCAGGCACTGTGCTAAGCACTCCCCATGCCTTAACTCCACTAATCTGCACACAGCCCTGCTCCGCAGAGATTGTGGCTGCCGTTAGAATCCTCTCCTTGCTACAGATGGATAGAAACTGAGACAGGTTTCCTAGGATGCCCCAACAGGTGAGTGGTGGAGCTGGAAGTTAAGCCCAAACAATTTGACTCCGTTTTCAACCTCTACACCATTGCTTCACTAGAATCGACCCTGCAAGTGGTAGGGAGCCCCAGAAATGATTTATTTTGCAGCAACTCTCCCCATCGGTCCTTGTTTTTAAGCTAGGGGTGCACGTGCCCTTGGTTCTGGACACAGTAGGTAGGTCTGTAGGATTGTCCTTGGACCCATTCAAATCTGCGTTTGCAGAAATTAGGGGAAAGCATGGGGTTTGGAGGCAGGGGAGGAGAAAACACTCCAGAGTTTTCCCCAAAGAGAAACTCATTCAAAAGGCAAAGATGCCTTCCAGGGACATAGGTGCTGACACAGCAGGTGTCTGACCCCATCCTGTGCCTGGCCCCTGACTCACCTTGACACCCCCTTAGCTCACCTCTCCTTTTCGCTGTTGCAGAGGAAGGTGCCAAAAGGGGAGGCATACGCGTGCTCAAACAGAGCCAACAGCAGCCCCTCCCCAAACTCCAGCGACAGCGGGAACTGGCGGCCCAGCTGCCACACGCAGTCCAGGAAGAGGAGAAAGGTGGGTGCCTCGTGCTTGGGACGGGCATGGGAGAAGGCCGAGTGGGCACAGCGCAGCTGGAAGGGGTGGCCAGCCTGGGAAAGGGGTAGAGCCATGGGCACAAGGAAACAGGGTTTCTGGATAGAGGGGCTGGGCTGGGGCTGAGTGGCCACTTACCTGGATCCACTCCCGCTCCACCAGTTCCTGGAATCCAGCCATGGTCCGGCTCACAGGGTCCAGGATGAGCTGGGCCAGCGAAGTCACAAGCAGGGTGCTATCTGTGCCTTCAGCCCCATGCACCAAGATGCAGGCCCCTTCCCTGTGGGCCAGGACTTATTAACTGGCCAGTCCCTCCCTGCCTGGGGTGGCCGGGCCAGGAATCGAATGGGCCCATTTCTAGACTGTATGTGCTTACTGAGACGTGGTTGTGTGCCCAGGGGTTGAGAGCCCTGCCCGTCCGCCCTGTTCTCTGCCTCGTAGGGTGGGGCCTTACCTCTCCATGCCCTGGGCTGCTAGGCAGGCGGTGCTCAGTGCCTCTTTCACATGTGCCAGCCAGCAGCAGCCTTCTAGTCGACGGAGCCAGCTATCCGTGCTCTGCTGCAGGTCCCCACAGGCCTCCACCAGGCGCACGAAGCTCTCCTGTAGGGGCTGTCCCCTGCACAAGTGGGAATCTGGTCATCCCATCTCCAGCCCAAGCTCTGGTGAGCACAGCCTGGGAGCCAGTGCTCCAGACCAATGAGGGAGACAAAGAACTCTCAGAGGAGCCCATTCGACAAGAGGGACACAGGACCCTTTGGGGAGCTCACTTAATCTGATGGGAATGATTCAGTATCTTTGGGGATTCCCCAATCTGATGGAGGAGACCCAAGACCCCTTGGGGGAGACCTAGTCTGTTGGGGGGGGGGGGTACCTGGGGAAAGGTCACACAACTCTGTCGGAAACAATGCCATGGGAAACGCCCAATTTGATGGGAGCAACACAGTACTCCCTGGGGAGTCCCCGTCTGACAAGAGAAACACAATACTCTTAGGATTCTGGTATCTGCCCCTACTTCCCAGAAACTGCTCTGCTCAAGATCACCAATGTGACCTCCCATCAGAAAATCTAATGGAGATTTTTCCAGCCCTGTTTAAAAGCCTTCAATGGCTCCCCTCTGCCTTTAGGATAAAGTCTAAGCTCATAATCGTGGCATTCAAGACCTTTTCTCTGGTCGCTGTCACCCCTTTAGCCCCATCTCTCTATACACTCTACCTCACACTCTATACTCCCACCAGACTGACATACTTGCAGCTCCCCAAGCAGGGCAAATGGCCAGGAACTCTGCAGTTCTGTCCACTTGCAGTGTCCTGCTCTCCGGCTAACTCCTTTCTGGTGTCAGGTAAAAGGGATGCTTTCTTTGCACTACCCACACACAAGAGAGGGGCGCCTGCTCTATGCTGCTGCTTATCACACTGAATCCTAACTGCCAATTTACTGCGGATCTCTCAGCCACGTCTGGGCTGGCCACCATCTCAGTCTCTGGTGCTCAATCAACACTGGCTGAATAAAGGAATAAACGGGTTTGTATTCTGGACAGGGGAGCTTCCTCAAAGCACAATAACTCCCTTAGGACCTCCTCTCGGTACTACCAGCACCTGGAGACCCAGGTAATAGTTACAGGTGTGCAGGTCCAGCACTCAGGGCAGGGCTGGGACCAATGGGGAGGGGTGTGTGTGTGTGTGTGTGTGCGCGCGCGCGTGTGTGTGCGCGCGCGCGCGTCTGTGTAGTGTAGTTGCTCCTGGAAGTCAGTTTAATGGAGAGAGGCTTTTTCTTTTCCAGGCAGAGTTGGGGTGCCTGGAGAGAAATGAGATCTGTCAGTGGGGGTGTTCAAGTGGGGATGCCCACCTGGTGGGATGGCTACCCGGAAATGCCTGACAATTCCTAAGGTTACTGGAAGACACCCCCCTACTCCTACTGCCCCCCCCCCCCCCGCACACGTTCATGGAGAGTCCTGTAGGAGACCGCCTAGGAGAGGACGAAGACCCTTCACCTCTCCAGCGGCCGGTGCAGCCTTTTCCAGCCAGGGTAGGCGGCTTTGGCCTCGGTCCCGCCGCCAGTCATGCGGGCCTGTTTGGCGGCCTGAGACGAGCGCGTGTCCAAGATGAAGCCCCGGGCCCCAGGGCGAGCCCCCGCCAGCACAGCTCGCAGCAGCTCCTCGTCCTCAGCGCAGCGCCTTTTCTGGGGACCAGTCAGGGGCTGGCTGGAACGTACCAGCACCTGCGGACCGGGACTGCGCTCCGGAAGCCGTAGCCACCCAGCCTTGGCTTGGGGACTCCTCTCCCGGAGCCCCGAGGGAGGGTCTACACACTAGGGCAGGTCTAAAGCTGGCAGGGGCAGGCCGGAGCCTAGGGCCTTAGTGGCAGAACTGGCCGGGCGCCGGGCCCGGCCTTGGGTGTGTTGTAGTCAGAGGGGAAAGGGACCCGAAGAGTAGGCCGTGGACGAGTCCAGGATTGACAAAGAAGGGACTAAGCTCAGGGGGCCCGACCGGCCGGGGGCGGGGCCCGGGGTTGGCGAGACTCCGAAACTGGGGAGAGGGGCGGGGTCAGAGTCAAGGAAGGCCGGAGGGGGCGGGGCCTGTTGGAGGCAGGACCCCGCGCGGCCAAAAAGGGTTGGTGCCGGCGGGCGGCAGCCGCGCTGCGAATTGGCCGGACCGGTGCAGAAAAGGGCCAAGAAGGGCCGCAGTTGGTCCAAGAGGCAGAGTCTGGGGAGGGGCGGGCTCACGGTTCCGCTGGGCGCGTGGTGGTAGCTGAGCACAGGGAAGCGGCCTCCCTGGCGGAAGCGGGCGCTGCGCGCCAGGGCACCATCGTCCACAGAGCGAGGCACGATCACCGCGCGGGGGTAACTGGGGCACACGCTGAAGTCCTCGTTCACCTCGCTCAGCCGCCAAGCGTTGGTCTGCGGCCCAGGGAGAGGCGAAGGCCAGGTGTAGGGCACCCAGTGAGTGTCCGGACCCCACGCCCCTTCCAGGCGCGGCGCTCGCACAACCGTGGGCCCCCAGGACCGCACCCACCTCGCGAGCTACTCGCTTGTAGTAGCGTTCGGGTGGGTGGAAGTGCCAGGCGTCGCCCAATCTCAAGCCCTTGGGACGGTAGAAGAACGGAAAGGAAGTGATGACCGATTCCAAGGAGGACAGCGCCTGGGGAAGGAAGTTGGGCGATCTGGGCAAAGTCGGAATCATCTCGCCCGCACCCTCCCAGCCCCTTTCGCCCCTCAGCTGCCTCCTCTGCACTTACTCCAGACCACCCTGCGTCCCTTACCATTGGCTACGTTCCAGGGTAACACTGGACGCCGAGTCCCCTTGCGCAGTAGCCCCCGTTTACTCCTCTCGTTACGGAGTAGGGGTAGTTTAGGGGCCTCGGGTGCACTGCTTGTGTACCTCGATGGACCGGGCGATGTCCAGCGACGCTTCCACGCCCTCTATTTCCAGCTGCAGCACTCGGAGGTCCTTACAGCGCAACGTGATGGTGCCGGAGTCACTCGCGACCCTGGGGATGGACGGGCTTAGGTTGAGTGTCACCCGCCCGTCACCAGGGGAGGAGAAATGAGTTTCTTAGGACTGGACGTAATGCAAGGGTGCAAGGGCTCCAACTGCTCTTGCCCTCCCCCCTCTCCTCCCGGAGCCGCAAACTCCCCGACTACGGGGACGCCCCCGCCACGTCTCACCGCTTCTCGATAGAGTCTACGCTACGCAACAGCAGCAGCCACAGCTCTGAAGTCGCCTGGGGCCCTGGCGACAGCAGCAGGTGGTGGCCGGTGAGGCATAGCGTGCCGTGCAGTGGGGGTGCCTCCGGACCCCTCAGGAGCTTGGCTTGGGCCCGGCCGCTACGAATCAGGTCCGAGAACTCCATTCCGCCTAGGGTGGGCCTAGGGCCCAGCAGAAAGACTCCAGGAGCGTCAGGCGGGGCGAGCGCGGGCTCCGAAAGGGACAGGAACTAGCTGGGCAGCTGGCGACGCCGGCAGGACAGCTGTTAAGGAGGCCCCTTGGAGGAAGGGATCGAACAGTTTCACAGGAATTTCCCCCTCCTACTGCCAGCACCTCTTAGCGAGGAACCCGGCCAGAACCTGTTAAGGAAACCTCAATTTCATCATCTGTGAAATGGGGAGAATAGTCTTGCTTACAGCCCGTTACCTCGTGTCTTGGTCGCAGGTGGCACTTAACAATTTTGTTTTTTTAAAACTCAGGTGCTGCCACTCTCGCTGATTTAAAAAAGAAAGAAAAATACCATTTCTTGTACCCTGGTGGAAGGGGTTGGAAAGTGTGGGTGTGAAACCGGGAACTGTCTACTTCCTCCCTCTACATCTGAGGCTGGGTGGGGGAAATCCCTTAGTCCACCTTAAATGCAAGCAGCTGTGTAGCTGGTGCCCCTCCCCCACCACAGCTGGAAGTCGCTGCCTGTGGGCGCCCTCTATGGGGGCCACTTCTGGTTTAGTCTTGCCCTCCGAAGCCTCAACACGGATCACTCCATCCTTCCACCAAATATGAATTGCCTGTACACTGAACTGGGCCCTGTATTTAGTGAGAGGACCCAAGGATGACTGGAGAAGGTTCTGTTCATTAGGATTTTCAGTCTAGCAAGAGACACACACTTAAGCTGATAAATTACAAGAGTTTAAAGGATTTACTGGTGGACCCATCCATCCATCTCTCCATCCATCCAATTATTCTTTCATTTCGTAAATGATGCCTACACTCTGTTAAGTGCTGATTACTAAGAAGAATAAGACAGATTCTTGCCTTCAAAGGGCCTTTTGGTCCATTAGGTTCCACACGTCTAGAGTCCAGGCACACACACACACACACACACACACACACACACACACAAAACCCTTCTTTCAACACACACACACACACACACACACACACATTTCATTAAACACACACACAAAGAAAATAAATCATAGGGGGACACCCATAACATAAACATAAAATCGGAATAATCTGTGAAAGGAACGAGACATAAAAGAATACAAATTGTAAAATTCCACACCAGCTGGGATGGGAATTCGTTAGAAATGCAAATTATCAGGCCCCGCCCCATATGTCTCTTTTAACAAGCTTTCAGGAGATTCCCATGCACACTAAAGTGTGAGAACCATTGGAAAGTACACAAAAAGGCAAAACTAATCCTTGCTGTCAGAAATTATGGTAACATTACCCTCAGGAGAGTAGTGACAGGCCAGGAGCACTTCCTGGATGCTGGTAACACTCTTGCTTTATCTGGGTGCTGGGTACATAAGTGCATTCAGTGTGGGAGAATTCAGCAAGGCATGTATTTATGATATGTGAGTTTTTCTGTGTGTATATTTCAAAACAAAATTTTAAAAAGGGAACAGCTCTGGTTGAAGCCCTGGGAGGGACAGGAAGAGAGAGGGTTTAGGAGCCCTTCTATGGCTCTGCCTTGATCCCATATACAGTCCTTAAGGGGTTTCCAAGGGAACCTAAAGTTCCTTAAAGTATAGCTTGAAATCAATCATTGATCTGTCCCAATAGAGAGTCGGTGACTTGTCCAAAGTCTCACAGAGCCAGCACCAGAACCCAGATCTCCTGACTCCCCGGCCAGGGTTCTGGACACTGTTCCTTTGCTACAAGGCCAGTGTCATGAGTGAGGATGGCGAGGGGGAACAGCTCACCAGCCTCTGTCCAATCCCCACCCCTTAACTTGGGTCTTGGGAAGAAGGCCAAGACTCTAGTGTGGATGATGCTTTTCTCATCCTGGAGCAACTTCCGTTCTGGGAACTGGGTGTCTCCTTCTGGGCAAAGACAATAAAATTCATCCAAGGGGCTGGAGGAACAGGGCTCCTCCTGCCCCCACCCGGATGAGCATCACGTGGCTCCTGGGTTAGCAGGCCAGGAAAATCCCAGCCCTTGCACACTTAGCCTCCCATACCCCTCTATTCACCCAGCCTGACACACTCAGAGAGACCAGACCCACCTTGAACACTCACCGTCACACATTCCCTGGCACAGTTCCATCACCTTCAGCTCCTGCCACCTCTCCCCAGCAATACTGCCACCCTTTCCCAAATTCCCAGAGCTGCAGCCTTGCCCTGTCACTCACCCCAAATCCACCATGTCCCTGGGGCCACTGAAATTCCAGCCAGTAGGTGAAGAAAATGAAGAGGATGAGGAGGGAGAGAGCCTGGACTCCGTGAAGGCACTGACGGCCAAGCTACAGCTGCAGACACGACGGCCCTCATATCTGGAGTGGACAGCCCGGGTGCAGAGCCAGGCCTGGCACAGGACCCAACCCAGACCCGCACTGGGGGGCCCTGGGACCCTCTGCGGCTTCGACTCAATGGACTCTGCCCTAGATTGGCTCAGACAGGAGCTGGTGAGTCAGGTGGGGTGGGCGGTCTTGCAGAGGGCCTAAGGGCCAGTCATCCTTAGGACCCAAGAACAATGGGTGTGGGGAGGGGTTGAGAATGGACCTCAACTCCAGCAACTGCCTGCTCCTGTTGCTTTGTCCTGGGGCTGAGGAGCCATGAGTGGACTTGTCCAATGTTTTATCCAGGGAGCCTTGCCAAAGCAGGATTCCATCCAATCTATCTTCTACCGACTACTCCTGTGGCTCTGGGGACAGAGCCCTGGCACCAGTTATAGGTGGGGAAGGTATGGCCTCCCCCACTCTGGGAATTGCTATACCTCAAAGATGCAGTGAAGGACAAAGGGAGGCATTGACCACACCGTAGGCAGAATCTGAGGAGGCGAGCATTACATAGGTGGCTCATAACCCAATATGTGCGAACAGAAAGATGTCCAGGCTCCAAATTGGAGATTCCGCTTAGTTGCCCTGGGGTGGGGCCCCAGGCACCTGTATTTGTTTAACAATCTCTCCTTAACTTAGTTTTAGAGCAAGATCTGAGAGACGGGGAGGGATCAAGCTGAGGCGAGAGGGGGTGGGGAGGCCACAGCCTGTGCGAAAACCCAGGGTGTTGACAGGAAGGGAAGAATGACGAAAGTGGCTGAAGACCAGGCCAGCAGTCTCACGCCCCCTCTCGGCCGCAGCGGGAGATGCAGGCTCAGGACCGGCAGCTGGCAGGACAGCTGCTTCGGCTGCGGGCCCAGCTGCACCGGCTGAAGGTGGACCAAGCCTGTCACCTGCACCAAGAGCTGCTGGACGAGGCCGAGCTGGACCTGGAGCTGGAGCCGGGGGCCGGCCTTGCCTTGGCCCCGCCGCTGCGGCACCTCGGCCTCACGCGCATGAACATCAGCGCGCGACGCTTCACCCTCTGCTGAGCCACACCTGCACCTCCTGAGACCTCCCGGGAAGGGGAAAGGAGGGGTGTCCCAGAGGTGCCAGCACCTCGCAAAGCGTGCTGGGAGGGTTGGGAGATCACTCAGCTTTCTGGGAGCATAAAGGCCCCTGCTGCCTTAGCTTGGGAAGGGGGAGTTGGAGGAAGGGGAGAGGCTCGCCGACCCCCAAGCTCTTCAGTAAAGACCCTCTCTGCTTCCCATCAAGGTCTCTGCAGTCATTTATTCAGGCCCAAGGTCGTTGTGTGTCATCTGTAGCTGGGACCAGGGATTACACTGCAGGAGAGAAGGCCCAGGTGGAGATGAACAGAGGCGCCCCCCTCTCCCCCTAGCTCCAGCTCTATCTCCCCATTTTACCAAGATCAGAGCTGGAAAAGAACTTCAAATCCTAAATCACCCCCATAAAGGTGACAGGTCAATGGGCAACTGATGAATGCAGGACCTGGTGGACCTGGGTTGAAAAGCCAGCTCCACCATGCATTTTCTATCAGATCTGGAGGGGGGCCCCTTAAGCCTGCAACTGTTTCTTTCTCTCTAAACTGGAAATGCTACTTCTCACTCCGCAAATAGTTGGAGATGTCTTAAGTGAGACAATGCACAATAGACACTCCATAAACTTGAACTGTGTCTTGCTTATCCTTGCTATCACCCGTGGTATTAGTACCATTGTGCTGAGGCCCAGAGATGGGCTGTGCAAGGCTCTGTGTCACCGGGTTCTTTTTTTTTTTTTTTTTTTTTTACATTGTATCTCCTCAGCCTTTGTTTCTGTATTACCCTCTTTGTCTGACTTTCCAACTCAGGCTTCCTCTTCCCCCCACCCATTTCCTGTCTCCCCCTTCCCTCTGCAGCTGAGGTGCAGGCAGCATCAGCTTCCACCTCACAAACCCCAACAATGCTCTGTGGGCTCCCCTCCCCCAACTTGTTCACTAAGTGTAGGTCTGGTGGTGGTGACGGTGACACATTTATGTTTTCCTCCGGGTGGGGCCAAGGCCCCGCTCTTGTGCCTGATAGATGCCACCCAGGGTTCCTCATAACACTGGTGACCTGACGCTTAGCCTATGATGGGTGCCACCCTCAACCTGGCCCCAGGGGAAAGGGAGATTCTTGGCCTGTGTGCTGCTTGTGACAAGGTTCCTGTCTCCCGCCTATAACAGAAAGTCCTGCCAGTCAGCTACCTGCACCTGGGTCCCTGGGCAGGCGTGTTTGTCTCCCACTTGTTGCAGGAGATGGTGGCAGGCCCCACATTTCTAACAGGGGCTGTGTCCTTGCCTCGTCCTGAATTAGAAATGTCGTCCTAATTAGTGGGGGCTTGCCCTGTCCTCTGTCCACAACAGGGGCTGTGACTCTGTCGTCTTGAAAACGCGGGGTTGTCCTGCCTGCTTCCTTAAACAGATTGTTGTCCAGCATTCTGTCTATAAGAAGGGGGTTATTAGCCTACCCTCTGACTCTAATAAAGGTATCGTCCTGAGCCCTGAGATGGCATGATTGTTGTTTTGCCATAGTTATTTGTTAACCTGACATCTGACTGTAACATAAGGTGGTCTGCTCTCCAGTGATTGAACAGGGAGAGCGCTCTCTCCTCTGACTCCAAAGTCCCTCTCTTCGACTGTAATGAAAAGGTCACTCAGCTCTCAGACTGTGACAGCAGTGCCACTTGTCTTTCACCAAAAGCCGAGTGTATGTCTGCTTGCCCCTTGCTCATTGAGATATAAAGGCTGCCCTTGAATCTCTTGTCCAGGTCGCCCCCGGGGGGGCAGGAGGGAGGTTCCATCAGGTACCCTTTCTTCAGCTCTAAGAGTCCCCCTCCAGTGGGCTGGAGATGTAAAGGACTCCCAGGGGCTGAGGAGCTGGGGGCTATGGCAGCAGGAAGCTTGGGGTGCTGGAGGCTTGTGGTTGGGCTGCTGGGGCCCCGGTTGGCTGCGGAGCCCTTAGGAGGAGGCAGGAAGTCAGGGTGGGACGTGGGCGCGCTAAGACAGGCGGTGGCTACCTCGGCGAGGGGAGCTGAAACTGTGTGTGAGCTGCCAAGCTAGGCCAGGAGGACCATGTGAATGGGGCTGGAGGGCTCCTGGGCTGGGCAGGTAAGGAGTACTGGGAACAGGGGTCTAGGACTGTGGTGGGAGGACCGACTGGGGGAGGGTGGTGCTGCACCCGGGCATGGGGCGCGGCTCCCTGGGTATTCAGCAGCCCTACAGGCGGGGCAGGGGGATCGAAAAGCCTCACTAGAGGTCAGGTGGGCGGCGTGCGGTACAGCTGGAGGCCCCCTTCCCTACGTAGCTCTTGCCTCTCGCCTCTGCCACGCTGTCTGCACTGGTCCCTCCCTCACTGGGAGCATCTTCTTGGAGATCTGGCGCATGTACTGTCAGGTGTTGAAAAGGCCTTCAGAAATCCCCAAGTCCAGTCCCTGATCCCATTGATGGATGAGCCTCCTGAGGCCCAGAGAGGGCAAACGCCCCCTCCTTGCAGCCACTCAGCAAGGCAGTGGCAGAGTCAGGCCCTGGGAGAGGGTGGTGGCCTAGGCTAGGACTGCCCCCCACCCCACTGGGCAGGGTGATGATGGTCAGTCTTGAGTCAGGGGATCCAGGAATCCTGCTGATGTCTAGGACAGACCCCAGTGACAAGCATCTTCTGAGAGAGAGAGAGAGAGAGAGAGGGATTGAGAGAGAGGGATTGAGACAGAAGAGTCACCCAGAGCATCCAGATGGACACGTGACAAGTGATTTTAGCCTCAGTGACCAGCAGTACTGGAGAGCCTGGGGTGTCTCCTATTGGGAGCACGTGGATGCGGGAGGGTGTATTTATCATCTGGGATGGGGCCTCCAGGGTGGAAGCATCTGACCAGAGGCTGGGAAGTTGAAGGAGAGAGAATGGAAAGGAAAGGGCAGAGGAAAGGCTATTTTTATCCCAGACAGGGGCACAGTCGGCCCTGGGTAAGGAACGTCCACGCTTCCATCTGGAAAGTTGCCATTCCTGCCCCTGCCAAGTGTCACAGGATGTCCTCCCCCCCCCCCCTTGCTCTCTCTGGCCTCAGCACACACACACACACCCCACCTGCATGTACAGGGCCAGCTGGTACTGCAGATTGCTGCTTCAAACCCCGGGAAGGTGGAGGCCCAGGTAGGCATAGTCAGCTACCTGCCCACCCCCTCACTTTCTAACTCTGAGCCTTCAGTTTATGGGGGGCATCTCCGTGTGAGCCAGACTTTCCAGGGTCCCCCTACCCCACCCTCCACTGCTGGAGTTTTCCTTGACACACGATTTCCACCTAGTGTGTCCCAGTCTTTCTCTTGTCCCCAAGCCCGATGCCTGTAGCCTTTTGTGAGGGCTGGAGAACATGCTGGCTCTCCCTGTGCCTCGGGGGGGGGGGGGACCCATCCGCACCCTGGACCTGCACCCCCTCATTCTGCCAGCATGTGCTGAGAGATGACGCAGGGCCCCTCGCCCTCCAGGCTCAGGGACAGAGGTTCTTCTCAAAGGGTAAAGGGCCAAGTGACGGGGCAAGAGAATGAGATAAGGGCCGAGACTACAGAAGACTTCCCTTGGGTGACCTGGAAGGCTCCCTGGAAGAGTCAACACAGTTCTGAGAAGGGCAAAGGCCCTTTTTGGAAAGCACCTATGACAGGAGCCAAGGTCACTGTCCCTGGTTTCTGTTTCTTGGGTACCATGAGGGTAGCGCAAAACCAAACACCAGAGAGTGGATGGGTATGGTGTAGTGCAAAGAACATAGGTTTCAGGAACAGGCCGACCCAGGTACAATTCCGGGGCTGGCATTTCCTCAAATGGTATTGCCTTCGTCTCTCCAGACTCCAAACTCCAGATCATTAATCTGTAAAGAGGCAATAATCAATTTCTCCCTTACAGACTGTTTGTGGGGCCTGTCATGTGCCCTGGGTTGTACTTGACACATAGTAGGTGCTTAACGGAGGTTAGGCAGTCCCTCCTCCTGTAAATGGTGCACCAAAAGGAGGGCTGTTCACACCCAGAATTACACCTACTCAGCACCTTGGCAGGCCAGTGAACCCCATCCCCTCACACTTGTGGTATAGCTTTGCAAATGAGCTTGTTTCCTGTGTATGGTGGGTGTGAGAATTCTAGGCTGAGCCACAGGGTCTACTTTAGAGGAGAGTCCCCCCAACAGCTTCAACACACACACACACACACACACACACACGCACTCCCTATCCCAAACACCGGACATATCATCAGACATTGCGTGTGTGCATATGTGGGCAGAAGCAGAGTCAGGGTCTACACACACAACGCACATTGGATCTTACAAGGCTATACATCCCCCCACAGGCTGATGACTTCAAGGCCAAGCTCCGTTTAGTGAAAGCAATGCTGAGGGGAGCTGGGTGTGAGGGTGGGATGGGGGCAGGCAAGACCAAGATACCATCATCCAGGGATGTGGCCAAACTCCAGTGTTGGCTTAAAGTGCCTGGTGCTGCGTTTCCAACACTTGTTCTGAAGAACAGCAGTTCACGGGGTGCCTGGGTGGCTCAGTCGGTTGGGTGTCTGAATTCAGCTCAGGTCATGATCTCACAGTTTGTGAGTTCGAGCCCCTTGATGGGCTCTGTGCTGACAGCTCAGAGCCTGGAGCCTGCTTCGGATTCTGCATCTCCCTCTCTCTCCACCCCTCCCCTGCTCATGTTCTGTCTGTCTCTCTCTCTCTCTCTGTCTCTCCCTCTCAAAAATAAACATTAAAAAATATTAAACAACAACAACAACAACAATAAAACACCAGTCTCATGAAGCACCTGGAGAGAAAATGGTCTTGGGGCCAAATCCACATGGCCTCAGCTACCAACCAGCCCAACCCATGTTAATTTCATAGTCAATGTCAGCTTGTAAAAGCTTTGAAAGTTCCCCCAGAGTAGGGGCCTGATTGATTTTGTCCAACTCATCATTTCCCAAACTTCTTTGGTCACAGAACTTTTCTCCCCCTGATCATCTATTCCACGCCTACTTTTCTTGTGATAGGGAGAGGAACAGAAGAGTAGGCTGTACAGTGAATCCTCCTCGAATGATCGTATCTCTTGGCAGGGTTTTTGCATTGGTGGTGGGGTTTTTTTTTGTTGTTTTTTTGTTTTCCAGTGACAAAATTAGCACACGGCTGTTACAAAAAATTCAAACGGTACAGAGGCATGAACAGAAATATAAGAAACACAGCCCCCTCCAACCTCACTTCTGGGATGTGTTCACCGCGAACAGTTTCCAGAGTTTCCTATGTGTGGCTGCTGACAAGTGTCGTGGTTAGAAGCCCAGGCTCTGGAGGTAGACCAAGGTTCAAATCACCACTCTACCACTTACTTATTTGTTATGAGGCCTCAAACAAATCGTTTTACCTCATTTGTGCCTCAGTTTTTGCATGTGTAAAATGGGGTTCATTATAGCATTTACTTGATAGGATTAGTATGAGAATTACATGGAAACATGCAAATAAAGTATTAGCACAGAACCTGGCTTAAAAGAATCCCCTTATAGATGCCCATTTACATGCAAATAGGCTTCCATTCTACATTCTGTTCTGTAACTTGCTCGCCATGTTTTTTGGTCTTGGGTTTTTTGCTTGCCATGTTATAACTGGGATGTCTTTCCATGTCGATACCTGGAGACGGTCCCTCTCTCTTCCACAGCTTCAGCTAACCGTTCACTTGGTAAATGGGTAATGGTGGTGATTTTGAAATGCTACTTCCTGACAAGTATTGCTGTTTTGCGTTGCCAGTGTTGTTGTGAGTCATAGACATTACCAATCAGTAAGGTGAAGACAGGCCTATGGCCTCCTGGGAAAATGGAGTGATCTGCCAGAGGGGCACCCGCCTCTGTCAGAGAGGGCAGGGCCAAAAGGACAGGAACCTCTTGATCTGCTCACCTCTGTGTCACCAGCGCTAGAACAGAGCTTGGCACAGAGAGATATCCGTGCAACTTTTGTCAGTAGGCTGACCAGTTAAGAAGATTGTCCCTCCATGGGGCACCTGGGTGGCTCAGTTGGTTGAATGTGTGACTCTTGATTTTGGCTCAGGTCCTGATCTCAGAGTTCATGAGATCGAGCCCCGCATCAGGCACCCGCTTGGGATTCTCTTTCCCTCTCTCTCTGCCCCTCATCTGCTTGCACGTGCTCTCTCTCTCTCTCAAAATAAATAAATGAACATTAAAAAAGAAAGAAAATTGTCCCTTCTCTAACTCACCAACAGAGGTCTAAGCCCAAAGCTCTGGCTCGTGTTGTAACATTTCCCAAAATATGGCCTGTGCACCACCGATGTAGGTGAGTGATATTAGGGGGTAATGAATTTGAATTTATAGATGATATTATGAATTTGTTTTAATGTATCCTGATTTCTGTTTATGGATGGTGATACTGATTTTCCATTTATGGTAGATAAATATATTCCATTTTAGGTAAATATATTCAAGGTGAAAAGGTGGTCTGTGGAAATGCTCAAAATCACAAAGGAAAAGGAAAATAATTGATAATAGCTAATATTAGCGTTTAGACTGGAAAATGTTTAAGGCTGGTGTAATGAAATGCTCATGTTAGCCGCGAATAATAGTTAGAGTTGACCTTTAAACAACAGGGTTGTTGGGCTCCCACCCCACGCAGTCGAAAATCTGTGGTGTATAACGTTCAGCTGCCCAAAGACTTAACTACAGTTGACCCTTAACTACATACAGTCAGGGGCGCTGACTACCTGCATAGTCAAAAATACCCGCACTGGGGTGCCTTGGTGGCTCAGTTGATTAAGCGGCTGACTTCGGCTCAAGTCATGATCTCATGGTTCATGAGTTCAAGCCCCACATTGGGTTCTGTGCTGACAGCTCAGAGCCTGGAGCCTGTTTCAGATTCTGTGTCTCCCTCCCTCTCTACCCCTCCCCTGTTCACACTCTGTCTCTCTCTCTCTCAAAAACAAAAAAAAAAAAAACATTCAAAGAAAATCCTGGTATAACTTTGATTCCCCCTAAGACTTTACTAATAGCCTACTGTTGACTAGAAGCCTTACTGATAACATAAACAGTTGGTTAACACATATTTTGTCCATTTTAATTTATTTATTTTTTATTTTTAGAGAGTGAGCACAAGCAAGGGAGAGGGGCAGAAGAAGAGAGAGGAAGAGAGAGAGAGGGAAAATCTTTTTTTTTTTAAGCTTATTTATTTACTTTGAGAGAGAGAGTGCAAGTGGGGAGGAGCCGAGAGAGAGAGAGAGAGAGAGGGAGAAAGAGAGAATCCCAAGCAGGCTCCACACTGATGGTGCAGATGTGGTACAGATGTAGGGCTGGAACTCACCAACTGCAAGATCATGACCTGAGCCGAAGATGGACGCCCAACGGACTAAGCCACCCAGGTGCCCCGAGAGAGAATTGTAACCAGGTTCCACCCTGAGCAGGGCTTCTATCTCAGGGCTCAATGCTATGACCCTGGGATCATAACCTGATTTGAAATCAAGAGTTGGATGCTCAACCCAATGAACCACCCAGAGGCTCCAGATTAACTTATATTTTGCATGTTATATGTTTTATACATTGCATTGCTACAATAAAGGAAACTAGAGAAAAGAAAGTGTTATTAAGAAAATCATAAGGAAGACAGACCACCTGGCTGGCTCAGCCGGTAGAGCATGCGACTCTCGATCTTGGGGTTGTAGCTTCGAGCCCCATGTTGGGTGTAGAGGTTACTTAAAAATAAAATCTTTGGGGGCGCCCAGCCGGTAGAGCATGCGACTCTTGATCTTGGGGTTGTAGCTTCGAGCCCCATGTTGGGTGTAGAGGTTACTTAAAAATAAAATCTTTGGGGGCGCCCAGCCGGTAGAGCATGCGACTCTCGATCTTGGGGTTGTAGCTTCGAGCCCCATGTTGGGTGTAGAGGTTACTTAAAAATAAAATCTTTGGGGGCGCCCAGCCGGTAGAGCATGCGACTCTTGATCTTGGGGTTGTAGCTTCGAGCCCCATGTTGGGTGTAGAGGTTACTTAAAAATAAAATCTTTGGGGGCGCCCAGCCGGTAGAGCATGCGACTCTCGATCTTGGGGTTGTAGCTTCGAGCCCCATGTTGGGTGTAGAGGTTACTTAAAAATAAAATCTTTGGAAAAAAAAAAAAGAAAGACAAAATCATAAGGAAGAGGAAATACACTTATAGTACTCTACTGTAAAATATCCACATATAAGTGGAGCCCCACGGTTCAAAGCCCTGTTATTCAAGGGTCAGGTGAACTCTCATGTACGTAGTTCTCCCTATGTGCCAAGCACATGCTAAACGCTTTATTTATGGGATCATCTATATCTCACGTATAATGCTTACAACAGCCCTCCGTGGAGATCCTGTTTTAGTTCCATTTTGCAGATGAAGGAAGGGAGAGAGGCTCAGAGAGGTTTAGTAACCTGCCCAGAGGCCCTCTGCCATTACGGTCAAGTCACTCTCAGTTTCGTGAGAATAAATTCATCTTGTTTGCATTTAAGAGAAAGCGTATCTTTTTTGTTCTCTGTGGTTTAAAAAAAAAAAACGGGGGGTGTTATATCACAAAGGAACTCAGGACACATCCCTGTTCTATCCGTTAGAAATTATTTACCATGCCTACCAACCCTGATTCCTAAGTACCATGATGAGGGTTCTGCGTAGGCCTCCATAGGCAAGGCCGTTCATTGAACATATACAACCGTGCTAACAACCAAATCTTAGTCAAAGGAAAAGGCCAAGAAAATGTTTTAAATGATTCCTGACAGATTTTGCCACAAGGTGGCCCAAAGTACCACAATGGTCTGCATTGGAATAGCCTGTCTGCTCTTGACCAAGAATTCCTGGCAAGAAGCTGGCACACGTTTTGGACAGAATGTTCAATAAATGAATAGGTTTACAGTTTAGGGGCGAAAAAGTGTTGCCCCCTTTTTTTTTTCTTCTTCAAGGGGACGAAACACATTCTAGGCAGCCAGGCGAGATAATGTCTATGGAGTTGATAAAGGTGAACAGGTGGGCAAAAATCAGAACTCACGGTGATACGAGCCCTAAACAGCCCTGGGTTTAGACAATCCAGTCCAGGAGCTGCACAGAGCCTGGGATTTTTGATCAGTTCTACACAGTGTGAGCAGGGCCACTGCTGCATGTGTTGGGCACTATGCTGAGGGTCATGAAGGGGTGGGGACTGACATTTAGCCCTCGCTCTACTCTCCAAGTTTGAAACCCCAGGGAGGGGTGGCTCTTTATAATTGGCACAAAGTGCTCTGTGGACCATGGGCAGCTTTGAATTTGACCGAGAACATTACAGACCCTAGTCAGAGGAGGTCTAGATCTATAAAATTCCTGCTATTGACCTCGAATTCCGGAGTTGGGAGAAGAGAATGTCCTGTTTCACTCACCCCAGAATCTGCCCTCATTGCTGGTGCTGAGAGCCCTGGGGATTCTCTGGATCTGTTTTGTCTTCATCTTCTTTTCCTTTCTTTCAGACAATGAGACATTTATATTAAGATTTAATTTTGATTTTCTTTTTACTGGCCTCGTTTCTTAACCTGATTAGATTATTTTGGCTACCCAGCAATCTTTGTCAAACTAAGACCAGAAGGATGGGACCCACATTGTGTATAAATAGATGCATGCATATATGATCTCACAACTACACAGGGACAGGCACAAACTATACATACCCCCATTCTGTGATACATCCGTCTGCACAAACAGCCTTGGACAAGCCCATGGGTATGCACACATAAGCACGATGTTCACAGAATCATCCGCCTTCATATACGCAGACTTGCATTCACCAATTGGCTAAATGTACACTCAGAAACATGCATTCTAGGTGGAAGGAGAATCGTCTTGCAGAAAAAGGCCTTTGTTAACAGCACAATGATCAAAGTTTTGATGAAGAGCGGTTCCCCACCCTGTCAGACCTCCTCCCCTGCCCTGTTTCCTCAATGGCCCCTCAGGATCCTCCACCCTCTTTAGAGGACTTCCCAAGGAGTAAAGAGTAGAGGAGAAAGTTTGGTAGGTAGCCTTATCTGAGTTTCACCTCTGCCTAGAGTCCTCATGTGCTATTGGGAAAATCACTCAACCTCTCTCATCCCCCAGAGTCTCCACCTTTAAAACAAGGCTGGTGGGGCGCCTGGGTGGCTCAGTTGGTTGAGCGGCCGACTTCGGCTCAGGTCATGATCTCGCGGTCCGTGAGTTCGAGCCCCGCGTCGGGCTCTGTGCTGACAGCTAAGAGCCTGGAGCCTGCTTCAGATTCTGTGTCTCCCTCTCTCTGACCCTCCCCTGTTCATGCTCTGTCTCAAAAATAAATAAACGTTAAAAAATTAAAAAATAAAAATAAAACAAGGCTGGTAAATTACACCAGTGCTTCTAAGCTCTTCCCTCCCAGGCTTCTTTGCCCTTTTTCCTTGTTGTAGTCCCCCCCGCACCCCCCAGGTCTCATGGTTTTGAAGTTACTTTGTTTAGGTGCTCATTTTCTTGTTTTCTAATTTAAATTTTAATCAGAGACTTAATCAAGTATGCATTGAAGAAACCATCATATAATTTGTCAAACTAAGAAACAAATTATAGTGCAATTTCCCTTCAGGCTTTTTGAAATACTGAAATAATCTGCAGGCCTCCAGCATCATCCTGGGGCCTCCCAGAAACATGGAGCTCCCAGTAGCTGGGAGCCACTCACCAAAATCCTCTCTGGCATTGTCGGACCCCAAGGTCTCATGATGGCTGCCTGGCCCTACACTCCACAGCTTAGACTTTTGTAGAGGGCTGGATGTGCTACCTGCTGCTGGAGGCCTCCAGGAGCACAGGACAAGCCACAGAGGAAATTCTGGGGTCGGATTCCTCAGAAGAGTTAGAGTTCCTTTGGGCTTAATCAGGACAGGTTTGACTTCTTCCCCATTCCTGACTCCAGTATATATTTTTATATATTTTAAATGTTTATTAATTTTTATTTTTTAATGCTTATTTGTTTATTCTGAGAGAGAGAGAGAGAGAGAGGATAAATAGGGGAGGGACAGAGAGAGAGAGGGACAGAGAATCTGACCGAAGTGGGCTCTGTGCTGACAGCAGAGAGCCTGAAGTGGGGCTTGAACCAAGAACTGTGAGATCGTGACCCGAGCTGAAGTCAGACGCTCAACCGACTGAGCCACCCAGGTGCCTCAATTTTTTTTAAGTAGGCTCCATGCCTAACGAGGGCGGGACACGGGCCAAACTCGCAACCCTGAGGTCAAGACCCAAGCTGAAAGCAAGAGTCTGATGCTTGAAGCACCTGGGTAACTCAGTGGGTTAAGCATCTGACTCTTGATTTCAGTTCAGGTCAGGATTTCATGGATTCGTGGGTTTAAGCCCCGCATCTGGCTGACAGCACAGAGCCTGCTTGGGTCTCTCTCTCTCCCTCTCTCTCTGCTCCTCCCCCTACTTCAAAATAAATATACTTGAAAAAAAAAAAAACAACTTTTTTTGAGAAAAAAAAGTCTGGGGCATCTGAGTGGCTTAGTCGGTTGAAAGTCCAACTTTGGCTCAGGTCATGATCTCACAGCTCGTGAGTTCGAGCCCCGCGTCGGGCTCTGTTCTGACAGCTCAGAGCCTGGAGCCTACTTCAGATTCTGTCTCCCTCTCTCGCTGCCCCTCCCCTGCTCATGCTCTGTCTCTCTGTCTCTCTCAAGGATAAATAAACATTAAAAAAAAATTTTTTTTTAATGAATAAATGTTAAATTTTTTTTAAAAAAAAGAAAAAAGGAAAAGGAAAAAAAAATGTCTGAAGCTTAACCGACTGAGCCACCTAGGCACCCCTGGCCCTAGTAACTAGGGATGTCAGGTCCTCTCTGGTAGGCCCAGATTTAGTCCATGATATAGATCCTGTCTGCATGCTGTCCTGGACTGTGGCCCAAGGCCCTGTGGCTCTTTTTCCCTTCCCCGCGTGACTCCAGCCTGGACCAGGCACCAGCTTCCAGCCCTGTGATCTCCAGCCTGGATTCCTTCTGGCCCCTCCACTGGCTTCTCCTCGCTATCGCATCCAAATTCATCCCCTTACCTCAAACCAAACTTTTCTCATCTGTCTCTTACCCTTTTCTGGAGCCTCTGAGAATGTCAGCCTAGATGGGCCCTACGATCTCAGTCCAACTCCATCTGATGTTGGCGTTCTCTATACAGTACAATCAACCTGTGATCTTCCAAGGCCTGTTTGAATATCGCAAACAACGCGATGCTCACGGCCTCACCCATAGCTCAGCTTGTCTTTGGCTGCTTCCAGATTGATATCAGGGCTTCTCTGGAGGCGTTTGCTGCTCATTAGTTCCTAGCCATAATAAAATTAGCTGTCAAAAAGCCATTTACAGCCACAGATGGGTAGACTCTGGTTGAGCAGGATTTCTCGAATGTCTCTCCCCCACACTCCAGGACTCCTCGCAGGAGCAGGGAGAGTGAATGTGTATCCTTTTCCTTGAAAGTCTCTTGATTTGGCTTAAAGTTCCACGTACATTTTACATTTTCCTCCACGACAGGTCTATGTTTGCTTAACTCTATGAATAAGGTCAAGTAACACTCATGTTCTGAGAAGACACACACCCATGACTTCTGGTATCCATGAAGGGTCCTGAGTATCTCAGTTTGACAAACATGACTTTCAAGGGAGGCCTGGGTGGCTGAATCGTTTAAGCGTCCAGCTGTTGATTTTGGCTCAGGTCATGAGCTCATGGTTTCTGAGATTGAGCCCTGCGTCAGGCCCCACACTGACAGTGTGGAGCCTGCTTGGGATATTCTCTCACCCCCTCTCTCTGCCCCTCCCCCAACCCCCCCCTCAAAATAAACTTAAAAAAAAAAAAGAAAGAAAGAAAAGAAACATTGGATTATCTACCAATTCCATTCTCCCATCCTCCAAAGTAGGGCCTGGGAGGGCAAAATGAGCAGTGGTGGAAGTCTTTCTAAGCTCTAAACTAAGCTAACATTTGTGCAAGCTTATGAGAAAGGGATACTAAGACCCCTCTGACAGAAAAGGGAAAGTGAAGCTTAGGAAGAATGATTTCAGCAGTCACACAGTAAGCGTCGGAACTGGGGTTTGAACTTAGGTCTCTCTGATTCTGAGGCCTGTCTTCGAGTTTTTTTGTTTTGTTTGCTTGTTTATTTTTTAAGATTTTATTTTCAAGTAATCTCTACACCCAGCGTGGGGCTTAAACCCACAACCTTGAGATCAAGAGTCACATGCTCCACCAACGGAGCCAGCCAGGCATCCTGAGTCTTTTTTTTTTTTTTTTTTTGAATTGAGATACAATTGACATGTGTCCTTAAGTCTTGCAAACCAAAAAAATCTCCACTACCCTCCCTCCACTTCTACTTGGTCCCAGCATGGATTAGCATCTCCAGCTTTGTTCTGTCCCAAATAGGTTGTGTGAGGTTTTTTTTTTTTTTTAAGTTTATTTATTTTTGAGAGAGAGAGAGAGAGAGAGGATCTTAAACAGGCTCCACTCTCTGTGCAAAGCCCAACGTAGGGCTCAAACTTCATGAACAGTGAGATCTTGACCTGAGCTGAAATCAAGAGTCGGCTGCTTAACTGACTGAGCCACCCAGGCGCCCCTAGATGGGGTGAGTTTAAGCAGGCCTCTCCGGGCCTGCTTATCTAAGGTTCAGTTTGCTCATCTAAAATCAGAAGTTAGACTTGGTGGCTTCTAAGATCCTGGGAGATGGGATGCATGAATCCTCCGCGTACTAGTCAACATTTATTAATGACAACTAGTTCTGGGTGCTGGAGCATTTAGGCAAATAAAGCACAGCTTCTGTTCTGGATGAATCCACCGTCTCATCAAGGGAGTGGGAGATGCAGTGCGACTGACACATAAAATCAGTCCAATCATGATACTCAGTGCTAAGTTGACAACTCTGTTTGAGTGGAGTGTTGTAGGAGGGCTTCACAGAGTAGGTGATATTTGAGCTGAGCCTGGAAGGTTGAGTTAGTTCAGTAGGTAGACAAGAGAGCATTCAAGGTAGGGGAGCCACACGTGCAAAGGTATGGAGTAAGAAAATAGCATGGGGTGTTTGGAAAAGGCAAGAGTAGATAAATATGAAGGCTGTGTGAGTGTGAGTGTGAGTGTGTGTGTGTGTGTGTGTGTGTGTAGCAGAATAGACCATGGAGGTGGATTTGATCTTGATATTAAAGGGTCTTGGGGCGCCTGGGTGGCTCAGTCAGTTAAGCGTCTGCCTTCAGCTCAGGTCATGGTCTCACGGTCTGTGGGTTCGAGCCCCTCGTCGGGCTCTGTGCTGACAGCTCGGAGCCTGGAGCCTGTTTCAGATTCTATGTCTCCCTCTCTCTCTGACCCTCCCCTGTTCATGCTCTGTCTCTCTCTGTCTCAAAAATAAATAAAGGTTAAAAAAAAAGATAAAAAAAATAATAAAGGGTCTTGAGTGGTTAATTTTATCTGAGGACTAGTGATTTCTAAGCAGTTCAGAGAAGCAGCCCCAGGAAGGAGATGCTCTCAGGACTCCTGGGGGCTTCACAATGAGGCATCCAGTCTACTCTGTTTCAGGCAGAACAGCCCCACTTGTACCTGTTTTATCTATGAGGTTCTGCGTTCTGCTTGATTTCCATCTGACAAAAAGTTTCCACTGCTTAAGCAAGCAAACAAATAGAAAAGTTATGGTCAATAGTGTCGCTGAAGGTTTTTCTGCTGGTGAGAATCAGAAAGAACCCTCTGAAGGAGACTTGTTGCGGGGGGGGGTTGGGGGGGCTGGGGCCTGACCGCTGACGTTAGGGAGCAGGAGTCTGCCGTTTGGCTGGCTTCCTTGGCTAGAAAGGGGAATTGTAAATAGGAGGTGGGGTGCACACACCTCTCTGGTAGGGGAAGATGAAAATTCAGGTCTCCTCCACGGCCTGGGGAAGTGTGTGTGAACTTTAGTAGGTATTCCTCCAACGTGGGGGATGGGCAGAGAGAGAGAGAGAGAGAGAGAGAGAGAGAGAGGGTTGGGGGAGAGGCAGGAAGTGGGCAAGTAGGCTAACAAAGGTAGCTGTGGCGGTTTGCCCACCCCAGGTGGGAGGGCGGGGCCTAGGGCTCAGTGGGGGCCCATGTGTGACTTTACTTGTGGCCTGGGGGCTCAGAGGGAGCACCAGTCTGGAGCTAGGACCTCATTTCAGCTTTTCTGTGGCTGGTGAATGGGGGATGGGGGCCTGACAATCTCAGGTACTTGTGGAAATTCCCAGGGCAAGGCCCTAGGATGTCTGATGTCCGGGAAGTAGATCTTGGGGGAGCCCCTTCAGCCCCCTCTCCATTCCCCCAGGGACCATGGGCTGTAGCTGCAGCTCAAACCCTGAAGATGACTGGATGGAAAACATCGATGTGTGTGAGAACTGCCATTACCCGATAGTCCCACTGGATGGCAAGGCCACGGTAAGAGGCAAGACAGGGGACTGACTTGGCGAGGGAGTCTGGTGGAGGACACAAACCAGGAGAAAGAAACCACCACTGGAATAACGGAGTGGTCTTCTCCCCTTGGAAACAGAAAGGAAAGGAGGCTGAGAGAGGGGAAGGGACTCTTCTGAGTAGCTGGTAAATTCAGGGACAAGACCCAGCCAAGCTGGAGAAGTGAGAACAGTGGGGAGGGGAGCCAGTATCTGACCAGTCTTTTGCTCTCTGACCCCATTTTCACCCCCCACCCTACAGCTGCCCATGCGGAATGGCTCTGATGTGAGGGATCCACTAGTTACCTACGAAGGCTCCAATCCCCCAGCCTCACCATTGCAAGGTGACCTCACAACCAGTGGGGCCTGAAAGTTAAGGCCTGTGGATCCTTGGCTCTTGTCTCCCATCTCCCTATCCACTCTCTACCTTGTCTTGCCTCGCTTGTCCCTGATCTTCTTCGCTGCCCTGTAACTCTTGAACTCTGTGCTTCCAGCCTATCCAGGCTGGTTCTCCCTGACCCCCACCCCCACCCCTGTCTTTACAGACAACCTGGTTATCGCTCTGCACAGCTATGAGCCCTCTCACGATGGAGACCTGGGCTTCGAGAAGGGTGAACAGCTCCGTATCCTGGAGCAGTGAGTGTCCTCTCCACGCCACCCATCCTTGCCCCACGGGAGCGTGGGAGGGAGCAGGGATCCCCTGTACCGCGCGTCCCCTGAGTGGCATGCAGCCGGAGCCCTTGGGACAAAATGGGAGGCTCCGGAGTGCCGGGCTGGAGGCTGGGGTGGCATGGTGTAACTGGGGGCTTTGAAGGTTTCCAGCCGAATCCAAGGCCAGGCCGACCCCACTGACTGCCTCTGTCGCGCAGGAGCGGCGAGTGGTGGAAGGCGCAGTCCCTGACCACGGGCCAGGAAGGTTTCATCCCCTTCAACTTCGTGGCCAAAGCGAACAGCCTGGAGCCCGAACCGTAAGTGGGGACTCCTCGTGGCGAAGGATGGGAGCAGAGGAGGGGTGCTGGGGGGGTAGTGGTGAGTGCTTGAGGGCGATGGAGGAAGAAGTGACCAACAACACAAGACTGCCTTCGCTTCTGCCTTGCGCAGCTGGTTCTTCAAGAACCTGAGCCGCAAGGACGCGGAACGGCAGCTCCTGGCGCCCGGGAACACGCACGGCTCCTTCCTGATCCGGGAGAGCGAGAGCACCGCGGGTGAGCGGCTGGGCGGGGCCGCGGGGGCGGGGGCGGGGCGGCCCGGGAGCCAGACCGCGGCCCGGAGGTGTGTGCCGCGAGATCCCAGGGAAGGGGCGCGGGACTAGGGGCGCCGTTCGCAGGGCGCACCCTCTCCCTCTTTTTGCATTCGTTCACCCATTCTTTCACCCAGGATCGTTTTCACTGTCCGTGCGGGACTTCGACCAGAACCAGGGAGAGGTGGTGAAACATTACAAGATCCGTAACCTGGACAAAGGCGGCTTCTACATCTCCCCCCGCATCACTTTTCCTGGCCTGCACGAGCTGGTCCGCCATTACACCAGTGAGCCCAGGCAGGAGCCCCTCCGACGTGCGCCTGAGGCGCCTTCACCTGTGCCCCACCAGCCTGCCTCCCCTAAGCTCTTCTGGGGGCGGGGGTACCCTCCACCCATCTCTCAGCGCGTTCCTTCATTCCCCGCAGTGGGTGAGGTGCGGCACCCGATAGCCCAGGTGTCGGGTGACAGCCTCACACCTCCCCTGCCAGTCTATTTCTTGGCCAAGTGGGGACTGAGTGGCGGCACCGAGTCCCGCCGTATTGACAGCCCTAACCCCCCTCCCTTGTCCTCGCAGATGCTTCGGACGGGCTGTGCACGCGGTTGAGTCGCCCCTGCCAGACCCAGAAGCCCCAGAAGCCTTGGTGGGAGGACGAGTGGGAGGTTCCCAGGGAGACGCTGAAGCTGGTGGAGCGGCTGGGGGCTGGCCAGTTCGGGGAGGTGTGGATGGGTGAGTGAAGCCTTCCGGGACTGCGGGGGAAGGGGAGAAGGGGAGGCTTCCGCTGAGGTCGTGAGAGTCCTCAGAGAGTGTCCAGGCAGCTACCTGGCTCTGGGTGCTCCGGCTCCCAGTGACTCCCCAGCCCTCCCCGCCCCAGGATACTACAACGGGCACACAAAGGTGGCAGTGAAGAGCCTGAAGCAGGGCAGCATGTCCCCCGACGCCTTCCTGGCCGAGGCCAACCTCATGAAGCAGCTACAACACCAGAGGCTGGTCCGGCTCTACGCGGTGGTCACCCAGGAGCCCATCTACATCATCACGGAATACATGGAGAATGGTGGGTGCCGCCACTGTCATTGACCGCTGGGGGCGCGCTGACATTCCCTCTGCTCCTGAATAGAGGATGGAGGAGATCTGCCATTTCGCCGGGCTCAGCACTGAGGGTTTCTTGTTTTTCTGGGCCTCTAAAGAGTCACCACCAGGGACAAGAAGAGGGTGTGATGTCTGAGCCTGTCTAGGAGCACAGGCTAAAGTGGAAGGCTCTGGAAGAGCTTTGACTTCTCATCTTCCCTGACCTGCAATCCTGTTTGCCTTTTTCAAAGCTCTACCTTGATCTCAGGATGCTTGATTTCAAACGAGTGTGTCCCTAGCCCCATTTCTATCTTCCTTTTGACCCAGAGCCTTGGGAGGGCAGATCTGCCCCAAATCCCTCTCTTTCAGTTCTAGGTGAGCCCCTTGCCCTTCTTTGGACAGACGGAGAGCCCCCAGGGAGGTGGATAAAAGTTTCTAGGTCCACCTTTGCCACCAATTTGCTGTGTGACTCAGGCCAAGTCCCTGTCCCATCCCTGGTGCTCATTTTTCCCAAGTGTAACATCAGAAATCTAAACAGGCTCACCCAAAAATAATTTAGAGTAGACCTTAAGGGTTCTAGGATCCGACTGCCTGTATTAGAATCTTGCCTTTGTGATTGTGTGGCCTTGGGCCGATCACTTCCCTTCCCTCTGCTATGGCTTCCTCATCTATAAAATGGTGGTAGTAATGCAATGGTACCTTTTTCATAGGGCCTTTGTGAGGATGAAAGAGTCAGTGTATGTAGAGCAGACAGAATAGTGTCTGTTCAATAAATTTGTTGTCATCTGGCTCAGATTCTTTGGGAGTATAAGATCTGTCACTCTTTTGGCTAGTGGATTCTGGAAGTGGCAAATAGGTTTTACCATGTGGGCCAACTTCAGATGGTAGTTGCTTGAAGTTCTGTGTTGAGGAGGATGCTGAGGCTCATTGGAACTAAGTGCTGGGGTTGATTACCAGCATCTGCCATGGACCGGATGCAGGAGCGGCAGTTCATGCAATGTATTTACTGTGTCTGGGTGAGGCTTTTATCTTTGGTGCCTAATTCAGCACTCATAATAGGACACTTAGGTTGCTGCTGTCTTTAAATGCTTATTTATTTATTTTGAGAGAGAGAGAGAGAGCAGGGGAGGGGCAGAGAGAGAGAGAGAGAGAGAGAATCCCAAGCAGGCTCACATTGTCACTGCAGAGCCTGATGCAGGGCGGGATTCCACGAACCGTGAGATCATGACCTGAGCCGAAATCAAGAGTCAGACGCTTAACTGACTGAGCCACTCAGGCACCCCAGGTTGCTGCCATCTTTACCCAGGCTTTTAATCTCTTGAGAAGGGCTAGCAATTACTAGCTCCGTTCTAGTAGCTTCCATCCCTGGTCATCTCTTAGTCACCCTCTATTACCAGATGTGGTCCCTCAGGCCCCCAGGCCCCTCTTTCCATACTCCATTGAACACATTCAGCACACATTTATCACTGCTTACTTTGGGCTAGGCACTGGGAGCACAGATGGACAAAACAATGTTCCTGCTATCAGGGAAAACTCGTTTTAGTTATGTGGCATAAACTCTAGGAAAACCAGAGTTTCGCCATGGGAAAATTCCAGCATGCCATGGGGAATGTAGATAATGATGCAATTTATTAGGCATGGTAGGACCTAGAGAGGCTTCCTAGAGGAATAGTCTTGAAAGAAGACTATTACAGACTTCTCCAAGCATACCCCATCCTAGTCCCTGGGAAAAGACTTCATGTATCCTGGGCATCCTCACCCTGAATGCACACTTGTCCATTCTCACCCCTTACTCTTCTTTCCACATGTCAGACACTACTTCTAAATAGCCAGTTAGGGGACAAGGGTCAGGGAGCTTTCTGCTGGGCCAGCTTGAGTTAGCAACTTTTCTGCTTCTGTTCACAGGGAGCCTGGTAGATTTCCTCAAGACCCCTCCAGGCATCAAGTTGACCATCAACAAACTCTTGGACATGGCAGCCCAAGTAAGGAGATTGGGGAGGGGTTGGGCAAGTGCACAGCCCGGTGGGGTAAGGATGTCTGGTCCAGGACTGCTGACCTCCTCTCTGGCCTGCAGATTGCAGAGGGCATGGCATTCATTGAAGAACGGAATTACATCCACCGTGACCTGAGGGCTGCCAACATCCTGGTGTCGGACACCCTGAGCTGCAAGATTGCAGACTTTGGCCTAGCACGCCTCATTGAGGACAATGAGTACACAGCCAGGGAGGGTAGGTGTGGGATACAAGGGAAGTCTGGGGCCTGCAGGGTCTGGCCAAACAGACCCAGGTGACCTCACTCTGCCTCCCTCCAGGGGCCAAGTTTCCCATTAAGTGGACAGCACCAGAAGCCATTAACTACGGGACATTCACCATCAAGTCGGACGTGTGGTCTTTTGGGATCCTACTGACGGAGATTGTCACCCATGGCCGCATCCCTTACCCAGGTCAGGGCCAAGGGCAGGAGCTGAAAGAGTAATGGGGACGAGCAGCAAATCCATGTCTTTCTACTTACTTCATCTGTCCCTGGTTCAGAATCTGAATCTTTCTAACTGCTTCTCCTGTATTCACTGAGGACTCCAGCAAGCCCAGTCAGGTGCCACATCTCCCAGGGCTAGCGTCCATCTCTGTGTCGATTTCTCTCCTGCTTCAATAATCCCAGCTCTTTTCTTTAGTTCAGACACAGGCAGCCTAGGATGGTAGAAGAGGATCTGGCTCGAAGGCAGGAAGCCTGCCTTTATTACCAGATCTGCCATTCAGGCCAACTTTCTGTTTGAGTTTGATCAGATCATGCTTTCTTTCCCCATCTGTAAATTATGAGGTTAGAACAGCACCTGGCCCATACGAAGCACTTAAGAGTGTTAGGTTTTATTATTAATCATCATTTTGAGCAAGTGACTTTAGGCAGGTGACTTTACCTCTCTGAGCCTCAGTTTCCTGATATGAAAAATGAGACTATCTGTAAAAGAGTTTGACTCCCTGTAGGTGCTCACTAAATGCTGACTTCCCTTTCCTCCGAAACTTTCCATCTAAAGAATGAGAGAGACATGTAAACAACTAATTCCTACCCTCTAGCTTCTGCACAAAGTCCTTTACCCCTGAATTCAGCCAAGACAGATGGAATTTTTTAAAAAGTAACTTGCTAGGAAACTATGGGGAAAGGAAATGGAACACAAAGACAGAGCAGAGAGGTCACGGAGCACAGTGGCCAGATACGCAGAAGCTTCACATAGCCCGGGAGCAACACGTACAGAACTTTGCTCCTAGGAAGGTAAAGGTACCTTAGAATCAGGTGAGAACCTGAAGGACTTCCCTGCCCGGGATTTGCCCCATCACAGAGTCCAAGGGCAGCACCGGGGCTAGAACCACACTCCAGTCATCCTGCCAAGTGTCCTCACTGCCCCTCCACTGGGCCCATAGAGGTGAACCCATAGAGAATTTCTCTTTTAGAAGAAACAAAGCATTGGGGCAGCTGGCTGGCTCAGTCAGTAGAGCATATGGCTTTTGATCTCAGGGTCATGTGTTCAAGCACTACATTGGGCATACAGCCTACTTAACAACAACAACAACAACAAAAACAGCAACAAAAGCATTACAAGTATGATGGCAACAGAAGTATGGCAACAGAAATGTGGCTTCAGGGTCAAGGAGACAATGAGGAGTAATGGGGACCTGGGTGAACCTGGGTGAGCATCTATTCCAGAGGATGGTTGCTACTAAGACATAGGGATCCCCAAAACAGATCCTTTCTTTTTTCAAAAGCCAAACTTGAAATTTGAGGAAAATTTGCCCATATCCAAATATCAGTGATTGATTCAAATTGTTGAAAGACACTATAGGGACTAAACCGAAGTAGATCTATGGGCTATATTTAAGCTGGGTGTTGACTGTGAGTTTGCACTCTCGCCTCTAGCCATGGGTGTTTAGTTCACTGGTCTATGTCCTTGAATTTCCGGGTTTTAAAGGAAGTGGCCCCCAAATTATTTAATCTGGGTCACACAGGGGCCTTTGCTGGGGTTCCATCTGGTTTCCTGATGCAGCATCTCATGTGCCTGATCCCAAAGCCAGAGAAGCCTCACCACTATCCTGTCTGTGAGCTCCCATTCTGTCCTGGGCCCTGACCTGCCACCATCTCTCCCCAGCAGATCGTAATACTCAAAGATATTCTTCATGCAGCATCTCTCCAGGCACTATACTTGGTGCTTTATATGCACTCTCACTCAATTTTCATAACAGCTCTATGAGGTAGGAGCTACTATATATCCATTTCCCAGATGAGGAAACTGAGGCTCAAAGAGGGGAAGTGGCTCACCCCAGGTCTCACATTCAACATCTACGTGTTTTGAGTGCTTAAGCCACAACAGACACTCCAAGTGGCATGACTGACACTGAGCAGGTACCTGAAGTATGCTGTTACCATTGGTGAAGACGAAGATCCTTTGGGATTGGTGTTCACACCATACCAGTTAAACATTCTAAACATCATCCCTGCTGTGGGCTTCCAAAGCCCGGATCCTTGATCTTTCTCCTATCAACCTCTAGGGATGACCAATCCTGAGGTGATTCAGAACCTGGAGCGAGGCTACCGCATGGTGCGACCTGACAACTGCCCAGAGGAGCTATACCACCTCATGATGCTGTGCTGGAAGGAGCGGCCAGAGGAACGGCCCACCTTTGACTACCTGCGCAGCGTGCTGGAGGACTTCTTCACGGCCACAGAGGGCCAGTACCAGCCCCAGCCCTGAGAGGCCTAGCTGGCCGGGGCCTGGAGCCCTACCTCCATCTAGTCAACCTGGCTGGGGGAGATGCAGTTCTTGTGTCTTACCCATGTGGCCTATGCACATATGGACTCTGCATGTGAATCCCATCCCCCGTGTGGCACACATACTTCTTGTGTCTTATACACGGGTTCTGTAGTTGTGTGGGCTCTGCACGTGTGTCTTGTACATGTGTGGCAGGTGCATATATGACTTGGACACCCATTCAAGTTGTCCCTTTGTGGGTCCTTCTACCTCCCAAGACCACCGGAGAGAAGGGAGACGCCTGTGATTGATACCAGCTTCTGCCCACCCCCTTTTCCTTTCCCCTAGCCATCAAGAAACTCCTTGAAGGCTGGGACCTTATCTAATACCTCTGTGTGCTCCTCCTTGGTGCCTGGCACACATTAGGAGCCCAATAAATGACTCTCTGTTGACGAAGACTGTACATCTCTCAGCTCCCTACTCCCATCTCTTCTTCCTTGGGAGGGAGGAGTGGGGGTTCAAAAGATGGAAAGTAAGTCACCCTGAATTGGGGTGAAAGATGGGATGAGGGGATGTCTGAACTTTTTTCAGCCCTGCTGATTTGGGGGGGCCAAGAGGAAGTTCTTACACTTTGCTGTATGGGCTTTGTGAACTCCTTCAACCCCACCCCTACCCCAAAGGATTAAGTGTGAACCCCTGCGCAGAACCTCCTAGGGAGTGGGTGTGTCCCAGGACCCTCCCCTTCCATTATGTAAGGGCAATAGGTTTTTTTACAATTACTGATTCTGGGGCTAGATTTGTACTTAAATATGTTTTGGTTCATGTTCAAGATGTTTTTGAACACTGAATTAATTTACTCATTTGGCAAATATTTATTGGACATCTACTGTGTACCAGGCATGGTTCTGGGTCCATAGAATATACAATGGATGAAACAAACAAAATCTCTGTCCTTATGGAGCTTACATTCTAGTAAGGGAAGACAGACAATAAACATCGCCAAGAGTAAATGATACGGTATGGTGCTGAGTGCTAAGGGGAAAATAAAACAGGGTAAGGGAAATTAGGAATGTCATCGCTGGGGGAGGTTTTCAATTTTAAACAGGGTGGTCTGGGAAGGCCTCATTGAGAAGGTGACTTTTGAGCAAATATTTGAAGGAAATGAGGGAGCAAGCCACAAGGTACAGCGCAGGAGCAGAGGGGGATGAGCAGCCTGAGGCAGAAGCTTCTTTGGCAAGCTCAGAGACCAAGGTCCTGAATGGGGGAGGGGGGGGGGGCCTGAGGGGCAGAGATCCTGTGTGGCCTGGGGCCTTGTGATCTTTGCAGGAACCATTTCAAGGAGACTTTTCGGGGATCTTTGCAGAGCCACGACATGATCTGACTTACATTTTAAAAGAATGGCTGCTACTAATGTCTTGAGTTAGTCAATTTATAAAACTGGGAAGATTTTGCATAAATCTCCAGATTTCTAGGGGCGCCTGGGTGGCTCAGTCGGTTAAGTGTCCAATTCTTGATTCATGATCTTGTGGTTTGTGAGGTTGGGCCCCAGAGTCGGGCTCTGCCCTGGTAGTGTGGAGGCTGCTTGGGATCCTCTCTCCCTCTTCTCTCTGTCCTGCCTCTGCTTGTGGGCATGCTCTCTCTCTCTCTCTCTCTCAAAATAAATAAATAAACATAAAAAAACACTATAGATTTCTACCTTCTCTTGAAAAAAAAAAAAAAAAGGACGATTTGGCTTTATTGGATTTACCTGTCATGGAGCTGAGTAGTGGCCACCCTCTTCGGGTGGGACTTGAGCTCTTTCTTTGCCAAAGTCCCTTCTACTCCCAGACAGTGACACTGAGTGTTAGTGGTTATTTATCATCATGCTTGCACTGTTGTTCTTATAATGAAGAGGAAAATGAAATGTTTTTTTCACCTATATTTCCATTAAAAAGTGACAAAATAAAAGATACCTGCAGATGGCACTGTGTTTGAAGAAAGATAGGGGAAAGAAAGGCATATTGCTTTATAAAAGTGAAAAAGGATCCAATTTTAGAAATATGCAAAGCACCTGAAGCAAACTAATATAAATTAATATAAATCTGCTTATTTTACACCACCTGCCTCACCTCCGTAAGGATCTGAGTGTCTGATTCCTGTTCTGCATTTTATAAAATGTTGCCACACCCATGACCGCATCTGATCCCCACCCTCCTCTTCGTTCCTGCAGCCATAGAATTGGTGAACTTTGCATTGTTATCCTCTCCAATTTACAAAGAGGGAAGTGGGGCCAGAAAGGTTCCTAGCTGGGAAGCAGCAACACAGAACTGGAAATAGGGCTTATTCCCTGGCCCTTTAGCTGTTTTATAATAGAACTGCCAGTCTTAGATCTGTTACTTTTATAATTAGTGCCCCAAATGCTGTTCTCAAATGAGAAACACAAGTGCCCAAGCCCTCTCCAAAGGCTAGGGGCATAAAAACGTATCTTATGGACTACAGGACCATGAGTTTGTAACTTAGTTGGCACACAGATGGTAAGCATTTACTAATATTAATTTTGTGTTGTATTTGTTATTTTAATAGCTCATCACTGTGCTTTTCAGTCTTTCAGCTTTCAGTAATGAACAGTTGATGACTGATCGGTTTAGTGCAGTGTTTCTCAAGGGTAGGGTGAGAGCAATTTTTGCCCTGGAGACATTTTTGCAATGTCTGGAGACAATTTTGGTCATCGGTACTGGGGGTGAGAGTGGAGGTTGCTATTCACATCTAATGAGTAAGGGCCAAGGATGCTGCTAAACATCCTACAGGGCAGGGGACAGCCCCCTGCAACGAGGAATTATCCAGCTCCAAATGTCAGTAGCTTCAATAGCTTGAGAAATCCTGCTTTAGTATAAGGGGGCAATCAGTTCCCTCCTGTGTAAAGGCACTCTTCAGTCCTCCTGGGGTGTGTGTGTGTGTCTGCACCACTCTTCAGTCCTCCTGGGGTGTGTGTGTGTGTGTGTGTGTGTGTGTGTGTGTGTGTGTGTGTGTGTGTCTGGGGTGTGTGTGTGTGTCTGCACCACTCTTCAGTCCTCCTGGGGTGTGTGTGTGTGTGTGTGTGTGTGTCTGCACCAGGGAGGTAGGCTTTGGAGTAAGAAAGGCTGGGTTCTACCCCTTTGTTAACAGTGTCTCTGGTGCACAGTAGGCATTCAAAAAATCTGTACTACTGAAAGCTGAATTTAATTACAAATTGTGTGACTCTGAGCAGGTCTCAAAGGTCTGAAGTTCATTATTCTTACCCGTAAAACGGGGATAAAAAGTCCTCTTCCAAAGCCGCTGTGAGCAATCATTGAGATAAACGTTGGTAACTCTATTCCACAGTACTCGGCCTAGAGCGGTTTTCTTTCCTTTGTCAGTTTACTTCTCCCTCTTCCAAACCTGTGTTCTAATCGACGTTCAGCCCTGTCATTAGCTGAGTGACCTTGTGCAAGTCACTTTCCCCCCCACAGGCCTCGGGTGATTCTCTATAAAATTACAAAGTTGGCTTCTGACCTCCAGGCACGCTTCCAACACCGAAATGGGACCATGGAGTGTACGGATCTGCTTTCCTCCCCCGGGACTAATGGTACGGTCCCCGGGCAGTTTTCCCCACCCCCCTGTCGCAGACCTTGGTACAGGCCCAGGGGGCCCTCGGCTGCCTCTCAGGGCTGCCCTTGCCCCCAGCCGAGTTCCGGGCCGCCCTTGCGCAAGCTGATTGGCTGGAGCCGTGCCCGGGCTGCGCGGCTATAGGTGAGCCCGGGAGGGGACGGGCGGAGCGGGTTGGAGGCCCGCCCCCTCCTCCCCTGGGTCGGACGCTGAGCCGAGCCGCGGGCGGGAGGCCGGACGGACCGACTGACGGGAGGGACGGGAGCCGAGCAAAATGGCGCAGACTCAGGGCACCCGGAGGAAAGTCTGTTACTACTACGACGGTGAGCTCCGTGCGCGTGGCGGGGGCGGGGGCGGGGCCGCGCCAGGCCGGATCCAGGAGAGGGAGGCTGAGGAGATGTGAGCGGGGAGGCTGGGAGAGGCTGAGGCGTTGGGCAAAGGCTGAGAGAGGAGGCTGCGAGGAGGTCGAGGCTGAGAGAGGAGGCTGAGAGGAAGGAGGTCGAGTCTGAGAGAGGAGGCTCAGAGGAAAGAGGTCAGGGTGAGGGAGGAGGCTGAGAGCAGGAGGTCGAGGCTGAGGGAGGAGGCTCAGAGGAAAGAGGTCAGGGTGAGGGAGGAGGCTGAGAGCAGGAGGTCGAGACTGAGGGAGGAGGCTCAGAGGAAAGGAAGGGAAGTCGAGGCCGAGGGAAGAGGCTGAGGCCGAGCGGGGGTCGTCTGGAGAAGCTTGGGGTAACTTGGTGGCGAGGGGCAGAGAAGGGGGGAATCCTCAGGAAGCTTTATGGGGAGAGTTTTAGTGGGACTCCTGGAGGGGAGGCTGAGTCTGAGCGGGGAGGCAGGATCTGGTGGAGAAGTGTGCAATGATCTATTTTCCTGCTGAGAATACAAAAGTCTTCCTCTGCCCCTTTGCTTCCTCATCCTTTTTGGTGAGAGTCCTGCGGAGTCCCCACCTCCTGTCACCAGCCTCCCCTCCCCCAGTCTCTGAGCTGGGCCTGCAGTTGCTGCTGGGAAATGGGGCCCCTGGGCTTGGAAGGAGAAAGTTGCAACCTGTTAAAACAGACTTTTTCATTTAACAAAAGCCTATGGAGCAGCTTACTCTGTACTAGGGATGATTAGCTGCTGGGACCATGGGGCTGATCAGGTCACTTCCCGTCTTCTTCTCAGTCTGGAAGGGGAGATAGACAGTGGCAGGGAACTGCTCTCCAGTGTCATGCTGGGATAAAGGAAAGCTCAGAGTGTTTTGGGAGCACAGAGGAGAGGCACTCAGCCCAGCCTGGGGAGTCAGGGAGGGAGGTGCCATCTTGGACCCGAAGAACAGGAGTTATTAGCCAAGCTCCGGGAAGGCAAAGGTGACAGTAAGTTTAGAGGTAAGAGAGAGGACAGCATTTTTGAAAGCAGGTGTGTGTACAGCATAGCTGAGGCATAGGTTTGAGGGCAGAGTGTAGAAGGTCAGGAAATAGGGTGGAGGGAAAGGTTGCAAGTGATGAGGCTTGAACCTCATGATCTGGGGACCAGATCATGAAGGGCTGGACACACTGTCTTAAGGAAGTTGGACTTTATTGTGAGTGCACTTGTGAATCATTGAAGTTTTATGCAGGTTGTGACATCATCAGATTTATACCTCAGACCTATCACTCTGAGACAGAAATTGAATTCTCCAGTGTAGGGGTAAGGAAGACGGCAAGGATCCCAAACTTCTGGGTTGGGCAGTTTGATGTTGAGTGTTTGGAGAAAGTTACGTCAGTTGATAACTTTGGGTTTTGGGTTTTTTTAAGAAGTATTTTTTGAGGGCTATCCCTACTAGGGGATATCCAAGTAGAGGCATCCAGTAGGCAGTTGGCCATTCAGGTCGCCATTTTTATTTTTATTTTTTTCAATTAATTTTGAGAGAGAGAGAGAGAGGCAGAGTGCGAGCAGGGGCTGGGCAGAGAGAGAAGGAGACAAGAATCTGAGGCAGGCTTCAGGCTCTGAGCTGTCAGCACAGAGCCCAATGCAGGGCTTGAACTCACTAGCCGTGAGATCATAGCCTTAGCCGACGCCTGACGCTTAACCAACTGAGCCACCCAGGTGCCCCCAGGTTGGCCATTTAGAAGACAAAAATGAGAAGATAGAGATTTTTGGTAGTTGTCAGCATGCAGATGGTAATTTTAGTTATGGAAGAGGATGCAATCACCCAAGAAGTTGTATAGCGTGGGAAGAGAAGAAGATCAGAGTGGAATTCTAAGGACATGCACTGAGGGAAAGTCTAGTGCCCTTCGTGCTCTGTATTCCCCTGTCGTAGCACTTGTCACTGTGTATTGGAATTGCCCATTTACTTGTTCGTTCTTCTTAGACAGTAATCTCCTTAGGGAAAGAGACCATGTCTTGTCTAGCTCTGTATGCTCAGCTCCCAGAACAATGCCTAGCTCAGAGTAGGCTGTCAATAAATACTTGCCGATTAAAAATTGTACAGAGGGAATGTAAGTGAACCAGAAAGTCTTGGGTTATAGTAGCCAAAAGATGGAAGGAGTGGCCAAATGTTGGCAAGAACTGTTTTGTGTGTACAGTTTGGAACTGAAGTGAGATTGCAGTAGATTGAAGAATGAATGGATGGGTCAAGAGAAGACGTCAGATTGAACCCTTTTCTTTTTTTTTTTTTTTTAATTTTTTTTTTTAACATTTATTTATTTTTGAGACAGAGAGAGACAGAGCATTAACGGGGGAGGGTCAGAGAGAAGGAGACACAGAATCTGAAACAGGCTCCAGGCTCTGAGCTGTCAGCCCAGAGCCCGACGCGGGGCTCGAACTCACGGACCGTGAGATCATGACCTGAGCTGAAGTCGGCCGCTTAACTGACTGAGCCACCCAGGTGCCCCAAGATTGAACCCTTTTCAAAGGAAGCTTGGTTGGGGCAGAGAGAGAGGGTTGTTGATACAGGGGGATGTAGTGGCTGAGAGTTGAGCATATTCAAAATTTGAATGGTAAATAGCCAGGGGGAGGGGTTGAAGATACAGTAAAGAGAGGGATGAGTAATGATGGAGGTTCCTGAAGAGACCAGGTGAGATGGAAACCAGAGCACAGGTATGGACACTAGCCTTCAGGGGGAAGTTTCTTCATGATGAGAGGCAAGGAAAAGTTCAAATGTAGGCAAGTTTGATGAAGAGAAAGTTGGAGTTTTCAAGATGAGGTAATAGATTATTTCTTTTCCTGTGAGTGGGGGGAGGGTAGTTGGTAGAGTAGGAATCCTGAGAGAGATAGCTGTGAAGTAGCTGTTGTGAAAGAGGGAGGTAGGACAATAAATTTGGAAGAGTTGCTGGGCAGTGGTGAGGGCCTATTTGGGGCTGGAGCCTGCGACTTTGTAGCTGTATCGGTTTGCACTGTTTTATGATCTCTCCACCATTAGTTTAAAAAGAGAAAAAGTGGAAAGACTGCAGTTTTTAGGCAAGAGAGATTTCTTACTCCTTGAGAAACCGCTTGTGAGTTTTGCAGTGAGGTCACTAGCTTGGGACTCAGACTTGGTTCTGCCCCTCAGAAGCTTTGCAGTATTGGGCAAGTCACTTTACCTTTGCAGGCCTCAGGTCACTCTCCTATAAAACTGAAAAACTTTGAGGGGCGCCTGGGTGGCGCAGTCGGTTAAGCGTCCGACTTCAGCCAGGTCACGATCTCGCGGTCTGGGAGTTCGAGCCCCGCGTCGGGCTCTGGGCTGATGGCTCAGAGCCTGGAGCCTGTTTCCAATTCTGTGTCTCCCTCTCTCTCTGCCCCTCCCCCGTTCATGCTCTGTCTCTCTCTGTCCCAAAAATAAATAAACGTTGAAAAAAAAATTTTTTTTTAAACTGAAAAACTTTGAGAACAATGGGAGAAGCTTTCCACAAGTTTAAAGGTAGTATCTAAAGGAAAATGATTATTTCTTTTAAAAGTCTCTTAGCAACTGGATTAAAAGCTGTTAAGAAAAGGATGGTGTCTGGGCCCCACCCTCAGGTACTCCCCTAGCCTTCTAGATAAGTTATCTTAGTCCCCCAAGTCTAAGCCTTGGCTGAATTCAGGTTTGATAGGCAGAGGAGTTGCTGGGGATCAAGGCCCAGGCCAGAGACCTGGATAAGCCATGATCTAATTATGTAACAGTAATGGTCATGTTACTGACTGCCTTCAAATTGGGTCTGCATCTGGATGTCTCAGCCAATGCCTTGAAAACCTATTCTGTCAATCCTCATAGCTGATAAGCTTGTCTGAGGGTCTCTGGGAGCAAAATTTTCTGCCTGCCTCCTCTGCTACTGCATCTCAAAGTCTGTCTCTATGGGACAAGGGTCCCAGTTGAATGCCATCAAATACTGTACTCTGGCTTGCGGCTCTGGCTAAGAGCACAGTTCCTGCCCTCAGAGGCCTGCCTAAGATTAAGAGAAGAGGATAAAAGGACATTAAACAAAAACTAAGGAAAGCTAAGAAAATTTGAATAAAGCATGGGCTTCTTTTTAGTTAATGACACTGTATCAATATTGGTTCATTAACTGTAACAAATACTTCTTATTTTATCATGTAGAATGCTAATAATAGGGGAAACTGCCTATGAGGTATCTGAGAACTCTATCTTTGCAATTTTTCTGTAAATCTAAAATTGTTCTAAAAAGTAGTCTAATAAAAAGAGAACAGGGTGAGATCCTAAATATCCAACTGTTTAGAAGTTTCCCATTGTCCCAGGCCATGTCTATGGCCAAGAGTATTGGAGTGTGGCTTGGATACTATTGGTGGCATTTCCCACAATGCATTGCTCCCTGGAATGAATTCTGTTACTCGTGCCACCAAAACACAGTGCATAAGAGATTGGGACCTTCTTTTCACTGGTGCTCAAAGATCTGCCTCGTCTTGATGGACTTCTAAGGCGAGAGAGATCTATCCTTGGGTGTGCAGTTCACTTGATTTTTGTGCTGTTTTTTGGCTTTTAACTTTTTCATTAAAAAATTTTTTTTCTTAGGTTTATTTATTTTGAGAGAGAGAGCGTGCACAAGCAGAGAGGAAGGGCAAAGAGAGAGGGAGGCAGAGGATCCAAAATGGGCTCTGTGCTGATAGCAGAGAGCCTGACGTGGGGCTCGAACTCAAGAACTGTGAGATTATGACCTGAGCCAAAGTCAGATGCTTAACTGACTGAGCCACCCAGGCACCCCAGTTTTTTCATTTTTTTATAGTAAGCTCTGTGCCCAAGATGGGGCTTGACCTCACAACCCTGAGATCAAGAATCGCATGCTCTAGCAACTGAGCCAGCCAGGCGCCCCCACTTGATTTCTGGAATATTTGTTCCAGGAACTTTGTGGCAAGTAGATTCACAGAGCCCTCTGGTTTAAGTGCAAATTGAAGTAAGTATCTGGTAAACCCAATGTAGCTTTTAGGATACTGAATTTGGAGTTAGAAGAGTCGACCCCTGGATCAGTTATTGGTTGTGTGATCTTGAGCAGGCACTTAACCTCTCTGAATCTCACTGAGTTCTGTTCCTTGAATCTTTATTCAGCTTCTGTGATGTACAGGGCATATTTGTCCTTGTCTTCAAGGAGCAGCCAGTCTTAGGAATATAAATAGATATGTAAGGGGACACCTGGGTGGCTTCAGTCAGTTCTAAGTGTCTAACTCTTAAGTTCAGCTCAGGTTGTGATCTCATGGTCATGGGATTGAGCCCCACATCAGGCTCCCCACTGATCTTGGAGCTTGCTTCAGATTCTCTTTCCCTCTGTGCCCCTCTTCTGCTCTTGTGCGCGTGCACTCTCTCCCTCTCTCAAAATAAATAAATGAATAGATAAAAATAGATATGTAAGTAATTCAGATACAAAACAAAATTTGTTAAGTGATATATACAAATTGTATACAGAGGAAAGGACCGTTTATTTTGATCAGGAATATGTTTGGCACTTAAGCTGGGCTTTGTTGTATGAGGATCATCAGAAAAGGAAGGACAATCCAGGTCAAAGGAACAGTCTGAACAAAGGCTACTTGGGTGTGAAGGTGAATGCCATGTTCAGGATGCTGATAATAATCTAGTGTGTTTAGAACAGAGATTGGCAAATTTTCTGTAAAGGGCCAAATAGTAAATATTTTTCACTTCGTGTGCCATATGGGTGGGTCTCTGTGGCAACTATTTACTCAGCTCTGTTATTATAATGTGAAAGCAGCCATAGACAATATTTAAACTAATGGGCATGGCTGTGTTCCAGTAAAATTTTATTTACAAAAAACAGGCAGCCAATTGTATTTGGCTCAAGGGTCATAGTTTGCCTATTCCACTTTGGAGCGGAGAACTGCGAGAGGGAGAAAGGGAGGGAGAGGGAGAGTGTTGTGGGTTGAATGCCAGGTTAGTGAAGTTGTTCTTTATCCTGTAGGAGATGGGGAGCCATTCAGGATTTTTTGAGCAGAGGAATGATGTTATGAAAGCTGTGTGTTAGAAAAATAACTGGTCGTTGTAGTAGATAGTTTGAATTGAAGGCAGAGGAATCAATTAGAAGTCTTTTGCTATAGATGAAGCAAGAGATGATAAGAACTTAGTTTTCTTATTTATAAAATTAGAATAATACTTCCTGTTCTAACTATTTTATGGGGTTATTGTGAAGATCCAGTAAGAAAACTAATGTAAATGTGCTTTGACTCCATAAAGTGTCACAGCATGATAAAGGTGAACTGTGACTTATAATAATTCTGAGTACTAACGGTTATTTTTCTGTTGTGGGAGTGAATTCTTTGGAGATATATAGTGGGGTGAGTCACTCACTGCCTGTTATTCCCGAGTAGCTTTGGAATGAACCCCTTACACTGTCTAGTTCCTGTGGACTAGACTTAACATCCTTAAATGCTGACCTCACCAGGGTCCTCTGCTTTTTTTTTTTTTTTTTAATGTTTATTTAGAGCACCCACACATGGAGGGGAGGGGCAGAGAGAGAGGGAGAGCAAGAGAATCCCAAGCAGGCTATGTGCTGTCAGCCCAGAGCCCAACTCAGGGCTCAAACTCACGAACCATGAGATCATGACCTGAGCCAAAATCAAGAGTTGGATGCTTAACTGACTAAGCCACCCAGGCGTCCCTGCTTGCTTTTTTTTTAAATTTTGGAGTTACCCTTCCTCAAGCTGGGTAGAATCTTGTAGACTAGAACGAAAGAGAAAAAGAATTTGACTAGGAGATAGTTATAAAGATACCTGGATTCTCCTGGGAGTGTATGTCGAACTGTGTCACTGAAACTGTCACTCTTTTTTCTTCAGGGGATGTTGGAAATTACTATTATGGACAAGGCCACCCAATGAAGCCTCACCGAATCCGCATGACTCACAATTTGCTACTTAACTATGGTCTCTATCGAAAAATGGAAATATATGTGAGTTACTGGGAGCCCTACCCCTCTCTAACCTCATCAGCTCTGGTCATAGTTATTCATCTCATTTTCTCAACTACTCATTCATCAAATGTGTTGAGTGGCTGTTATGTGGCAGACGCTGTAAATGATAGAGATTTCTGTTTTTAAAGGTTCACTCCAGTGCTGGAGACTGACATGTATACAAGTAAGTTGTACTACAGTCTATTATAAGTGCAATAACTAAAAAATGTACAAGATGCAGAGATAATAAAGAGTGAAGGAGGAAGGGAGCCTTGGAATGTTTTCTAGAGGTGATATCTGAGAACAATTTTAGAGACTGAATAGAATTTAGCCTGGAGTTCAGGAGGAGACCGACATTCTAGACCAAGGGAAAAGCATAGACAAAAGGCAAAAAGAGGTGAGGACAATATGATGTGTTGGGGAACTGCTACAAGTAGTTCGATGCGCAAGTAGTACTGTAGTGTAAAGTTCACAGGTATGAGTGAGGGGACCTAGAACTGGAGAGGCCAGAAAGGATTGGATGTGCTGTGCTATGTGACAAGCAGCTCTGATGGGCAAGAGTCAAAAAATCCAACGTTGAAATGGGGATTGTGTTGAACTAGACGCCCAAGTCTCTACTGGGCGTTACTGGAGAGCATAGACTATCTAAGTTCTTTACAAAAAAAATTTAATGTTTGTTTATTTTTGAGAGAGAGAGAGAAAGAGACAGAGTGCAAGCAGGAGAGGGGCAGAGAGAGAGGGAGACACAGAATCGGAAGCAGGCTCCAGGCTCTGAGTTGTCAGCACAGAGCCCAACTCAGGGCTGGAACCCACGAACCGTGAGATCATGACCTGAGCCGAAGTTGGATGCTTAACCGACTGAGCCACTCAGGCTCCCCTAGACCGTCTAACTTCTTGACTCAGTTCCAGCTGATTTTTGCCCATCTACAAGTTTTTAAATAGAAGCTGGAAATCCACATTATTATGTAAAATTGCCTGGGTTTCAAATATGGACCCAAGTTGTTTTTTTGGTTTTGTTTTTTGTTTTTTAAAACATGTTCAAACAAAAACACATCAGTACATCTGTGGACTAAATTTGGTCCAAAGGTTCCCAGTTTGAACCTCTTCTGGAGGCAGTGAGGAAAAAGTAATGGATTTTGTTTTATTTTATTAAGTTTTTATTTATTTATTTATTTTAATGTTTATTCATTTTTGAAAGACAGAGAGAGACAGAGCACAAGCAGGGGTGGGGTGGAGAGAGAGGGGGACACAGAATCCGAAGCAGGCTCCAGGCTCTGAGCCGTCAGCACAGAGCTCGACACGGGGCTCGAACTCACAAACGGCGAGATCATGACCCGAGCTGAAGTCGGACACTCAACTGACTGAGCCACCCAGGCGCCCTTAAGTTTTTTTTTAATGTTTATACCTGCCATGGGGCTCGATCTCACAATCACAAGATCAAGAGTCTCCTACTCCACCAACTGAACCAGCCAGGGGCCCCCAGGCATGCATTTTAGAAGGAGGGAAGCCAGTTAGGAGGCTGTTGCAAAGATCCAAATGAGAAAATCAAAAAGGGCTGAGGACTCGTGTTGCCTTATGGTTAGAGCCTAAGAGTCTGTGGTTGAAGTCTGTGCCGGCAGCTTAAGTATCCTAGCAACAGCAGTATCCTTCCTCACCATTCCAGAGACTGAAAGAAGATGAGTCTTCTGTCTCAGATGGCCATGTTATGTCCCCAGAGCCACTGGAGGCAGCTGAGGAAGCAAGGAGGGAAGGGAGACAGAGGAGCAGACGGACCTTGGGACCAGAGAGCTTTTTCAGGTGTGAAAGGCAGCTGGGAATAAAAAACATAAAAAAGGTAGCAGAGGTTTTGAGGGACTCTAGGGAGGAGACTAACATTTAGATAAAGAGAGGATACCTAAACGTGGAATAGCAAGCACCAAGACCTTCCGGAGATGCCTCTTGCACGTGTATACCATGCTAATCTGGCCATGACTTGTCTCCTTTCCTGCTACTCCCCTCTCAGAACCCTCCAAGTCAGCCAGATCAGATTCTGCCTCTTTCCACCCCATCCTGATTGGGAGGAGTATTTAATCTGCCAGTCATATCTTACTCATCTTCAAAAGTCACCTCAAGCCCTCTTTCTTTCATTCAACAGATTTCTGTTGAGTACTTGTCATACCCCAGGGACTATATTAACCTCCATGAGTGATATTGAGATACTAAAAAATGGATCCTATCTTCAAGTGAGAGGAAAAATAAACTAACATTTATTGAAGATTGCTAGTTCTAAGCCAGAGCCACTTGTTATTTCGTGTAATCCATATAGCAACCTTAATTTATAGATGAGAAAACAAGGTCAGAGAGGATAATTAACAGGTTCAAAATCACAAAATCACATGAACTAAGACTCCAACTCAGATATATCTGGTTCCAGAGTCTTTATCTGTTCATTTGTCCTAGTCCCTCTTCCCAAGCAGCATTTTAACAAGAAGCCTAGAGGTAGAATGTCTCAAGATTTTTTGGTGATGTCATCAGGGACCCAGGCTTATTCTGTTTATCCTTCTGCTCAATCATCCTTAGTTTATTTGATTTTATCCTTTTTTTTTTTTTAATTTTTTTTTTTTCCAACGTTTATTTATTTTTGGGACAGAGAGAGACAGAGCTTGAACGGGGGAGGGGCAGAGAGGGAGGGAGACACAGAATCGGAAACAGGCTCCAGGCTCTGAGCCATCAGCCCAGAGCCCGACGCGGGGCTCGAACTCCCAGACCGCGAGATCGTGACCTGGCTGAAGTCGGACGCTTAACCGACTGCGCCACCCAGGCGCCCCTGATTTTATCCTTTTGTTTTTTGCCTTGAAATCACATGATGGCTGTCTTAGCTCCAAGTACCATGTCTTCATATGACAGAATCCAAAGAGGAAGGAAACAGGCAAAATGGATCATTTTCTACTATTTCCACACACACCCCTCCCCTTTTTATTAAATAGCAAAACCCTTCCTAGAAGTTTCCCAACGGATCTCCCTTTAAATCTCATTGGGTCATTTGCCATCCTTAGACTATTCACCGGCAATTGGCTTAGACTAATCACATTTGATCCCTTCGGCTGAGTACGTTAACACCCAACCAAATTGAGATCTGTTAACAAGAAGGTAGAGAATGGCTCTTTGGGAAGCATCTAACAGTGGCTGTCATAGAGATAATAAATAATATCTTACTGGAAATTACTTCATCTGTGTGGTATTCTTATTGTAAACTTGTAAAACAAAATTCCAGTATAATCTCTTTCTTAAAAATCTAGACTTGCTCTCTTTAGTGTGATCTGTTTCCTTCTTTGGCCACTGAGTATGAATCTTCTTCAGTCTTCTTCCCCCAACGGTTCATCCCTTCTAGACTTCTCTGGGCTGTGATCCTAGTTTTCTTTTCCCAAAGCACAGATAGCCATTTTAGTATATGTCCTGAAATTGATGGCTTTTTGGGTCAATCCTAGAAGAAGCTCCTTAGACTTCTTACAGAAGTTGTTGTATTCTGGGGCACCTGGCTGGCTCAGTCAGTAGAGAATGCACCTCTTGATCTTGGGATTGTAAGTTTGAGCCCTACAGTGGGTGCAGAGATAACTTAAAAACAAAATCTTTAAAGGGGGGGGGGAAATAAAGCAGTTTCTGTATTCCATCTCTGTACCTGAAGGAGACATGTTGAAGTCTTTCACACAGTTGGTCCCTCCTCCAATTCTGCCTCCACACATCTAATTAATCTCTCCCAGAATCTACATCCTCATTTTTCATCCAGGAACCTTCTTATTTACATAATCAACAATTCTGCTCTCTTCCTTGCCTTGGATGCTAATTTTGTATATTCCCAGGCTTCTTATTCATCGCCTTCTGTTCTTTTGTGCTTTTTTTTAAAAATGTTTTTATAAAATATTGAGTAGATATGAAAAAATTTTTATAAAATATGTGGAAGGTATAAAGAATCACAATTCACTTAATACCACCTAGTTTAAGAAAACAAACATTGCCATGACTGCTAAAGCCCCTATATGCTCTTCCCTGATCCTGTCTACTTTCTTCTTCCCCAGAGTTAACCTCTGTCCTGAATTTGGGACTTATTATTTCCTTGCTTTTATTTATTTATTTATTTATTTATTTATTTATTTATTTATTTATTTATTTAAAATTTTTGTTATTTTAGAGAGAGCGCGTGTGCAAGCAGGGGAGAGGGGTGGGGGACAGAGAGAGAATCTTAAGCAGGCTCCATGCTCCCTGCAGAGTCCCAACTGGAGCTTGATCGCACAACCTGAGCCGAAATAACCCGAGCTGAAATGCAGAGTCAGATGCTCAACGAACTGGGCCATCCAGGCACCCCTATTTCCTTGTTTTTTAAAAATAATTTTGCCAGGGGGCCTGAGTGGCTCAGTTGGTTGAGCGTCCGACTTCGGCTCAGGTCATGATCTCGTGGCCAGTGAGTTCGAGCCCCACGTCAGGCTCTGTGCTGACAGCTCAGAGCCTGGAGCCTGTTTCAGATTCTGTGTCTCCCTCTCTCTCTGACCCTCCCCCATTCATACTCTGTCTCTCTCTCTCTGTCTCAAAAATAAATAAACGTTAAAAAAAATTAAAAAAAAATAATTTTGCCAGTATGTATTCTTAAATGATACATGTTTTAGTTTTACGTGTTTGAATATTATGTAAATGGAATCATACAGTATTATTATGTGACTTACTTGCCTTTTTTGTTCAACATGTTCCTGAGAGTCATACATGTTGATGGATGTAGCTAGACTTATTTTCACTGAAAGAATATAGTACAGGACATATGCACATATTTACCCTTATTAGATAATGTTAAAATGGTTTTCAGTTGCCACCAATGTAGAATTAAAGTTGCTCTCAGTCCTTGCCAACACTTAATATTGTCATATTTAATTTTTTATCTGTTTAGGTTGGTGTGAAATGATACTTACTATGGTTTTGATTAGTATTTCCCTGTTTACTAGGGAGATTGAGGATCTTTCTGTATGTTTATTGGTCATTCAGTTTTCCTTATTGAAGTCCCTATTCAAGCCTTTTATCCATTTTCTTATTTGTTCTGTTTTTGTTTTTGTTTTGATTGGGCCTTAGATACACAGAATTGAGGTAAACATTATCCTTGGCTCATAAGCATCAAAAGAAGGCCCATTTTTGGTCTTTTTGAAATACATATTTTACTGTTTATTCATTGACTTAAATATTTTCATAGTGCTATGAATATCCATATTCCTACACCCCAATCACTCTTCTAAATTTTGTGTTTATTATACTCTTGCTTTAAAAAAAAAAATGTTTATCCTGGGGCGCCTGGGTGGCTCAGTTGGTTGGGCGACCGACTTCGGCTCAGGTCATGATCTTGTAGTTTGTGGGTTCGAGCCCCACATCGGGCTCTGTGCTGACAGTTCAGAGCCTGGAGTCTGCCTCCTTTTCTGTGTCTCCCTCTCTCTGGCCCTCCCCTGCTCATGCTCTGTGTCTCTCTGTCTCAATAATAAATAAATGTTAAAAAAATTTTTTTAAATGTTTATCCTGTGTATATATGCCTAAACAATATATAGTAATTATTTACTTGTTTTTGAACTTTTTAAAAAAGGTGTCATACTGGGGCACCTGTGTGGCTTGGTTGGTTAAGCATCCAACTTCGGCTTAGGTCCTGATCTTGCGGTCTGTGAGTTTGAGCCCTGCGTTGGGCTCTGCTGACAGCTCAGAGCCTAGAACCTGCTTCAGATTCTGCGCCTCCCCCAGTCGCACTCTGTCTCTCTTTCAAAAATAAATTAAAAAAAAAAAAAAAACATTAAAAAAAAAAAAGGTGGCATACTATGTAATCTTCTGGGACTTGCTTGGTTTTTTTTTTTTCTTTTTTTAAGTTTATTTATTTATTTATTTTTAGTAATCTCTATACCCAGTGTGGGGCTTGAACTCCCGACCCTGTGATCAAGTCACACGTTCTCCCAACTGAGCCAGCCAGGTGCCCCCTGTGCCTTGCTTTTATCACACAATATTATGTTATGAAAATCCATCCACCTTGCATATAGCTTTAGTTCTTCCACTTTTCTCTGATGAATAATATCTTATTGTCATTATACTTCAGTTTATCTGTTTTTCCATTCTTAATTTGTGTCTAGTTTTTTAATGTTGTGAGCAGCACTTTGAATATTCTTGTACATGTCTCAGTTCATACATGCAAAAATTTTGGCTGTTTCTCTAGTACTAGAATTGCTGGACTGTAGGGTATGTGAATATTAAATGCCTCGTTGCTTTTCATTGTGGTCAAATGAATTTATAGTCCCACTGGCAATGTATGAGAGATACCTTGATTCATATCCTTTCCTATACTTGGAATTAGACTTTATTTTTTTATTTTTTTTATTTTTATTTTTTTTAACGTTTATTTTATTTTTGAGACAGAGAGAGACAGAGAATGAACAGGGGAGGGTCAGAGAGAGGGAGACACAGAATCTGAAACAGGCTCCAGGCTCTGAGCTGTCAGCACAGAGCCCGACGCGGGGCTCGAACTCACGGACTGCGAGATCATGACCTGAGCCGAAGTCGGCCGCCTAACCGACTGAGCCACCCAGGCGCCCCTGGAATTAGACTTTAAATTTTGCCAATTAAATGAGTGTGAACAGTATGTGATTGTGATCTTGATTTGCATTTCACTAATAACCAGTGAAACTGAGTATCTCTTCGTATGTTTATTAACTATTTGTGTGTCCTCTACTGTGAAATGTTTTTTCCTTTGCCCATTTTTCTCTTTTTGGTTGTTTGGCTTTCTTTTTCTTACCAGTTTGTAGTAGTTCTTTTTTCTGGTATAGATAGTCCAGTGGCCATACATTGCTCCAAATATCTTCTGTTTTGGTTTTGTCTTTTCACTCTAAAGTATCTTTAATGAACAGAGATTCTTGATTTTAATATAGTTATATTATTTCCTTTATAAGTGCTTTTTGTGTTTTAAGAAATCCTTACCTTGGGGTGTCTGGACGGCTCAGTCAGAAGAGCAGGCGACTCTTGATCTCAGGGTCATGAGTTCAAGCCCCGTGTTGGGCATAGAGCTTACTTAAAAAATAAAAATAAAAATAAAAATAAAAGCTTTATAGGTTTGCCTTCACATGTATTTACTATATCTAGAATAGATTTTTATGTCCATTGATGGATGAATGCATAAAGAAGATGTGGTATGTATATACAGTGGAGTATTAGCAATCAAAAAGAATGAAATCTTGCCATTTGCAACTACGTGGATGGAACTAGAGGGTATTATGCTAAGCGAAATTAGTCAGAGAAAGACAAATATCATATGACTTCACTCATACGAGGACTTTTAAGACACAGAACAGATGAACACAAGGGAAGGGTAGCAAAAATAACATAAAAACAGGGAGGGGGGCAAAAACATAAGAGACTCTTAAATATGGAGAACAAACAGAGGGTTGGTTACTGGAGGGGTTGTGGGAGGGGGGATGGGCTAAATGGGTAAGGGGCACTAAAGAATCTACTTCTGAAATCATTGTTGCACTATATGCTAACTAACTTGGATGTAAGTTAAAAAAATAAAATAGAATCGATTTTTAAATATAATTTGAAGTAAGAATCCACTGAAATTTTTTCATTCCGCAAATACTTATTAAGCACCTGCTTTGTGCCAGGCATTGTGTATGGGTCTGTTTTGGGGCCTGTGTTCTGTTGACTTGGTCTGTTTATTGACGCATGTGCCAGTACCCAGTGCTTAATTGTGATAGCTCTTCAGTAAGTTTTGACATCTAGTAGCACAAGTCCTCCCACTTTGTTCTTAAAAAAAAAAAAACTGACTTGCTATTTGCCCTTTGTGCTTCTTTTCTTTTTTTAATATTTATTTATTTAAATGGCAATATTCTTTTTTTAATGTTTATTTATTTTTAATGTTTTACTTATTTGAGAGAGAGGGAGAGAGAACGTGAGCAGGGGAGAGGCAGAAAGAGGGGGGCGGACAGAGGATCCAAAGCGGGCTCTGTGCTAACAGCAGAGAGCCTGATGCAGAGTTCGAACTCATGAACTGAGACATGAGATCATGACCTGAGCTGAAGTCAGACGCTTAACCAGCTGAGTCACCCAGGAGCCCTTTGAACTTCTATATAAATTTTAGAACTCATCAAGTGCTGGGATTTTGGTTGTAATTTTATTGAATCTTTACATCATCTTTTTTGTTTTGTTTTTAAGTTTTTTATTTATTTAAGTAGTGTCTACATCCTATGTGGGGTTCACACTTAAAACTCTGAGATCAAGAGTTGCATGGTCCTCTGACTGAGCCAGCCAGGCACCCGTGAATCTTTATACCATCTTAGGGAGAATTGATATTTTGAGAATATTTAGCCTTTGCATCAGTGAACATGGCACATTTCCATTTATTTGGGTCCTTTTATTTTATTTTTTATTTTATTTACGTCTTGTCTGTTTTTTTAGAGGGAGGGAGAGCACGCAAGGAGGGGCAGAGAGAGAAGGAGACAGAGAATCCCAAGCAGGCTGTGCCCTGTCAGCACAGAGCCTGAGGCGGGACTTGATCTCAGGAACTGTTAAGATCATGACTTAAGTGGAAGTTGGACACTCAACCGACTGAGCCACCCAGGCCCCCAGATTTTTTTTTTTAATGTTTATTTATTTTGGGGAGAGAGAGCTCAAGAGCACATGCATGCACAGGGGAGGGGCAGAGAGAGTCAGGGACAGGGTATCAGAAGCAGGCTCTGTGCTGTCATCAGAGAGCCCAATGCAGGCTTGAACTCACAAACTGTAAGATCATACCCAAACCAAAGTTGGATGCTTAACTGACTGAGTCACCCAGGCACCCCTAGAAATTTTTTCAAAGTAATTACAAAAATTTTGTTTTTAATGTTTATTTTTGAGAGAGAGAGAGAGAGCGCGCGCGCGCAAGTGCGCACAGGGGAGGAGGGGTAAAGAGGGAGACAGAGAATCCCAAGCAGGCTTTGCACTGCCAGTGCAATGCCCCATGTGGGGCTTGAATTCACAATCCATGAGATCATGACCTGAGCTAAAATCAAGAGTCTCTTGCTCAACTGACTGAGCCACCCAGGCTCCCCTCCAAGTACTTCTTTTTAATGCTATCATAAACTGTCTTTTAAAATTTTTATATTTAGGTTGTTTACTGGTATAGAGAAATGTAGTGCAGTTCTTTTTTATTTAGACATATATCCAGGGTCTCTGTAGATCTCTTTCTACTACCTGTTGTTTCTGTGAGCTCTCACTCGTAGTGCTTTGTTTCCTTGCATGTTTTGTAATTTTTGACTCTGCGGTCATATTTTTTGGAACTTTGTGGCCTGGGATGAAGATAGGTTCTTAAAGCAAGATTTGCCTTTACTTTGTAAAAGAGGTAGCTTTTGAGATGGGCTTTGTCCTTGTTGAATGTAGTACATGAGGAACATGGAATCAAGGGGTGGCTTCTGTCTTAAACAATTGGGTAGTTGGTGGTGAGAATAGGAACCCTGGGAAAGAAGAGCATAGGAGAAATAAAGCAGTGGATGCAGTCAAGATTATGGAGGAGGTGTAATGAAAGGGATGGGCTGTGGATTGAAATGGAAGTCAAGAAAGGGTGTTGTTAAGGATTATAATTAGTTTCTCAACCTGAGTGGATATTGGTGTCATTAACAAGAATATTAAAAGAGAAGTCTGGAAGTTAAATATGAATGCCTCTCTATAAGTTGTTAGATCCAGTTGAATTTGAAGTGCCTCTAGGATTCACAGGTGGAGCTGGCTGGGAGGTTGTTGGAATTGTGAATCTGGAGCTCAGAACAGAAATCAAGACGGAGTGAGTCTGGGCAGGCATCTATATAGAAGGTAGAGTTAAAGCTCCATCTACAACATTGCCATGAGAGTAAAAGGCTTAATACAATAAAAACAACTTCGGGGGCTCCTGGGTGGCTCAGTCAGTTGAGCATCTGACTTCAGTCCGGGTCATGATCTCACAGTTTGTGCCTGGCATCGGGCTCTGTGCTGACAGCTCAGAGCCTGGACCTTGCTTTGGATTCTGTCTCCCTCTCTCTCTGCCCCTCCCCTGCTCATACTCTGTCTCTTTCTCTCTCAAAAATAAATAAACGTAAGCAAACAAACAACTTAGTATTTGGAGCCAAGTCTTGCTTCTTTCACTATGAGTGTGGTATATAAAACAGTATCCACCTTTTAGTCTTACATTCTGCCTTATACAGAGGATTAAACAAGCACCAAATAGTGCCTGGAGCCCGACCTCTGGGTTTCTATCCCAGTTTACCAACTGTGTAGCTTTGGGCAAATTACTTAACCTCCCTGTGGGCAGAGTGAGGATAATAATAGTATGGAGTTTAAGAGGTTGTTGTAAGGATCACAAAATCACATACAGTGCCTGGCACAGGGTAAACAATGTTATATGTGTATTGAAAATGCTTTATAAACTATAAAGGTATTCATAATTGGAAGAGCAGAGGGTCATCTTCGAAGAAGACCTACCTTTAAGGGATGAGAGGAAGAAAAGAGAATTTTTAAAAAGAGGGAAAGAGGACTCAGAATGTTGGGATAATCAGGAAATGACCATGTCAAGGAAGGTTCAGTGGGGAGGGTGTGATGAGAATTGTTGTGATGATGATTTATAAAAGATTTCCTATCTATTTCAGTTATTGTTAGTCACCTCTTTTTCTTAAACTCTTGGAGCCTTTTGGACCATAACTATTTAAAAAGAAATAAGAGTTTGTAAGCATTTCACAGTTTACAAAGAGATTTAACTATCTCCTCCAATTCTCACACTGTTAGGTAGAAGTTGTTGCCTCTATTTAGTAAGTGAGAAAATTGAGGCTCACAAGGTAGACTTGCCCAAGTAACAGAGCTTGAGTTGGAGTTCTGTTTTTTGATACTGAATCTCCTTTGATAATCCTATATGCCTAATTAGATCGCAAGTTTCCTGAGGCATTAATCTAATCAGTAATTCCTTGCCTAGCTCAATGCTGGGTGGCTCTTCTCTTAGTGTTCAAAGTAGACTAAGTGAAGAGTGGCTTGGGTCTGGAATAACATGTTTTTTCTCCCCTCTTCCCTCTAGCGCCCTCACAAGGCCAATGCTGAGGAGATGACCAAGTACCACAGTGACGACTACATTAAATTCTTGCGCTCCATCCGCCCGGATAACATGTCTGAGTATAGCAAACAGATGCAGAGATGTAAGTCCATTCTGTTCCCTCCTTACTCTCAAGGCCCCAGTTGGATCTGCCCTTCAGTTGCAGAGGCTTACCCTGCCTTCCCTTGTATCTCCCATTCATCCCACACTTGATTTCTTTCCCCTGCCTTCCAAGGATGCCAAAGTGCAGCTCTTTTCTCCAGTCTAGCTTTCCTTGTTTCTTGATTATAAAGAATAGTGTTTGATCTTTGTCTAGTTAGGTTCACAACAATATGCCAAGAAAACCGTAATTGTTGTGATGGAAAACGCACTGACGCAGGGGAGGGAGACAGAGATAGAAGTCCCAGCTCTGACTCTTAACTGACCAGGCTGGTCACTTCCCCTCAGATTTTTCTTTCGTAAAATGGACTGGATGTCATCCCATACAACTGTAACTGCTCTCACTTTGTATTAATTGAGAATCGAGGGGCCACTTAGGACAGATTCTAGATGATGTAATCTTTGAGTTGAGGTGATTCTACCCCTGCTTCCTGAGACTTGAAACAGGTGTCATCTCGGAAGCTACACTCAGTTTGTAGGAATTAATGAGGCTTATTTTAGCTATGGGAGAAAATGTGTTTAAATTTGGAAAAAACTTATATCTGACTTCTCCCTGTGTTATTTTAGAAATTATCTCTTAGCACCTAATATCTCATATAATAAAACAATGAAACAGCATTGTCCAGAAGTTTTGATTAGCTTGTAACAGTTTATTTGGAAATATCAGCAAATCTGTGGCACTTGTTGCTACTGGCCACAAGGTAGTCTGATTCCCAAGACAGAAAGTTTATTTGTTATAATAGTTGTGCAGTTGTAATGATTACAGAACCACAGAGACCTTTTTTATTTTTTTATTTAAAATTTTTTAATATTTATTTATTTTTGAGAGAGAGAGACACACACAGAGGGCGAGCGGGGGAGGAGCAGAGAGAGAGGGAGACACAGAACCTGAAGCAGGCTCCAGGCTCTGTGCTGTCAGCAGAGTCTGATGCGGGGCTCAAACTCATGAACTGTGAATCATGACCTGAGTCAAAGTCGGACGACTTTAACCGACCGAGCCACCCAGGTGCCCCTATAGTTTTTTGTTTTTGTTTTTGTTTTTGTTTTTACAGAGGCCTTTTTTAAAGTATTATTACTACCCACAACTCCAGGAGCTGCTGCCCCTGTAAGTGCAGTATTTGCTCTTTGAATTGGCAGGATCTTATTTCCTTCCAAGATGAGACAAATTCCTTTCTTTGCTCTAGATGGCTTTAGAGCTTTTCATAACCTATCAAGGCCAGTGATCAGGCTCCACTGTCAGCAAAGAGGACTCTCATTAGAGAAGCAGCTTGGTATTGAGGCAAGAAAATGAGTTATTTTTTGTTTAAAAAAATTTTTTTTAAATTTTTTTTTAACATTTATTTATTTTTGAGACAGAGACAGAGCATGAACGGGGGAGGGTCAGAGAGAGAGGGAGACACAGAATCTGAAACAGGCTCCAGGCTCTGAGCTGTCAGCACAGAGCCTGATGCAGGGCTCAAACTCATGGACCATGAGATCATGACCTGAACTGAAGTCAGATGCTTAACCAACTGAGCCACCCAGGCACCCCTGTTTAAAATTTTTTTTAATGTTTATTTATTTTTGAGAGAGAGGAGAGTGCCAGTGGGAAAGGGGCAGAAAGAAAGGGAGACACAGAATCTGAAGCAGGCTCCAGGCTCCAAGCTGTCAGCACAAAGCCTGATGTGGGGCTCAAACCCACAAACCGTGAGATCATGACCTGAGCCAAAGTCGGATGCTAATTGACTGAGCCACCCAGGCACTCCAAGAGAATGAGTTTTGATGTCTTGGTTTGAATCCCTTAGCTCTACCACTTAACTGTGTGTTCTTAAGCAAGTCCTCTAGCCTCTCTGAGCCTTGTTTTCTCTTCTTTAAAAGGAAGACAATAGTGCTTATTTCATCGTGGAGGTTGTCGGGGATAGGTGAGATAGCACTGTCAATGAAGCACTGACTGTCAATGAATAGTAACTTTTGCTGTGATGACTTATTATTTTCATCATTTTCCAATCTGTCAAGGCAGACATAAAATATTAGGCCCTCAGGAGTGCCCAGGTTTGGGTCTGACTTCCAGTTTGCTCCAGTTTTCCTGAAACTAGCATTCTAAGATTGTGCATTAAAAAATTAGGTCTGGGATTTTCTCTCATTGAAGACGGGTTAGGAAGGATGAGGTTCTCTATGGACTTAAGGTACCTTACTGACTTGACTTACAGGGTTATAGAAAGATGTCACTTAGTGAAGTGCTGTATAACCAGGGGTATCTTCAGAAACAATAACAGCGATGTGTGAGCTGAGCTCTTTTTTTTTGTATTTACCAACACCTAAGCTAGGAAGTTATACATGTAATAAGACTAAATAAGTTAGGTTTCCTTGCTCTTGGCTAGGATGTAATAAACATTTTGTGGTCATTTTGAGACTTTGAGAACTTTGATCAGAAGTTCTGATCTAATATTTTAATTAGTTAAAATGGGAACATGATGAGCAGTGGGCTTCCTGACAGCCTGACTCAGCCTGCCCATTTGCAGTTGGTCCCCTGGCAGCCAGCCTTGGCCTGCCAGGGAGTTCGTGGCTTATTGGGCTGAGGCCTTATTAAAAATAATAATAAATAAAAGGGTGCCTGGTTGGCTTAGTTGGTTAAGCTTCTGACTCTTTTGTTTGTTTGCTTGTTTGTTTATTTGGGTGGGGGGGAGAAGGGCAGAGGGAGAGGGAGAAAGAGGACCTGAAGCAGGCTCTGTGCTGACAGCAGAGAGCCCCATGTGGGGCTTGAACTCATGAACCGCGAGATCATCACCTGAGCCAAAGTCGGACGCTTAACCAACTGAGCTACCCGGGCACCCCAAGTGTCCAACTTTTGATTTTGGCTCGGATCATGGTCTCACAGTTTTTGGGATTGAGCCCCGTGTCAGGCTCTGTACTGCCAGTGCACAGCCCACTTGGGATTCTCTCTCTTCCTCTCTCTCTCTGTCCCTCCCCTGCTCATGTGCATGCACGCATGCTCTCTCCCTCTCTTTCAAAATAAATAAATATTTAAGAAAATTAAAAAATAACTGAATAAAAAATAAGATGGATTCAAACATGAATAAGTGCAATGGTTTTTTTTTTTTTGCCAGATTATCAGAATGTGAAACGTGGTGGAAAATGATAAAAGGGAATTATGGTGGTGAAATTTGAAGACATTGTCATTGTCATCTTTTTTATAGATGTATAAACTGAATTTTCCAGGGTCTCCTAACAAGGTAGTGGTAGAATGGAGAATGGAACTTGTCTCTTCCTGATTCTATAGTATTTTTAAATATGTTGCATGTAAAATATTTCAGACACACACAAAACGTATAAAAAAATAATAGAATGTACATCCATGTACCTACTACCTACCTACCTACCTTCCTTCCTCCCTTTCTTTCTTTCTATTTTGTTTTAATATTTATTTATTTTTTTTTTGAGAGAGAGAGACAGAGTGTGAGCTGAGGAGGTGCGGAGAGTGGGAGACACATAATCCAAAGCAGGCTCCAGGCTCTGAGATGTCAGCACAGAGCCTGACGCGGGGCTCGAATTCACGGACTGTGAGATCATGACCTGAGCCGGAGCTGGATGCTCAACTGACTGAGCCACTCAGGCACCCCCCCTTTTTTTTTTTTTTAAGTTCATTTATTTTTGAGAGAGAGGGGGACAGAGCATGAGCAGGGGAAGGGCAGATAGAGAGGGAGACAGAATCTGAAGCAGGCTCCAGGCTCTGAGCTGTCAGCACAGAGCCCGATGTGGGGGGCTCAAACCCACAGACCACAAGATCATGACCTGAGTTGAAGTCAGACACTTAACTAACTAAGCCACCCACGTGCCCCTACCAACCTTTCTTTCTAGGAAACAAAACGCTGCCAATACAGTTGAACCCCCCCTGGACACCTCCCCTTGGTCACACACCCTTTCTGTCCTACTCCCCAGTCCACCCCATTATACCACCACAGTGGTATAAGCCCTCTCCTGAAACCCCTGTTAATCCCATGCATCTTTCTGCAGGGTGCTTTTTACCACCTTCTCCACCTTCCTCTGCTCTCTCATCTCTCACCCAGTATTGTTCTCTTCAGTATAATGCCACCCTAAGAATAAGAAAAGTATTTGTGATAGGAAGAGGAGAACCCATACAAGAGTCCTCCCTAGTCTTACAAATTAGTCCAGGTGAGGGTCTCCATTTCCCCCCTTTCCGTTTCCAATCACACAGCTTGTTGAACTGGGAATAATGGGCTGGACACTTGAGCCCACATGTTGGTTTGGGGCCTGAAGGGAAATATTTTTTTCTCATATCTAAAATAACCATTTTGTGGGGTGCCTGGCTGGCTCATTCAGTAGAACATGCAACTCTTGATCTTGGAGTCTTGAGTTCAAGCCCCATATTGCTCTTAGAGTGTACTTAAAAAAATAATAATAATAAATAAAACATATCCCACATGAGAGTATAAACAAAACTCTAGAAACCTAGGCAAGCCAAACCCAATGAAAGACGAAGCAACTGGAGGAGGCATTCGGTTGCCAGTGGATAAATAGCTTGGCCCCAGGGACCAAAGTTCTTATTGACACAGCCTCCCAGTGTTTACCCGGGAAGTGGGGGTGAGAGCCACCTACTACTCCTCACCCCGTTATGCAGGCCACACTTCCTCAGAGCACTTGTCTTGGCAGGGCACCCTCCCAAGCTTAGGGCAGTGCCGGAGTTGGTAACGCTCATGGTTATTGCAGACTTTGAGCTTCAGCTGTCTCTCAGAAGGTTGCACAGTCCGAGCTGGGCTCTGCTACCCTCCTCATTCTAGGGCTTCTCCTTGCTCTACTTTGGGAATCCCAGTTGATAGCAGTGGATGTAGTAGGAAGGCTAGGGCAAGAGAATAAGGATCTAGCCTACCCCTGCCTCTAGTTTCCCGTGTCTCGTTGATGTCTCAGTACTTTCCTTTTCTGTGAGAGATGACTTGGAGCCCTAAGGTTTCTCTCTAGCTCCGTGACTACAGCCCTCAGGTGTGCTTCCCTTCCTGTCTTTCAGTTTGTTTGCATTACTATTTGCATGCATTTCCTCATTATGTGTTAGTTTGTACTTTTGCCCCGTTAGGCCTGAAATAACCTTACTCCAGTTGTCACTTGTAGGTGTAGTAGAAAGAGCACTACACTGTATGGGTCAAGACACCTGGACTCTGATTCTGGTGCTGCCATTGTCTTGTTATACAACCTTGGCAGCTCACTTAATTCTTCGTATCTGTTTGTTCAAGTACTTACTTGCTATATTCTTCCCCACATAAGATTTCTGTTAATCTTCTCAACATTTAGGTGAGGTGGATATCATGATTGCTTGTTAAAGATAATAAGCCAGGGGCGCCTGGGTGGCTCAGTCGGTTAAGTGTCCGACTTCAGCTCAGGTCATGATCTCGTGGTTTGTGAGTTCGAGCCCTGCATCAGGCTTTGTGCTGACAGCTCGGAGCCTGGAGCCTGTTTCGGATTCTGTGTCTCCCCTTTCTCTGCCCCTCCCCTGCTCATGCTCTGTCTCTCTCTGTCTCAAAAATAAATAAAACATTAAAAAAAATTAAAGATAATAAGCCAAAGCTCTAAGAAGTTAAATGACTTGACCCAATCACAAAGCCAGTAAGTAGTAGAGCCTGGACTAGAACCCAAGCCTTCTGAATCCAAATTCTTTGTTTTTTCCCATGAGCTCATAAATATGTAAACAAAAAACTAAAGGAATTGTGGAAACTAACTTTTCCCTTCTGTCTTTCAAGTCAACGTTGGTGAGGACTGTCCGGTATTTGATGGCCTGTTTGAGTTCTGTCAGTTATCTACTGGTGGCTCTGTGGGTAAGGAATATACCTCCCTCCTGGAGGGCAGTGCTGGGTTGTATTAGTGAGGTCTGCCTTTTAGGCCACTATCCTAGTAGGGCTGATCTGTGACCCCATAAAATGGTCTTGTGAGTTTTTACCTTAGGTCTTTAAAATATCCTTCTGGTTCAGTCCCAGCCCAGGTTCAGTCTCTGACATGGTACTGACAGGTGTCCTTGACTGTCCTCTCCTACCCAGAGATCTTACATACTGGAATTCCCTGCAGACCTCGTGGGGTTGTTGAGATGCTGTACATAGAAGCAATTTGCAAACTGCAAAGTGCTATAAAAATGGGAAGTGTCATCATCTGTGTCTTACAAAAGAGCATGGTAATTACCTTTAGAGGTCAGAAATACTCCTCACGTATCTCCCACTTCCATTATTAACTTCTAGACTACCTCCAGGATTACTCTAAACCCTTTTTTAACAAATATATATTTTCCTATGATCATTGTTTGGTCTCTTCTCCCCTTCCCCCTGCCTCTCAATATAACCTCAGGAATCAAAGATGTACACAGGAAAAAATTACCCACAATCATACTGTCCAAAGATAATCATTACTACCATTTTGGTGTTTGTATATGCATTCTTTTTTGTTAGTATATATCTGGATATAACATATACATCCATATTTTATAAAAAGTGTCACGTGTATATAGTTTTGTGTCTGAATTTTTTATTTAGTAAATCTTTAAGATTTCTTTGGTAGTCTATAGCATGATTTCTAGTGGCTTCAGGGTTATGCCATGTTATGGACCAACGTCAGTTGATATAATTGGCCCCTCTTGGATCATTTGGCCTGTTCTGTGTCTTTATTGCTGTTAAAGTTACATGCCACAAATGCACCTGCATACACAAGTGTATATTTCTCTCACTTCTTGGGCTTGTTTGTGCTTTGAGCTTCTAGTTCCTTTAGTATCTTCATCATTTTTTGACCATGAACCATGGTAAGAAATACATTTACTCTTGCAATCCAGGTTGTACACACACACTGTCATTCTGAAGCCAGTTTCACAGAAGAGCAACTTCCTTTATTGTTATTTTATTCTAGTCTGTTTTGTTTAAAATTGTGTGTATACACACACACACACACACACACACACACACACACACACACTAATCATGACCCACTAAATCAATTTTAAGGCCTACTGATGGGTTTCCACCTTCAGTTTGGAAAAAAGTTGCTTAGAGTAGCCAGCCAATGTCATATTTACTCCCTGTTAGAATAGGGAGGGAGGGAGAGAACAGTCCAGCGATTGAATAGGCAGGTTCTACCTCTCACCAGGTTTCCTGGGCTTCTTGGGGAAAGGGGGAGAATGGCTTGCTAACAGTCTTGTGTTCTCTCTTTCACACCCAGCAAGTGCTGTGAAACTTAATAAGCAGCAGACGGACATCGCTGTGAATTGGGCTGGGGGCCTGCATCATGCAAAGAAGTCTGAGGCATCTGGCTTCTGTTACGTCAATGATATCGTCTTGGCCATCCTGGAACTGCTAAAGTATGCCTGCCTGGCCTTGTCTCTTGGAGGAGCACCTTAGGCCAGGTTCCCACTTCCCTCTCCCCCTGGGCTTGCCTCCCTAGTTTGCTTTTCCTAGCGGTGTGCTGGCTAGGATGTGTTCAGTGAGTGTCTCTGGCTGGCCATCCTCTCTTTGACGGGGTCCCGGTTTGATTTGAGCCCACGGCAAGATCAGGGGCAGGTGCTGTTCAGATCCTGCCTCCAGAGTGTCCCTGTGTGGCTGGAGTTGAGCCTGGCTGTAGAGTAGGAAGATCGGACTTGGTCGGCTTGGTCAGGCCTCTGGAGACACCCTGCCGCTCTTCCACCTTCCTTCAGCCAGTTTCCACGTCTCTGGTGCTTAGAGATACCTGAGGGAGGCAGCCAGCCCGGTAAGCTGGGACCTGGCGCCCTTGGCGCGTCCCACTCCCAGAGAGCCGCCAGACCCCTGACCCCCTTCTGATCCTAGGTATCACCAGAGGGTGCTGTATATTGACATTGATATTCACCACGGCGATGGCGTGGAAGAGGCCTTCTATACCACAGACCGGGTCATGACTGTGTCCTTTCATAAATACGGAGAGTACTTCCCGGGAACTGGGGACCTACGGGTGAGAACTCCCTTCAGGGGCCAGCCAGCTCACCCCTAGCTGCCAGCTCTAACTCTCCTATCTCATGTCACCAGAAACCACTTCCTGCCCCTTCTGCCATTCAGAATGCCATACCCCAGCCTAGGGTACCTGCCCTGGTCTTCCCTCCCTTATTCTGGAGGAAGGGAATGATGAGACACAAAGGGTTGGGAGGGATAGGGGTCTCATGACTCATTGCAAGCCCCTCCTGGCCACAGCTAAGTTACACTGCACTATTCAGATGCCCCAAACAATTTGAATTTTAGGCTAGAGACATCAGGTTCTCTCTCATGGGCTAGGAATTGAGACCCTTATGGACCATCTCAAGGGTTCTTAACCTTCCCCTTTGATCATCTGACTGAAAGCTATGGACTCTGTCACCAGGAAAGCATAAGGAATCTTTTGTATCTGATACTGAATAGTTAATTAAAGACACCTCCCCTTACTGAAGCCCGTCTGTAGACCTCAGGATAAAAGTCCTTGGAAACTAACTCACTGAACTGTTGTATCTGCTTCTATTAGCATGAATATGAAACCAACCCTTTGCCGTGCACTAGCCCTCTGGTGAAAAAGTGGCACTAATTCATGTTTGCTGTGGCCAGCATAATAAATGGTCTTTCTTCTACCTTCTCTGGAGAGGAAAAGGTCGTCCCAGGGTGGGTGTTAGTTCTGTGACCCAACTACCAGCAGCTCTAACCCAGTCCAAAGATGGAGGTCTTGTGCTCTGGGGTAGGATATTCCATCTCTGGCTCCATAAACAGTTCTCAGCCTGGGCGCAGGCTCAGTGGTGTGTCCAGAAACGTGAGCTAGACTTGCCAGTGGGGGGAATGGTATTAACCAAGGTGCCCCTGCTCTGTCCCTGGCCCACCTCATGGATCCCAATTGTCTCTCTTCGAATACTGCCTCTTTCCTTAGCCTCCCAGCCCCTGTCCTTGAACTTCTTCCCAGCTTCATCTTTCAGTTTACTTTAATGTCCCTCTTGATTAGGATATTGGGGCTGGCAAAGGCAAGTATTACGCTGTTAACTACCCGCTCCGAGATGGGATCGATGACGAGTCCTATGAGGCCATTTTCAAGCCGGTAAGTGGCTTATCCACCACCCGGGCTACCAATGGGATTAGTCTAAGGGATGGGTAGCAAAGTACCCCCAGCATACCTCAGGGACCTCTCCCCACTGAGAAGCTGGTTGGGAAATGAGCTGTGTTTTGACCCTGGATTGTTATGCTGTGTGGTCAGCTAGAGGAACAAAATTCATCCAAATATTTATTGATGCCTTCTGTGGGTCAGGCCCTCTGTTGGATACAAGAGTATCTAAGACATGAATCATGCCCTTAAAGACCTCACAGTCTACATCGTGGGAGGCAGGCGCACACACAACAGTGTGTGGTCATTACTGTTTTGCAGGATGAACAGAGGAAGGGGAGACAAACCGCTGCCTGGGCTGGGGAGAGGGTAGTCAAAGAGGATTTCACAGAGGTGGCGACATTTGAGCTGGACTTTGAAAAATGAGGAGTTGCTATGTGAAGGAGGTGGAGGCCGGAGGGCAGGGATGGCATTCAGCAGGGGGGACAGTACATAGCTGTATGTAGGTCAGTATGATGGGTGGGAAGAGTGTTGAAGGACGTGGGAAATGTATATGGGGGTCTTGGATGCCAAGCTGAGGAGTTAAATCTTCACCTGCAATCCACAAGGAACCATTACTGGAGTATTAACCTAATAAGGTTAGGTAGTCAAGTGCCTACTATATGCCTTGCAGTAGGGGTGACAGAGAAGTCCAAGGTATGATCTTTGTCCTAGGTAACGTCAAAGTCTTGTGAGAATGGGAAAGGTGAAGGTGAGCACTCCCTCACAATAGGAGGCTCAAAGTCTCAAAAGACTGAAGGAGCAGGGCAGGTGAAGCCAAGGGTCAGAAGAAGGGGCACTGGAGCTTGGGTAGTGAAAGAAGCGGAAGACTGAGGGGAAGGTGAGGCTGTTCTAGGTACAGCATTACTAGAGCTAGAAGAAGCCTCTTGGAGAGCCTCCTAAATTGAAAAACTGAAATCCTAAATAGGGAAACAAGAACTCCAGACTGATACTTCCTCCTTACCACCCCGCACGAGGGAGAGTGGAAATGTAGGAATAAATACAGGAAACGGAAGAAGTACTGCAGCCCACCCTTTGCAGCCCCTAACATCACATAGCTTTTCTTGAAGCTGGTGGTGACCAGGATGTGTCCTTTTAGGTCATGTCCAAAGTAATGGAGATGTTCCAACCCAGTGCAGTTGTCTTACAGTGTGGCTCTGACTCCCTATCTGGGGATCGGTTAGGTTGCTTCAACCTGACCATCAAAGGTGAGACCAGGTAGCATAGGGATGGGTGGGCAGGGTTCTGCCAGGCGCTCCTGTAACCCAGCGCCCCTTTCTCCCACCAAGGGCACGCCAAGTGTGTAGAGTTTGTGAAGAGCTTCAACCTGCCTATGCTGATGCTGGGAGGAGGCGGTTATACCATCCGTAACGTGGCCCGCTGCTGGACGTATGAAACAGCCGTGGCTCTGGACACGGAGATCCCAAATGGTAATAGCCCTGGGCCAGGTTGGGCTGGGCAGAGCCAGAGTTCATGTGTCCTAGAGTTTATAACCCCTTCTGCATTGGCCATGTGGCCTCTCCTCTTCTGATACTGGGTATTGATTCTCTTCCCTATCTTCTTGTGATTGTCAGACCATCGCTTTTTCCTGAGTCCTTTTTTGACCCTGCCGCCTCTCCTTCCCACTTCTGGTCTAGACATAATGATCAGTGGTTATTCATAGCTTTGGAATTTCTACTCTGTAGGGTAACTGGGGTAGTGAGTGAAGAGGTGCTCCCAACGAGCATTGCCTAAATTTGTCTAAACCATGAGCTTGTGCCTTCTCCTCAGTGGGGGGTGAGGTGTAGACACTGGAGAATGGCATTAAAAAGACTGAAACCCGATAAGCACTCAGGTCTCACCCTGTCTCAGAGGCATTCTTCTCAGTTTGATGGTTGGGCTAGCAGTTCCAGATAAATCTACAAATGCTTTTCTCAGGGTCCCATGGTAGCCAGGTCTTTGACTCTTATCTCCTGCCCCCAATTAGAGCTTCCATACAACGACTACTTTGAATACTTTGGACCAGATTTCAAACTTCACATCAGTCCTTCCAATATGACCAACCAGAACACCAATGAGTACCTGGAGAAGATCAAGTGAGTATATTCCCCAGACACACCCTGATTGAACATTCCAGGCTCTGGTTTGTCCCTAACCAGCGCCAGCCACCCTCTCTACCATTGGCCATAGACAGCGACTGTTTGAGAACCTGCGAATGCTGCCCCACGCACCTGGGGTCCAAATGCAGGTGATTCCTGAGGATGCCATTCCAGAGGAGAGTGGCGACGAGGACGAAGAAGACCCTGACAAGCGCATCTCGAGTAAGACCCAGACCCAGGGGCCTGTAATTTCCCACTCAGTAGGTAGCTGGCTTCCCACCACTGTTCTTGGTTCCACTTTCCTCTCAAGCTACCCACTTGTTGAGAAACCCAAGTTCTGGTAGTTGGGACAGTTTAGGGAGTCTGAGTTTCCTTCCTTTCTTCTTGGTCACCCCTTCCCTTGGTGTCTCTTGGACACACAGGGAGGCACTGGGCACAGGTCCTGAGGTAAAGATAATCTCCTGCTCTCTCACCCATTATTTCCCATTGCTTCCCAGTCTGTTCCTCTGACAAACGAATCGCCTGTGAGGAAGAGTTCTCGGACTCTGATGAAGAGGGAGAAGGCGGTCGCAAGAACTCTTCCAACTTCAAAAAAGCCAAGAGAGTCAAAACTGAGGATGAAAAAGAGAAAGATCCAGAAGAGAAGAAAGGTGGGTTTGGGTTGCATCTGGACTTGGGTCTTGAGCCCCAGGCCCCAGAGGAGGATGAATCTATGTAGGGCACTGGGAGGAGGGAGCTGACTCAGGCCCTGCCTTCTGTGGGGCTGTCTCAGCTCCCAGAAGTGGCAGGGCCCACAAAAGAATGAAACTCGATTTGTCATCTCCAGTGGCTGATTGAGCCCTGCCAGGCTCCAGAGCCAGGGACATGCCTGGGCTCCCCTTGGTCAGGAGTGTGGCTCTCACATACCACCCAAGCCCTTTTCCCAGCACTTCACCCCAGTTTCCCAGGGGGCTGCCTCCGCCCACTGGGTTCAGGCTCTAGCAGGCCAGGAAACCGGTCCAACCTGTTTGTTCTCCACAGGGCTCAATGGGAGGGCCTGGGATGGGCTTTTCTCTCTTTAGTATGTCCACTGAGCTGCAGTGTTGGGGAAGGGGTTTCAGGTAAGTGAAAATTCCGTGGGTCTTTCTGGAAGGGATCCCTTTACCATCCCTACATTCTTATGTTCTAGAAGTCACAGAAGAGGAGAAAACCAAGGAGGAGAAGCAAGAAGCCAAAGGGTGAGGAAGGAGCTGTCAGCCATCTCCCTGGCATTGGAGCACCAGCCCTTTTGTCCGCTATGCCGAGGGAAGGCGCAGGGACAGCTGGTGCGGCTTACAAAGACCTCTTTCAGGGACCAGTCCATCTCTGCAGTTCTAGGCAGAGCTAGGAAGCCCCAGCTCTCAGCAGTCACCTGGGCAGCTAGGGTCCTATAGAAGTCATTGTCCCCATATTTTTGCCTCAAGGCCTCTGGGGTGCATGATCTCATGCCAGTTTCTGCTCTCTCCACAGGGTCAAGGAGGAGGTCAAGTTGGCCTGAGCAGACCTCTCCAGTTGTGGCTTCCTGCCAAGTTTCCCACCTTTCTCCCACAACCCCTCAGATTTTATATTTTCTATCTCTCTGTGTATTTATATAAAAATATATTAAATATAAATATCCCCAGGGACTAGACAGGAACCAGGGCCCTGAGCCCAGGGCACGTGTTAGGAGTGAGCTTTTCTAGTGGCTGCCTTGCCACCCATCCTTTCCCACTTCTTAATTTTGAACCATAAAGGGTGCTGGGTCTGGAAAGCATATTCTTAAGAAGCCATAGGACAAAATCCTGAAATGTTAAGTGCCTGCTTAGTGGCTTTGGAAAGGTGTCCTTACTGGGCATTCTAGGAGTGGCTAGATCTTGAGGGACCCCCTGTCAGGCTCCTTAAGGTAATATCAGCCATTTTTAGATTGGTTCTGTTATCATACCTTCCCACTAGCCCCCTGTGAGCCAAGAAACTCACACTGCCTGCCCTCTATCCTCGCCCAGTTCTGCAGGTGGAGATTGGTAGTCTAGTTTCCTTTTTGAGATACTATTTTAATTTTTGTGAGAATCTTTGTAATAAAATGGTACATTTCTACATCCTCCTGAGCTTGTCTCCTAGCAGTATCCCTGGGCTGATTTCAACTCTACTTCCCTGTCCTTCTGGTGTCCATGAGAATCTGGGCCACCCTCCTGAACAACAAGACAACCCCACAATCTTACCCTTCACCTTAATCCCTCCCTCAAGGGTTGAGGTTAACCAGTCTTCTCACCCTACTCCCAGAAGACCACTCATTAAAAAGCACTACTAAAGGGACGACATTTATTCCTTTTCCAAATGTTACAGTAAAACCAGGTGGAAGAGAATGGTTTTAGCAGTTAGAAAAAAAAAAAAGTACAAATCTGGGGTTTGGCCATTAAAAGTTATTTACAACAATGGGAGGGGGAAAAAAAGACAACAAGAAGTTGTTTCACATTACAGACCTCCCCCCCCACCCCAAAGCCTAATACTTGCTTACCAAGTCAAAAAAGAGACACAGTCGATTCACAAGCTGGAGGTTTGAACTTGAGTAAGACATTTATAAAAACCTAGACAGGGGCAGTGTCCTCCCCAGCCCAGGTGCCACTAGGCACAGCACAAGAGACTAAAAACTCAACAGGGGTGGGGGGGGGGGGGGGAGGAAGGCTGGACACTCAGGGTTTGGGAGTGTAGGCACCCCACATCTGGCTCAGGGATTTGGGGAATAAACAAAACCTACTTGGAAAAGAATTGGGGAAGAAAACCAGCAATTGCCTTCTGCAGGGGTGGGGACAGGAGAGGTAGGGCCAGGGGCAGGAGCATTTCACATCACTAACCTAACTTGGGAAACTGCAAGGGACCATCTTCAACTGGCCTTAAGAGGAAGGCCAAATGGACGATGGGAGAATCCACAGGAGGGAAAAGGAGAGGGAACGTGGCGGGGAGGGGGCAACAGCCCCTTCCTTTCTGGGCACAGGAAGGCAGCCAGGGCACCAGGTCCAGGCAGTGACCTCACAAGGACAGCACAGTTTTTGCAGCTTAGAGATCACCCACCTGCCCCCACCCAGCTACTCATTCTGCTCGCTGGTGGGTGTAGGGCCACTCTCCGGCCCCGAGGGAGTGGATGGCTCTGCAGCCTGGGGCCCTGCCTCTTCTGTGTCTCCTCCCTTGGAGGCAGCACTAGCCTCTGCCCCCTTGGCCTGGGGCTCCTGGCTCTCGGGGGTGGCAACAGCCTTCCCTTCCTGGGCTGTGCCTTCCTCGCTGCAGGCACCGATCTCCCCCTGCTCCTGCTCTTCCTCTGTAGGTGAGGAGGCAGAAGAATCACCCCCACCCTCCTTCCGATTTCTCTTGAAGGACAGACCACTCAATTTGAAAGGCTTCTTGAAAGAGAATTTCTTCTTCTTCTTGGGGGTCTCCTTGGCGGGGGCATCCCCCTTGACCTCAGCGCCCTGGCTAGGGGGTGCTGGCTCGATGGCATCGCCAGTGGCCCCGGCTGCCTCCTCTGTTCCGTTCACGGGGGGCGATTCCCCTTCACCCTTGGGGGATAAGTCTCCATTGCTTTTCACGTGGCCATTCTCCTGCAGGGCAGAGGAGACAGCAATGAGGGCCGGGGCTCTACCCCACCTCCCCCAGCCCGCCCCTGACCCCTTCCAGGCAATGGGACCCCGACTATTCTGCAACCCGGGAGGTTGGCTGTAGCTTCACCCCCACCGGGATCCCGTCAAACATCTCCCTCCTGCCCTCACGAGCGCGCGGGGGCCGAGCGCGCAGAGGCCGCGGCCGGCAGGAGGCGCTGGGGTCCCGTGGCCCCCCACCCACCTCCCCCGGGGCGCGCTCTCCGTTCGGCGCAGACCCGCTCGAGGCCGCCGATCCCCGGCGGGCGGGCAAGCGAGCCCAGCAAGCCGACAACGGGCGGGAAGCCGCCCCAGGGCGCTCTTCTCCGCACCTGGACGGCCCATTTTCCCAGCCTCCTGCTTTGTGTAAACGGCCCCCCACCCACCCTAGGCTCTCCCATCTCGATTCCCCCCCCCCCACCGCCGCCAAAAAGAAGGCCGTGAGCCACCGAGATCGGGTCTAAGGGTGGAGTGCCCTCCCCCCCGGGCGCCCGCCCCGCGGCCCCTGGGCGCCCCCTTGGCGCGGCCCGGCAGCGCCTTTGTTCCTCGCGCGGCACTCGGGGCGGCCGGGGGCAGCGCCGGGGGCCGGGGCCGCGAACAAAGAAGGCAGCGGGGCCGGGCCGGCGCCCCCTCCCCGCCCCTCCCCTCGCTTCGCCCGCGGGGGCTGCGGCGCCGAGAACAAAGGGACCGGGCGGGGGAGGGGGCGCCGCGTGTCCCGGGCCGGACAAAGCGCGCGGCCCCGGCCCAGGGCCCCAAAGGGGGCGAAGTGAGGGAGGAGGGGGCCGGGTCAGGCCGTTCCGAATGCACCCACCTGTCCGTTGGCCTTAGCAGGGGAAGCGCCTGCTGCCTCCTCGGCGGTCACGTCGCCCCGGGGAGCCTTGGAGCTCTGGCTGCCCATGATGGGGGGGGGTCTGCTGGGGGGCGCCCGGAGCCGCCCCGGGCTCGCGCCACAGGGGATAGTTCAGCCGGGTCGGCCTGGCCGGCGGAGGGGTGGGGCTCGCGCCTGAGGGGGAGGGGTATCGGGGGGGAAACCGAGCTGCACCCCCCTCTCCGCGCCCGACCCGCTAGCTGCGCCCGCCGCCGCTCAGCTCCGCGCCAGAATGCCGCCCGCCGCCCGCCGAGCTGCCTTATATATGCGCCCCAGATCGGGGCGGGGCCGGACATTTAAATAAGCGCCCAATCGAGGAGCAGAGGCGGGCTCAGGTCCCGGGTCCCACTTGCGCAGTGGGCGACGCCGGCGGTCTCGTACCCCCAGCCTACTCGCCTACCAGGGCAGGTGGGGTCCAGCGTGGGTAGGGGAGAGGCGGGTCTTTCGGCGAGCTGGGCGGGGGGGGCTCCTAGAGGAATGGGAGAGCAATCCTGTCACCACCCACCCGTCCGAGTGGACGCCCCAGCAACTGGAGTGGTCCCAACACCTTGGTCCTGCACTGACAGCCCCTGTCAGTCTCCCCCTAGAACTCTTCGAAGGGCTCACATGCCCAGACTCGTTAGAGGTTTGGTCCTGAGTTATGCTCCGGAGAATGTGGTCATAGAAGCCGCAGGGCCCCGCGCTGGGATCTGCGCCCCCTCAGGCCGGGAGACCCGTCAGAGGTCCCACCCACGTCCCTGCCTGCCGGTCCCGGTCAGCCTGGGGGGTCTGGCCCGCCGCGGAGTCCCTCTGGTCAAGACTGGTAAGATGCGTCCCTCAACTCCCCCTCCCCCCCCTTCCCTTCGCAGCCAGTCACACACGAAGCCCCCACAGACAAACTCACCCTTGGTCTCTCCTGCCCCCAGCCTGGACCCATTACAAAGTTCCGATTAGGGTGGTCCTGCGACCTTGAAGGGCATCTCCATCCCCACCTGAAAGCTGGAGAGTCTGAGGCTCAGAGACATTGGCATAACCCCACCTCTGCTCCCCCGTATTAGGGAGCCTCCCGGAGCAGGCAGAGGAACCCCAGGAATTTACCAAACACTGCAGTGGAGGGGTGGGACATCAGCAAGGCTCCTGGGACAGCCCCTTGAGGACAGCCCCAAGACTGCCCAGCCTGGCCCGCTACCCAGCCTGAGAGTGAGGGAGCCTGGAGAGAGAGGCGGGGTGCAGGGGGTGGAGACCCTCCAGCTCTAGTCCCCTGCCACTTCCCCTTCCCCTGGTATGGACAGGTCTGTGGGAACCCCCGAGTCCTGACTGGCCCCGGATGTGTGTGTCCGGTTGCCTGCCCTCAGCCCCCAGGAGGAAAGGGATGGGGGCTGGAGGAAGCAAAGTGTTGCAAAAGCAAGGCTGTGCCCTGGACAGCTCAGCACGTCCCTCCCTCGCTCCTACTGGTACGGCCTCCTGGGAGGCCTGAGGCTGTGAGGTGTGGAGACACCGCAGGGCCTGAGAAATCAGGAACTCCCCACAGATCTGACCACAAAGGGGCGGAGGAGGGCTGAGGTGACATGACACTCATCACTCACTCCCGTAGACCCCCGCCCCCCACTCTGAGGCCACAGAATACTCTCAACTGCTTCAACACCCCTCCTCATTTTCCAGACGGGGACACCCAGGTTCAGAAAGAGAAAGTGATGCGCCCAAGGACACACAGCAGATACCGGTAACTGAGGGTGAGAAAGGATTTGGAAAGACCCACTAAAATGAGGTGGGGGCTGTACGGAAACCCCTGGAGAAGTCGTCCATTAAGATCTGGGACTGCCATGGGGCGCCTGGGTGGCGCAGTCGGTTGAGCGTCCGACTTCAGCCAGGTCACGATCTCGCGGTCCGGGAGTTCGAGCCCCGCGTCGGGCTCTGGGCTGATGGCTCAGAGCCTGGAGCCTGTTTCCGATTCTGTGTCTCCCTCTCTCTCTGCCCCTCCCCCGTTCATGCTCTGTCTCTCTCTGTCCCAAAAATAAATAAACGTTGAAAAAAAAAAATTTAAGATCTGGGACTGCCTGGCCGAAGTGGGAGGTCAGAAGGAACCAGCCTTGGGCTGGGAGGGGCATCCTGCCCCGCTGAAGTTCACTGACAGAACAGTGCCTTCTCCACCCACTGCCACTAAGGAATGGACTCCGTGACCTGCATCTCTGTCTCGACCACAATAGGGAACCCACAATGCTGCCAGGCGCTGCCCGCACCGGCTGGCAGGGCTCAGACGGAGGGTGTGAGTCCTGGAGGGGTCGGGGTCAGGGGTGAAGAGCAGATCCCAAAGCTCCCGATTTCCGGGCGCTGCGCTGAGGGGCTGAGAGGCAAACCCAGGAGGAGAGAGCAAAGGGCTCTCTGAAGGACCCTGAGTTCCCAGAGCCCCAGAGGGAGCCAGGCCCACAGGGAGCTCTGCCTCTCCTCCAAGACATTGCTGGAGTCTGAGGAAGGGTCGTCTGGGAGCCCAATCCCTCAGTAAATCCAGGTCCCCGCAGGGTCTGGCTTCTGGAAGAGGGAAGAAGCTTAGGATGCTGTGGGAGTGAGCGGGGGGCGGTGTGCGGAGCCCCCACGGCCTCCTCCGTCCACACTGTGGCTCCTTCCTCCCCAGCTGCTGCCAGCCCAGACAATGCGCCCATTGTTCTGTGTCTCCAGGGGCCTGTGTGCAACTGTGTGTGTCTGTTTCTCTCTGTGTGTGACTGTGTATTGCTCTGTATCTGTGTGTGAGAGACTTTGTGACTGTGTGTGAGTGTGTGCGTGTGTGACCAGGTGTGCACGTTTGTGGTTGTGTGAGCCTGCATCTTTGTTGGGCCGTGGGTATTTAGAGGGAGAGAGAGACTTGGTGACTCTTGGCGACTCCGAGACTTTCTGGGTGTGTGCCTGTCTGTCCTTCAGATTGTGCGTTGGTGACTGAGTCTGACTGAGATTGGGTGTACAACTATGAGGGTGTGCGGCCGTGTGAGAGAATGTGAGTGTGGATGAAAAAGTAGCTGTTGGCGTTTCTGTGCCTGTCCCCGTGGGTGGCTGTGTGTGCCTCAGTTTGATCGCTGAGGCCGTGGTGGTCAGAGCCTTCGAGGTATGGGCTTTTGCCAGCACAGAGGCAGGGAAAGGAGCAGTGGGAAGGACAGGGGGACTCTGGGATGGATGGGGGAAAGGCAGCTGTAGAGACTAGAACCCCATATGTGAAAACACATCCCTCATCCGTCCCAGCTGTCCAGTGAGGCCTCAGCCCCCTGCCCTGGCCTGAGATGCTCCTAGCCTCCCTGGATGGAAGGGAATGAGTCTCCTTGGCAGGGAGCCTGGGACCTCAGGAGAGCCACAGGGTGGGGCTGAAAGGTGGGAGGAGGGCAGAAGAGAACACGGCCCTATAAAGGAGGATTGGGTACACTTGAGGTCTCCGCGGGGACCCTGTGGTGGGGATCCGGTGAGATGCCAGGTGAGGGGTGAGTGGGCAATAGCTAGTCGGAGGTGGGGGATGGGCCTTCCTAGCATGGGCGGGGGGAGGGGGGGCAGCACTTGCACAGGCCTGGAGAGGGGAAGAGACATCAGAGAATGGCTACGTCCCAGTGGAGACCTCAGCAACGGTGACTTGATACGGCCCGGTTCCCAACGCCAGTCACCCCGTCTCCTTCTGGGGGGCGTCAGCTGGACCCACAGACTATAGTTTTGCCCCAGGTCAGCCTCCTTCTGCTCTGGAACCTCCTTAGGCCTCAGTTTGCCGGTCTGTACAGTGACAGGTTGGACTCCATGATTCATACTCACAAACACTAGAGTTCCTCCACCAGCTGTGAGTCACGCCGAGTCCTTGCCCTCAGGGGTTTCCCATCCAGGGGAAGAGGCAGGCAATGCCTTAAAGGGAGAAAAAGAGCCAGACCGGGGTCAGCTAAGGAGGCTGGAGGCTTCACGAAGGAGGGGCATGTGCACGGGCCAGGGATGGAGGTAGAGTTTGGAACAGAACAAAATGGGAACAGCAAACGGTTTGTGTGAAGGTGTGGATGGAGCGACAGGCCTAGTCTGGAGCAAGGTTTGGAGACAGGATCCCTAGGACTCAGGGGCTGGCCGGCTGCAGGTCTGGGGTAGGGAGAAGGGAGGGATAATGTTGTCGCCTGCATTTCTGATGTGGGTGACAGCTGGCAAAGTGGACCTGTTGACTGAAACAGGAAAACGGAGGGAAAGAGAACTTGGGCTGGGGGGGGGGGGGGGGGGGCGGGGCTTGCTGAATTGAGCTTTGTTGAGTCTCAGGTGCCCAGGGAACATTCAGGGGCACATCCAGGAGGCAGCACATAGACATGCTATCGGATCATGTTTCCTGAGCCAAAGGCCAGGGCCCAAAGTCTGGCTAGTGACCTTTCAGGGACAACGGACAGAGAAGGTTTTAAGTCAGAACTGACCCCAGGAAATCTGGGCCTCTGGATGCTGTGAGATGAAGGTAAACAGAGCCAAGCAGTGCATGAGATCACCCAGGAAGTGCCCAGGCAGCGAGGAGCACTGTCGTTGGAGGGGCAGGTGATGGGGTGGGGCCCTGGGAAGGAGACTGGGAAGGAGCCAACAGAGAGGGAGAGGAAACACCCCCGAGGACAGAATCCTGGAGATCCTTGAAAAGGCAGGAATGACCACCACCAATAATACTCATAGCTGCTAGCATTGCTTACACCCCTGTTGTATGCCAAGCCCTGTGCCAACTGCTTTCCATACCTTAGCTCATGACCTGGTGAGATGTGTACCCTCATTGTTCCTGTTTACAGAGGAGGAAACCCAGGGAGGCGGGGTGTTTATGGGAGCAGCAGAGGAGGAGGTCAGAACCAGCAGAAAGTGGCTCTCAGGATCTCAGAGGAGCATGGCAGTGCTAGGTTCAGCCAGAGGCATTCATAAAAGCTTCTGATGCTTCGGGTTTGTGAGGCACAATTAGGATGTCAGCAGGGAGAGGCAAGGCAGCCACAGGCTCAGCACCCCAGGGACTCGACTCCTCAGCATCCTGGGTACCCTGGGATCTGGTTCGGTTGTCAGCGGGACCCAGGTCTGCAGCCTCCCTGCCAATCACGAGCCTTGAACCTGAGTCTGGATACTGAGGCACCTCAGGGGCGCGTCCCTAGGACCCACCATCCCACCAGTCACCAAATCACAGGGACCTGGATTCCAAAGATTCAACATTTTAGGCCGCTCAGCCCTTTTATTTCTTCCTTCCCCTCCCTCTTGCCTTGGTCTCTGTGAACGTGCGTGCACGTGTGTGCGTGCGCGTGTGTGCGTGCGCACATGCGTGCATGTGTGTGCATGCGTGCGTGCGTGTGTGGGACTGGGGTGGGGTGGTTGTGTAACACGGCCAGGGCCCAGTCACTATCGGAGCTGTCTCTCCCGGGGCTCAATTTCCCCAATAGCCATGCGGCTTGTCATTGGCTCACCTGCCTATCTCCCCCAGGCTTGATGAGGTCACCAGAAATTCAACCCGGTCGCTCTGAACTGCCCTAGCCTCTCCCTTCCCCCTTCCCTCCCCTCTTCCCAACTTTCAGTTTCTTTTCAGATCCTGGGTGCCACTGGGGAAGAGGCAGCCAAACCAGTGGAGTGTGGGTTGCTTACAACTTTCCAATCAAAATTCCCCACTCAGGGGAAGTCCTTTCAAAGGGAAACTGAAAGCCTGTCCTAGTCCAGTCCCCAGTGCCACCCCTTCCTCTCTGCACTGCTCAGACCCCTCACTTCTCCCATCCAACCTCTTCCTCCAAATGATCTGGACCCACCCTGCAGCTTTGTGACCCCAGACGAGTCCCTCCCCTCACCAGGCCTCCCAGTGCACACTCTGTAAAATGACAACCCTGGGTGTCACTTCAGGCTGTGGCCAGGGTACAGCGAGGTGTTTTTGTGTGGAGGCAGTTGTAGTGATGAAGCGTCGCGTCCTTGCGGTGTGGCTGCAGGCCCTCTCTGAGCCTCAGTGTCCTCGTCTGTAAAGCGGGGATGATAATAGCCATGTCTTGGGGTTCCTGTGAGGTAAATGAGCTACGGCCACCAAGTGAGGCCCTTAAAACCGAGCACCTGGGGCGCAGAGCACAGGGGGAGCCTCCAGCAATATTCGTAGGTGCAGTTGAGTGAAATCCTGGCCGAGGGCGTGGCACATACTTGGCATTCACCAGTGTGCCCATTCCCTGGGCCTGGGGAGAGGAGGCAGGAGTCCAAGAGCTCCCTGAGATGACCTTGTGTCCCCTCCACCAACTTTCTTCTGGGACAGGTGGTAGAGGGCTGTTCTAAGGATGCTGACTTCTGCAGAGGGAAATTTATTTGGCTCGATCAATTCCTTACATGGCAACGGAGTCTCCCCAGAACCCAGAGGATTCTCTCCCTCTCCTCTTGCACCTCAGAAGTATCCCAGTGGGACCTCCTCTTAGTGACTTTTCCCAGAAAGACATGCTAGAAAGCCCCCCTCCAATACACACTTCATCTGTCCGTCCCCTCCTAGTCCCTTTGCAAATTCTCCTTCCTTCCTGTCTGCCCAGGGAGGTCTGATATCCTGGTGAGGCTCCCCGAGTGCTCCAGGTCATGCCGCACCCCCACCCCCCCCCACCCCCCGCCGGACTTTTTCTCTGGCTCACTGAACTTCAACTCTACTGGCTTTTCAGCTCCTCAGAGTATCAAGCTTCTCTCCCCTCAGGGCCTTTGAACATGCTGTTCCCTCAGCCTAGAATGCCTCTCTCCACTTCTCTACTTCCTGAATTTTTACTCTTCTCTTAAAGCCCAGAAACCCAGATCAAACCACTCCTGAGGACTTCCATGTTCCGCAGGAGGAAGAGAGGGCTCTCCCCACCACATACCCTATGGAATAGAGCCCCTGTGGGCCGAGGGTCCCCCTACTCTGTTGCCCAAGCCAGGAACCCAGCCTCCCACCTCAGGTCATCATCCGCTCTCCTCCACCCCCACAGCTGTGGTCCTTCTCACCTGTGCCTGGGCCTACAGCATTTCATCAGCTCCTTGTTTGTGTCTCTGTCCCAAGTCCAGCCTCTCTGGCTGTTCTCTTCTGTCTCCGGGTCACTTTCCAAGAGGCTGCTCAGTAAATATTTATTGGTTGATGGAGTAGATGTGTGAAGGAAGGCACGAAGGACTGAAAGAAATGTCAAATCAAGTATGTCCCTTTGGCTTTAAACCCTTTCTGTGGCTTCCTACTGCCCTCGGGATGTCTACACCTTACACGTAAGGTCTTCGCTATCTGATGCCCATGGTGCACTCTGGACTTTCCTCCGAGCCATAACCCTGCTCTCCTTCCTGCCTTTACGCAGGCAGTCGCTCTGCTTGGATGGTCCTCCCTGCCGTGCAGCAGGGAAGCACTGGGTGGTTACAGTCACCCAGGCAAGAGCCAGTGGGGGCCTGGGCAGTGTCAGCCAACGCCAGCATTTCCAGAGCTGGGCCCGTTCTCAGTGCTAGGGCTTACGAGTGTAGCCTTGGAGTTAATGTTTGAGATGCCCATTAGAGTCCCCATGGAGACATCAGGCTAGCAGTTAATGGGTCCATGAGCCTACACTTAAGAATTTGGGGGTGTCCCAAATTTGAAGGCACACGATTCACCAGAGAGGAGTGGCTCAAGAAGACAACTCCAGAGACTCACCAACATTTAGACTCTGGGAGGGGAGCTGGCAGGGACATTCAGCTGATGGTCAGTGAGAAAGGACGAGGTCCAGGAGCAGGGGTGTCCTGAATGCTGAGGGAAACAATGGTTTCCAAAAGCAGTGAGTGACCCCCCATGTCAAATGCTGCTAGAGGGTGGAGGAAGATAGAGGGAGAGAGGTATGGGTGGCGTTCAGGGGGCAAAAGGGCGGGACTTAGGGAAGGACTAAGAATTGAGAGAGTGAGCCCCTGAGGAGGAAGGACGGAGCATGGCCCTGAAGGTCCAGCTTGGACAAATGAGGGGAAGGAGGTGCCAAGCGGTCCATGGAAGCTTAGAGGAGGAGCAGTGGGTACGCTTGGGAACAGAGAGGTCAGTTTGGGACAGGTTGAGGCGAGGTGACTTTGGGATGTCATTAGGATCCATGGGTCTAGACAGAAATGTGTGTGTGTGTGTGTGTGTGGGTGGGTGGGTGGGTGAGAGAGAGAGAGAGAGAGAGAGAGAGAGAGAAAGAGAAAGAGAGAGAAAGTCTATATGCTGATGACTGAAATCTCTGTCTCTAGCCTAGATCTCTCCAGAACTCCAGCTACCCCTGGAGATCAACCTGGATGACCCACAAGGACATACAAAACAGGAAAACAGACTCTGGTAGTGTAGATGGGATAGAGTTGTTGGTGAGAAAACCAGGAAGAGACTGATCCAGATGAAAGTGATAGTGGCCGGAACTAGGTGAGGCCAGAGGGCAGGAGGAGAAGACAATATCCAGAGACAGTCAGGGAGCAGGGAGCACTAGAGACCGGGACTGGGTCCCATGTGGAGGGAGAGGGGCTGGAGGAGGAAGGGAGATGGTTCTAGGAGCCTGCTCCTTTGGGGAGCTAGAGTGGGGCTGCCCTGTAGTTACCTGTTTACATGACTGAGGCCCCCACCAAGGGCATGGGATGGGCCATATGTGGGTCTCATGGGGTTGGGAAGGGAGCTGCTGTTGACCGTGAGTGGATGAGTTAGGATAGCAGCCCAAAGACTCCCTCCTCCAGCCATCAGCACCCTCTGAGGCCGGGCAGGATCCACTCTTGGCCTCAGTCTCAGGTAGGAGCCAGGAGAGTGTGTGAGGGGAAGCACAGGGACAGGTGCCCTGAGGCCTTGGACCTAGTTGAGGGTCAGAGACTACTCATTCACCAGAGACTACTCATTCTCACTACCCTGAGACTCAGGGAGGGGGGGTCTAGACCTGGAGATGCCATGAGGCAACCATGTCCCTCCTTTGCTTTAAACCTGTCCTTGGCTCTCAACCTCCTCCTGGAGAATGTCCAACCCCTTTGTCTTGGCGTTCAAGGTCTTTGACGCTCCAGGCCCAGTTAGCCTCATTTTAGGCTGAGCCCACCGGCTGCCAGTCTCACAGTTCCCTCAGCAGGATGACCATTTCAGTCTGTATATGAAGGAAACTTCCTCTGTGCTGCCCACTCTGCCTGGAGTGCTGTTCCCTGTGTGTGCCTACCCAGTGCCTGCCTACCTGTAAGATTTAGCTCGAGGAAGCCATCCTGAAGTCTTTCCCGATCCATCGGAGGACTCACTGTGCCCCAGACAAACTAATATCACTCTCCTGCAGCACTTTACTGAGCTGGCATATGTGTCTGTCTTTCTCTAGCTATGGCACTGTGAGAGTCTGGACAACAGGAGCCAGGTCTGGTTCATCTAGTCTGTGCCACGGAGGGGGCTCGGGGGGGATCTGGGGGCAGGGGAAGGGTCAGGAGTGACCGCAGAGGCCCTCCCAGCCCTGTGGGTTCAGTCTAATTCAGTGTGTGTGGGTGGGGAGAACTGAAATGATCATGCCCAAAGTAGAGAGAGCCAGAGAGAGGTGAAAACTGCTTTATTTGGGCAGTGAGGGGCAGAAACATGGAGATCCCAGGGGAGAAGGCAAACGTAGAGAAACTTCACGCACAGAGAGGGACATGGGACTGTGCATTGTTCCCAGGACATCTTCCTGCTCATCGTGGCTCGGCACCAGTCAGCCTTGGGACAATCATGTGATGAACCTGAAGCCTGTCTCCCCAGATCCCTGGAAAACAGACATCCGTGACACTCCTCTGGGGCCCCGGGGCACAGGGTGCGTACCTGGCCACTCCACACTGCCTGGTGTCACACGCAGCTCTGCCACCAACTCTCTGGGTGTCCTTGGGCAAGTCACGTGACGGCTCTGAGCCTCAGTCTCCTCCTCTGAGGATAATGGAAATAATAATGGTATCCGCCTTGTAGGTTTGTGAAAAGCCTTAAAAAAGAAAGCTCACGCCAAGTTTCAGCATAGTACCTGGCAGAGAGTAAATGAGCAATACGGATTTGTTGTTACGATTATTACTATTTTGACAAGAGATCTGGGTTCTGGTCCCAGTTCTGCCCCGTTTTCCTCTCTGGGCCTGCCGGAATTTCCGTCTGTAAAATGGGGTGTTGGAGGACTCAGTGAGAAAAATGGCTGTGGCAGAGGCTTCTGAGATGAGTTATCACTCGGCCCCTCTGAGGTTCGCCTCCCTGGGCTGCAGGAGGGTATTATTCCCACTGTGTTAGGTCTTTACTGGGTTCTCTGTCCAGGCAGGACTCCCCTGCCTGCAAGGCAGAATGAGAGGAAGGGCCGGGGCTCCCTTGGCAGGACTGTGGTTAGATAGCATGAGGGACTTCCTGCCGGGTTACAGGATGCTACTCTGGGAAGGAGCCAGAGGCTGTGGGACTCAGGCGGCCACGGGGAGGGCCTGCTTCCACGGGGAATGGCCAGGCCAGGCTAGTTAGGTCAGAGTCCAGGGGGTGAATCAGATCGGCAGTGACCTCACTTCCAGAGACCCTGGAGGGCCGCTGTTTAAACCTGCCCTTCGATTCCCAAGATCACGGAGACAGCAAAGAGAAACAGAGACACAGCAAACAGGGAGACTCCAGGGCAGACAGCCAGAGGCAAGGGGCCACCCACTGAACGTAGGCTGTTCCCTCTGCTCAGAACACTCTTCCCAGGGTCTGGAGTGGCTGACCCTCATCCTTTACACCTTGATTGAGAGTTACCTTCTCAGACCAACCCATGCATTCATTCAACATTTACCGAGCCCCCCAAAAAACAAAACAAAAATAAAAACAAAAAACCATTTACTGAGCCCCAATTATGAGTCAGGCACTGTTCTAGATAAGACAAAGTCCCTGCTCATTCCATATAAAGCAGCTGGCCCAGCTTGTTCTTCTCAAGCACAGCACACTGTTTATCTCTGACTTCTTTTTATTGTCGGTCTGTCTAACCAGAATGTAAACCCCATGAGGGCAGGGACTTCAGTAGTTCCTTTTACCCGATGACTCGGAATATAAACCTGGCACAAACTAAAATAGGCCCTTGATAAGTATTTGTTGAATAAATGAATGGACATAGAGATCAGAGATGGGTACCCAGAGAAACGGAACCACGCTCAGCGGTGGACACAGATATTCAGAGATGCGCATCATAGGATGACTGCCAGGATGGTGCCTTCAAGGCAACCAGAGCTTTCCTTTCTCTTAGGTTGCTAGGCAGGAGACTTGTTTGGAATGCTGTTTTACCTTTATTATTATTACTATTGTTTTCAAGTAGTGTCTATGCCTAACGTGGGAGTCCAATTCATGAGCTCGAGATCAAGAGTTGCATACTCTGCTGACTGAGCCAGTCAGGTGCCCCTCGGTGTATTTTACCCTTTTTTAAATTAATTTATTTTGAGCGGTGCCTGGGTGGCTCAGTTGGTTAAGTGCCCGACTCCGACTCCGGCTCAGGTCATAAACCCGCTGTTCTGAGTTCGAGCCCCACATCGGGCTAGCTGCAGTCAGCACAGAGCCTGCTTTGGATCCTCTGTGCCGCCTCTCTCTCTGTCCCTCCCTTACTCATGCTCCCTCTCTCTCAAAAACAAATAAACATTAAAAAAATTAAGTTTATTTATTTTGAGAGAGAGAAAGTGAGCAGGTGAAGGGCAGAGAGAGAGAGAGAGAGAGAGAGGGAGAGAGAAACTCCAACTGGCTCCACGCTGTCAGTGCAGAGACGGACACAGGGTTCGATCTCACTGAACATAGAGATCATGACTGGAGCAGAAATCAAGAGACCCACGCGCAACCGACAGAGCCACGCAGGCGCCCCTGCCTATTTTACATTTTTAGGTGCCTTTTGATGAACAGAAATTTTAATAGTCAAATCCATCAACCTTTTAGATTCTGTATATATATATATTTTTTTTACATAAATACATATATAAGTAAATATATATATATGTATATATATATATTTAAGTAACCTCTATACCCAGTGTGGGGCTGGAACCCAGAGATCAAGAGTCACACACTCCAGTGACTGAGCCAGCCAGGGGCCCCAGATCCGTCAATCTTTTAAAAATAACTGTTTGTGGTAGAGAAAGGAACGGATGGGTAACCCCGCAGAGTCCCACAGCCGCCCTAGGGGACCTTCGCATCGTGGCTCAACCCCTCCAGGTCCTGGAGCCTGGGAGGGAGCCGCTGCTGGGGACCCACTAGGTGCTCACACCTTGCTCTTCCCCCACCTCACCGCTAGGCCCCGCCTCTGGAACCGCTTTCCCCAGGGGTCCCGCCCCTATCGGCCGCGCCCTCTCTTGGCCCCGCCCCTCACCGGCTCTCACGGGCGCAGGGGAACTAGATGTCTCTTCCTCTTGCCCAGAAATTGATAGTTAATATTCTGCCATCGGTGCTTCCATCTGGAGGGAGGGAAAATTGGACAGACAGGATAGGGGCAAGGCTCCGCCTCCCTCCGGGTCTACACCCATTCCGCATAGCCCCGCCCCTTCCCCCGGCTCTCAGCAGCCTCAGGCCCCGCCCTTCCGACTCAGTGCCGCCCCCTCCTCCCGCTCCCAGGCACCGTCAAGCCCAGCCTATCCAACCCCTGACAGGCCCTGGGCCCTGGGGATCCGCTCCTTCGCTCAGGCCCCACCTCCCACCCGCCCCCCGCCCCCCGCCCCCGCCCCATCCCTCCAGGGCCTCGGCCCCGCCCCGCGCGCTCACGTGAGGCGCGGGCGCGCGCTGTAGCAGCTGGGCCAGCGCGCCGAGGGTACGTCTGCCAGGCCGGTGGCCCCCGGCAGCAGCAGCAGGTTCCGCGCTGGCCAGCGCCAGGCGGCGCCCGGCGGGCGGCGACGCTGCGGGCTCAGCCAGTAGTCGCCCAGGCTGCGGCGGGAGGCAGGCGCCGGCAAGGCCGGGCCCCGGCAGCCCCAGAAACACAACTCCTGGTCCAGGCGGTGCGGGGGCGTGGCCCGGGGCCGTCTGCGGGGGGAAACGGGGCAGCAGTCACCCCAGAGCACTACGGGCGAGGAGAAGGGAGCCGCCTCGGATCAGACGCGGCGGGGCGTGGGTCAGGGTCACTCTTGGTCGACACTTTAGAGGGACGGGGAAGGACATTGGAGGGGTTGCATGGGGGCACTCAGGCCTGGACGCCTCCTCCCCCGGCTGCGGGACCAGACCCCTTTATCCCGCCAGCGCCCTCCCCGGGGCCCCCTCACCGGGACAGAAGAAAATTCACTACGAAGTAGGCAGTCTCGGTGAATAGCATGGCGTCCAGCCCGCCTGGCCCTGCTTCGGCCTCTTAAATACCTGCCGGGGGTGGAGGGGGAGGCCTGAAAGCCCATAGTCCCCCCGGGACGGCTGTTTTTAGCAGGAGGCGTCAGCTGGCAGAGCAGGGTGGGGGCAGCACCAGCCCCCTCGGGCGGGTGGGGTCTGGTCTATGGTCTGACTTCACCAGCTGCTTTGGTGGGAGGGGGCCAGGCACCAGATACCCAGGATCTCCCGAGACTCTCCTCCCCACCCCATCCCCCCCAGGACCGAGGACAGAAGGGCAGAAGCAGCAAGAGGGGGCGGATGGCAGTAAGGTCAGCTGCCAGCTAAACTGTGCCCATGCCACCCAGGCAGACCCCTGATGGCATGCTCAGGCAGAACCCGCACCTCAAAACGTGGCCCTGCTCCCAGGCTTGAGTCCTCTACCTCTGCCTCCCATGACCCTTATGAGAGCCTTTTCCCTTGCTCCAGGGCACTTTCAAATATCAGAGGCAGAAGCCTCCTCAACCAACACTAGTTCAGGGTTCTTATCTGGAGACATTCTATGAATGAACTTCTGGGGATCCAGGACCCCCTAAACTGTCTCAAAGTTCCAAATACACATATATTTCTGGGAAGAATTTAGAAAGGATCTGTGACAGCATCTCCCCCCCCCCCACCCCCCGCCTCCCCCCAAAAAGTTAAAAGCTCTCGATCTGGTCTAACACACTCTTTTTGGGAGGGGAAACTGAGGTTCAGAGGGTGGCAGAAAAAAAGCCAAAAGAAAAACCCAGGCCTCATACTACTCTGCCTGCCCCTCCAAAGGGTGAGGCAGCTCCTCTGTGCCCTTGTTCTGGTCAGAGCATGGGGTTCAGGGCTCAGAGCCCAGGCTGGGCCCTGCTCCCCGACCCCCTGGGGATCCTGAGGAACGTGCTGGCCCAGCTCCCTTTCCCACACTGCCAGTTTGGGCTATTTCCCCCCCAGTGACTCACACTGGCTGCTGGGGAGAGTGGGCAGCTGTTCCGAGCCCCCAGGGCCCAGTACAGGCCCTGACTTGCCCCCCAACTGTGCAGCCATATTTGGGGATTTTTCCTCCCTTAGGGAATCTTCCCTGCCTTTATCCCTTCCTCTTTTCTCCATCTCCAACCTCTCCCTCCCTGATGGCTCCTTCCCAGCAGCAAACAAACAGGCTCTAGTCTTTCCTATCTTTGAAAAAGAAGAAAGCCCTCCTTCAACCCCATGTCCTTCTCCAGCGCCCCTTCACAGCCAACATTCTTGAAAGAGTTGTGTACACACGCTGTTTCCACTTCCTCACTCAGCCCCTGCAATCTGGCTTCCTCCCCCACCATTCCCCAGGAACGCTCGCTCGTCAAGGTCACCACTGACTTTCTTGTTGCTAAATTCGAGGGATGCTCGTGAGTCTTTATCTGACTTGACCCTTTAGCAGTGGCTGACTTCAATACAAATACTCCCTCCTACTTGAAATACTTTCGTGTTCTTGTTTTTCTGGACACTGTGCACTCTTGATTTTCTTGCCGTCTTACTGGTTGCTGCCACATGGCAAATTTCTCATCCTTTGCTTACTGCCTAATCAGGTCCCAAGGGGATCTCATTGGTTCCCATGCCTTGGGTGTCCACCCATGTCAGAGACTCACTTCTCTCTTTCAGCTCTGATCTGTCTTCTCGGCCCTACACCTGTCTCCTGGACATCCCTTCCCTCTCCCCCTCCCCCTCCCCCCAGGTGCCCCACCTCGCAGGAAACATGCCCCATACCTGCCTTCCCTCCTATGTTCCTTAGCTTGGCCATTTTCTTGGTCGCCAGGACCAAAAATCTGGGGCTTTTTTTCTAGGCTCTTCTCTCTTTCATATTTAAGCAGCTATGAAATCCTGTCCTCTCCAGAACATTTTATTTTATGTTCAAGCTTATGTATTTATTTTGAGAAAGGAGAGAATCTTGAGCAGGCTGTCAGTGCAGACCCTGATGGGCTCGAACTCACAAACTGTGAGATCATGACCTGAGCTGAAGTCAAGAGTCAGGTGCCTAATGACTGAGCCCCCCGGGGGCCCTCGCATTTAAAAAATCCCATTGCTTCTATTTCCATTGCTAATGAATGCCTGGTCCAACACCGTTGCCTTTCACCTGGGAGGACACGGCAGCCTCCTGACTCGTCTCCCTGTTGCTACTCTCTATCCCTTTATGTGGCCTGTTCCCCACAAAGCAGCCAGCGTTGTATTTCCAAAACATGAGTACGTCCCTCTGGACAGTGTCTTCAGCACCAAGCTCACCCTTGGCATGCACCAATCACAGTGCCAAGGACATTTCCCACCTCCATGTCCTTGCCTGGGTAACTGCTGCTCATCTGAGATTCACTGGGGGAACCATTCTGGGTCTCCTAGCTGGTTCTGTTCCTTCTCCGTACAGCACTGGGGCCTCTCCCCTATGGACTTACCGAGCATTCACTAGCTAGTCTAATCTGCAGACATCCTACAAACTCCTGAGCCTGGCCATTCTAGGCCCCTGGGATGTCAGGATGAACACGACACCGCCCCTGCCCTCAGTGAGTCCACAGTGTGATGGGGGAAAACAGACATTCGTCAGGCATCAAGGAACAGATAAGCAGGTGCTATGAGAGGAGAAGGACAGGTGGTCAGAGGAGGCTTCCTTGAGAAGTGACAATTGGCGGATGTCTGAAGGGTAAGTGGGGTTGGGAGGGAGGCTATTCCAGGCAGAAGGAACAGCGTGCTGAAAGGTGGGAAGAACGTTATGTGAATTGCTGAGGCGTGTCTAGTGCTTTCCATGTGCCTTCGTCCGTCCTTTTCTCTCGAAGACCAGATCGAGGCCCAAGAGGTAGAAGGCTGCTGAGAAGGCCTCGGAGGAGGCAGAGGGGAGGAGAAAGGGGAAGTTGGGTCAGAGCCCGGATGTGATGGGGTTTCAGGAAAGTGGCATCTGGGGTTTCCTCAGAGTCTGGAAATTCCACTGTCTCTGCTCCACCTTGAGACCCCCCAATGCTGAGGTGCTCGGACGCAGGGGCCCAGTCCTCGGAAATCCTCTCTAGGCTCTCTAGGGGCTGTGCTTCTATATCTGAAGTGCCACATCCATTAATGGGTACCTGAGACTCAACAGCCCCTAATGTCAGGGTGCACCAACCACGAGCTGGCCGAATGCCCATTACCTGCGTGATCCCATGCAGTCCTCACAGTAACCCTTGGAGGCACATAACTCCTTCATCCCCCTTGTACAATGAGACTTCCAGAGCTTAAGGAACTTGCTCAAATTCCCACAGCTAACAGAGGCAGAATGAGGATTTGAACCAAAGTTTGACTGACATCAGACACTGCTTTTAACTCTGTGCTATATTAAGCCTGTCGACCCCCTGGTTGATCGGCTCAGTAAGGGGAGGAGGCTTTGTGGGGTATTTGCTTGTGGTTGGGGTGGCTGCCCCCCTCCCCCCCATATCAAGCAACGGGAAATGGTAGTACTGACGTCAATTGTTGCCATGACGATACAGCAACCTTTTCCCTGCCATCTCCATGGTAACCTGGGGGTCCATCTGTACTTCGCCCCCTCCTTCTAAAAGGGGTTCCTTTAGGGAGGGGCTAGCTAATAGGGCGCCTGAGAGGCGAGTCAGGGGAAGCAGTGATTCGAGCATGCCCCTTTCCCCAGATGCCTCCCTATTCCTTGGGCCCAGAGAATAAAGTTGGAATCTCTCGGGGTCCTGCTTTGGGGTCTAGGGACGGCTTTACCCTCGAGGGTGAAGGAGGCAGCTCTCCCTTTTCCACCTGGGGATTCCCCTGGAAATGTCCCCCGACCAAGTTCCTAAGTTCATGAGCAGAACTGCTGGGAAGTTGGCAGAGGAAAGCGAAAAGGGATTCCCCAGTCCTCTCCAAGGCTGGACATGGCCCAGCCCCTGGGGACATGACTGGCTTGGCTCTCTGCTGCCCCTTGGAGCCAGAGGTAGGGGCAGCAGCAGCAGCAGCAGCAGCAGCCTCTCTTGCTCAAGTGCTACCTGTGCCAGAGGTTCCTGCCTGGTGCTGTACATGCGTGAAACCTTCCAGCAGGTGTCACCCCATTTTACAGATTTGGAAATGGAGACTCTGAAAGGCTAAGTAACTAGCCTAAGTTTGCACAGCTAGTAAATGGCAGAGCCAAGACTCAACTCTAAGACTAGAATTTAGGCCAGTGGCTTTTCTGGAGGCGGCGGGGTGGGAGGCGGGGCAGGGAGGTCAGGGAGGAAGAAACAGAGAACAGGATGGAAAAGAAGAGAAATAGGAGAGGGAAGTGACTCAGGATGGAACCTGTCATGCTCCCTTGTCAGCTACAGAAAAAAAGCTCAAATTCAAGGCCTCCTTGATCCAGCTTGTCTTCTGTTAACTCATCACTGGATCCCCTGAATTCTGAACTCTGCAAGGGCCAGGAATCTGTCAGAATCAAGCCTGGTTCTTAGCACCTGGTGTAGCCCAGAGAGGTAGGTGTTGCTAGAAGCTGACTGAACTGACTTCCTGGAACTCACTGTCTGCTTTCCTGCCTCCAGGCCTTTCCCAGAGAAGTTCCCTCCACCGAGTGGAGCTAACCAGCCCCAGGGTCTGGCCCATCTGCAAGGTATGTGTTTGAAATCTTTGCATCACTCATATATGAGGGGTGGCTGGCAGCAAATCTTTTTTATTTTTATTTATTTTTATTTTTTTAACATTTATTTATTTTTGAGACAGAGAGAGACAGAGCATGAACGGGGGAGGGCCAGAGAGAGAGGGAGACACAGAATTTGAAACAGGCTCCAGGCTCTGAGCAGTCAGCACAGAGCCCGATGCGGGGCTCGAACCCACGGACAGTGAGATCGTGACCTGAACCACCCAGGCGCCCCAGCAAATCTTTTTTAAAGGAAAGGAGGATCGAGAAGACGGGAGAAGGGAAAATAGGAAGGATTTAGCGTCTTGGGGCTGGCAAAATCCATAGAGATCCGTTGGTGCCTTTTTGGTAAAATTAAAGTTTATTTATTTATTTAAATAATCTCGACACTCAGCGTGGGGCTTGAACTTACAACCCCAAGATCAAGAGTGACCGAGCCAGCCAGGCACTCCCCACCCGCTTTCTTTCTTTCTTTCTTTTTTTTTTTTTTAAGCCAGTGAAGAAGGGACTTGCCTGAGTGAGGCTTTCCACCTGCTAGGCTATGTGAGTTCCAAAAGGGCCAGTATCTGTGTCCTTCAAGTTCACTCTGAATCCCCAGTGCCCTGCACAGGCCTGGCTGGTAGATTTGTATTGGCCGAGTGAGGGGCAGGGCCTGAGCTAGAACCCGGTGGCCTGACTCCTGGTCACACTGTCCAAGGCTCCTCAACGCCACAGAACGGAGTTGTCACCCTGGCTCCCGCCACTCTCTATCTCTTCTTTTCAGGCTTCTTTTCCTCCAGGTATACCTGATCTTTGCATAAGCTCTCTCTGCTCCTGGCATTTTTCTCCATCTCTGCCCATTATTTTCTGGTGATGCTCTCAGTCACCTGGCCGGCCATGCTTCTAACTCCAGGGTAGGCTCATGGCTGGCCCAGCTCATCAGTTATAATCTCCCATTTCCCTGATAATGGTAACTGGCCAAAGGAGTGTGCATGTGATTTAAGAAGGGCCAGTCACTGCCCTTCCCAAGGTCAGGTAAACTGAGACTGGGAGAAAGCACTCTCCCTTCCAATTGCAGATTTCCAAACAGCAGCAGCCATGTTTCCTGCCCAGAGGAGATAATCAGGGATTAGAGAGGAACAAAAGGGGGCAGTCCTAGTGGGCCCAGCCAACATCCTGGTTCCTACAGTTCTTCCTTTAAGCTTAGGTATGTGGAAAGCTTATATCCTTCCCCAGCCACTTGAAACAATCCATTCCTTTTTGGCATAAGTTAACTTTAGTTGCCTGCAAAGGAGAGACCTTATCAATACAGAGGCCAATAATTTTTTTCTCTCTAAACTTACAGTGGCCTCCTAAGGAGGAGGCGTACTGTTTCCAGGGAAGAAGGCCCTTTTTCTGCAGAGCCGCAGCCCGGGTTGTTAGGCTGAGTAGGGCCTGCCTGGAGTTTGTTGGGGATGGAAACAGCTGGATTACTCCACTTAATGGAGAGTATTGAGAGCCCTGGGGGCTCTCTAGGAATTTAGGGTGGAGGAGAAGAGGAATAAAGGGGAGAGTGAAACCAGCACTGTGGCCTGAAGCCAAGGATTCTCCTGGTGGGTGAAAGAGAAAGAGAGGCATGGAAGGGCTTTTAAGAACTAGGGTGTTTGAAGGACCAGGCAGTGGATGGTCAAGTCTAAAGTCCTCACTTCGAAGTAGACCCTTTCTTGGCAAACATTCTCTCCTCCTTATTACTATTATTTTTTCTAATGTATATCTTTTTTAGGGGCACCTGGGTGGCTCAGTCCGTTAAGCATCCCGACTTTGGCTCAGGTCATGATCTCATCATGGTTCATGGTTTCGAACTCCGCATCGGGTTCTGTGCTGGTTGGTGCAGAGCCTGTTTGGGATTCTCTCTCTCCCGCTCTCTCTCTGTTCCATCTGTGCTCTCTCTCTCTCAAAATAAATTAAATTTCAAAAAATAATAATGTATTTACATTTTTTTTAAGTTTTAATTTAAATTCCAGTTAGTTAACCTACAGTGTACTTAGTTTCAGGTGTGTAATATACTGACATCCTGTTCTCTTGTAATAAGTCTCCTACATTTGGGACTGCCTGGGAGAGAAATTGTGTGGAGATCGGCAATGGTGGTCCTTTTGGGTGACTGTGGAATTCTGAAGTACTCTAGGGAGGACTGAGACTTCTACCCCATGTGGAGTAGGGGTGTTAAGTCATTTGTACTTTGATTTCAGGGGGCAGGAGACTGAACCTGACTTTTGGGTTACGTATATTTCTTCCAATATTAAAATAATCCAGGCTCATTAAAACAAAATTGGAAAGTGGAAAATACTTGTTCAGTTCAATGTCACACTTCCAGGCAGCCTTGGGTCATGGACCCCCTCTTCCCCCCACCCTCCCCATGGATGTAAATTTTAGAGTATTAAGTCAGAGGATACTGAGGAGTGTGCTAGCCTATCCACCTATCATCTGGGGGAACCCTGGGAAAGTCTCTCAAGGCTCAGTTCCCTCACCTATAAAATAGAAATGAGAAATCAAAGTCTTTCTTAAAAAAAAAAAAATTGCTGTGGTTCCTAGAGTTCTTCTTTTTTAAATGTTTATTTATTTTTGAGAGACACACAGAGCACAAGCAGGGGAGGGGCAGAGAGAGAGAAGGAGACACAGAATCCGAAGCAGGCTCCAAGCTGTCAGCACAGCCTGATGTGAGTCTAGAACCCGCAAGCTATGGGATCGTGACCTGAGCCAAAGTCCGATGCTCAACGGACTGAGCCACCCAGGCTCCCAGAAATCAAAGTCTTTCAAACGATTTCTTTCCCTATCTTTTTCTGGTCCCACCTCTCCTAGGAGAAATCAAAGCTCTAGATGGCCTAGGAGGCCCCTAATCCCTCCAACAAAGCCAGAGGTGCCCAGGGTCACAGAACAGCAGGTAGCAAAATCTAATTCCATCTTGGGAGAATTAAATGGGCCTAGTGTGGGCGGCCATTCTCTTTATTCTAAGTTGTCTGTCCAACCTCTCCAGTCCAGAGCTTCTCGGGACCCCCAGAACGCAGCACAGCTATGCCAATTTCAATGGAGAACCAAGGAGAGGGATGAGAAGGACGACGGCAGGGGGTAAGGTTGCCCGGGAAGGGGTCAGGACCAGTAAGAAATGGGGGAAAGGCTTGGCGCGGACTGGGAGGGCGGACCTCTACGGCTAGGTCAAAGGGAGGAGACAGCCGAAAGGAAGGTGCCATTGGATGGGGCAGAGCAATTTGCGGGCCGATCGACGGGATAGACATACACGGCCAGCCTGGAGTGGAAAGAACAGTTTATGCTGTGCTTTATTAAAATGTGCATCATTCTTTTATTTTAAAATGTGCATCATTGTCTCGTGCTCGGCGCGCGCGACCTCAGCGCGGTGGCCCGCGGCGGGCCTCGTCCCGCCCGGCTCCCGGGGAGCCGCCGTGCGCAGGCGCCCTCAGGTGGCGCGGGCCCGGGGGCTCCCGCCCATGGCCAGGTAGACGTCGATGGGCACGTGCAACAGTGTCAGGCAGTGGCAGCCCGGGCAGCGTCGAAGCGGCCTGGGGAAAGCGGAACCCGGCCGATGCTGCTGGGAACGCGCCCAGGGAGTGCACCCGGGCCCCGCCGAAGGGGTTCCGGCGAGGCTGCGGGGCCCCGACGCGGGGGCGGGGACCTGGGGAGGGAAAGTGGATTCGGGCCGCCGGGAGCTTCGCGCGGCGGAGAGGGCGGGGGCGGCGGAGGGGGTCGCGGGAAGGCGCCGGTCTCACCTGACCGGGTTGTGCTCCGTGGCTACCGGCTCCGGGCTGTCCTGGGACTCGGGGGCAGCGGCAAGGCCAGGGGAGTCTCCGGCCTCAATGGGGAATCTCCGACCCTGCGAGGGCTCCTGGGCACTCATGTCCAGGCCCCGGGGCGCTCTGCGCGGGCAGTGGCGGTCAGGCCGCTCCCGGGCCCCCGGGCGCCCCCTGCCCGCGCCCGCCCCCTGGGCCGTTGCTCACCTGCCGGAGGCCGAGGCCGGTCCCAGGCTGGAAGCAGCTGCCCGACCCCTGGCCGCGGGAGGACGCTCCGGTCCAGGCGGAGCCCGGCAGGTGTCTGCGGCGCGCCACGGCCCGGGCGTCGAGGGGGCGGGCTGCATTGTGATCCGGGCCGCGGCGCGCTGACCTCACAGAGCCCGTTCCTCCCGTCGGGAACCTCCAGCCTTCTTGGGCTGCCCGGCACTCCGCGCCGCAGCGAGCCCGGGCTGGAGGGCCTTTGCCATGGCGCCTCGGCACTGGGTCGGGCAGGTTCCCCGCAGTCCGATCCGGGCGCAGGAGGCGGCGGCAAGCAGCCACGAGGCGGCGTCCAGGAAAAGGAGCCCGTCATCCCTGGAGACGCGCAGACGTCCCGGGGCGCCCCCGGGGGCGCAGCAGGGACTTAGCCCATACTGGATTTGGTGGTGGTGATGGTGAGGACAGGTAAGGGCTCTGCCCATTTTGGCCAAAGGGTCACACAGCATTTACATCACAATTGGGCCGGAGTTTTAAAATGTCTGGTCCTCTCCCTCCCCACCACCCGTGGCTGCTGTGCCCAGACGGAGAATGTTCTAGCGTGGGGACGGCTGCGGATGAAGTCCTTGGGGGGAAAAGGAGCAGGCCAAGGGCGATGGTGGAGTAGAGCTGCCTCACAGAGGCAGCATGAGCTGAGAGGGTGACAGGAAGGAGGCGCTAGACAGCATGGAGGACTTTCTGCTCTCCAATGGGTACCAGCTGGGCAAGACCATTGGGGAAGGGACCTACTCAAAAGTCAAAGAAGCATTTTCCAAAAAACACCAAACAAAAGTGGCAATTAAAATTATAGACAAGATGGGAGGGCCGGAAGGTGAGCTGGGGCCCCTTTGGAGAAAGGGAGGGCTGGTTGAGGTGGGTGGACACTTCCACCAGTGGGAAGGAACATCCCCACCTCCCCTTTAGTCTGCAATCAAGGAATCCCAAGAGTTTGTGGCTCTGGTGGAGGTCAGCGGGGAACAAAAGGATGCTGTGAGTCCAGGAACATCACACCCTCCAAAACCCAAAATTTAAGTGGCAGTTAGTGAAGGGTCCTTAGAACCAGAAGCCCAGCCTGCCGGCCTTCCCTGTTCTAGGAGGGGGACAGAGACAGGCAGAGAGACCATGGCCTGGGCTGGTGGAGGGCAGGAGCTGTTGCCAATGCGGTTAGGGATGGGAAAAAGGAAGACCGGGCTCATGGGAAGAAGCGTGGGTCAGGAGGCAGGGGTGTGAGGAGATGGCAAATCAGGCCTCATAACTGAGATTCAGTGGTTTTTTTCTAAAAATCCCCAAAGCACTTTGATATCCATGGTCTCACAGGTGGCTTACAACAGTCCTTGAGGATGGCCTGGAGTAGTTCCTTTGAATAATATATTAACTACAAAAATAATAGCAGTGAACATTCTTTGCAACGTCCAAGTTGCTAGACATTTAAGACTGTTAATGGGAACCAAGGCACAAGACCCAGACATGCTGGGCGGAGAAACTGGAAGGAGGGGACAGGAGTGAAGGGTTATGCCCTCCTGGACTTGAGATCCCATCTCTTTTCTCTTTGTTTCCTCAGAATTTATCCAGAGATTCCTGCCTCGGGAGCTCCAGATTGTCCGTACCCTGGACCACAAGAACATCATTCAGGTGTATGAGATGCTGGAGTCTGCTGATGGGAAAATCTACCTGGTGATGGAGCTGGCTGAAGGCGGGGACGTCTTTGACTGTGTGCTGAACGGGGGGCCACTTCCCGAGAGCCAGGCCAAGGCCCTCTTCCGTCAAATGGTCGAGGCCATCCGCTACTGCCACGGCTGTGGTGTGGCCCACCGGGACCTCAAGTGTGAGAACGCCTTGTTGCAGGGCTTCAACCTGAAGCTGACTGACTTTGGCTTCGCTAAGGTGTTGCCCAAGTCACGTCGAGAGCTGAGCCAGACGTTCTGCGGCAGCACAGCCTACGCCGCCCCCGAGGTGCTGCAGGGTATTCCTCATGATAGCAAGAAGGGCGACGTCTGGAGTATGGGCGTGGTCCTGTACGTCATGCTCTGTGCCAGCCTACCTTTTGACGACACAGACATCCCCAAGATGCTGTGGCAGCAGCAGAAGGGGGTGTCTTTCCCCACTCATCTGGGCATCTCAGCCGAATGCCAGGACCTGCTCAAGCGGCTCCTGGAACCAGACATGATCCTCCGGCCTTCAATCGAAGAAGTTAGTTGGCATCCATGGCTAGCAAGCACTTGATAAAAGCAATGGCAAGTCCTCCCCAATAAAGCAGGGGGAGAAAGCAAACCCAAAAACATGCTTCTAAAATGGTGATATATATTTTACACTTTAAGTTTACTTGTGTCCTAAAACTAACCTACACCTTCCCTGGCCTTCTCTCTCTCTTTCCCTTGAAATATCTTCGTGGAACCACAGGGTCTCATTCAGACTTCCCTTTTATTACAGCTAACAAGTGATTTGCACACAGGCGTTTTAACTAAAGTTAATTAAAGACAGACCCCAGAATCATACATGTACAGGGGGAGGAGAGGAGAAAAATGACCAAGAGCAGCTGGAACCACGGTGGCTGCAACTTCCTTTCCGAATAAAAGCAGAAGCGTTGGGAATGCAGAAGTGGTCTCTTGACTCCTTGTCTTGGTAAGAGGCCTGTTGGGAGCCCTATCCCTGCCTCATCCCAAAGTCTAAGCTGTCTGAGATGAGGACCCAGACTTCCCCCCAACTTCCACCATCCCTGCCCCTTCCCCGGGCTCCAAGCAGAAAGCCACCCTGCGCACTGTGTTCATCCCGCCCCAGCTCCAGGGCAACTGCTGTTGGGGACAAGAACGGACCCCCAGACACCTTCCAGCTTCTGTTGAATCTCTTTAATGCTGTTAACGGCAAGTCTGGAAAAGGTTCAGGACAAAGTTCTTTTTTCTTTCTTTTTTAATTACAAAACTAACAGCTGTTAGAATCTTTTTTTTGTTTGTTTTCCTTTTTTCTTTCCCTGGCTACAAAATACTCTGGGGAGATGCATTATAATTTAAAATATATAATATTGCACAAACAACCAAAAAGTTAATTAAACTAAAGAAATAATTACAAAGAGAAAAACCCCATCCCATCAAAAAAAAAAAAAAAAAAAAAGATTCTCTCCATCCCACCCCCCTCACTGAAGGTTTCAAGTGGAACTGACCACCACTCTCTTGGCGTACCTGACCACAATCCCTTTAAATCATTGGTGAATACACCAGATTATGTACAAGAATCACCAGAGCAGCATCATGAAGCACCAGGGTCTCCAGGGATTCCTGCAGCCCCTCAGTCCTCCAAGAGAGGAATAGCTTTACCAGAGCAAAGGGTGAGAGCCACAAAGACCGGGTCTATCTTCAGGAAGAAGAGCTTTTGCAGAAGCCTGATAAGGTCTCAAGAAGTTCACCCCCAGCATATCCCTTCAAGCAGCAGAAGGGCTGAGGTGGAGAAGTTGGGCTTACCAGAGTTGTAAGGACTCAGCTTTGATCGCTGCTCTGTACCGCCGGTAGCTGGCTTGTGTCCTAAGCTACAGGGGGGTCGAGGTGGGTAGCTGGTTGGACAAAGTATCCCGCCAGGCAATGCACAGAAGGGCCTGAAGTGACCCCCTCCCTTCTTGGGGAGGGGAAGAAATGCAAGAGCAGACTCTTGCAGGTGGCACAGCTGGGCTAAGGACTTGGGTGCATCTGACATGAAGAAGCCCTGGGAGAGGCATTGGGGACATACCGGCCTGGGCTGGACGAAAGGGAAGAGGTGAGAACTTGGGGTTTGGTCTCTAGATTTGGAACCACAAGGAACCTTTCTGGGAATGGAAAATGCCTGGGAAGGGGAGATTCCCAAGAGAGGCAAATTTCCCAGAGACGAATGCCTCTCACTCACTGGGATAGGAACCAAAATGTGCTTGCCATCCCTGTCTAGCTAGGACAGGTGGGATGGCCCTCCTTGCCTACTTTTGGGTGGACAGAGTGTTCTCTCAGCTTCCTCCAAGAGACTGGTGCTTAGGTCCTGCACAGATAGAAGGGCTAGAGTTACCCCTTGGGACTTCCCAGCAAGAGTCCCCAAGAACAGTGGGCGTTCAGCAGAGAAATGTAGGCTCTTCTGGTGAGGGGGGTAGGGCTCCTCCCCTTTGAGTCATCCTATGGTTGGCACAAGTCAGAGTTCCTGGTTTGGATTCAGTGAGCCCCTTCCCAGATGTAAGCAGAGGCCCAAAAGACCAGCAAAGAGCCACCCAGAGGTCTGGTTGACAGAAGCCATTGGGGGGACATTCTCAGTCAGTGTCTTCCAGGGCTGGGCTGAGGTGAGCGAGGGGGTGGGAGGTTCTGTGGGCGGGGGAGCTGCGCGCTCTGGCCCCTCATTCCCAGTCCTCCCACTCTACATCTTCCAGCTGCGGACAGGAGGGGATAACGGAGAGCACAAACACATATTTACTCCTCTGAGTCAAGCCTGGACCCAGCCTCCCCTTGCTGCCCCCATTTCCAGATAGCCCTCCCCTAAACATCCTCCCCCAACTCCCTGCACACCCCGCCCCCCACCCCTTGGGCCACACCTTGCCCCCTAGGAGAGTGAACCACTGTCTTAAGGAACACGTCTGGGAGCAGAGCTGCCCTGTGTCCAAGTGGTGGGGCTGCTGCTCTGATCATTCCAGACCCAAAGGAAATGCTTCCATCAGCCAACACTGGACACTGGGAGGGGACATCCTGCTTCCAGGAACCAACTCAGTCAATCCCTTAAGGAAAACTTGAGAGTGGCCCCGTGATCAGAAGCAAGGTGGCACTGTACTGCAGGTGCTCACAGGGTCTTCATCAGGGGCTCCAGTGCCCTAACTTCAGCTGAAGTCTCTCCAGGGAACTTTCTATCGGCCTGCTGTCAGCTGATCCCCGGTATGATGGGTTGTAGAATGACTGCCTGGGTATATGGTGGCCAGGTTTTACAGAGGGTCGCAAAGACCCAGAAGGCATTAAGCCCCTGTGGCATGATAGGGGATCATGGGCTTCTCTACCCTGAGTATAGTGAGGTCATAGAAGCAAAGTACTCATGGGTAGGTCTCTACCTCTCCCCAGGCTTCAGTTTTCCCATATGGAAAACGAGGCCCTGCCTATCTTTCTAATCTGTTTACCTCTTTACAGCAGGTTTATGAGCTACATGATAGAAGAAATCATGTGATTCTTGTGTAACAGTGGGAGTAACACTGACTTGAATGTTATATGTCTGGGTTGGAGCCTCACTCTTGCCACTTAGCTGTGAGAGCTTTTTTCCCTGCCTTTCATTCAAAAATGACTCCTCCTTGATTTTGGCAGGTAATAAAGAGTTAGAGTAATAAGGCCTCTGAGCTTCTAACTGGACTGGGTTTTGTGGTGGCTTCAGTAACATTCACTGAGAGCTCACATGTCCCAGGCACGATGCCTAACATGTCTACATGCATTACCTCTCACAGCTTATGTGCTTCTAAGATCAATTCTGTTTTCGATGGGAAAACAGAGGCTCAGGTTAAGTGACTCGCCCTAGATCACACTATCTTTTGTCTCCAAGGCCAGGAATGTATCTGTTCAGGTCCCATCCCTGGGAACCATGAATCAGAAGATCTGGGGCAGGGTTTGGAGTCTACATTTTTTAGTAGTTCCTCAGGTGACTCTGATGCAGAGCTAATGTCAGGTACTCTCTCACCATCTACCCTGGAACTGAGGGGAAACAGAGCCTGCTGACGGAAACCATTCAGGGCCTGAAGCTGCCATCTCAGGAACAGGGATCCACCCTGAGGGGACAGTTGCACTTGATGGGAGGAGTCCTCAAACACTGGGATCATTGGGCTTGCTTCCCTGTGGCCAGCCAGGCCCACTCACCTCCCCAGAGGCATCCACTTTGGAGAGTGCCATCTGTACTTCTTCTTCAGTCATGTCCAAGTCAAAGTCCTTCTCCCAGTCCTCACTGATGTCCGTGCTTGAGCCTGGAACCATGATCCACAGTGTCAAAGGTAGGAAGGGGTATGTATGAGCAGGTTGTAGCTGGGGGTTATGGCACTCTTCAAAAGGGCCTGGCAAATATACATCAAAGCTCTCACATTCTGTTGTCACTCTGGCTCAGTGATTCCACTTTTAGGAATCCATTCTAAGGAAAAATCTTGGATTCAGTAAAAGATTTAGCCAAAGGGATGTTCACTGTAGTGCGGTTATAGTGATGAAAATTAAAAAAAAACCTGGGGCACCAGGGTGGCTCAGTCGGTTAAGCGTCCGACTTCGGCTTGCGTCATGATCTCACGGTTTGTGGGTTCGAGCCCGGCACCGGGCTCTGTGCTGACATCTCAGAGCCTGCAGCCTGCTTCTGATTCTGTGTCTCCCCCTCTCTCTCTCTCTCTCTCTCTGCCCCTTCCCCACTCATGCTCTGTCTCTCTCTCAAAAATAAATAAAAACATCTAATAAACAAACAAACAAACAAACAAACAAACAAACAAACCTGAGAGTCCACTGACAGGGAATTACAAAAGTAAATAAATGGTATAGTCACATGATGGAACATTATGTGGCTTTTAAATGTTAGGCTGTAGAGCACTTATATGCATGGCAAAATAATCTAAAACGATTAAGTGAGGAAAAGTAAGTTACTAAATAGTGAAGAAGCACTTTGGCCCAGAGGCTCCCAGGAGCCACAGAAATCTTCTAGAAGACATAAACAATGAACCTCTTCCTCTTCACTCACTCCACGCTACCTACACTGACCTCGCTACTCCTGAAACACACCAGACACATTCCTGCTTTAGGGCCTTCGCATGGGCTGTTCCTTGTACTTAGAACTCTCTCCTCAGACATCCACAGGCCAATTTCCTCACCTCCTTCACGCCTTTGCTCAAATCCTACCATCTAAATGTGGCCTGCCCTGACCATCCCGCTTTAAACTGCAACCCACTTCCGCACTCTGCTCTCTTTATTCTTTTTTCCATTGCATTTATCACTTTCGAACATATTACATCATTAGACTTAATATGCTTATTGTCAATAATAGAGGAACTAGAATGTGAGCTCCCTGAGGGCAGGGTTCTTTGTTTTCCTTTCTTAGGTATGCCCAGTGCCTAGAATACAGAGTTTGCACCCAACAGATATTCATGGACCCTTTTCTAAACCAGGGTTGGCAAACTACGGCCCATGGACCAAATCCAGCCTACTGCCTGTTTTTGGAAATTCAGCTTTGGAACACAGCCCTTGCCATTTGTTTACATATCGCCTATGGCTGCTTTCCTGCTACAACAGCAGAGCTGAGTAGTTCTAACAGACTGTATGCCCCCAAAGCCTAAAATATTTGTGATCTGGCCCTATACAGAAAAAGTCTACTCATCCCTGCTCTGGGTGATTCTGATGCCTGCTAAGGTTAGCAGTCACTGCTCTAAACATTCATTATTTGGGTAGGACTTCTTAGAGGGAACATAAAAAAATGTCCATGTGGGGGCGCCTGGGTGGCGCAGTCGGTTAAGCGTCCGACTTCAGCCAGGTCACGATCTCGCGGTCCGTGAGTTCGAGCCCCGCGTCAGGCTCTGGGCTGATGGCTCAGAGCCTGGAGCCTGTTTCCGATTCTGTGTCTCCCTCTCTCTCTGCCCCTCCCCCATTCATGCTCTGTCTCTCTCTGTCCCAAAAATAAATAAACGTTGAAAAAAAAATTTTTTTTTTAAAAATCTCCATGTGAAGGTTATTACTAAGAAGAAAACTACAAAAAGAGTTTTTTAAAAAAGAATATGCAGAAAAAAAGTATATGTATTATAAGTCCATTAAAAAAATATGCTCAAAGGGGCACCTGGGGTGACTCAGTTGGTTGAGCATCCGACTTCAGCTCAGGTCATGATCTCGCGGTTCGTGGGTTCGAGCCCTGCATCGGGCTCTGTGCTGACAGCTTAGAACCTGGAGCCTGCTTTGGATTCTGTGTCTCTCTCTCTCTCTGCCCCTCCCCTACTCATGCTCTCTCTCCCTCTCTCAAAAATAAATAAGCATTAAAAAAAATATGCTCACAGATGCTTGTACACAGAGAAAAGATGTGTAAAATACCCACAAAAATACTAACAATAGTTACCTCCAGGTGATGAGGTCATGGGGTAATTTTCTTGGTATTTTTTTTTTTTTTTTCTATAATGAACACATACTACTTTGTGACTTTTTTTGTCTATTAAAAGCATATTTGAAAAAAGTAGGTCCCTGATCTCCCAATGGCACGACCTGTAAACACGTCCTTGTTTCTTGTACAGCTTGCTCCTCACCAGGCACCCAGGCTCTGAGACCTCCCCTGAGCACTGCCTCTGTGCTCCTTATAAGGGGTCTTGCTCTGTTCTCACTTCCTAGCCACAAGCATCCTGGGTCTCTGGAGCCCTGTAGACCTCGATGGAATCTTTACTTTTTTTTTTTTATCTATTGTGTAGTCTTGGGTAAGTTATTTTGGGCTTCAGTCTATTTATAAAACAAGGATAAAACCACCCTCTTTGCAGAGAACCACAGGAGGAGCTTATTATGCAGATACCTGCCTCCCCTTCCCCCTCATTCAGATTCTGAACGTCTAAGTGGCGGCCCAGAACTCTGCATTATAAATAGATTCCCGGGTAATTCTTTGTAGGCCTGGGCCTGCAGTTTGAGATCCAACAGTGTTAAGATTAGAAGTGTCGATGTGAAGTGCACGTAACACACATACACATAGTGGGGATTTAACAAATGGGGGCCGTTAAAGGCACGGTCTCAGAGTTCAGTAATTTTGCACGTGGTCCCACGGCTAGCCAGGGCAGACTGGCAACCAAGACCAGGTTCTTCGGACTCCGCATCCAAGTCTCTCTATGCCTTCAGGACATTTTGGTGGCACACACCTGGCTGGCTGTCAGTGTTGGCTTCCTGTGAGTTATGGCTGATTCCTCATTTCAGAGGTGTGGCCATGGCCATGACCGCTTTCCCTAACCTCAGCTTGCCCTCTTTTTCAGGCTTTAAATGTTAGGGCAGTCCTTCCAGGGGTGGAAAACAGAGTATCAGCTTACAGTTTTGGAGCACCTCACACCCACCCTCTGAGGTGGGTATTAACAGTCCCAGTTTTCAGATGACGAAATGAAGGCTTTGAGAGGCAGAGATGAGAACCAGGGCTGTCTCTGCCATGTGCCTCCTCCCACCATCTTGTCCTCTCACACAAGAGTACTAACATCTCCATTACACTGTGCATGTGGCGGAGAACTGAGCTATGCCAAAACAATTTAAGATTTCCTGATGGAGTTTGCTTGTTTTTTTAAGAAAGGGGAGTTTTCAGGTGATTACTAACCTCACAGTGTTGTCACTCAGCTCATTTTCTTCCGTTTAATTGGATCTCTGCTTCCCCAGAGAAGAAATGGAGGCAAAAGCCACTCTCAAGTCAGTCATTGGTGAAGTAGGGCCTTCAGCCCAGGGCACCTTCTGGTTTGCAGGCCATAGGCCTGTCTCAGTCTCTCCTTCCCCTCCTCCTGCTGAGGGAACCTGAGCAGGGTAAGTCCAGGCTCTTAGATTAAATGGCTCTTGGGTCAAAATGCAGGTGGGAAGCAGCTGTGCAAGGACAACGATTGCCCCACTGCCCCTGGACTGTGGGAGACTGTGTGGCTAGCCTACCCCAAGAGACTCTGCTGTGTCCAGAGACCAAGCCTCTCTTACGTCATCTGAGATGCAGACCTAAGAGAAAAACGGAGTCACTCACCGTCTCCAAGCCTTCATTATTTCTTTTTAAGATGCACTCTCTCTACTCTGTTCCCACTGTCCTCCTGTCAGTCCAAGGCCCCATCTTTCCCGACTAAGTGACTGCTTGTGGTGGGTCTTCGGCAGCGATAACCCAGCCCTCCTGCAAACCCCCGAGTGTCAGAGGCAGCAGAGCAATGAAGAGCTTATGCCACAGCTCCCCCGTAATCTCATTTTGTCCCATTTCAACCCACCACTCATTTTTCTGACCCTGCTCTCCCACAGCCCAATTCCAATGGAGCCTACAGTATTTTTTTTTAATAAAACAAAAAATTTTTTTTATATTTATTTTTGAAGGAGAGAGAGGAACAGAGGGTGAGGGGGGAGGGGCAGAGAGAGAGAGGGAGACAGAGAATCGGAAGCAGGCTCTAGGCTCTGAGCTGTCAGCACAGAGCCCAATGTGGGGCTCAATATCGGGCTCAAACTCACAGGCCATGAGATCATGACCTGAGTGAGCCAAAGTCGGACACTTAACCAACTGAGCCACCCAGGTGCCCTGGAGCCTATGGCTCTTTAATCCAACTGTTTCACTGTCTCTCCTTCCCTTTCCCAGCTCCAATTCCATGAGCCACAATTCTGATCACTTTTTTGCATATACTTGTGGACTTTCTTCTTTTCCTCTACTGATTTCCCCCGGCTAAACTTGAACCCTGGTTAAATCCAGCTCCCCATCTATTCTGTGCCTGCACCTAGCTACTGACTGTAGCTGGACAAAAGTACACCAGTGCTGACTGGTGTCTCTTAAAATTCATGACTGCTCTCTCAAACGGGCCCTTAGTACCACCCAGCCAGCAACTCCATACCACCTCTTGGGTCCCTCACCTACTCTTCCACTTTCCCAAAGTACTTTTTCATGCTTTTCTAAATACTTAGTGAGTGGGTGGTTGATCTCAAGTTTCCTACCAGTAAAAAAAAAAAGGGGAGGGGGGCGGGAAATCACACAGACCTCTCT